>NC_063213.1:82477024-83124941 GCF_020740725.1 Corvus hawaiiensis | reverse complement strand
TTGCCCAGAGAAGTTCTAGAGTCTCCACCCTTGGAGACATTCAGAAAACCATCTGGACATGGTCCTAGGCAACTGCCTCTAGGTGGCCTTGCTTAAGCAGGGGGTTGGACCAGATGACCTCCAGAGGTCCCTGCCAACCTCGGCTCTTTTGCAATTCTTTGAGTTCAGGGCAACAGGTCTGGCAATACTGCAGTGAGGTCTGGCAGACAAACTGACAGCAGCCTAAATTCAGCTGTCAGATACATAACAGACAGACACAGTAATAAGCAGATATCCTAATATTTCCTTTCCTCCTGAGAGGGTAATTTTATTCAGAAGGGACATAACCTTGGATGCTTCACATTGTTAACTTGAGGACATTTTGCATATAACTTTTTACAGGCTCGGGAGAGTTAATGAGTTAATAGCCGATTGACCAAGGTGAAAACTAAAAAGAACTTGCCAGTTTTATTTTCGCCATCTGAGGAAAAGTACTAGTGCCAGACTACATATAAAAAGACCATCTTTTACAGGATGACTCTTGTAATTTTAAACCATGTAATTTTTTCAATCCAAGGCATTAAAATAAAAAATTATTTGAGGTTGCAGAAAGAACTTCTGGTTTGAAGAGTTATAGTGGGAGAGATTTCTTAATAAGCAGGCAATTGTCTTCAGAATACAGCTGAGGGAGTCAGAAAGTGTCCTTTTTTTTTATTCTACATTTTTGCACCAATTTGGTTAAACACAAATTAAGTGGCAAAGAAAAATAACAGAGCTCCCAGTGAAAGTCAATACCTAATGGGAAATAAAGAGTTTGCACTGCTTCCAAAGGCATGTCTCTAACCTTATTTGTTCAGGGGAAACTCCAGCTAAGATTGATGAGGAAAGTGTTACCCTAGGTTTTTTTAATTCATATTTCTAAGCAGCTTTAATATTCAAGTTCACATTAAATGTAATTACAAAAAGTCTATTCTTTGAAAAAAAAATCTTAGTGTGGCAGTGAGAGGAAGCAAAGCCAAACCCAATGGCCATGCTTTTCATGTGCTGCTCCTTCTGTCTGCAGGATGTTTAGGATACCATGAAATTACCAAGGTTAAGACTCGATGGGATAAAATGTTTTGGGAAGCAATGACTTCTCTAAAAGAGAAACCCTCCCAGCCCCAGGGAGCAGCTGAGCTCTGCAGAAGGTGGTAGGTGGGTGCAGATCCAGTGCTGACAAGCTGCCCCACTGCTGTCAGGTAGCAGCACTGTGCTTGGAGTGTGTACTAACGGCAGCCACCAACCCTGTCAGGAGGGGAACATGCAGTGACCTCCTGCTGATGTCACAGGTCACTGTGCAAGGCAGCAGTTGGACCTTAAGCAAAGTGATACCCTGGCAGCGATATGGAAAATGTTAATTTGCCCAGTCTTTCCAAAAGACTTACATATTTGGCTGTCTCCATAGATATTACTCCAGAAGGGCCATTCCTATTTTTCATAGATGCATCAAGTAAGCACACGAATAAAAAAAGAGATCGCTCTGAGGACATACATGTAATTTTCCATTACAGAGATGGTTCTTCTCCTTCAGATTCCAATACCAGTGTCCTCCTTATGGGATGACATCTTGATGCAGAACAGTGAGATGAACAAATGTACATGTTTATGTGAAACAGCCTCTTCCAAAACGAGTTCTACTTTGTATATAAGCTGTCTATCTTTTTCAAAACCAGAATATACACCAAAGTGAAGATATGCAGTCATGAACTATGCCAGCTTAAATTTTCACATTGAAGATATTCTTCCTCATACCTCAAAATCAGTGTCCTGTTTTACTGATAAACTTTCCTTTGGATCTCTTAATGTATTTGTCACTAAGATGCTCCTTTTCTGATTTTTTACAGACTGTGCTTGGTCTAATAATAATTGCACTGACCAAATATTGCATTAGTCACTATAAAAAACTCCCAAGTTTTACTTTGCAGATGGGTAATGTATGTCAAGACTTTAGTCCAAAGTGCTTCATTTTGACATAGAAAAATTGTATGTAAATGTAAGTATGTCACACTTTTTTCTTTTGTTGGTATTTAGCTTTAAAAGGAATTCCTGCAACTGAAGCAGTGCTAAAAATGTCCTACAGATTATGTTTCACCGTGTTCATGTGTTGATTTTATGTGTATGTATCACTGAGAAACTATATTCCCTGGAACAGTGAAAACTTTCAGCCTTTCTGAGCTATTAATCCTTAAAGCTACATACTACTGCTTTCTTTTTGTGCCTGAAATTCTCCAAAGTAGTCTAGCGGATTTAGACACATATCGCCTGTTAATTCCAGTTGCAGACATTTATCTAAATCCCCTACACAACTTTTTATTTTTTAAAAATTACTCAGACTTCCTTTTATCTGCTCATTTTCTCTCCGTAATAGCACTGGCTAAGCACTGCCTGTGTTAAAAATATTACCTCTTGGCCACCCAAGAGGATTAGACAGCTTTGTACCACAGGCACCAAGACAGTGAAACAGCTAGGAAGGAATTATACAAGTGTATCAACTGCACAGTATTTTCTTCCAGAAGAGATGTATCTTCAGCAGTGTGTCAGCATGCCCAGTATGCTGGGTGCCTCATACAGTCTGTGATTCTTCTGGCATTAAAATAATGCTCATTGGAAAAAGCCCACAACCGCTATTGCTATTAATATTAATAGCAGCATTACTTATCTTTATACAGTTTGCTCTTCTCTAAGTCCATCATGAAGTTCTTCTTAAAAGAATTAAAGTAAAAAAAAAAAAAATTCCATTCTTTATACAATTACTGTTTGTTGGAGGAACTAAAAAAATTTAAATCTCCCTAGAAATGACCTCTTCTTTTAAGAGTTTTCTATCTTTTATTTCAGTCATTTTATATCTGGGCTGCAGCAATGGAAAGGAGAGGTCAAAAGGTGGAAACATCAATGCTTATGTAATCCCCAAAGAGGATTACTTCCCTCACAAAAATGGCTAGTATGACATGTGAAATTAAGGATATTAATTCTGTGTCTGCACATCCCTTGTAATAGAATTGGTGAATCTTTAGAAAAATAGAGCAATATGAGAACAACTCAGCTTTTCCCATGGTATCAGCATAGATAGTATTAAAGTCCAAAACAGTTTTTCTAAGCCAGCACTCGCCAAAGAGCTCCAAAGCCTTCCTTCCTCTCCCTGTACACTTCTGCCAACTAAAGGATGACAGGTATACAGTTTTATTAGAAATGGGAGAAGGAACACCACTTGGATTTTACCACTTCTGTTAGTCCTGGCAAACATGCATGCATTATTTTCTCATTTGGACCAGGGCTACACCCATTCCCAGATGGATAGAACACATTTATTGCGTTTCTTTGCCAGGATTACACCATCTGAAGCAGTCTACAACACGAGAATAATAAAACCATAATGATTTTTTAGGCACAGTGTTTACATAGGACAAAAACCACTGAACAGATATTTTGTTAAATCATTTTACATTTACTGAATGCAACAGTCAAAGATATTTTATAAATGTGGTCGAACACAATTATAAAAAAACCCAAACAAAACATCATATGCCTTGAAAGACCTAGTGAGTGTGCCAACCCAACTTCCAACAAAACTTTATGGGAAAAAGAAAACAATTTCCTAGTGTCAGTGCTAACATTTCAAAATGAATGCCTAAATTAATTGGTGTTTACATATCACATACATGATATCACATGAATGCCCAACCGCTTAAAACCCAACAGGATACTTTCTGAGACATAACTTTGATCAGTGAATTTCCCCATACATGACTGTTTTCGTTGTAAATGACAAATATTCCTGCTGAAAGTTAATTTAAAATCAATGCATTATAGTTACACCATAGATTTAGACAGTTAGTACTTTAACCCAATTAAACCAGTTTACCACCAGGAAAGTTGCCCTAAAATGTAAACAAAGTTCAATGTTATCTTGAACTTTACTGATCTATTCTAAATGTTTAAGTATTTTCTTAAATTTTTCATTCAACTTACCGCAACAAATACATGAAAGAAAAATGGATCTTTTGACTATAACTGAAAAGTAGATTTAGCTGGAATAATTGATTGCACATTTCCTCACTCATTGGATATATTTAATCATCTTGTGGATGTATTTTAATAATTTCTTATTTTTAAAAAAAGTAGATGCTAAGATTACTTGTTTTGGTGTCACATCATTTATGCTTTGCTCTGCTGTGCCCTGGCTTCTCCTCAGGGACTGAATGTCAACCAGTTTCTGCAGTGACAAAACAATATGGTTTCATTTGATTGCCAGTGGTGGCATTTTTGGCTCATTTTTTATGGCTCTGTCACCCAGGTTCATAAAGAACTGGTTCTCCTCATTTGGATATTGGTTTTCAGTGGCAATTTTTCATACTTGACATGACTGATGTAATCTTCGCTGCTGTATGCTGACATTTGCTGTGATATGACTACCTAGGACTTGAAATACTACCTCAAATTTGACTGCAGATAGTTTTACAAAAACAGAAGGTTATTCCACTACCAGAAGCAATTACATACATTTATATCACCAACTTGCTGTCAGCTGTAGGGTTGTTTCAGAACTGAAGAGGAAATACATATTGGGTTAATATTCCTACCTTCCAACTCCCAGCAGCCAAGTTCTGCAGTGCCCCTGCTGCCCCCTCCAGCGTGTCTGGATTGGAGCACTCAGAAAGAAGTGTGAGGTAGGGTTTGACTATTGAAGGGTGCCACAGCATCTGGATTCCTTTGGGTGGTTCTGCACAGTCTGGGAGAGGTCCTACGCCATCCCACTGTTGGAAAGCACAAATCAGATTGTCAGCAAGGAGCAGTGAAATACGCTTGAGAATTGCCTCAGTTGAAACTGTAACATCTATGAAGGCATCTGCCCATAAACAGATGTTCTCAATTTTTGCACATTGTGATTCTTTGTAGAGGAACCAAATTTCCTACTCAACATTCCTTATAGACAAGCTATAAGATTGGCAGAAATCCCAATGTTTTAGCTAGCTGACATAACAAAACCACTTTTCACTGCATGTATTTTTTTCTGTGGGAACAGAAGCCCAATGAACGTATCTTAAGAGGCAAATCTAGAACTTGCATGGGGAGAAGAGATTATCTTTTCACATCCTGCTCAGTTCTCCACATTCTCTCTTCTCATGAGAGGAAAAACAACAATGAATGCTACTATAGAAAACTATATCATTCAAGGCCATAAGCCCTCCATCCCATGAAAGGCACAAGTGTGACAAGTCTTCCTCAATTGCCCAACTTCTGGTTTCTCACAATGTGAGTGCAGTAGGTATTCCACCAGCCAGCCAGCTGTGTAGTCTGAGACTCCAGTGCCATTGGTAGAACCAGCTCTCACAACACACACAGTTCCTCTCATCACATACAGAGTTTTGCCATGAAAAACAACACAAGTCTGATATCCAACATGTGCAATATTTAAACCTGGACAAAGGGTAGGTTACTGCACAAAGCCCACTCTTACCAGAAATAAATACTTTATTCCAGGAGGACAGGGATTCTCCTCTCCAGTGGAGCGCACAACACTTGCACCTACATATGAAACATCTCAAAGGAAAATACAGACTTTCTTTTTGCCTTTTAAACAAAAGTGGAACACACTTTAAATAAAATTTTAAATGGGAATCTACTTATATATTTTGTATATTTTGTTTTGTTTTGTACAGATAAAGGGATTTAAACAATCCATGGCATTAGTGCCACTGCTAGGAACAAGGCTTAACTTTTTTATAAAATATCTTTTCTAACACCTCTGACACGTCCACATTGCATATTAAAATAAAAAGTAAACCTTTTAGTGCCTTGGGTTAGAGATTACTGTGTCTATATAAATTAAAAAAATCTGTTTTTAGATTTTAAATCTAAACATTAAACATCTACTACATAGTGTAAGTCAAATTAACTCCTGGTTTAAATCTGCAACAGTTAATTTAACTAGTTATGAGTGCACAATAATACTTGCACCGGGAAAGACCTAGAATCTCTAGTTTTCAGGAAGTATCAATCATAATTTTACTTACACTAACCTTAAAAATAAAATACATGTATTCTAAGGGACGATCAATCAAGTCTTCCCTAGTAACAACTAACTCAATTTCAACAAGGTTTTGTGTGATTACTACCTTAGAATGAAAACCATTATTTTTTTCTAAATTAAAGCAGAACAAACACCAAAGTGGAAAGCTAGAGGGACCATTTAATAGACATGAGCAGCTACTGAAAACCAGAAAGCTGCTCAGACATGAAACTCACTATGGTGGACAAATCTTACCATAGTTTAAAGGAACTGGCATAGCAATACCCAGTGATGGCTGAGAAACTAGAGGACAAATGCCTTCTGGAGAAACAATGCCTTCAAATGACACTATTATAGGGCTGTGTCTTTGAAATGTTTAATACATTTCTGCCTTTAAACCAATAGATTGTTCTCACTGCATGTGACTCAGTTCTCCTTTTTCCTCCTTATAAATCACCAGCCTTGCCAGAAATGAGCTCTTTTCAGCTCATAAAAAATACATTAAAGCCTGCTTCTTATTTTAACTCTCAGAATTCAATCATTCACACTGTCAGATTTTTTTTGAAAACAAATGAGAGACATATCTTACAGGTCAAATCTGACCTCACACCAGGTTTATGCTTTGTACCTTAGTAAGTTCACTAATGAATGACTTGTGATGTCCAAGGGCAACAATTCAGGTCTTCACTTGTCTCATTCCAACTTGCACAAATCATGCATTATGCAACTGAAGAGTGTTTGCACAAGGTATTTACTGTATTATTTCAAGGACAAAGTACCTTAAATGCATCAAATGTATAAGATCTACCCATATGAGCGGGTAAATGCCAATGTGGGGGTATAATTTCTCAGTTTTTTTATGCTCAGCTATTTACACTCTTATGATCCCAAGGACTACTAAAAATCAGCTGATATAAATAGAGCCCTATATACATGCTCATGCTGTGCTGGTACATATAAAGCACTAGAAGTGATCTAGCAGATAAATTAATATTTAATGCTGTTTTGCCATTCTGCCCAGTAATGAGAAAACATCAAAAAAAAGGAGACAAATTACTGCATTTCCCTGCCCTTCTTGCAACTCACTTTTAGCATGATTGCATTGATTTATCACCAGCTGTGAGGGAAGACCTTTTTCTCAAGACACTGTGATGCCCCAGAGTCCATGTAACAATAATGAAAATCTTTGCTACCATGCATGCAAGCACAGTGAAGGCACAGGAAATTCAGTGACCCTGGAAAGTGTCCTGCACTGCTCTTCAGATGTGCTGTGTGTGCCCAGAGCAGCTGAGTGGCTGCACAGGGAGGGTGTCACTGTCCACCACGCCGTGCTGGTTTTGGCTGGGGTAGAGTTAATTGACCGTCACAGTAGCTGGTATGGGGCCGTGTTCTGAATTTCTGCTGGAAACAATGTTGATAACTCAGAGATGTTTTAGTCACAGGTGAGTAGTACTGACAACAGTCTTTTCTGCTCCTCACACTACCCCACCAGCAAGGAGAATGGGGATGCACAGAGTTGGGAGGGAATACAGTCAGGACAGCTGACTCCAGCTGACCAAGGGGACATTCTGTACCACATGGTGTCATGCTCAGAGTATAAAGCTGAGGGAAGAAGAAGGAAGAGAGGACATTAGGGGCAATGGAGTTTGTTTACCCAGATCACTGTTATGTGTGATGGAGCCCTGCTTTCCTGGGGATGGCTGCCCATGGGAAGTGCTGAATGAATTCCTTCCTTTGCTCTGCTCGCATGTGGGGCCCCATTAAACTGTTTTTATCTCAACCCATGTGTTTTCTCACTTTTACTCTTCTCCGCCCCCGCCCCACTGAGCGAGCGGCTGTGTGGGTTT
Organism: Corvus hawaiiensis; assembly: GCF_020740725.1. NCBI lineage: Eukaryota > Metazoa > Chordata > Aves > Passeriformes > Corvidae > Corvus > Corvus hawaiiensis. The sequence continues at coordinate 83,117,066 of NC_063213.1, read as the reverse complement.
AGTTGCTGACTGGGGTTAAACCACAACACCTGCTGTGCCTGTGGCAGCCTCTTCGCTGTAGGGTTTAGTAGCTTCTGGTGTCTTTTGCATAGCTGAGACCAGTGCCTGAAGCTGTACAGCCCAGCTATTGCAGGGCCTGTAGAACTGACACAGATAAGCAAAGAAGCTATTGAAAAGGAGATTTGCCCAATCTTCATTCATTTATTTTGTATTTCATAAACATCAACTGCCTGAGCAATAGAAATGTTTTTCCCCAAGTGGTATTAGAGTCCATATTAAAATAGTGGTTAAGGCATGGCAGAAGTTGCTTTGCAGTTCGCGCTGCCAAATATTAATGAGCTGAGGCAGCATCCTCACCCAGTAAACACCTCTACCCAGTAAATTAGTGGAAGAGTTACTGTACTGTTGCAGCCCATCAAGAATGATCAGGAAGGTCTATTTGAGATAGACTGGGGCTGCAGTAGGAGCCTCTGAAAAAGAGGACAACATGCGATTACTCTTCCTAGATATACTAAGGAGGGAAAAAAAAAAGTCATAAACAAATATTCCTTCCAGGCTTCCCTCCTTCAGCTGAAATTACCCACATATATTGAGGTTGAAGCTGACAAACTGCTTGTTACGTGGGTGAGATACAAATCGCTCATTTCCTGAGACTAGTGCAAAGAAAGGATGAAAGTCAAGAAAAATAAAAAGCCAAATACCAAGATCTTTTAAGAAAAACAGACTTTTGATAGTAAGAGTACTCTAATAAAATTTCCCAATTTTCCTATTAGTAAGGAACTTTGGGAGGAGAAAAAGACCACTCATGAAGATGCTCTCCTGTGCCGCACAACAGATTATCTATCACCACATTTCTCATTTTAATGAAAGTAAGTACATATTTATAGTGCAATTGTACTGAATACCTGGGAACGCTTCAACTCAGTAAGAGAAGAACACTCTGCAAATTTTGGGGTTTGCTATCAACCTCAAATTGGTAGGGTTTGCTTTTAAATAGATATCACAGGACAGTAGGTTTTCCCGTGATAACAATACAACAGTGTTTTATTTTAATTTATTACATATGAATACTTCCTTTCCCCCAGTCTGCACAAAATACCACTACTAACAAAAGAAAATCTAGGAAAAAATTAAAGCAAACTCCAGCAATGTCTAAAACCGCCCAGACCTCTCCCCAATGATCCTAGACATTTGAGATTGTCTGACAACACTTGAAGCAGAAGTGACAAAATTCATATGAGCAATTACAAAGTGCTCACTAAAACCACTTTTGAAATGCCAAAGACTTTTAAACTAACAGGCCCGCTAAGAAGACACTAGTATCTCATCCTGCATGTCTTAGTGGCTGTGACAGTCCCTGCCAGCTGTCCCAAGACATGTCAGTCCAAAATCCTCTTTTGGACACCTTTGTCCAAGAGGTGCATTGGCCAATGCTGTCAAGGGCAGAAATTGAAAATTCAGCAACAAAAATTCACCAAAGTTACAGAGCTTTATTTCAGGGATGATGGGAATCCATGCAGCTGATACACAGGAGGAAGGAATACTACTATTTACATCAAGTGAAACTTCAGTTTAGACATCCAGGCCTAAATAAAGGTGGTGAATATAAATGCAGGTGTCAACTGACACAGAGACTACAGGAGCATGGTGAGAGAGAGCAGAGCTCATTGCATAAATAATGGTACCATTCCCAGTTTGATGCAACAACATTTACAATTATAGGAAAGGTGTTTGAAATGCTTTCAGAATATTTCAATGTATTGAATAGTTATAATTAATGTCAGATATTAACAAATCTAAATTGTACTTTAGATTATACATTACACTCTTAAAACAGTTGTCAATGCCTTTATTCAACTTTATAATATTATTTTATCTAAGAAAAAAAATATTAATTCAGTTTGTGCATTTTGTCTTTGCTTAAAACCAGACCCCTCCCAAATGAAGGAGGATGGAGTTAAACCCAGGAAAAACAGTCCCTGGCACATCACTACATGCCCTTCTCCTCTGCACAGAAGGCTAAAGCTAACTGGCTTTGCAGTATATTCCACAAATTGACAAATACAAATTACATTTAATAACCCTGCAGTTTTGACTTTGAAAACAAATTGGCCATACGTGACACTGAGTAGCTCACAGAGTATCTGGGGAGATGCTGCATATGCAAGCTGGAAAGTAGAAATAGTTTTCAAAAAGCTCTGTAAGGAATCGCTCAAGAGAGTTGATTCTTGCTGTTCAAGGCTGGCATAACCACCTTGTGCAAGACAAGGAAGCAACAAGTGGAAATAATATTCTTTCTGAGCAAGGACATATTGGCAACACAGCCCTTCATCCCTCATCTCAGTTCAAATTATTGGTTAAACCCAGGAGCCACCAGCATTTCTCTGTTTCTGTGCTTATTATTAGCTTGGTGTGGCTTGGTAGAGTATTGAAGAATGCTTGGTAAAGCAGTGGTCTCACCACATGAAAAGACATATCTGGCAGGTTTATTTTTTATGCTTTTTGAAATATTATGGCCTTAAACCTGTTATTTCACCTACACAGAAGAATTTATAGGCCATTTAGCAAGCATGCTAAAGAGGTGTGCCAGTCAATTCTTAATGATATATAACTTGAAATGTTGCTGTTATACCTTAAGGCTCCTGACAGAAGGTGAAAAAGAAGGTCAGGCTCATTTCAGAAGTGTCATTTCCAATCAAAAAATAGACTTTGGGGCTAGATTCTGGTTTGACAAGAATGATCACAGATGGGGAACTTGAGAGGAGCATGAAGCCAAGAAGTCAACCTGTTTTTCTTAGGGAAGAAAGGAAAAGAAATGAAATAGTGCCACATGTATACATAATGGGCTGCATAACAAGAAATAAAATAAGGCTTAATGACAACTCCCTGGCATTTTTTTACTGAAATTGGACCATACACCTGATTTGCCCTAACTGCTTTCTGTCATAATCCTTGTTTCTTGTACAGCTCAAAGAATAAACCTGTTGGTAGCAGTGAGCATGCCAGCAGCATGAACAACAACATTTTCAGCAGTGGGAGGATCAGTTTCCATCTGAAGGCAGAGAGGTTGATGTCTACAAGGTCTTAGTCAGAGATGAAGGGCTCTGTGGCTGGAGAGCTTATTGGGGTGAGGGTTCAGTACCAGCTGATCACAGGTAAACAGCAGAGAAAAACTAACAAACACAGCTGACAGAAGAGAATTACAGCCCTAGAGGTTTGAGACAGAAGTCAGGTGAGTCTCATTTATCTTTCCTGAGGCCTTAACAGAAGTTTCGCTTTCTGTGTTTCCATAGATAAAACCAGCGCTATACTTAGATTTTATCACAAACCTTCAGAAGGTTTGGGCCTCTTCTAACATTCAATATGTGTGACAAAGCAGATGCCTCAGGAACCTCTCTCAGCTCTGGTGAAATGATTGTGGGCTCTTTTAACACCACCCACCTTTATTCTGAAATGAGGAGAACATTTGTTTCCTGTGATCCGAAGGGAACTCCTTAAGCAAAATAATTTGAAAGGTGTCATTAAACCTATGATCTGAACAAAGACACATCTCTTATTTGATTTCAAGACGTACAGAATTTGCATTGGTATAGACAACTGATATCATTAATAAAAAATAAATTCCAGTTTGTTCTTGAAAGGCCTTTGAAAGAAGCCACATTTTATACTACCACCCAATTCTGTTCTTCCCTTCAAGTAACTTACATGTGACTACAACAGAAACTTAATCTAGAAAAACTGGGATACTTGCTTCCTAAATCATAAAACAAAGAAATTAACTTCTACTTTCATTATAGAGAAAACCCATGAGAAAGTGACTTTAATATCAAGTTTCTCCTGTTTTATGGTTTAAGAAACAAACTCCCCAGCTCTGTAAAGATTTTTTTTTAAGTATGGAAAACTGCAGCTTCATTCACATCCTTTGTCTAAAGTGATACATCTGTTTTTCTTTTGCAACTATACTAGTTATGCTACTACTTTTTTTACTAACACTTTTATCCAAAAATTAAAGACTACCTCATAAATGCATAAATGGAGTTCAAGAAAATACACATACTAATGAAGAAACTAAGTTACAGCAATAATGTAACAGGAAAATTTCAAAATTGCATTCACTAAGATACGAACATTTTTTTCTCCACGCTGTTTTGTAAATCTTATCCTCCAAGGAAGACTGAAGCAGCAATTTTGTTATTCAAAAACCCCATGCACTGCCAAAGAAAGGAAAAATATCTATACACGTATTTTCTGGGGATGTGAAATGTAGCAATCACAGACTGGATACTACTCCCCTGTACTGAGGTGTCATAACTGACAGATGTGGCCGTGCCCTGTGCTTTGCCTGAAAATTTAAACCTCTCAAGTATTAAAGGAACCACAGAGACAAAGAAGCAGAAAGAACATGTCTTTTTACACAGTTGGACAATTGTGTCCACACTGGACAAGTGCCTCTGAACATACTTCTGTACTTATTTTTGCAAAATAAATGGACAAAAAATTACATTTACCCTTATCACAGTTTCAGTTACTTTATGCTATTAATATAAATGTGATTACATGAAAAATAGTGTTTTTCTTTTCAATTTTGGAGGGTAACTTGGGAGAACTGTTTCTGGGATGGTGATCTTGCTGCTACTGTTTTTATTGTTTTTAGTGGCACTCTAATAAACTTGATAATATATTAATTTGATAGTATACTTCAAATCATTTGTTATGTTCAACAGTCGAGGATTATGGGGTGAAAATAACATGCAGAAGGCTCCCAAGGCTCCCTTAAAATTCCTGAACTGAGTAATATCCACATGTGAGAACCTGCATATGGCAAGACGAAGTAGGATGTAAAGGAAATTAGAAGAAAGAAAGAAACATCATTAGAAAAACGTTTCTAATACTTGTAATGCAAAGCAGTCCTGTGCACAACAGAATCAGTTCTGGAAAGAGTAAATTTATGTCCTTGCCACAGAAAAGCCTAGTGATCATAAACCTGAAAATATGTGTGTAGTTTTATTATTCTTTGGATTTAAAAAACTATATAAAACTCTTCCATTAGGCAAACACAAATGGCTCTGAGGAGATCTTTAACATACAACAAGCTGATAATGAGCACTCATAGAAACAGAAAAAAAATATCTAAGAGCAGGCAAAAGCATGTACATTGTAAAGGTAGTCAGCCAAAAGAGTTCAGTTCCTTGTCCTGGAGGAGCAAAAAAATGCTTTTTAGGGAACCATTAAAGTACAAAGAAGCCCTATGGGAATATTTAAAGAGTCAACAGTACAGTTAAAAGTATGAATCTGAGATCCAAAAGTCACAGAAAAAATGTAAGAGGAAGACTTAAAAAAGACTTCAGATAGTGAGTGTGTGTGCATGTGTTAGTAAACAAAGCATCAAAGAGCAAGCCAAGTTGCAGTGTGACGCATTCATATCCAGACATGCTATTTTTTGCTCCTGCACTTTGAATAACTGCAAGCACAGTGTGTGAGAACTGTTAATTCAGTAACAGGGATGATGACTACTTTATGGGGTAAAATTAGTTTGCTTTGACACTTTTAATCTCACTGTAGCCTAATACAGGAATCCCAGCAAAAGGCCATAATAAACTCAAGTTATCTGATGACAGGGTGTTTAACCACAAGAGTAGGTGAAATTAAAGTCTTACTAGTCATGAGTGCTGCATTTTTCAGTATCCAACTTTTAGCTTAGTAATGTTGCTGTAACTTTTCCACATTAACACAGTTTGACTTTATGAACTCAGGAGTATTTTCAGTACTGATTTACATAATTTATTCAAATACCTTGTGCACTTAATTTCTTACTCAAATAAATATTCTCTTTGAGCAATCTGAAACAGAAATAAACTACAATGCAAAAATGTGACTAAGTGTAGGAAGAGGTGAAAACTTACTGCTGCCAGCACAGGCTGTCTGAAAAAGCCCATAAATCAGTAGCCATTGTTATTGCTATTTACTGTGTGTACTGATGCAACGGTGTCCTTCTCAGCAATATAATTGTCAGTATTCTCCAAATCATAAGTTCTTAATGGGATAAAAAAGGCGATAAATACACTTTAAAAATCAACCCACCCAAAATTAAAACCTTTCAAATAACTTGAGGAAGCAATCAAGACTTTGCTTTTCAATTTTTCTTTGGTAACAGCATTAAATATATCAAAATATGAATGCTTTTTAAACATTCACTCATATTACTCGATTCAGTCCTGTACAGTTTTTTCTCAACATGTAGAGGCACAGTGTAAGACTACGAAGCAAGCAAGTGTATATATATAAGCCTGTTTGTTTGCATCAAAGCCCTTCTACACACATGTGGCTCTGTGGAAGCACAGTGTAAAGCATATGCAGATCACACTTTTCATTAGAAATGCTTCCTTTCGAAGAGCATTTTACAGTATTTAAGGCATTCACAGTGTACCCATGGCTACAGTTTCCAGGTGCACCACATAATGTACAACTTTCTCAAGCAAACATATTTCATTACTCCAACATATATTCTGCTTTAAGCTCTCAGCTAATTAACAAGGGCAACAGTTTTATATATTCTGCGTCATGCATTTAATTTCTAATACGGTGCGTTAATTATTTATCTTTTAAATGATGGGCACTTCAACTACTCGCAACAACACAGCTGTAAATAACTTTCATTACCTGATCTTGTGATTTCTTTTTCTTCTTCTTCTTCCCCCAGCACCCTGAACTCTCTGCATCTTTTCCATTGGCATCACCACAGAGTAATCCATCAAGTTCATCTGTTCCCATCTGCTGTCCCTGAGATGTTTCTGCAGCTAGCCTGTATGAGAGGTTCCTCAAAATGCACACACAGTTTTCAACGGTCTGAAAAGTATGACAAAAAGAAAAATACAGAAAACAAAACCAGGAAAATATTAAAAGCTTCCCCTTGCTCACTCTGAATATAAAGCAGAAGGAATTTCATCTATCTTTGCACATGCATTTTCCCAGCACATTTCTTATGTGCACATTTCTGAGTGCTCCCCAGGTAATCATAGCTTAAGAGATTCAGAAATTTTCATGGTAACAAATCAGTAGTCTGGACAATACTTTTCTGGGAGTTTTTTTACTGTCATTCTGAATTTCACATTGGAGCCCCATGTGAAACAGATGTCAAGGTAAAAAGTGATCAAGAGAACCAGAACACTCTGAATGTCAGCAAACTCCCACCTCAGTGAATAGAAAATGCTACAAACAGAAAATGGCAATAGATTCTGGGTTTTGTCTTTTTAAAACCAGAAATAACCTTTTTTTCTGGCAAAAATTCTATGTAAATTACCATAAAATTGGGATCTGAGTTCCATTTCACAAGTACTTGTAGCATGAACAGATGATGTTTCTCCAGTCCCAGACTAGAAATATGTCTTGCTGCTTTTACTGTTTCTAGCCAGGCTGCAGACAGATACCTTGCGTGCAGCCCTTCCCTTTCATCCATTTATCCCCCTAATAGGCTGTGCCTTCTGCAGAAGATGCAAGCAGGAACCCACAAATGGATGAGACCCAGTGGAGACAAATTCACTTGCAATTCAACCTAATTTCTGCAAGTCTAAAAGAAGTTCAGTTTAGACATGAAACCTACTCATTTAGTTGGCTCAATTTGGTTTGATTATCCCTAATAAGAAGGATATGAGCTTAATTTTCTGCACACAAGGAAAGCATGGTTAAAAAAGCCATTCTCTATCTATGTATATTTATTTCAACTGTTTCTAATGCTCCATGGAGATAAAAAGCAATGGCCACTACATCCCAGCTCTTTTGCTCCATTAACCCAGAATGGAATGACTGCGAGGCTTTCAGCTCTGTCGTATTCTGCCATATTCACCAGTGAGGCAAACAGATGGGGCTTCGTTTACTTTCATGTACTGCAGGAGCTTCTGCCAGGTAAGCATTCAGCACATGTTTTTTGTGATGACACAAAGTTCCAGAGGCGGTCTCAAACTCAGATTAATCGACATGGGAATATTTATTTACTGTTTTTTAACATAGATGAAATGTCACAATTTTGCAATACACTTATACTAATTTGAAATTTCTGCCAAATATATAAACACATGTAGAAATACATATGCATGTGTGTGTCTGTGTCTAGAAAGTGCTCTTAGTGCACCTTTCATAGCCGAAAGCTTTGCAAACATTACAGTGACCATAAGTATTTTTTAAAATTTGCTGCCTCTTTGTTTTTTTTTAACATTATTGTACATGAATTTTATTCACTTTTGATATAGTATGCTGAAGTTGAAGATTTCTATTCATTGATTAGGATGCTAAACTTTAATTTTCTTTTTCACAAATCATAGTTTTTGCATTTAAAATTCTCATTTTGTGGAAAACATAAGCTGAGTCCATCACAAGGACAATGTTACCTTAAACTAAAAACTGATAAGCAAACTTCCAAGGCTCAAATGCAACCAACACCTTCTCTGCTAAGGTGAACTCCTACAAACCAAGAAAGCTTGTTCTAACCACACAGCTGGACAGACTTCACTCCTCCTTGACTTTCGAGGATCCTTGTATTCCTTATGCTATTTTCAGTTTCATCATAAGGGGGCTAAGTACAAGTTCACTAGTTTTTCTACTCTAGCTATTTTTAACCTACTCTGAAGCTAATGAAGTCAAAACCACCCCTGTGTTTGGGGGCTGCTCTGCAGAATGTGTCTGGGTGGGGTAGTGGGGGCTGGCAACAGCCAAGTTTGCCCAAACCCTGCTGCCAGGTGGGTGCCTGCCTTGTGGTGGGTGTCCTCTGAGCATCTCTCTACTAAACTTCTATTAATGGAAAATTGATTACAGGCTAATAGGTTGTGGGATTTTTTGGAATGTTTTGAGTTTTTTCTGTTTTTTTTTCTTTTTTGGTTTCTTTTTAAAAAAGACAAAGCCATGCTGTTAGCCCTGCACCTCATGCTCTGAACCTCTCTTAATTCCTCTCTCCATCCCCTGAATTCCCAGGCAAATTTCACCTATTTGATTCAGGTAGTGAACAGAGACTCCTGGAGATTATTCCTCTCAAATCTATAAACCCATGGGGGTCCACGGACAATTCTGTGAAGTATTATTTGGAAATACAAACCCAGTGGGCTTTAAAACCTTGCTGCATAAAAGGCTGCTCTCCTGGAGCAAATGGACCAAGGTTGCCCTAGAGCAGCAACTGTAATTAATTTAGCACTGTATACTGAAAGCAAAAGAAACTGGCCTTTTTCTTCTTCTCTGGAATACTTTAATGCATTACAAATCTTCAATTTGTAAATGCTTGGAGTCTTTTTAATTAGGGAGTGCCTTTCACCTCTGTAGAAGCTTGTTCATATCCCAGTATTTTAAGAGAAGTAAAGTTGACATAATGAGGCATCTTAACACAGTTGTTATTGAAAGCATTCATTGATCCTCTTCAAAGAAGAAATAATGTTGGTTTTACTGCAAAACTGCCTATTAATTGCCCAATTTTTTTTTGCTTGTTTGCCTTCTAAGCCTACCTCACTCTTATTAGCTCTCCTACTGGGTACTGAAAATCAATTTTAAGGTAAAACTGGCAGAGCAATGTAAGGAACTTTACATGGAGTATGATACTTGCTCCTCTTAAATCAGTATCATATTTTCTACTTCAATGATTCAATTGAGAGGATGACATGCTTACCTGTGCACACTACATATGTAGACACAACTACAATGCTTAGCACACTAAAATAAGCAGCTCAGCAGAAAAAAAGGGAAAAGATGGGCTAAATTATGCTTTGCTAAGACATTCCTCACAATTCATTAAAAAAAAAAAAAAAAATCATGAAAGAACTGTCTCTTTATAGTCCCCATATACCCTGAATACCTGGATTTGCAGCTGAAAAGACAAAGATGACAAACCTTACTATCAATTTCACTGCTCCCCAGAGCAGACTGGATCACATACAGCAATGCATCTGTCAGGCCATCACACTCCCTCATTCTTCTGCGGGCCTCCTCTCCAGCAGAGCTGACATTCCTGCAAGGCAACAGCAAGGGTCACTATCTCCACAGCTCCCTGCCCACTGCCCCTCCTGAAACAATTCTCACAGTTCACACACAGATAAAGCACATGTTTCCTTTCCTCCTTTCATCAGTTCAGAGCTGTGAATAATGGAGACAGCTGCAAATGAGCTCAGGAAATGTAACGCAAAGGGAAACAAATGGAAGACACCAGGTCCTCCACAGGATGGGGCTGAGCGGCCAAGCAGCATGCGCCCACCTGCATGGGGAGACTCATGGCCCACTAAAATTTGGAGAAGGGCTGATAATCCTTCCTTCCTTCCTTTCTTTCTTGAAAGCATTTTTAAAATGTACATATGTGCATACAAATCAGGATTTAAAAAGTCTAGAGGTTTTGCCAAACATATCTCTTAGGAATTGAAGAGCCCCGTAGTCAGAGCTCCTGACCTGAGAGAAAAATATTATCAAAGCATAATATAAAACACCTGCTGTTGCTTGCTTCTCATTTTACATGTTTCCTTTTCTCTTTCATTTTGAGGGAACATTAATGCCCCAATCTTCTCTTTATGTAGTTATAAGGTCTTTTACATTGCAAAACTTAAGGCCTCGGATTACTCTAATAATATTGTAATACTTGTGGTCCTTAGACAGGGCCAGAGGGCCTTCTGAACACATTTATATAAATCAAATTAAACCAAAATTTACTGCATAACACAATGTGTCATAAAGTTGCAAGTATTGATACACAAAGAAACAAATATGTATGAATGAGCATATACAAACAATCTATATTTGCTAATATCAATTCTCCCAGGGAAAAACTGCATTCAAATTTGCATAGCAGGTTTGATTTGGAAATGGGTGGATTAGCAATCTCAAGAATAGGATAAAACTTTTCACATAGCCTCCTTCAGTAGGGGAAGACAACCCTTTGCTGAGGTGGCTCACCTGTAGCTCTTCTCTCCCCACTAGTGAAGTTTATACAAAGAAAGAACATAAAAGAACACACACACCAAGACCGATGTATCTAATACCAATGTGTGGAAATGGAAGGGAGGACACTGGCCCTTGAATTTTAGAAGAAGGCAAGGCACTTTCTATCTTTTATGCCATTTTCAATGACCATTGCATTAAAGATGGAAAAAAGAACAGGAATCTGGGAGAGGGGTCGGGGGGGGGGGGGTGGAAAGAATTTCAGATGGAGGAAGATGAGAGGGATAGGTTTCCTTTCAATTCTTTCTCTGCTCCACCTACTTCATCCTATTCTGCCTCCTTATTATCTAAAAAAAAAAAGCATTTCCATTCCCCCAAAGCAACGAAGAGTCTTATAACTGTACAATCCCCCAGCCCCTCCAATGCAGGCTCCTAATTGACTCTACCCCCTAAACATACATGATTTACCATCTATACTTGCATCCCTGCACAGTCCTAATTAGTGCTGCTCTCCCACACACAAACTGGCCCAAATAATTCAATACTGTTCCCTTCACCTCAGCAGACAACTTGACAGAAAACATACAGCCCAGGAGCACTGGAATGAATTCTTGTATCTCTCCAGCAAACAAATTCACTCTTCTTGAGACCTCTCACATTTTGCCACATCACACATCTGAAGTCTGCCCTTCATAACAGCTTGCAAGTTTTGTGTTGTCTGGTTCCTCCGGTCCCTGAACTCCATGCCTCTTCCTCTATCTCTCTGCTGCTATGGGATCAGCAGGTGAGGGATTTTCCTCCAGTTCCAGAAAGAGGAAACCTTCTTCTGTCATCTAGGAAGTAGGGTCTGGGAAATATCAACTGGAAAAATTCTCTCCCTTTGAAGTGATGGAAACTTCTGACTTACCTTTGTCTGACAGAAATAAGAAGGTAAAAATACAGAGCATGGTTTTCCCCAAACAGTGCATGTGCCCTATACTTGCAGGGCTGGAGACTCCACCTAAAGTAGACTAGACTATTCCCTTTTAAAGGGAACAGCTCCACTGAAATTCCAAAAGGGCAGAACATGTAGGAAAAGCAGAATCACGGACTGGAAAAGTGCATTGTGGGGTATACAGTGAGGATAAGAACCATTATTTGACTTCTATCTGAAATTTCATTCTCTTACCCTCCAGAAAGATAAAGACAGAAGTAGGCAGATAAATATACTTAGAGAGAGACTGTTGAGGCACTGGTACAGGTTACCCAAAGAAGTTGTGGATGTCCCATTCCCTGGTAGTGTTCAAGGCCAGGCTGGAGGGGACTTTGAGCAACCTGGTCTAGTGAAAGGTGTTGTTTTCCATGGTAGGGTGTTAAAATTCAATAGTCTTTAAGATGCCTTCCAACCCAAGCCATTTTATGATCCTATGACTCTGTGATGAAGAAAGAGAGTTATAGCCAGCCCTACAAGAGTAACCGCACAAATTATACTAGGACGATGCTGAGAAAGAGTTCTCAGCACAGCTTTGCACCTTTCTTTGCACCACTATGAAAAAAAAAACCTGAAATATTCCTGAATCCTTTTAAACAGAGATAGATCTTACAGTCTGTACTAAAATAATGTGTCCAGGCTTCTTTACTTTCTGCACTTACATATACTGAGTGCAAGCTTTCAAAATAGACTGATTTAGACACCAGTAGAAACAGAGAGAAATATTCTTCCTGATCTTATTGAGGTGATTTTTCCTTCTCTCTGTCATGGCCAAATGCACATCACCTTGACTGTCCACAGCCTGCAGAGACTGTCAGCCTCTCAGTTCCTCTCCAAGTTCATCAGAAACTCCTCCTCACCAAGACAGCAATGTAGACAACCTTATAGTCCCTGAGCTGTAGGCTGTCTGCCTTGTTCACTTCCAGCAAACAAAGAATATGAGGCCTTTACACAAAGCAATACAGACACACCAGGGGCACATCCTGCACAGACAATGCATTTCCTTGCTCTGTGTGGAGGAGCTGTCGAGTTGGGTTCTTCTATTTATCATCCATCCCCATTATGCTCCAGTTGCTCCTGTAATCAAGAGCTGGATATTCTGAATTCCCATAACTGCCTTTCCTTCTCTTACAAAAGTCGCTGTTCACTTTCTGCACTGACTTGTAGCTACTACAGCCCTCCTGAAGACATGGTGCAAATATTTACATGGGAAATAGCTTAAAAACCAAGACAAATCCAAACCTTGCATCAACATTTTGTCAGAAATAATCAGTTGAATATTTAAAAAGAAATAAGTCCCGTTATCTAGCAGTCTCATGTCACCTCTACTGAAGTACTCGCTGTTAACTGAGATCATTCACAGAGGGTCTCTAAGATCACCATGTTCTGCAAAAGGGAAGCAAGTTCCAGATTGCATGAGCTGCCAAAGAAAACACACTGCCATGTTAATTTTATTTCTCACTGTTAACTGGAACATGCTGTATCTGTCAGTGTGACAGCGAGTAAGACATGATTTGTCATTTGTGAACTTACAGGTCACCGTGCAGATGTTAAATTGGAGCATTAGTAGTATCTACTGTTGGCAAGATGTCCCACTAAGTCAGTGCTATTTCTCCTGTGTCATTTTCCAAACAGGTGAAACCATGTTTTCTGGATGTTTTAAAGGATGTGGAGATACGATGCACAAGTCTTCAGGGAAAAAATACTTTTCCATTGTAAATGCAGCCCAGCTTGATCACCCTGTATACTTTGATTCTTTGTGTAAACTCTGCTCATGGTATATGTGAGCCATAGGCTGTCATTTTGAACGTAATAGGGCAAGGAGTCCTTCAGCTTGCCATAAACCAGTAAAATGAATTTCAGATAGAATCCAGTCATGCAGGAATACCAAGAATACAGGGTGCTAAAGAATAACTCTCAGTTTAGTCAGAAGGTCCCACTTAGAGCTCTAAACCCCAGGTAATGTAAACAGTTTTTTCTCAAGAGAGAAACACTAGGAACAGATAGTCAGGGCAAGACCTCAGACCCACGGTTCATCAAACTGCTTTTCTGAACAAACAGCAGACCAATTTTGCTAATTACCTAGGAATGGGAAGAGAACTGAAATAATCCAGCTTCAGTTTCATGGGAAAATGGCTAACTATCATATCACCTGATAACTAACAGCAGGCATGATTCTCCACACCCTGGGCGTGTCAATCCGAGGCTCTAGGGTCACGAAGGGTGTGGTATAAAGGAGTGCACTGTGCAACACATACCTGGCTCTTGTCAGCCCTGGCACTTGCATTAGTTATTCACTGCAATTGTTAGGCTTTGAGGTAGGGCAAGATAGGTGGTGCCAAGTAATTTCTTTCTGCTTTAGGGTCGTTTTCCATAAACTCATATAAACTGTGGGATGTTCAGAGCAATGTCCTCATGATTCTAGGGTAACGAAATTCATCTGCCTTATACAGGGGAGGGACATTGATTTCTATGGAAAGATCATCCAAAAAGCCAGTGTGCTGAGATATGACCTCTGGATATGGGAAGCTGTTGACATTACTCCCAGTGGCAGTTTTACCCATCTCAAAGACAGAACTAAAGCATCTGCACCTGCCCTCCCTAAGCATGCTCAGGTCACACCAAGTAGTTGGACCTTTCCTGTAGCAGCTACAGGTCTGCAGATTGCAGATCTCATTGCAGTCATGCAGGACAATGATGGAGAATGAATAATATGCATTTAGCAAAGGTGAAATTGAGACAGGTATTCCTCAAAGCCCCACGATAAGAAGAGAAAGCATATGTTTAATATCTAGTATATGTAATATTTTTGCTATGGCATGATCTAAGAGAGGACAGACACAGGAAGGATAATATCCTAAATTAGGTGGAATGCAAAAGTTATCTTCAGCATGAAATTTCAGGGGCCTTCCATATATATTGTCATTCCAAGAAGTTTTGTGTAAGAGGGACTAATCCTAACACCTTCAATCTTTTTCATCCTTCTACATGTTACAATAGCCACCAAAAAGAGATTTTTCACAGCAAGAGGGAAAGGTTTACATAAATCAAGAACTACACCAACCCCATTAATGTTATAGCAACGGTGATTATGTTTCCTGAGGATACCTAGCAAGGGAAAAGCCCTCAGAATACTGAGTAACTGAGTTACAACTGGCACACTAAATACTCTTCTTCAAAATATACAGATTAAAAACCCAAACAAACAAAACCCCACCCTGACACTGGCCTCCTCTAGATGTGCTCTTTTATACGCTGCCTATTTCTATTTCTGCCTGATTGACTGATCATTTCTCCTTCAGGGACCGAGCCTTGTCTCGGGGGCAAGCTGGCATCCCCAGTCCCATCAGAGGGTGCTGTGGTGACGATCCTCTGAGCTGGTCTGCAATGTAAAAGATGATCCCCTAAGAGATGCTGCTTTTTCTGTGCCCTCCCAGCTGATTCTGTCAGCATTCAGGCTCTCTGCCTGTGTCTCTGTGACACAGACAGCAAAATGAAGCAACCAGCACTGTGCATGTATCCATCAAGGATGCTCAGTGTGATCATCAGTCCCTATACAACCATACAATCGGTTGGGGCTTTTTATAGTAAACTTAAAAACTTAAACTTCCTACAGTAAACTTTTTTACTAGTTTTTATTGGCTTATCTGTAAGTATTCAGTGCAGCCTTTGACATGGAATAAATAGGTTAGCTGTAGTAGTTCTGGTTACTACGAAATTCTGATTTTTTATCATCATTTGTACACTAAGACTTTTTTTAATCATCTCTTCCTGCTGAAAACTAAACTAGCTGATAAGACTAGCTATTTCTCAGACAAAATAGAAATTCAAACAAGGCAGTGAGACAAAACCTAAGAAAACACAAGATGGTTCATTCTTCATCGTTAAGAGTTTCTAAGTGTTATGTTTTCAGTGACTACAAAATCAGCTTATTGTTTGAAGTAAAAATAAATTAAAATAGATTTTTCAGTCACTGCTACAGATACAGATCTCCCTTTAACTTGGCCTGATTTGAATGACAGTTCAGTGCAGTATCACCAAAATCAGCAAGATTTCTTCTTGCTAAATATTCTTAGCACCAATTATAGCCTTCTTTATCTATAAGGTGGTTTTCAGAATTCAGCAATCCTGCATGTGGATTAAGAATAACATAGGTTTGGGGGGAAATTGTCTCTTATTAATTAGAATACCTCAACTGTAGCTAAAGAAGCAAGACATTTTATA
The DNA here is from genome assembly GCF_020740725.1 of Corvus hawaiiensis. Classification (NCBI taxonomy): domain Eukaryota; kingdom Metazoa; phylum Chordata; class Aves; order Passeriformes; family Corvidae; genus Corvus; species Corvus hawaiiensis. Next base: position 83,100,970 of record NC_063213.1, on the reverse strand, counting down.
TCAACAAGGAATTTGGCCAAAGAGAGGCCTTTCTCTCCCAGGTATTACTTTCACTTTAAAAGAATACCTTACAATTAGACAAACATCTGACAGTCTAATGTGGATACAGTCTTGGTTATTAACCTTTCTATCAAATGCTATGACAATGTGATTTAGCTTTGATTATTCAGCAGTCCCTTTTGTCTTCAAAACATCAGTGCAATTAGCCTACCAAGGCAAGCACTCAACAGGTGCCTTTTCCTGCTGTGCTTCTGCACGTCCAGTGCTAAGGCTAAATGCATTGTTTTTAATGACTGCTCTGTGTGACTTGTGAAGCAATTGACTCCTAATGTCGTTTTTTGCTATTTTGATACTTTTGAGAGATACATGATGGGAAAGCACATGAACTGCAACACACATCTTAAAAGAAATTGTCTCCCTAAAAAAGCCCCAAACCCACCCCGAATTTTCTGGCATAAACAATTTTGGTACAGTTCATGGTATAATCAACCATAGCCTCATCTGAAAAAAACAAGAAGTATTTCTAAGTACCCCTCTCCCCTTCTGACGTGTTTTCATTTGAAGTGCAATTCTATTTAACTATAATACACAGAATTACACATAGTGTATTCAGGAAATGTTTTAAACTATGGCATTAAAAAAAATCCCACCTGCATCAAATTTCTGTTTTGATATTTAATTTCTCTGGCACATAGTATTTGCTTTATAGATATCACTGTACTCCTTAATGCTCAGCTGTTTATACAGCTTTTAATGCACTACCTGTTCATTCAGTAAGAGCTGAAATACTGTGTCACTTACTGCCCTTGGGAAGACCTGCTGTGGTACAGACTCTGAAGGTCATAATGGGAATACTTTAAATATGTCAACATCAAGACACTTTTCTCCATTTACAATTGCAATGTTGCTAAATGGAGCTCTATATATGTTAAAGACTGCAAGAATTTAATTAAAGCATAAGCTTTTGATGATCCAGCATTAAATACCAGCATTAGCTCAGGACCTTCTGTCCTACAGCACCTCTGTCCAGAGGACTCTGCAGCTCTTACTCCTTGCATGGACTGAAGAGCAACAGGACAAATTTGTGGAGAAGGATGGCACTGAGGCTGCCAAATGCAGGATCACTTCCCCACGCCAGCACCCAGTGAAACACCTATGTGGCCAGGAGCAGCATGCCCTGAGGAAGTGTTACCATCTTCCCTGGTATCTACTCTGGTCACTGGGAGAACTCAAAAATACTGTGTCAGATGCTTCAGCATTGGAAAGCAGCCTCTCTTTTTTTATTTTTCTGTTCAGCTTGTTCTCTTATTCAGAACAAAACTGACCAGACATTAATGGTTTTCAATTAACCTCATTCTATTATTTATCAGGTTTTTTTCTTCAAATGCTTATAAATTGGTCTGTTTTGATGTTCTTAATTGCCTTCCTCTACATTAACCATTCAAGCTATTTCTAAAGTATTAAAATTCAGGTTATTTGTACATAATTTCTATGTCTACTTTTCTTCTCCACTAAAAGATGAATCCTGTATTTGTCCTGTTTAGGTCTGTGAGAAAGTCTTCGATTTGAATGAGCTGCCCTAGCAAATATACTTCCATAAGAATAAAAATATTCCCTCTTTTATTTTTTGTAGGCTATATTCTCAGGAAAAACTTGGCATTACAACTGTATTCTTAAGAACAATTGAAAAGAAGCAGACAAAATGCTTTAGAGTTCGGAGTAAGCATGTGTACTATGTGTAAAAGGCAGTAATTTACTGTGTTTAAAATATTATTCTGAGTGTACCAGCATGTCTTACATTGATGAGATCCCTTTATAAAATTGTTTGAATGTTATTTCTCTAATATAATTTTAGCTGTAAAGAAAAATCCCTCTCCTTCAGTCAAAATTGTAACATACACAACAGCTGGGGAAAAGGATTTTCATTCACACCTGAAACTTGGAAAAGGAATTCAGCCAACTTCTCATAGTGTGTGAAAATTCTTGCCATCCTTTGATGTCCTTGTATTTGACCTTTTTTTTTTATCTTAAGAACAACTAGTACTAACAAATGAAAATGAAATGTCTTAGTTTTGACAGTTCTTTCCCCTTGACTTAATCCCAGTGTAGCTCATGTGCTTTTCAGGAATACACACAAGCCTCTTTTCTATACGGTCAAAAATATTTCAGTGCCTGAGTTGGTCACGATAAAAGTGCAACTTCAGAATCCAACATGGGGCCAAAATACATTCCTGACCTGCTGCCAGGTTTTACCTGAAATTGCTTAGTACTAGCAGGCATGTTCTAGCTACAGAAGACATATTTTTGTATAGTAATAGGAAAGGACCAGACCATCACATAAAATTAAGTTAATTAAAAATATAAGCATGATGCTTTTCCTAACAGACCAGTTTGCTTATTTAATAAAACTCCTAAACAACAACAACAACAAAAATATCTATGAAAATGTTTCAAAAGTATTGTTTCTGGAATCAGAAAAAAACCCCAAACCTAAGAGCAAAAGCTACAAAAAACAGACTTTGGGTTGTGTTTTTTTTAAGTTTATTTGTTAAATATCTTGCCTTTTTAAAGGACTAGTTTGTGCATCCTTTCTCCCCTCTCTCAAGTAATTACGGACTCAAGAAGTCCTGAGAGCTGGTACCCTCTGAAGCCATCCTCTGCTCCATTTTAATAAGGCACTTAGTTTTGGGTCTCCAGCATGCCCAGAAGTCTTTGTGCAAAGAATGTCATTGTGTTACCCCACAGAAGCAAAAAAGGAAGTGATTTGAAGCCAGGTATCTGCATTAAAACTTTCTCAGTCATCTGAGTGTCTTGCATTCCAGTGAGTCCTGTTGTCCATAAATTCTCTTAACTGACAATTATAAAAGAAAAAAGTGCTTTAATGAGTAAATTGTAGGTCCTATCTTGCTCTCCTTTGTGGCTCATACACACAAATGGAACAGTTAGAAATTAGTTAATTTCCCAGAAAAAAACAGGCCATTTAAATATCCAGTGAATAGCCTGTTACATGGAAAAAGTCCATATGCCAAATAGACCCATTTGCCACACAAATTCAGTTTAAGAGCAACAAAACTCACGCAGTAAAAAGCCAAGTGCCACAACTGTCAAACTCTTACAACACGATGCAAGAAGACACATCTGTGATTCAGGTATAAATCCAGTAATTTTACATTACATTTCCAAATAAACGGACACTTTGAAAGGATGGGAAGCTGGAATGAGTTCTCCTAGTTTGAAGATGTAGGGATGTGAATGGCAAGTGTTTCTAGGTAAACACAAAAGCTACATCTTGAAAAAAAAAAAACCAAGAAAAAGAGAAATAGAGATTATTTCAGACATATTAACTCAGGAGAGCATCTGTATGAGGAAAAACTAGTTTAAACCTTGGGATGGGATATCATGACACTGTCATTTTGGTTTCTCACTCTGTTAAACAAGCATTCTACTTGGGCTAGATGACAGTTCAGCTGTTTTATAGTTTTATAAATATATAGTTTTATAAATACGAGAATAAATAATGACATTAGAGATTAATTTTGGACTCCATTTTGACATAAGATTCTACTTTTTATACTCTGACTTTCACTTCTCCATTTGATATGCTGATTTTTAAGTTGACATTGTTGTTACTAAACCAGAACTAAAAGTTTTGGATGAGGTATTATAACATATTGCATATTCCTTTCTTATACTTTGGCGGACACTTAAGCTCAATAAGTCTGTTTGCCTGTGCCTTTAAGTTTGAAACATTTAAAAGCATTATCAGTAATGCACCTCTTCTCAGGTCTTATAACTGAAAGTATTGGAAAGTTACACCGTTCCCTTGCTTTGGTTTTAGAACTCAGTGAAAAAGATAATCACAAAAATCAGACCATAAACAATGTAAATAGCTACATTTAGCAAAGTTACCAGTCTAAAAATCCTATGAATAAAGATTAGGTTCCAGAAAAAACATAAGCAATAACCAATCCTATCAACCTGGAGGAACAAACAAATAGGATCATGATTGCTCAAGTAAGATGATTCCCTTAACCTACAAAGCAATCTCCGTGCCACATCTGAGTTTCAAGTGCCTTCCTGCATCTATTTTGCAGTCTTGAAAAACCATTATCAGTGCAGTGCCTTGAGAAGAAAGGAGGGTAAATCAGCTTTGGTTGTTGACTAATCAGATGAGCACAATTAATTACAACACCAATCAGTTCATTAGATTATTAGCGTCATCTCTTTTTGATCAGCTACTTAGAAATTTTAATACAGAGGATAAGAAGTCACAAAGCAGAACACGCATTAGAGTATCAGAAGTATGAAACACTGCTCTGACTAAAACGAATTAAGTTACAGCACAGCACAGCAAAGTAGAAGGCAAATGCTTTTCAGCTGTGTGAGTGTCCATGTTCTCAGTGAATTGACTGCTATGGACATTTCTCTAGCTGGAGTCTCTCTCCAAATCTGAGAGGCATCTTTCTCCCCTACCAAAACTAAAAATCTTTAGAAACGCAGCTTATTTGTAATTTCTCCCTGTTCCTTGTATAAACTAGTTACCAGTACGTAAGATTCTTTTACTGTCATAATCTGTATGCCCTATTACCAGCTCCTCCTTCCCAATTTTCAGTTAGGCATCTCAAAATTAATTTATTATTTGTTCATATTATTTCTTTCTAGTCACATAATTCATTAAATGATACTGCTCCTGTGAAATTGCATTTTATTATTTCTAGAACAATCTCAATTTTCTCTTTTTTATACTTTAACTTCATTAAAAACATCAAGGTGTCTATGCTGCTTTCCAGTAACAGCATCTCATGGTGTTATGATTTTTTGAGCTAAATACCTGTAAAAAAATCTCATTATCATAAATTGCCTAATCATAAAAAAAAAAACAAAGTGATGCATAATAAATTACAATTCTTATGCTTTGTCCAAATGTGCCTTCAGCATAAGAAATAAATATGTATGTTCGTGTTCTATTTTCATGATGGTTAACCTGAAATTGCCAGTGAGCATCCTACCTCAGATTATGTCACATCATCCTATCTCTGAACGGCTTTATGTGCACACTGAGGGATGATGAAAGAACTGACCCTCTAGTGTGCCCTTCAGCCTAGTGAGTCATTGTGCATCACTGCTGCTTGAAATAACCTGTAAAAAAAGAAGGGAATCACTCTACCACAACCCTACTTATCCCCACCTAGTCCATGCCATACAGGACGATGAACAAACACTGCTACGAGCACCGCTGTCTATGCTCTCTACCCCTTTGGCTGATACCCCAGGGATGGTGTCTGACAACCTGGATCTTCTGCCAGAACAAATTTCTTACAAAACCCTACACTGCCCTGTTTTGATGCCTGGCTCTCTTCTATGTCACAGGAACTGCTCAGGAGGCAGATATTACTTATTGTCAGCAATTTAATTTTTCCCTTTTAACACATACCCTTTGAATAAATTAACTCATTCCTGTTAAACTAAATGCCAAATTCAAACTTTTTATTGGGCCTTAAAATGCTTGTGAAACTCTTGCCTGAGTAGCAGACTCTACTTTGTTATTTGCTTGGCCATGAAATGTACTATTATGCTTCAGATATTTCACTCACTCACCTGCAAAGAAATGCAATTAACACATTACTGTATTTGCCTCATCCTGATTCTTCCTATAAATTGCAACACAACACTTGTGTGCCATGAAAGAAGAGGACACCTCACCTCACCTCAACCCTTCCTCTCCCCCAAAAATATGGTTTGCAGGGGCTGTGTGTATCTGATGGAGTAAAGTTTTCTGCAGAATCATTGTCTTCATCTCATTATCACCTTTGTGCATCCTATTTCCATCAAGTTTCACCTTACGCAGGAGCTTTAGTACATGTTTCTTGGGCCATGAGACAGAGTGTATTGTGTTCTACAAACCCACAATTCACCAACAATAAAAAAAGAGTGGGGGAAAGATTACAAAAACTGAACAACCAGAAAAGGTTGAGAGCTGGTTTCAAGTACAAAGTTACTGATGCTGTGGCAAACTTCAGCCTCAGTCTCTAGTTAATTATTCCTACACTGGGGAATTTCTGCAGTTGTTTTTACTCTTCAGTTGGCAGGTAAGAATTCCCTGAACAAGAGATACTCAGCACCATCAGTATTTACTGCCACGTGACCTGCTTTTACAACAAACCTCACCTTTAACAGTGCTTTGTCTACAGTGGTGCTATGCCTGGGAAAAGAATCATCCTTTGTATGCTTTGTTTGCCAGTCAGACAAAATTAGCAAAAAGATAATTACAGCTTATAAAGGTGTCTGTTCTTCTATGAATAAACACCCATTCTAATTTTGTAATTATTATTTTACCATTCTCAGTTAATTGTCAGTTACTCAAAAACATAGCTTCCTCTGAAACAGTACAAACACAATCCGCTGAATTACAGTAAAATTTCCTATATTAGGTATAAAGACTGCAAATTATTTAATACAACTTTAGGAAGCTCAGCGCTTATTTCCCAGCTCAGAGAAGATTTCCACTGCCAAACCTTGCTGAAATAAATATGCTAATAACAAATACTAGAGCATTTTTTTCCTTTCTTAGCAGGTGGCTCTGCTAAAGTGACGCTCCATCAAGATAGTAAGTGTATGAATCGAGTATTGCAATGTTACAGTTCCTTATGCTTGAGTTATCTTTCTGCCCAGAGCAGATTGTCTCCATGACCCTCCTCTGGACCCGCTCCAGCAGGCCCATGACCTTCTGATGTTGGGGGCCCCAGAGCTGGATGCAGCACTCCAGTTGTTGTCTCAGGAGAGTAGAGTAATGAGGGACAGCCACCTCCTGGCCACACTGCTTTTGATGCAGCCCAAGATACCACTGACCTTCTAGGCTGTAAGCACACACTGTTGGCTCATGTCCAGCTTTTCATCCACCAGACCTCCCAAGTGTTTCTTGGCAGGGCTGCTCAATGACTTGTCCCAGTCTGCACTCATGTCTGGGATTGCCCTGACCCAGGTGTGGCACCTTGCACTTTGACTTGTTGAACTTCATGAGGTTCTCATGGGCCCACTCCTCAAGTCCTTTCCTTCTGTTGTGTGAACTGCACTGCTCAGCTTCATGTTATCTGCAAAGTTACTGAGGGTGCACTTGATCACTGATGTTAAAGAGCACCAGACTCAAGACAGAGCCTTGAGGGGCATCACTCATCATCAGCCTCCCCTGGAGATAAACCCATGGACCACAACTCTCTGTCTGCATCCATCCAGCCAATTACTCATCTGCCATGTGAGGCAGAGGTATTGGAGGGGCCTCAGCTGGGGCTCATCCTCTCTTCCCTACTGCAATCAGAATCAGACAATGATTGGGTTTTGCCAGGCACAAGCACCACTCCCTGTATCCTCGGACTCTGGCAGCAGGTAAATGTGTCTCTGAATACAGCTCTGGGAACTTCTCAGCTGTACAAAACCACACCAGGGTTTAGAGGAAAGGAAGAACTACACACCTGCACTCCAGAAATACCCAACAGCACCAATGGGTGCCACCAAACACTCCAGGAGCATTCAGGCACAATGTGAACTCTTCTACTGGAGGAAGCTTTGGAAAAGTTATTTGCATTCCATATGCAGTATTTGTCCTGCACTACCTTCCTCTGGAGATACAGGATCTACCTTGAGAGTATTCACTGGGAGAATTACCAAGAAACAACTATTCTGCAGTTCTTCGCTTTCTGCTATTCCACAGCGTAGACAAGTTCCTAAGACAAAACTCTTGGTTACAACAGACAAGTGTCACACCCAGCTTCAATTTAATCTGCTTAATCTGCCTGCTTCTCACCAAACACATCCTCACTCTTGCCTCACCATTTTACCTAAAATGTTGCCTTCAGCATCACGTTAAGCCACATAACACCACTGTCATCCATGTCACCTGCTCTCTTGAGAATCTCCATGGAAAGCAGAATCCTGGCAGATGGAAAATGTGAACTTCAGTGTTTTCCCACACTTTTTGTGGATGTGCTGGGCTGCTCCATATACTGTGTCTGCTGGGCAGTGGTACTGCTGTGATGGCTGCAGCCAAAGCCACTCACATGCATGTAGGTGAATGCCTGAAATTCAATCCACACCATGAAATCTTTTCTCAAAACATGCCTTATCAAACTGAGCAGTTAAAACATTTGTAATTGAGGCAGCACAGCCTCATACACCTGTCTTTGCTATCTGTTATAGCCTCTCACAGGAACCATGTCATGGCTATCAATATGCCTCCTGCCTTCTTTCCCCAAATAGAAGTTGTACCACTTAGGTCTTCAATTTACACATTTATAACCCAAACTCCACTTGAAAAGTGGCACTATAACTTGCCCCAGAAGATTCAGGCAGTCTGCTAGGCTCTCAGCTTGATTTGCAAATCTGCCCTGTTAACTGAACAAAATGTGACAGCCAAAAAAAAATGCAGTGCCAGAGAAGTTGATCACTACTATAATACCAGAAAGAACAGCAGTAACAAGCATAAATAAGCATAAACTCTCAAACTACTTTAAAGATTAAGTGCAACCATCTTTATTTATTTAGACCAATGGTGAAGTCACTCTGAACAAACAGCAGAGAGTTCTGGAAGCATTTCAGTATACAAGTTCAGAGAAGAATATGGAGGTATCAATGAGATTGAAAAATAAGACCTAAACGTTTCAAAGTTGTATTAGTTAGGTAAACTGATTAACAAAATAATGTACTGTGCATCCTCTATGTCCAGTTCTTCAAAAATTGTAGTATTAGTATTTTGCATAGAATTTTAAAGTTTGATTGCCATTTCAAGGGGATTTAACTGAATTTAGAGACTTACAAATGGCAAGACACTGTGCATGTAATGGTCACTACTCTTTCTCTAACTGCAATTTCATCTTGACGTAAAGAATAACGTAAAGCAGCTTGCAGTTGCGATTCTGAAATTGTCTATTTAAATAAACATCAAATTAAAAATGTCATATATTGTAACTATGCATTTAAATTTAAAGCACCATTAAAATACCACTTATTAGCCTACACGACTGAAAAGAGATTTTCAAATACAAATCTTTCTTGAGCTGTTTGGCTGACATTTGAAAGTAATCATACTTGCAATTGCTAATCAGTTCATTGTTGTAACATGCTTTACAGAACAGCACAAAGCCAAGCACTGAAAACTCACCTCAATTAAGTTGGCCTCTGTATCTGTAATTGAACTCCTTTACAGAACGGTTGTTATGTGTTTTCTACTCTGCCACTTTTCACCCCTGTAGGTCCCACTGTGTGGGCAGGAATCCACGACACACAATGGATTTATTTGATGTGAATGACAGTTTCGCTTAGAAGGGGTTGTTTTCCATTAGCCTGCAAGTGCTCCATGACCAATTCAAGGGAAGAGGAATAATGGCCCTGACATGAGAAAGGAGGCAAGGGAATTTTGTTCTGTTCCAGATTTTGTCTCAGAGCTTGAAATTTCTGTACTCCCAGTTTTCCAGGGACTTGACTTGAAGTTCTGGAGTCACTCACATAATCTCAGAAATGTTAGTTGGAAGAACCATCAGGAAGTCATCCAGGTCCAGCCTGCTGCCTATGGAAGGATTATCAACATCAGACAAGGTCAGTGGTTTTGTTGGAGAGCCTTGAAGTCATCAAAGGACGGACATTCCACCACTGCTCTATTCTAGTGTTGCACTGTCTGCCTGGTAATGTCCAATTTGAACTTCCCAAGCTGAAACTTGTAACCTTTTCCCTGCACCCTCTCCAGTTTCTGAGAATTCTTATTAAAAAAAGCTGGAAACAGTGTTGCCCAGGTGTCCATAGCAGTACCAAGGAAAGGGAGATAATCTTCCATGTACCTGCTGGTCACAGATATATCCCAGTCTGTCATACACATGATGAGAACACATTGTTGGCTCACATTTGGGTCCTCTATAAACCCCAGTTCCTTTTCAAAAGTGCGCTGCTCAGTCAGGATTTTCAGCCTGTACTAATTAAACAATAAAGGAATAGTATATTCCAACAGTGCTCTCCCTTCATCCATGTGGACAAACACTTTATCACAGAGGGCAATCACATTCATTAAACATGATTTGCCAGTGGCAAATCCATGCTGACTGTTCCTCCTTCATATGTTTTGAAATGGATTCTAAAAAGTCATACTCCGTGTTTTTTCCACGGTTTGAGATAAAGGTGATCCCCAGACTATTCTTTTTGTTCTCCTCAAAACCAGATAAACTTTTAGCCTTTTTTTTAGTTCTCAGTCACCTCCCTAAAACACCAGTGTGATAGATGCCTCACAACTGTATCAATCAGCTTTTATTGCAGTACCCTTGCGTATATTCCATCCAGCGTCATGGATCCAAATACATATATATGTACATGTGCTCCAAATAGTCCTTATCCTGTTGATGCCCATGGCTACTTCTCCCTGTTCTTCTAAAAACACGCTGAAATGTACAGGAGTCCAGGAGCAGGATTTGACTGATAAAACTATAGCACAACAGATGTTGAGTTCTTCAGTCTTTTCCCTTTTATCCACCACTAGGTTGTCTTCCCCATGCATTAATGGGCTTCCATTCTCCTCAACTGCCTTCTCCTTTTAGGATACATATGCCTGTAGAATCCCCTGCTGTGACCCTTTATATCCCAAGTTACCTCCTGCTGGTCTTTGATCTTCCTCATTTTATCTCCAAATGCAGCTTTTCATATTCCTTTGTTGTTCTGGTTTCCACTCTGGTTTATTCTTGTGCTTCAGGAGACTTCCTGTTTACCCAATGTTTACCCAAGTGAGCAGTTTTGCCATAATTTCCAGTCTTCCTGTACAGCAGCGTGATTTGTTTCCAAGTTCCCAGCAAGCTGATTGTTTTTTGTTTGGTGTTTTTTTTTGGTTCGGGTTATGTGGTGGTATTTTTCGTTGGTTTTTGTTTTGTTTCGGTTTGTTTGTTTGTTTTTAAATTCATGCATACCTTTCTGCTCTGAAATGGATTCACAAAAGATTGAAAATCCACTGAACGTGTGATTGCCATGGATACCTTGATGCTGCTGTCAGGAGGATGATCAAAGCCTAGGCAGGGATGGTTAACAACCAAACTTAAACCTAAAAGTATGCCACTACATTTGAGAATAACAACCTAAATGTACGGTCCAGGCCCACAGGAGGCTGATACCAAATGAAACAGTCTGTGCTGCTGGCTGAACATGCTGATGTCAACCTGCTGCAGAGCACATGTACCCAGTACTACAAGCTACCTTCCACTTATACCACCAGCATCATTCCTATTTCCTACCTGGGTATAAAGGACTGGCAGGAGCAGTACTGCTTTGTGTGAGACAGTAGCAGGAGTTGTGCTGAGGCCACTAAATTCATTTCACACTATGAAAAAAGCAGAGCAAACTCCAAACTGGCATCTGATGGAAACCATTCTGCTTCTCACTGCAGATTTTGAGCATGAACAAATACTTATTATTGATTAAATAGATTAATAATTTGTTTCTTACTGTATACATGAACTTGAAAAAATGAACAGCACAAGGACAGACCTCCAACAGAGAGAGTAAATGTGAGATGATTAAACAGGAAAGGAATGAATAAGCTTAGATGCCTGCCGAGAGTCCCACTCCCAATACTGCTGCATGTCTGCACCTGAAAACTCCAGGTATTCAGACATCACTGTAAACATGATCAATCTCCTTTCTTTCCCTATCTAAGAATAAGAAATAAGGAAAGAAAGAATGAAATGATGTTATTAGTACTATTAGAAATCAAGAAGAAAACTGGTGGATAGTTCACTGTTATCCTTTATAACACATTCCTGCACTTGATTTAAGAATGGGAGCTAATAGGCTAGTTTAGGAACAATGAAAATCAGTTACTTTTATTGTATGGCAGCTACTTCAGAAGTTTTTGATAGATGAAGGTCACTACATGGTAGTTACCACAGTATCAAATAAACTCCAGTTCCTGCATATTTATTTTTATCTATTACATCTGATACAAGCTGTGGTTTGCATTAGAATCCCCCAAACTGCACTAACTGGAAAATACCTGAAGTACCCTCATACAAAGTAAAATATATTTACTTTGCTAAAGCATTATCAGTTGAAGCTCTCACATATTTGTAGGGGAGGAAATTAAAATAGTATCTAAGGATTACAATATTTTCACTTTGTAAACTCTAATCTTCTTAGTTTATAGTATAATTTCCTATAATGATCTACCCAAACCCTTGAATAATGGCTGACTACATAACACATCCACTAGCAATAAAACATAATGATAGGGCTCATGCTATGAAAAACTAGCATTTGTTTACATAAATTAGCCCCGATTTAGTAATTACACTGTATGTCTGCCACAAGGTCAGGCAAAATGTAACCCTGGCAGAAGTGATACTGCAAGCATTATAATCTAGACAGAGATATGTTGGAGAATTATGGGGAATAATTAATCAGTTAATGCTTCCCATGTGTTTCATGATATGTGGAACCACAATTCTAGAATAAAATGTTTGTGCTAATGCAATCACTTCCTTAAAAGAAATTCTACCAACTGCTACTATTCAGGCCAAAGAGTACCAAAAAAAGAAAAATATATAAATACATAAAAGCCCCCTAGAGATGCACATGTCTTTCTGTTTTATTAGCAAGTAATTATTTGTTTTCATTGGAGATAAAAACACTAGCAAAGTGCTTAAAGTACCTACATATTCAGGGGGAAAAACAGTAAAGCAAACTGATTATTTACAGATAATCTTTGTATACACAAATGTGACATACGTACAGCACTAGTATGCCTCTAAACAACAAGTACTTAATTCAGGTGTCTAGTTAATCAAGACACCTAAAACAAGTAATAAATTGCTTTTCAAATCAAAGAAAGATGATTTTTTTCCCTGAACTCCCTCAAGGTGGAAATCCTGCCTCTATTTAACTTCAGGTGCTACAGTTTCTTTGATTAAAGCCCAAACAAAATAATACTCAATAAAAAAAAATCTTGGAAATCTGTGATTAATTCAGCGCCCAAGGACTCTTTTAGCTGACTCTTCTATAACCTAGTTAAAGGCAAAAACAAAACTACCAGTCCTCTAAAAGGTAAAGAAAATAAAAAAAGCAAACACACTGTTCTTCTAAAAACAATTAAAAATTCCCATGTCATTTCTGTAAATGGTATAAAATTTCAGTTCAGAAAATTGCATGATTCATGTGAATTTCCCCCCCCCCTGTTTCAGTGCTGGTGATTCCAGTGGCAGCCATACTCCTGTTGATTTTGCTGGTGGATCCTATGCCTTATGTGTGGACCAGGTGTCAGGGAAGTGATAGGGAAGGGTGACACGATTCCACCTAAGAGTGGGCTAAGCAGGAGTACACTGTTTTCAAAACACATTGATATCCAGCACAGAAGACATCACCCTAGTTACATCACTGTCCTTGATGTTAAATTAATAAAGCTGTACTCTCCTTTTTGAACTTGTCTCAGTTGATTCTTCTCTTGAATTTGTCCCAGTTGATCTTTCTCTTGTGCACAGCAAATACCCCCGTACAGACTCACAAATGTTTGTTCCTGGTCATGCTGTCGGTGAACGCAAACAGAGCCAGTACTCTGCTTTGCTTCCTCTATCACATAAGCTATAAAAAGGATGACCTCCCACTGTGTTTGTTAACTAAAAATGAGATCTCCCTTATTTCTGTGGGTTTATGAAACTTAACTACTTCTGAGGTCACAAGCTGTGCCCAAGGCCAGGCAGCTTTAGATCTCTCTCCTCATTGACTGCAAGTGCCCACCTGTGCAACCAGACAGCGAGCACAGGCAGCTGACTCTAACAACTAAAGTAACTACCAAAAGCACAAACAATATTGTGCATTTTCTCATATTTGCATTGATTAGAAGACACTCTTTCTTAACACGAAGTCTGGTAACCAAACACAGCAAGTATCAAAATCAATCAAAGTCAATCAATTTGACTAGTTGACTAAAAACCTTCCTCAGCACAAATCAATTATATAAAATGAACACAGGGAATGAAATAAATTTTTTTGGTAAATAAATATTTTTATTGTCTATTCTACTGGGTATTTTTACTGCATTAGTGGATTAAAAAAAACCCTAAACTCATGTTTGTATATGCACAATATGCACTGTGCCCTCTCGTGACTATCTCTTTTGAAACCCTTTCCAAATATTGTTCTTTTGTACACAGTAGATCTGATATCAAGAAGGATGAATGATAGCAGGGGGAGAGGAGGAGGTGTTTCACCATACTACTGTCCTTCAAGAGAAAACGCTGAAGCTGTAACCAACTAACTATAATAAATAACTACCTGACAAAAAGAAATGAGTTGTGAATGTAAAAAAGCTACACTAAGACAAATACTTCAGAAGTACTTTGTCACAAAAATTGTCTGCATGGAGTGTGCAATCCTAGCTAAAACTATTATAGAATTGTAAAATGGTGTGGGTTGGAAGGGGCCCTAAAGACCATCTGGCTGCAACCTCCCTGCCATGGGCAGGGATACCTTCCACTAGACCAGGTTGCTCAAAGCCCCATCCAGCCTGGCCTTGAACACTTCCAGGGATGGGGCATCCACAACTTCCCCGGACAACCAGTTCCAGTGCCTCACCACCCTTACAGTAAAGAATTTCCTTCTAACATCTAATGTAAACCTACTCTCTTTCAGTTTGAAGCCACTCCCCCTTGTCACTATATGCTTTTTTAAAAGGACATCTCTTAGGCAGATGTTAAACATTTTCATAGTGCATGCTTATGCTGTTAAAATACTGGATTTTTTATTTTTTTACTGAATGTACTCTTTCTTTCTCAAGAAAACTTTCCCACCAGTAATAGTAACCTTGAAAGTACAGTATATGAAGCTAATTTAGGGAAGACAGTAGGAAAAAACCACCTGAAATCTACAAATCCCCTAATACCTCTGACTTTTGAAGATGGCAGTCTTCCACCCCGCTTTCCTTATTAGACAGAAACTTAGCACAGACTTTGCTGGCAGAAGACACTAAAATCCTCTCCTTTTGTGCTGTTGTTGCCTTTCTGAGGTAGTGTTTGCAAGGCTGTGTGTTTATCAGTGAGCTGTAGCTGAAAATCAGCACCACCTCGCCCAAGTTCTAAATCCTTTCACTTCACTTGTGTGTTAGTTTGTATTATGACCACAGAAATATTCAAATTGTATAAAACCAATGAAATTGAATTGAATTAGTGAAAGGCATCACTTGCTTTTTACTTCAGTCTTTACAGAAGCTTCATTTTACCTTCAAATTAACAGTCCACTTTATTAATCCTCTCAGAAAAGGCGGAATCCATTTTATTCCAAGTAGTAGTCTTCATTTGTCAATGTGTTCTTACTAGACTGCCCTCTCTGATCAACAAAAAATCTTACAAAGTGCTAAAACTCCTCTATGGAGATTTGCAGTGATGATGATAAGAATGCAATCTCAACACTCACTGGACAAAGTTTCACAAAATATGACCTTTGGAAATGATCTTCTGCTTTTCAGTCTTCAGCACAGACATTCTGAGTGGACTGCAAACTAAGCAGGCCTGGCAGTCTGCAGCCTGTTTTTATAACACCCCCCCCAGGAGCCATATTTTTTTTTATTTACTTACTTCATCAGGAGAGCTCTTGGGAAAATATTTCCCAAACAGATAAAAGTAGCAAAGTTTGTGAGTGTGATTAGTACAAACTGCAGCTCTTGGGGCTTCAGTGCTACACTTTTTGCTGGAGACCATTTCTCACCAGCTCTCAGTAGCTCACCGACTTGCAGACGTGTGGAATATCATCAAAGCTTTCTCTCAGGAAAAGATTTGAGCACTGGCTCAACTTGAGTTGCTGGCATTAATTACTCCTGTGCCTGAAGTCAAACAGTTCACATGCCCACAACATTCCGAAAGGAGGTGATAAAATGTTTGCTCTGTGATGCTGGCTGGCTTATCCAGAAGGCTGAAGCAAGCTCAGCATACTTCAATACATCTCTCTACCAAAAATCCTCAGACTGAGCAAAGAGACCAAGTGATCTTCCCATTCCTAGGTGAAGTTTCTTCAGACTTGAAGCCATTTATCATGAGACAAAGAGATAAAGTTGCAGAAGTACACCCTGCCTTTCCTTCACTCTGCAGAGCCATGTGTTTTCAAATGTTCCTTTTTCATACTGCCCAGTAACGCAAATAGTTTTAAGAAGAGAAAATCTAGTCAATATAGAAAGCACGCGATGAGCGCCAAAGAACCCCAAACTTACAGAGTATTATTTTATTCTCTCTGGTGAAATTGAGTGGGCATACAAACTCTGAATGACTGTGCTTCCATCTTTCTTGGGTAAATAAAACATCATCCTCTATCATCAATCATCATGACCATGAGTGGTGCCACAGAATTGTCACAATCAGCTTTTCTCTCATGCTGAGACAAATAGTATTTTCTGTGGAGCCAGACTACGCAAGTTTTTCAAAGTACCCATTCAAGAAGGACTATTCAGGCTTTTTGATAGTCAGCAAAGCCACAACAGAGGTACACCTTGATTCCCACTCAGTGGGCCCAGACAGCTAAGACAAAATTTGCTTCATCTCTTTATATTCCTACACAGTGAATGCATGGATGTGCTCTAAAATACATGTGGTACCACACAGGCTTAGGGGGCTCTTCCCAAAAAGAAAACATCTGTGGCACTGTGATACTCATCTCTGCAGCTGGCCAGTGAGAAGGAGACAGGCTATTGTCAGCTGTGCTTAGAGTCAGCTCAATCAAGCCAGCAGGATACCAAGACTCAGATCATACTTTATTACAGTGTCTGCCAAGCTAACACTGCATAAATGAAAACTGCTCTGAAATGACAAAAACCCCAAACAACAAAGTTGAAGCCATTTCACAAAACAAACAATTTCACCTTCTTCAGAGCATTCACATCCACAAGGCTTAAACCTCTGGCAGAAGGAAATGTAAATTAACACTACCTAACTGTGCAAATAAGAGTGGACATTTAATTTTCACATTAGGCACTAGTCAACAGCAGGCATTCAACCTAAAAGGAATTAAAATCATTAAAAGCTGGGAAAACAGTCAGTCATTCAAAATATACTTGAGATATTCAACACCCCCCACATTCAAGGCTAGTGTACATCATAAGCCATTCAGCCTTAGAAGCAACACTTTATAATTTTGTCATTGTTGCTGAGCCTAAGAGTATTACAAGATGCAAGAAAAGACATATTCATTCTTTTCATGTGTGTGTATAATTTCCAGAAACAATAAATTAGTTAAATACAGGAAGAACACACCCCTGCCATAGCTATAAGTAAATACTTTTAACTGTATGACACCCAGTTAAGTTGCAGATCTTTTTTTCCTTAAAATACCCACGTACATTCATGTTAAAGAGACTAAAAGATGCTAATTGAAGAATAGGAACTAAATTTCAGCTAGGACCTCAGTTAGCAGACTCTCAACATATAGGTCAAGTATTTCTACTTGGTATCCAAACGTGAAGCCCCACTGACCCATGAGTGAGTTTCCTTGTTTGCCCGGGAACCACTTAGACAGTATTTTGAAGTTGTATATTGACAGATCCCTTTTTGGCTAACTCTGTGCAAAATCAATACATTGGGAGTTTGTTCTGCATTTGAAGGCAGATTTTTGCAGAGCAGCCCAGCATCTCTTATCAGATAAAATGATGCAGGAAGGAGATATGCCACCAAAGCTTATATATTTTTAAGTACAGGAAAGTAAAAAGTGGCTGGAATTATGTTGTATTATTTTTCAGACCAAAAAAAAGCATACAAAGGGCTTTCCATAATATCAGTTTAAAAACAAAATTTCTGTTTAAGCTTTTCATCAGCTTGAGCCCAGAATGAACTTCCAGAGCCATACAGAATTTGTAGCATCAATTTGATATGTTGAAATAATGCTTTTACTGGGAATGCTGAAGAAGCATTAAAAGCACTACACTTCAGAGTGCCATTTGAATGCCACTGTTATAATTAATACAGTATGACCTTGTATAAACCTTATAAATTAGTTCATGAATATGCAAATTAGGAATAACTACACTGTGAAGAAAAAGTGGGGTGCTTAAATATCTGACACAACTACACATTTAATTCTGTTGGTACTTTTCCCTTGAGTATCTTCTGAATAAAAATATTACAGCAGTAATCAGAGGACACTGATCTATTCCTACAAAAATTTCTCTCTCCCCCTGAGTCTTAACATTAGATTTTTATTTCAGCTACATTTCTGAACAATTGCAGTGTTCAGAAAAGAACAATCCATTTACTATCTTGTGGGAATTCACCTTCAAAACTTTAGGCTTAACTGGGATGCAATCATATTGGCCTCTTAAATTGGTTTGTGACTTTTTTTCTAGACCTGAAACTACCTTCTTGAAAAGGTGAAATACGCATTTCCCTGCAGAATGGCTCTTATTTATTCCCTATGCTTTTTCCCATTTCGGTTTGTGGTTGGAAGATGAGGAACATGGCCATGAATATTTACACATGAGTTAGTGAAAGTTTTAGGCCTTTTTAACCATATGTCTTGCAGAGTTCATGACCATGAGAGAAGCCTTTCTGAAATTTGACAGCGGGGGCCTGAAATTTGACACTTAAACTCATTATCAACAACAAAACTACAAATTATTTTCAGAGCTGTTAAATCAGTGATAGTCTAGAAATACTCCAGAGCCTCTGAAAACCAGGATCTTTTGCTGACACACATTCAGAGGGCTGGAGACTCTCCTATTAGGGCAGGCTTAGAGAGTTTGGTCTGTTCAGCCTGAAGAGGAAAACGCTCTGAGGAGGCCTCATTGCAGCCTTGCAGTAATTAAAGGGGTCTTTATAAAAAATATGGCAATTGACTTTTTACATGGCCTGATAGCAAGAGGACAAGGGGGAATAATTTTAAAACAAGAAAGGGGAGATACAGATTAGATGTTAGAAGGAAATTCTTTACTGTGAGGGCGGTGATGCTCTGGCACAGGCTGCCCCAAGAAAGGGTGGGCTCCCCACACCTGTAAATGTTCGAGGCCAGGTCAGATGGGGCTTTGAACAACCTGATCTAGTGTCCATGGCAGGGCAGTTGGAACTAGACCAAACAACCCAAACCATTCTATGAATCTATGATTCACTGATTAAAATGCTTGCTATTAGGCAGATGCAATTTAGAGTTTACTTCTTTCTATATTATTTTAAAAGACAAGAAACAGAAGTTTGGGTTATTTTCCCTCTTGTGAACTATGTTCCTGTATAGTATTTGTGAAGCAAATACTATACTAGCAAACTTACTAAAGAATTTTTTTAAAAAATCATCCTATACAAGTAATACAGAACTTCTGAGTGAACATATTTAAAAGTAAGCAATATTCCATTCAGATTTAACCTGGAAAGACAAGATGTAGAAGTTGTGATCAAGATATCTTTATATTAAATTGTAAATTATCTGTTAGTTATTTGTACAGTACAAGTCAAGAACCCTTCTCAGTTTCTTCAAAATAGTGGAGAGTTGTCATTAGCCTCTTCATGCTCTCCACAGCCTGTAATTTCTGGGACCCAAAAATGAAATATTTTTAATTAGAATTTAAGTTTAATGGAAAGTCATTGAAATTCATAAAAAGTGGAGATTAAAGTTAAGCTTTTCCTTAGCTTCTTGACAAAGCTTTCCTCTACACTTGCTTCCAACTCCAGGTCCCAAAGAAATTCCTAAGCTGAGGAGAACTCTCAGGAGAGCGTGTCTTTGTTTCACAATGGACACACCAGTATCACCAGTATAACCCTGGACTTTAGGAACTCTCTGATTTGATTCAACATTGTAGAGATGGCAAAACGATGCTGAATTTAATAATGCACATTTAGTAGTGCACCATTTAATAATGGTGGGTAACTTGGTAGCAATGTGTTTCACCACAATACATTCCCATAAAGAACCTGGATACTTGGCATCCAATCTGCTGGTCTGATGGTCCTTGGATGTTACGTATACCAGCTTTGTATTTTTAATAGCTCAAAACATATTACAAAGACAAGAACAGTGGTGATTAACGCAGGATAAGACTGGATTTGAGGACATTAAGAGGAGGAAAAATTGCAAATTTGGATTTGGAAATGTTCCTCTCTACAAGTAGATAAACCTGTGTCAGTATCCCTCTACGTAGTTCTCTCTCCCATACCTCTTGCTGGAATTGCTTGTAGTAAAAGTCTCTCCCTTGAGTAGGCTGTCTGTGGAAATACACAATGCATTTGAGTTTTGTCCTAACTTTGCATTTTGACAGGTTTCTTTCTGAGAGAAAACATGGACTTTCTGTTATCTGATGGACAAAATTGCAAGGGCAGAGCCTGAGAAGAGCTCCTGGGTTCTAGAAAAGTACTGAGATGGGTTGGTAAGTCCACAATCTCTATATCAACCACAGCATCAAGAGGAATGGACAAAACGTGACTGCTTTGTTAACAGGAGGAGAACTACAAAATCAGCAGCAATAGTCCTGGTCTTACTGTAAGAAGTCAGCTCCATTTATACTCAATAGCAGATATTCAGAGCCTGCACCACTCAGTAAAGACAGAAAGGTATGCCATAAAAAAGCTTCCATAATCAGCCCTTCTATATCTAAATGTATACAACATAAACACACCTACACAAATATATCTATCAGTTTAGTCTCAAACATGTTTCACATACATGTGTCTACATATATGTTTCTTTAGAAACTAAACAGATGATGAATAATACAGTCTGTGCCATTTATTTGATGCTGTTCCCCCATCTTATTTTGTCAGTATGCAGCAGAATGTTCTCTTGGAAACAGAGAACAGAAGTTCCTAAGAATAGGAGTCAATAGACTTTGGATGCTTAGAAGAGAACTGGAGGAGAAATAAGATAGTGAGATAAATGCATTAGATGTAAATGTCTCTGAAATACATCACTCACCTGCAATAAAGACATTTGATATTCAGGCTTCACAGCTAACACAAACTGTTTTAACAAGGCAATTTGTTCCTCCCAAAAGTTGATCTATCCAGAAAATACTACTGGGTCAGTTATTCAATTCATGTTTTAAAAGCACTTTTCTCCCTTGCTCTTCTACTTTGAGAGCTGGCTACATATTTATTCAGTTGAAAAATAATTAAAGGTATTTTGTTAAAGGTTTTACAAGTAAGAAAGTATGAAGTATGAAAACTGGAAAGATGTGGGGCTTTCTAAACAAACAACTACTTAAATGATACTCCCATACAATTTGTAATCAACTAATGGGATGAAGATAAATATTTTACCAGGTCTTTGATTTTCACAACTGCCCATGTACTTTCAGTGCATGATGAAAGATTAAACAGAACATGGAAGAAAGAAAAAGCATTTAATAATTTTGCATCTAAACCCACACTAGAATTTTAAAACAGTAAAGTCTTAAAATTCTTCTAAGTCCTCAGATGATATTCTATTAACTCAAATTCATTTTAAATTAATAGAAAAACAAGGTTCTAGATTGTACACGAGGAAAAAATTCTTGAAAAGTTTTTGTCTGTGATTTTTTTCAAATAAATCTCTGGACAGGGATTTATAGTTTTGTAATAAGTAAGGTTGAAGTTTCATGTTAAGACAGCATTATCCAATGTCTCTCCTGTTGATTTTTAAATTTCAGATTGGGGATTGCAAACCCCCTCCCATAAACAACTGGGATTACAAATTCAGTTTTTACCTGACTATCCCTAATAAGTTTAAGTGAATCAGAAACTATAAGTCAATGATACAGTATTTCCCTAACACAAGTAAAAGAGTCACAGCTGAAATACAGAAGGAAAAAAAAAAGAAGTCAAACTTTACCAGAGCTTAATGAGGTAACGTACTAGTATCTCAGTGGGGAGGTAACTAAATTGGGTGATTACTCCAACATGTCACACTGAGGTCTGGCAATTTATGAAAGATGAATATTTAGATTAAACTTGTAAGTGATAGCTATAATGCTGTATTTAGATATTTGAATTATCTAAACAATTTCGAAGTGTTCAAGTTATGTAAAATTAATTAGTACAATATTATATTAAAACTACTTTCTTTTTTCAAATCAGGAAAGTATGGAAAACACAGTTTATAAATAGCATCTTTAAGGAAAAGAGAAAATAATAGGAGAAGGTCTGATACTGCTGCTGTTTTTTATGTGATTTCAGCTGCATTACTGGGTGACTGGAGTTAGAGACTTAAGAATGTGGCTACGAAAGATAATGAATAAATGGACATGAGTACTAAAATTGTAGTTAATAACCAACTTTTTAATTGAAAAATCATAATAAATTCTCATCAAGAAAATGAGAAAAGCAAAGATCAGCAGAAAAAACAATAATTCATATACTGCCATGATAAAAACAAAAAACAAAGATCTGACTATTCCTGCATAATGGCCATTGCGATTATTAGCATAATCTCATATATGGGATGGATTATATTACCTCTCAGATATTATTTAAAGTTTTCAGCAGTGAACACACCAGACAACCAAAGTCACAGAACACTGAAAAAAAACCCAAACCCAAATCCTCCTGGCATATTTGTTAGCATTAAACCTATGCAATACAACCTGATGTCTCTAAAATCTGCCAACATTAGATATTCAGAATCAAGTCAAGGATCTGGAACACCACTACTCTTCTTCTGATACTGAGCATTGTTACTGATAATCCCAATGCAAGCGAATTTTAACTGCATCCCTGTTGGGGTCCCTCCCCCCCTGCCACGTGGTCCTGGGAAAGGGGCCCTGAAGGGAGGCACGGGGTTTCCCTGCCCCTGCTCAGCCTCATTCCCCATTGGTTTTTCTGTGTTCCCCTGCGCGGGCAAGGACCCTCAGGTCCCGTGATTGAGCAGCTCCTCGGCAGAGCCCCGGCCATGCAGCTGGGAAAATAAACATCTCTGAAACATCTATCAAGAATTGGTCCATAGATATTTCTTTTCCATGGGCCTCGTTGTCTGATACACGTGTTGCAGTATCCCCACTGTAACACATCCCCTCAAAATGAACTCTAGCAAAAGCAGAAAATGAAAACAGCAGAGGACAACAAAACCAGTCTTAGAAGAAATTCCCCCATGGAAGATGACAATGGACTTTCCATTTAGCAGATAAGCACAGCACAACCTCAGCCAGCAACCACATTACATCTTCTTGATTTACCTCCCTTGTCCAGTGAGATCTTTAAATGGAAATACAAGGCTTGTAACTAGACCCAAAAAGTGTGAAAAGCTTGAAAGCTGTTCAGTTTATCGAGGGTGGTGGGTATTTCAGGAATGCCAGCTAAAGCACTAGCTGAACAGAGCACGCAAGACTCCAATCATCTTCACAAAATTTTCTAATCTTTTCATTCTGACACTTGCTGTTTCCTCCAGCCTACAGTCCCACTACATTACATGAACAGAAGAAACCAGTTACCATCTCAGGGGTGAGCTTGCACTTTTCTCCCTTGCACAGTTTCAAATTTGACATCATGCATAGAGAGAGATTTTCAACAGTGACTGGGGAAAAGTAAGCAAGAAAAGTTACCGCTGGTGTGAAGTAGAAGTTTCAACCCTCTCCAAATGTTCTTGCTCTGCCAAAGAGCATCCACACAGACTCAGTGGGATGAAACTATCTAAAGAAGATGGATGAAGGCCAAAAAAATATCTGAAGCCATTAGAGAGGATAGAAAGATGCATTTGGGAAATAGTGAGGGTTTGATATCAGAAAGATATTAAAAAACCATACTGTGACTGAAGGGCCTGGGTTTAGAAGGAAGACCAACCTGCTCAGGACAGCAGTTTGAGCTGCTGCTACAGCTACCTGGGAAGGATTCAAGAGTTATAATATGCACAGTCTTTTGCAGGCAGATATGAGCTTATTTTGCACGAGCTGACCAGAAGCCATTCTGCTATGACAGCATCCCATCAAGCGCTTGGCAGTAAGCCTTGCTGCAAAGCAGTGTGTATCAGATCAGGCAACGTACCATTCTCACGTGGCCCCCAGTCCTCAGGCTGACCCAGAATGCAGGCTACAGTAAGCTCACATCAGTTTGCAAATGGGCGTGCACATACACTCACAAGAAAAAAAAAAGAAAGAAGAAAGATTTCAAGACCAGTGTAGAATGAATCCATCAACTAAGAGGTAGGAAAAACTGAAGTTTGCAGAATCAGGGATGAGCATCAGTCCCTGAGAAGCAGTTGAGAAAAATTAACAGGAAGATGGAGCTTATGGTGAGGGGAGATCAACACCGGACATGCTCATTCAGAGAGGGGACACTGTGAAGCCCCAAATTTGTAACAGGTGCTTTTTTCAGAGGCAGCTCTTCAACTGAGACACACTGAATACTGGAAATGTGAGACTTTTAACGTAGTAAAAGTCTTCACATAACACCTTCTGTCACTTCCTGGTGACTATGGCAACTTTTTTTTTGTAGTTATTTGAATGCAGTGCCACACAGTTATACCATAAACTCTTTTCAAAGTCAAAACAACACAGGTACAAACCCTGGCTTCACTCACATACCCCAAGACAGCTGGTATTCACATAATCACACCTGCATTGAAGTCCAATACTGCAACACTGCATTTAAGTCCATATTTGCAATATGGAAGTTATTACCTTCTATCATTCATTCTCTTCTGATTGCCTATAAGCTGTCAATAATATTTATTGCTTTTTCCCTTAAACTTTTCAAATGTAACTTTGGAAAGGGAGACATTTCATTTAATGAAATAGCACAAAGAGAAAAAGGTGCTTGTTACAGACACATAAAAAATACTGCTATTTTACCTTGCCTCCTATCAATTTTCTTTTTTATTTATCTCTTTGATGTATATCTGCTTTGGATGCAGCTCACAACACAGATTGCATGACTGATACATACTATTCACTGTGTTATTTTCCATGATGTATGTAAAAATATTAACTAATCTGTTTTCATGTCTCTGGGATAGATTACGGATTATTTACTCCAATATGCCTGGAGAAAAAACATCTACGCTTAAAAGAACATGCCTAATATCTTAAAATATTTCAAGAAAATAATATGCATTGGAATTCAGAAATTGCTGTAACTCCGTCCTTTAGTAAGATTTTGTCAGAACTGGAACTCTTCTTACTCATTCTACTTTCATTCTCACATCTACAGTGACTTTCAGGAATGGACAGATCAAATTGCATGTATTTATATAAATGCACCTTTGCATTGCACATACCAGTTCAGCACAGAAACATAAACATAAACAGTTATCATAATTGTTACGGATCTATTAAAATCTTTTGGTTGAAAAACATTAAATTGGTTGGTCTCTTATTGAAATTAACTTCTCATCTTCAAGAGCATAAAAAAATCTATGTATTTATCATAGCTCCAGCAACGGCATCTGAAACCTTTAAGACGTTACTTTTTGTGAACATCTTCATTATTTTTTTATACTGATTAAATTGGACATAATTGTGAGAGCATATCAACTTCATTTAAGCAATTGGGGAAACAGGACAAATCTAAAAGGGAGAAAATATATGTAATATACTAGCTTGGATGAAAGCAGCTAAGAAAAGAAAAACAGAAAACCCCAACAGGCCTTCTAAAGATTGTTTTTGAATGATCTGAAGCTTGTTTTCTAATTAATTTTCAACTTTAAGTTTACATCACGGAAAGTCATCATCTTTGCTGACAGACAAACCAATTATTTAGTTTACACATGCCTAAGAATGAGAAATACCAATTCAAACAAAAGCAAGATGATTAAGGTAAAGCGAAGGTTTTGAAGAACTCACCTTAGGCACCCAGTGGCATTGCGCAGCACCTGTGATGAATGGAGCTGTATTTTATGATCATCCTGGAGTGGAGAGTTTTCCCATCCAGAGTGAGGGATGATCACTGCATTGGTCAACACTGCAAGGGCATCCTGGATGATTGGCATTTTCAGTGCATCACAGGAGGATAGATTCCAGAGAACTCCTACAAAAAGTAAAATGACTAATAATTAACACTTCTCCAAAACAAGTTTGAATGCTTTTTTGTTTAAAAAAACCCAATCCAACCCAAACTAATATATTTCACAGCACTGGTGTGCTTAATTTAGCTGTTTCTGTCAAGAATAAAACAGACTACATTGTAGATGGGGCTGAATGACACCTGCACACTTTTGCAGTGGGAATACACCTTTGAACAAAAAACATGTAGTCACATCAACACTGGAAATTTCTCAGAGCTCTGCCTAAAAGCTGAGCAGATGGTTATGATCTAGGTGTATGCAGGCTGTGAAGCACACAGGGAATGAAGGAGTATTACAAGGAATTTTTTAGGGCTTGGTCTTCAGATATCTTCCTTCTAAGTAAAATTATTAAAAACCAGTAGCAGAAAACAGGTTCTGATTTACACTAAAACTTTCACTGTTGATGGATACACATTGAGAGAACAAAACCTCAGCCCTGTGATCTTCACTGTAATGGAAGTAACTGTCTAGGCTAGTTGGTACCACATGCAAAAAGACTTCCTCCACAACCTGATACAGTAGTACTAGACCTCAGCAAGTACTTTTATATTTTGCAATTATTTAACTATACAAAGTTACAGAATACTGTAATTTTTACATGGAAACAGCAAGCTTCATGGGGCAACTAACAAGGAGATTTACTGGAGTTTAAAAAAAACCAAAAACTCTTCCGTTGCAATTCATAATGTGCCAAAGAAACAGAAGAGAAATCTAGAGCCAAAGTTTTCTAAGCACATCTGCAAAGATCAAGGTCACTGCAATTGTGCCACATAGAAAGCAGGTAAGAAATTGTTAGGAGCAAAAGACATCCTGCCTTCCATTCCCATATTTATACAGTTGTGTATTTGCTGGAAACGCACATGCGACTTCTGTGCTGCGCCAAGAGCCTGCTGCTGCTGCTGGGCAGCTCTTATTGCTGGGGGAAGCTGGAGGACAATTTGCTGTTCTGAAGAACCAGTGGTCTTTATTTTAGCCCAGCACCCTCCCAGGAGCAGCTGGAAGAGCAAGTCTGCCTCATCATGCGCCTCCCCTTCCCAATACACATCCTCTTCTCTAGAATCCAATCCTACCCCTTCCTACTCTCCTTCCCAAAGGACAATAAGCCTGGCCCCACATCTGATCTTGAGTGGCAAAACTGAGTTGTGATTTTATGTCTATTACAGTTTTCAATCAAAAGAGAAAAATTCTCACCACCATCATCATTTTATATAGAAGGTTACAAATATGAACACTATGAAAAATCCAAGTGAGTGGTGTGGGAGGAAAATGCTGAAGGAAGGCCTTAGGAACACAGACTCAGACATTTATAAATATAAGCAGCAAGAACACTACTTGCTCAAGGCTTTCCTTAGCATTTTGTGCTTTGACAGAGCAGTGCAATTAAGAGGAATCAACCTACATTTTGGGTTTCTCTTTAAAATTAATTACCTCTATGGGGAAACTGTTTCAGTTATACAATTTCATGTTTAAATTATTTTATATGGAACTGTCTGCAAAGGCAGTTACACAGTTTAAAATAAAATTTAGATCAGTATACTAGTAAAAACCCATTAAAATAATTTGCATGAGGCAGGCACACTTTAGCTACAGACCAAAAAAAAAAGCAGAAATAGGAGTAATGTTCATTTTAATAATGCTCATTTTTTTCATTTAAGAATTGCCACTTTAAAGGGAAAAGAGTCTTTGTTTGAATTCTGTTCTGAATGTCCTTATGAAAAGGAATTCCATATTTAAAGGAATAAAGACCTTCATAAGGATATTTATACTTGCCTTTCTATGACCTGTTCTTGACAAGCTTTAATGGCATATTGACTATTCTTGAAACACCCAGCATTTTGCTGGGTTTTGTCAGTAAAAACAACAATGTGATTGCCTTTTTTTTTTTTTCCCATTTATCTAGACTGGTGTAAATTATGTGCATGGTATAAAAGCAGAGAATCAGAATGCAAATCTTTCCCCCTTTAAGGTTCAATTTAGTTCTTATGCAAGACAATGTGTTATAACTTTGTGAAGAAGTCCTATTTTGAAAGTGAAGCAGAAGAGAGTGTTTTGATGGCAACAAAGCAATACTTTGGGCTTCAAGAACTAGTCATGAACTGGAAAAGCAGAAAAGAATACAAAAGAAGGAAACATAAGAGCCCTGTCTGGCAAAATGCTTAAAAACGTGTATGTCTACACTATTTTCTATTCACTTCACATTCTTGCTAATTTAAAGTAAACTCACATAAACATCGTGGAACTCAGCAAAAGTTGAGCCTAGAAATATTCTTTAAGTCTTCTTTCTCTCTGATTTCTCTAACTGGAAAATTAAACCTTCAGAGTAAGAGGATGATGGAATCACCAGGCTAAAATAGCTATTACACCTTCTCCTAAAATTATTTTAGGTAAAGGCAGAAGCAAGCAAAGATTTAAGGCAAGGCAGAAGCACTGCACAGTTAAGTCTGATGCTTTCTTCGAAGTTTTTGTTCCACACAGTTTTAAGGAATGACATAATCTTCTTCCACCCCAGAACAATGAGTTTTATCTACCAACCACATGAATGAAAAATTATCTACTGACAAGTTCAAATTTATTCTCACAAGCAGTGCAGTTTGCTTGCTACGTGCTGAGGTTGGCATTCTACACGCCTCCTTGTAACCTTCTTAATTAAGGCTTTGCAATTATGAAAGGGCACTGACAATTCACTTCTCATTGTTTTTGCTGAGGATGACCTGGAGCTAGATTTATGTGGGGTCTGAGAAGATGATCCACTGCCTTGACTTTGCAAGGGAGAATGACAGTAAATAAATCCTTTAGCTGACACGCCTTCCATTACAGAGCTCCCCTTTCACCACATAATTCTGAAAGTATTTTCCAAGCATGTATGCATGACATGCCCTTTAGAGCTCCTGTAAGAAGCTGGTTACTGAGGCCATGTGACACCTTACTCTGAAAGCCCTGACTGAACTGGGCTTCCGAGCACAACAAAAAAGTCTGCAACAGCCTCAGAGGTGCCTTGACTGACCCCTGAAGAATTTGCATTATCATCACTGCCCACAGTGATACCCACAGAAACGTAAGGGACTGGACTCACCAGTGACTGATGACAAAAAGGGGGACCCACCCAACAACACAACAGTTGAACTGAACAGTTTACCATCTCTAGATTGACTCTTGTAAGAAGTATGAAGTAAAGAACTAATCAGCGCTGTACATCTCTTAATCACTTTCATTCGTATCTTATCTCCTTGCTTTTAAAGCTGTGAGGCAGATTAAGCATTTTGTGTCCCATTTTCAGATCACTTTTGGTTCTGTTGAAAGACTTGTAGAAAGACAAAAACAGCTACACCAGAATGAACAAGTAATTTTGCAGGTTGAGGTTTTTCATCCTTACATATATAATGTATATGTAAGGGTGAAAATACAGTAAAAAAGTATCTTGCAAGCTCATTTTAAGTTTAAAACTGAGGAGAAACAGGTATTGAAAATATTCAGTTGATTCCAGGTAGAAGATGGATTTTGGTCTGAGTATCAGTCTAGCAGACATCAGATGAAGGATTCTTAGAGGAGTCTACAGGGTTGCTCACTCTGGAGATCTTACTGCATCCAGCTGCATCTTCTGGAGCAGCTTATCAGAGGACATGCTACTGCTATGGTCAACAGGTTGCTCAATGTAATGGAGCAGTCTGAGCCAAAACCCCATAATCCCTGAATCAGGCTGGAGCTCAAACTCATGCTGATTAAACACTTCAATGCATTTTTGTGCTGGTGTTTTAGTTAGAACTGGTATATGTCTATCTGTAGTCAGATACAACTCAAGACCTTATAAGCCACATGCTACCCGTATTCCATTCAAAGTCAAGAAAATAGAGATCATATACATCTATGCAAAAAATACCATCACAGCAAGAGAACGTGCAAAACCACAGAAGTCTAACCAACTACTTAGTTTATGATTTAATGCTACCTCAAATTATGACTTATATATATATATATATATATATAAACAAAGCTCTTAGAACAACTTAGACTACAAATATAAATGGAAACCAAGAAACTGGAAAAGTCATCTTTCCCAAAAAGCATTGCCCCCATCACACTGCCACTATGTCTTGGGTTTTTATTGTGGTGCAAAAGATGTACTTTCCCAAATAAATTATATGGTAAAAAGATTGTAAGTAAACAAATACTATTAGGACAACCAAGACTTTGATTCTTCTCAACACAGGCTGTTTAAGTCAACTTTCGATTATATTAAGATTTTGCTTATTTCATATTCTCTGTAAAAATAAAAATCCAAAAGTCTTCTAACGCATCCAGGTTTTCCTTTTTCATCATAATTTAATAGTTTGGTCATGGAGTGATGCAGAAAACCATTTGATAGTGCTGAGAGACTGCATCCCAGAAAGAGTGACCAAAGCACTGGCAGGCATTTTTGTTTATGCACTGAAGGCACAGAACTACTACAGGGAGTTTCCCTCATGAACATGGCAATTAAGATTGAAATCTGAGAGCTAAATACCCTGCACAGAAGCCAAGCACAAGGGATCTTTTTGCTGGAGTCCTTAGGAAAAGCATCTTCTACCCCAATCTCCCAAGTGCTAGAAAAGTCATTTGCTGGCTGCCGCTCGGAGCCCCTGCTGTAATTGCAAGGCTGCCCTGCAGAGCTGGATCCGCTCCCTGGTAGCAGATGTGGGCTCCCGACAGACTACAGCAGTTCTGCTGTGGAGATGCTGAATATCAGCCACAACCTTTCTTAATACAAAGTCCAATAAGACTTCACAACCAACTCAACCGTCAAGGTGAGGAACTGGCTCGGTAACAGACTTTCTGTAGGGAAGAAAAAGTGGCTGATTTGAATTCGGGCACCTGAACAACACACAGCTCAGAAGGAATCTCCTTAAAAGCACACTGTGAAAGTAAGTTTAAAACTGGCATAACAGATGAGAAACTTTCGCCAATTTTCTTGAAATATTTTTTTATCTGGTTTGTGAATGAATGCCTATGCGTACCTTGCTGTAATTCATTTATTTACATGCACAGAGGTGGTCTGCCATCTGTGTATAAGCTGATGTAGGAAAAGTCCACATCGAGAAAGACTGAGCTTCAGTAAAAGCCATAAGCAGGGAGGAGCTTAAGGAACGCTAAGCAAAGCTGCAGCCATAATTTTTTTCCCTTTGCAGCCACTCATAGCCTTACAAGTAAAAAGCTTCCACAGAGGAGAAGGATTATTATGGTGTGGGTTTTTTTGTTTAATTACAAAAAATACAGCTTGATCTAGACTACATAAAAGTACAAGACTACATATAGTATAAAAAATATAAACATCTCCTCATTTCCTAACAGTTATTAACTTTCATGTTAAACAGTAGAGGAATTACTTGAGGATTTCACTAAGGTTACTGTGGAAAGATCAGTGGTTCCTGCTTAACTCACTTTCCTAGCTGATGAAATTAAATCGGTCCTATAAAACACAGAAGCCAAGCCAAAAGCAATTCATTCTGAGTGACAGAAACACAGAAAAAAATAAATCAACTGCTTTCAAAAAAAGTTTTATCCTAACCCATAACTAATGGCAATGCCACTCCAAATTAAGTATTTTATTGGAAAACGTGGGAATTTAACAAGGATGTATATATATGAGTGGCAAGATTTTATTTTCAGTGCTTACACATGTATTATACTGAATAATTTTTCTAGCACCCAAAATCAAAACATATGTTTGATAACAGACATAATATAGAGAATAAAAATGTTATACTTAAAGCTGAACATTAAGTTACAGCTCTAAATACAAAACTCCTTTCTAAAAAGAACCAGTTAGAAAATTAGTTCTATCTATAAAATTGCATCTATGTGCAAAATGAAAGGCTCAGTGTCTAGTTACTAAAAAAGAAAAAAAGGAACTCGCCACATTGTTACCTACAAAAAAGACAGCACTGTAAATAACATTATTTGGGACAGAAAAAGCGAAGTTGGCCTTTTAACCTAAAAATAATAAATAAATTTTTAAAAAATTAGTGGGCATAGTGAAAACAGTAATTTAATCATAGCATGAACATGTTTCACCATACCCTCAAACTTTCATTTTGTAAACAAAAAAGTGAAATATTCAGATCATTTCTAAACAAAAAACTATTATCAAAATAAAATTTAAGTCTTTTGTGTGGCAAATCTCAAACATTTTAAACTACGAAGTGGTTTTAAACTGCAAGCGTTTTAATACTCCATCATTCAGGCAGGCCCATCAAAATTATATGCCCAGCTGAATTTTTCCAAAGGATTACTACCCACTAAAAAAGTTCAGTGAAGCTCTTATGTGAAGCCATATGCCACAACAGATGTCCTCTATTTATCACTCCTTATTTATCAGATTACCTTGTTTCATATTTCCTCTTAAAATTTGACCAAAGTAAAAAAAAAAACAAAAAACAAAAAAAGAAAATAATTTCTGTAGTATATTAACAAGCAAATTATGAAATCAGTTTCACTGCTCCATGAATCAAAACATGGACAAAACTTGAATGAATTTTCCATAGAAGATACATCTCACTGATTGTACAAGGGAAAAACAGTTATTTCCCATTTTAGAGAGAAAAGGAGAGCAACAAGGGACCACCTTGGGTTTTGTGCTGATACTGAGAGCGGTCAGCGCAGGACAAATGAATGCGAATTTGCCTGGGAAATAGGGAGAAGGAAGCAGGCTGTGATGGGAAAACCAATGAAACCACCCCTAAGCAGACTCCTAAAAGAGAGGAAAGGAACTCCCCTACCAGGGGCATTGCACTGTTGCCGGCTGAGACCTCGGCACCCAGTGACCTGTCCTGCCTCTCCCACATTCACCACCAGGGAAACAGGCCCGGTTTTGTATTGCTGTTTAGTGGTACATTCCCTTTTACTTAGAAAAATGCTTTGGATGTAACACCTTACAGGAAAAATCAGTGCCCCAGCCTGTTGCTAAGAAAGCAGGGCATAAGATTTGAGAAAATATCTATTTTAACACATCTCCTTATTTAACTGGGAGCAGCAGGGGGTGAAGAAGTTAATCTGATGATACAGAAAAA
Organism: Corvus hawaiiensis; assembly: GCF_020740725.1. NCBI lineage: Eukaryota > Metazoa > Chordata > Aves > Passeriformes > Corvidae > Corvus > Corvus hawaiiensis. Next base: position 83,067,983 of record NC_063213.1, on the reverse strand, counting down.
GTTGAGAATGACTCTTCATGAAGACAACAGATTCTATCAGTGGGTTTTCCCATTTTCAGAGCCAAGATAGAGACAGCATATTGAGAAAGAGGGCAAAGATTGTTTTATAATTAGGCAGTAAATTGTAATAGATATGGTATAAAATAATCCAGCTGAACTGTCAACATTGTTTGCCTAAGCGTTATTCGATAAGACAGAATTATTTCTGAAGAAAAATTACACAATTTATTAAATTACTTTTATATTTCCTAGCACATATGAACTATAAATAGGATGTGTTTTGAATGACTCTGGAATTTCTTGGAGATGTCACAGTCTATAGGTTGGAAATCAGTTTCCCAACACCATATGAGTGGAATCTGTACAACCTTTTACCTTCCTGTTTTGCAAGGAAAATGACTACAAAGATTTGGTGTTTTGGTAAGAGGTACCACAATGGGTTCATACGAAGACTTTATAAAATGCCAACTAATTCCTGCTCTGAATTTGTTTGAAAATCATTTCCATATTTTCAAATGATGGCAATATTTTCTGTAGGTGATGCTAAAATCTAAAATTTAAACTCTGCCACACAGTAGGATCATACTGTAAAGTACAGCACACAGCTGTGCCTTGCCCTAGCACATCCACTATGAAATATCAGCTTATTAGTCTGGAGAAGTACAAATAGTACAAAACACAAATTTGAAGTATTTTATGAAAATTATGATGCTGCAATAGTGATTTTTGGAGACTTAAAGTAACTGATGACTGGGGTGGAAAAACAGAGTAGCCACGCAGCCCACTAATCCTGCCACAGGATTTGTACTACCTTGGTGGAGTTGTTTGAAGTTGTATTGGGGCACTTGGACTTTCAGTGATTAACTCAAGCAGCCACTTCTGCAGACCAGGTGCCTTCATTTGCTTTTGCTTGGCTTTGATAATGGACTGGATTAAGCCAAATTTTATCCACTTAGCAGTAAAAAGTAGTTTTTCTGAGTTAAACAAACCCTTTTCCCCCCAAGATTTTAGATGTAACAGCACAAAATGATAAACTAGCCCATGCAAAGCTCTGTCTGTGAGATGAAACACATTGTTTTAACAGCAATCTGAGACTTGCAGGGGATTTGACGGAGTTTGGCATTTTTTTTTAAATTCTCAATGGTTCACAACACTCAGGGCAGAGGTTGAAGAATGCCTTGCGTAAAAGTATCTCAAGCAAAAGGAGGGAGTCCAATTATTATGTAATCTTTGGAAATTGAAAAGGTTCTTGTACTTGAAGAAAGAAATACTGAAGAAACTAGAACATGTAGTTTCATTATTCAGCCACTGGCTTCGATCCAGAGTAAATAGATAGGAATTTTCATTACACAAATAATCTTGTTAATGTTGAAAACAACTTTTATTTAAAACACCTAATTAGAAGTAAATTACTTCATAAGATTTAATCAGCTTCTAAAATTGATTGTGGTAGGATATTGTACTTGCAATTACATCTATTTAACGAAGGAGTAGGAAAGGTTTATTAGATCTAATACCCTTTAAATCTCCATTTTGAATAAAAAGCATTTAAAACATACAAGCAAACTTTGGTGCCCAGGTAAATAGATTTGAAATTTGTTACCCTTATCCTAAATCTGTTGGTAGAAAAATAATTCAAGTCTGCAAGTCACCTGCCTCTGTGCTTGGTAGAGTTCCTCAAAACATTTTTTGCTAACGTGCAGAGCAGACACTAAGCAAGAAATGAATGAACATATTTTCCTGCCGAAATTGAAACCATCACTTCTGAACGCAGCGTTCTGTGCTAGCAGTTATCTATCTCCATGCTTAACCTTTCTGATTTCCTTGACTTGACAGGACATGGTGATCAGATACTGGAGGTGGAGGGGAAGCTAATTCACAGAGCTGCATCTTAAGAGGCACTTGTGTGCTTTCTGCATTTATCCCACATCTCCATTTTGTTTTACTACATAGAGTTATGGGCCCCAAAGGATATTTGGCAGTCTTACTCTCTTAGCTAAGCATATATTGAACCAAAGTTATGTCAACCTTGTAGCAGCAGTCTTAGTGTGGTTATACCATCATGACAATTTAAACACACATATATGGCTTTTCGTGTCGTCTGTTTGAAAAGCTTGTGATGGGCAGGGTATGTATCTGAACCTAAAACATGTATCTTTATAATCTGATTTGCAGTTTGTGTAATGCTGAAATTGTCTCTCTGGTTCCAAGAGCAAGCCACTTTGTACATCTATCTTCCTACCCATCTTTTTGCATTATGTATCAAAGGCTGCTAATTAATTAGGCCTCTCACTGGTCAGGCTTCCTTATACTTGCATTGCCCCATTACTAAACTTGAATACAATTAAGACATGGGATACTTAATATGAGCAATACTGGAGCAACACCTAATACAAACCTGCAAAGGTAAAGAGATATAATAGAGATTTTAGGAATTACATCAAGGTGAAATACTGTAAGAATGCAACTCATGAAGAGTTTGATTCTTCTTTATTAAGGCTGTGGGAAAGTCATGTTGGAATAGGATAAAAGAGCCTTTACTCATTTTCAAATCAAGTTTCCAGAGAGCAATAAGGTTACAAATAGGTGCCACCTCCAAATGCATGTTTATATCACAATAAAATTTCACATCTGTGTTTACACACTCCAGTAACTAAGGTAATGTCAAGGGCACTTTTGCAGAAAATGATTAAATTATTAAATTAAGGTGCTTCGAGATCCTAGAGTACTAAACAGTCAGCCCTTTGCCATAATATTGTTAAATAAGATTTACTATACAAAAAAATCACAAGTGTAATACCTTACAAAGTCCAATTAGAAAATAACTTTACAAACAGGAAACAATTGCAGGCATGTGATTTTGACTTTGGGAACCCCCAATAGAAGAACTGCATAGATAGAAGAATTGTACTAGGAAGTTAAAAATTCTAAATAATTGGCCAGAATTACTTAAAAAAAAAGAAATCAAATTAAAAAAAATAAAAAAGAAATCAAATTAAATCTTCCACTGAAGTGAGCCAAAACGTCCATTTAAATAGAATACTCTCTTAAACATCCTTTACATATCACTGCAGGCTCACTAACTTGCAACTACATAGATTAGCAAAGACAGATACAGGGCTCAAAGGGGCCTTCTGGAGTGTCTTGACCAATCTGCCAATAATTTATGCACATGCTAAGAAGCAGCATGCAATCAAAAGGAGGTTTCACTGGCAGTGGTTAACTCAAACCAGATAGATCTAAGGTGGACAACATGTAATTGCCTTCAGTGACACTGAGAGATTATCAATAAGGTTATAAACCCCTCGTTAAAAACATATGGCATCTACTAAAATTGAAACAGGACTGTGTAATACTGTTGCATAACATGGGGTGACAACAGAGGACCAACCAAGCCAAAACACAAACTGGCCACAGTTGAAATTAAAGACAACACTAATGAATACTGGAATCCAAAGTCTGGGAAGTAAATGAAATTTTTTTCCTGTCCAACTTGACTGTGGGCTGAAGAAACTTGGAGAAATAGTGCTTCTTTGAAAGAAACATCTTGTAGTATTTTGCAGGAATGGCATATATGCCTTTTGATTCAGTGAATAAAAATGTGAATGAAATACACAGAGTCAATATCTACCTATCTATATATATATAGTATACATGTATAGTGTTAGATAGTTTCTGCTTTTAATTTTTTTTTATTTGCTAATTTTTGTAATTTATATATTTTCAGTAGACAATAGTTACATCTCTGACACTTTATTGTCAACCAAAATAAGCAGGAGGCTGGCTGCTAGCACAAGAAAAAACAGCTTCTCCTGACATTATTTATAGCTGCAGCTCTATCATCATGTACTTTACTAAAAGTGGATTACCCACTTTTACCTTTTAATCAGAAATGGTGTTTACAGTTTGTAAACAGGTGATGCAGTAATACAAGGGCCTTCTTTAAAAGGAGCTTTTTCTCATTCAGCTACCTCATTGTTCATAGGCAGAAACTGTTTCTAGTTGTGATGGATCTTGTTTGTCAAAAATGAGAAAAGCAGTTTAAACCATTTTATCTGAGACGGGTACCCAGCTATTCAATCGAGCTGATGGAAGAAGGAACAAGCATAGGTTGAATCACAGAATCATGGAACGGCCTGGGTTGGAAAGGATCTAGCAACAGCTGCTTGACCTCACCTGCTGCACAAGGTATCCATAGGATTCCTCTGTTATCCTGGCTAAAACATCAGATTTTTCCATGTAATATTTTTTCCCCTGACAGTAAAACAAATAGAAAAAATGATAAAATCGAATTTTGTGGAAGGGTTCATAATTAACTCGGTAAAGGCAAGAGAATCAGAAATCAGTTACTCATTGCCATTATTACCAAGTGAAAACATTTCTTTCTACCATCTGCAGGATCTATGCTAATTTTGTACTGTGTTCTTCTCTATTTATATTTATTAGAAAAGTGTTAATATTTAATGATTTTAAAATAGAAGGCTTTTATTTTTTCCCATTAACAGGTGCTACTGTGGAAACTGGCAGCACAGTGCTAGGGTAAAAAAATGACTAAATTAAGTGTGGTGCATTCAGCTTCCACCTATTTCTTTTCATTTACAGACTTACATGAAACAAGGTATTGTGATTCAGGTTCTCCTTGAGTCTCTGGAAATTACCAGAGGCTGAAGGCCATGCCAGCATCTCTATTTCTATCAGAGTATTTCACTTTTGCACAAATGTATATATTCATGGGTATACCTAATTTTATCCATGTTCTTCTAGTAAAAACCTGTTAACTGTGGAAGTGTTTCTGTAAGAATAATCTTTCCATATTTTAGGAAGTATTTCCTGGGCATTAGCACCATTTAATTTCGTAACAGGCAGCAAACTTCCCCCAGATCTTCTTCATGGGAGCCTGCACTGAAACCATTTCCTTGACATGAGAGAGCCATGAAGCTCTAACGCTTTGCTATAAGGTTAAGTTCGTGCAATCCAAAAATTTGAGCATGGTAAGGTTTTCCAGTATTAGCCCAAGACCTCTGCTGCTGAGGACAAGGACGAGATAAAGGAAAGAGTGAAAAAACTCTGTTTTGGAGAGATTATGGTAGAAAGAAATCTCTGGAAAAGAGGACGAGCCACAAATGGTGCTGAAGGCAATCCTGACAATCAAGGAGCTACTGGGCTAGAAAGGTGGTCTGCAGGTTTAAATACCCTTCCAAAACCAGTCTTGAGATTGCCAGAAATTGAAGTCATAATCTACTTAGAGAAGAGCAACAAGAAGGAAGAAAATGTGCATGTTTGAGGAAGGAACTAATATCAGAACTTTCGCTCTGCTAGGCAAGTTCTTCACGGTACTTGGGGCAGGCAATGAATGCTTCACTTCTGCCAGACAAATTGAGCTGCTTAACAACCTCTCCAGGCCATATTTCTTCCCTTGCAGCTGGGTGCCTACTCAGAGTGATTCACACCTTCATCTTGCCAGATTTCTGGACAGGTCATTTACACTTGATAGGTTCAGCTCCCCATCTGTACAACAGAGATAGTGATACTTCCCCACCTAAGAAAAGTGCTCTGAGGATAAATGTGGACTACTACTTAGGGGCAGCGATGTCAGAGCCTGTATGAATCCCTAAGGCAGGAACTTTGTGTCCTCTCTGAAAGTAACAAACAAGAGCAGCTTTTATATAGACAGGATGCACAATGAACATGAGATGGAAGGGCTCAAGGTATTATGCTTACTCCCAAAACAGACATTTGCTATTATTTTCTCTGCATCTCCTCCAGGCTGTGGAGCCCCTACTGGAATAATTATCTTCCTGCCACCTCAGCTCAGGAAGGCTGATGGAGAGCACTTTTTATTTTTCCCTGTGTCTGCCACAAGTCAAAACTTTTCATTACTGAGGGTGCTGCTTCAGGAGCTACCTTTCCTTCCCCAGGAAGGACAGAAAGAAGGAATTCAGCTGGGGTAGCTGTCACACTACAAGACTTTACCAAAACAAAGCAAAGCAGAACTGATTCAGATGCACAACTTTAGCCTGTTTCCTAAGAGATGCAAGATGAGAGCTCCATCTATGAGCTTTGCTTTGGAAGGAAGCTTTGCAGAACACTACCATAAACATGATTGCATTTTGAAAGCAAGGGCCAGTGATCTGCATTCTGAAAGGTACAAAACACAGCCAGGGCAAGCACTGGCCTTCTGGGATGTACTGGCTATTAAAAACAAAGAAAAAACCCCAATACAAAAACAGGCTCAGGAATAAAATCTTGAAATACCACTGGCTTTTATTCCATTCCTCAGTGTCACCATCTCCCCTTTCATACATGTCCAGCACTCCTGATGTTCACCGTCCCTGGGAGCTGCATCTACCTGTACAAAGGCAGGTTACTGCCTACCACTGATGCTACATACTCCTCTTGGTAATAGCACTTTGAGGGCACACTAGAAAACAAACATCCTTTCTTTCTGCAGGAATTTGGGAAAATTTAACAGCATACTGTGCAATAGAACCAAAGTAAACTATAGCCCAGTATATTTTCTTTAAATGACCTAACAACATTACATGTTCCATCTACAGATGGCATGGGAAGCGCCACGGTGACTGCTGAGGTTTATTAGCAGTTTGCCACTTACTACTCAGAATAAATACGCAGAATGTTCCCTGGAGCCAGGATACTGACAATGTAACCAAGAGACAAACAAGTATGTTGAATGTGAAGCAGTGGTTACACTTTATTAGATATGTCAGTAATTCTGTCACTCTACAGGAGGCATGATCTGAGCTCATGTAACCTGTATCTCTGCCCCATTAATCTTGACTAACAAGTAGGAGGTGATAGGTGTTGTAACTAAGAAACAAAATTAAATATAAAAAGATCTATATTTAATAAACATCATGCAGTTTATTCAGACGTCTTCTCAAGGAAGGAACCTGGACCCAACCAAAGGATGATAATCTTATAAATTGTATCCTAAATGAGGCCTGATGTACAAGGGTAAGTAATTTCTGCAGAAATAGAGATGATGACATGTACTCCGATGATTCTGTGACAGAAATGAGAAATTTTCTTATATAATTTAATAGGAAAATCATAATGAAAATACCAGCATTGAAAACAGGACAATGAAAATACTTTTTATTTGTAGCATTAAATTAATCAGCAATTGATACTAGCAATCAAACAGAATGAAATCACAAAATGAAAAAAAAAAAGCCCCTCTACCTCACTTCTGTTTTACATATTAAATAGGATAGCTTAAGGGCAAGGTGAAAAACACCTGGAAACATCTCAGATCAGTCCAGTTTGACAGCATTCCTGTATTCCTGAACACCGCCCCCCTTCCCCTCTCTCTTGAATTTCAGAAGGGAAAAAGTCCACACAATCCTAAAAAGACCAGATCCTACTATATCAAGAAAAGAAATAAACTACCACTACCTGCATGCTCTGTGTAAAACACATCACATAGCATACTATCAAATTTTAGACAAAACGCTTCAGAAGGTGATGTCCACCTCTCCAACAGTTTTCCATTTTCCTATCAGAACCCTGAGAAAGGTAGAAAACCCCGTAACAAATCCTCCCTGTCACTACATCACCACATAGGATATAAAAGCAATGGGCAACAGTTTCTAAGTAAATTCAGTAAAATATGACTTCTGCCTGGCCAGCCCTAAACCAGACAGGAGGGAGAGCAGAGGATTCCCACCACAACATGTGTGGAGCACATCTCCCGCAAGAGCACTTACAGCTAACCAAGAACAAAATGAAACAGCAATCATAGGCATAAACCATACCTGCATCTGTAAACTGCGTGATACTGAAAGCCATTCACACATTACATAAATCCGAGGGGCTTGAAAGCTTTTTGTTATGGCAAATAAGATGGTAATGAAACAGTTACTGATGGAGCAAGTGGCATGTGGCAGAGAACTGTGCTTGCAAGACTGACAGAGAGTCTGAAGAAAAAATACTGAAAGATTCAAACCTGTGACCAGTTCTCTGATTTCCAAATCTGTAGTCTTGCGGAGTAACCGTACTAATGCTGGGATACCACCACAGTTTTTCAGAGCAATTTTGTTGTCGTCATTTGCCTTCCCATATACCAAGTTTCTCAAAGCTCCACAGGCACTACGGTGGACTTCTGTCATCCGATGGTCCAATAGGTCCACTAGTAATTGTATTCCACCTTGTCTTCTTATCTGAAACAGGCCAAAGTGATAATCATACAGTTAGGAAATGAACACACCAGTATTAATAAATGCTGTCCAAGGGAATTAAGCTGTGTTTTATGCAGGCTGTAGGCCAGCAAAAGTGTGCTGGTAGCACCACAAAGCTGCTACATTACACTGCTTTGATTCCTTGTATTATTTTTTTCAGTGGCAACACTGCTGTACTATGACAAACCAGAACCGCTGTAATAGCAGCCAAAGTTACTCAAGAGCGTTGCCTCATCAAGGTTTCTCATGGTACATCAAGGTTTGCCTTGGCAAGAATTTCTCCTGTACTGGAGAAACATCATCTCCTTCAGAGTGTAACACATCACAAGCTAGAGAAAAAACCACAAGGCTACAGCAAACAAAAAAAGCACTTTATGTCATAAAGTTTTTAGGAGTCCTGCCTTTACATTTAATGACTGGGAATGGGAACAGCTACTATAGTCTCAGTAGGGATAAGTAAGGATATATCAACTAAATTGGGATGAGCAAAGAAGAAAGGAAAAGGAGGAAGTCACCAGAAACATAAAGACAAGGATGATAAATAAATCGTAGAAAAATTGTTCTAACAAGATTGAGGGAGATCCTTAAGTGATGCAGGAACAGAAGTCTTATATGTACCCAAGGTGGCCTACAAAATAAATTTCTAATGTGATATCTTATGTAAAATATCATTCTAAAAAAAGCACAAAAATATTTGAGACAAATGATCAAGAAGGTCAGGAATACCACGTACAATTTGTTATGAAATCCATTTCAAACAAATACATCTTTATTGTTCTGTGGTGGCACTATTTGTTCCTCAAAGAGTAATCAGTCTTGGATCTAACTTTAAGAAACCACAGATTCATAACTAACATTCGAGGGGTACAATGCTTTATCTTCAAGCAAGTTATACAGACATCTCTGAAAAAGTCAAGAAGTTTCCCCATATGTGTAGTTGGCTAAGGCCCAAAACAAGTCAGGTACTTCAGCTGTCCATTTTACATTTAAGACAACAAAAAATTTGAAATACTTGTGAAGCAGTTTTTGCATGGGCATGTACTCTTGGGGCTCTGCAGGGGGAAGTCTTGGAAGACATAAACAGTTAAAGCAGTGAAACAGAAACATTAAAGTACAATGAAATCTATTAGGAATTCAACCTGCACCTACTAACTTCAAAATCTTTATGTACAACTGATGGCATTTCATGGATCTAAGCTTAAACAAGGAGAAGCGCTGGGTCCTGTGTTACAGTCACAACAAGCCCTTGCAATGCTACAGGCTTGGGGAAGAGTGGCTGGAAAGATGGCTATTGGAAAAGGAACTGTCCACAGCTGGCTGAACATGAGCCAGTGTGTGCCCAGGTGGCCAAGAAGGCCAAGGGCATCCTGGCCTGTATCAGCAACAGTGTGGCCAGTAGGACGAGGGCAGTGGTTGTCCCTCTGCACTTGGCACTGGTGAGGGCACACTTCAAATCCTGTGTTCAGTTCTGGGCTCCTCACTGCAAGATGGACATTGAAGAGCTGGAGTGAGTCCAGAGAAGGGCAATGGAGCTGGGGAAGGGTCTGGAGCACAAGTCCCATAAGGAGCAGCTGAGGGAGCTGGGATTATTTAGGCTGGAGAAAAGGAGGCTGGGGGGGCGCCTTATTGCTCTCTACAAACACCTGATAGGAGGTTGTAGCCAGGAGGGGGTTGGTCTCTTCTGCCAAGTAACAAGTGACAGGAAAAGAGGAAATGGCCTCATGTTATGTCAGGGGAGATTCAGGTTGGATATTATGAAAAATTTCTTCACCGAAAAGGTTATCAAGCACTGGAACAGGTTGCCCAGGGAACTGGTGGAGTCACCATCCCTAAAGGAATTTAAAAGATGTGCAGATGTGGCACTTAGTGGTGGACTTTGCAGTGCTGAGTTAATGGTTGCACTGGATGATCTTGATTGTTTCCAACCTAAATGATTCTATGAATCTATGATTCACTTCAAATAAAGACTGAAAAGTGATTCAGGCTTTGAGGTTCCAAAATTGAGTTATATGAAATTACTCACTGCTAAACCAGAATTTCTCTCTCTCTTCTTCAAGTTTATCTGGCATATTCTTATTTTTTTAATAACAGCAAAACCAAAAAATAGAACAGCTGTGTAGTGAAAAAAGCATATACACCATAATGTTGTAGCGTTAAATTAAGATGTTTTAATGTCTATACAGTTACCACACAGCTTTGGTCTAAATGTCAAAGTGATAGTGTTTCAAGATAAACTGGGATATTTTCCCTTAAATAGGCATTATATCAGTACATCATGTGCAACTTTCTGAGCAATATGCAGGTCACCTCAAAGACTACAGCAGCTGGCACTACATGATGCATGCAGAGATATGAATGGACGTTGGTAAAATATATCAACTTCAGGCAGAAAAGTTCACCAACCTTTTGAGAGTTTATGCTTTTGCTGCTCAGAGAAACCATGACACCTTTCAGTTTAGAAATGAGAAAAACAGGTCAAAGAGAAAAGGTGCTGCAAAATATCCCACTGGTCAAATCTTTTCCATGTGAACAGGATGACTTGCAATTAAATTAGCTCATTTCTGGGCCAGAAAAAATTTACCAAGTTTATCTGGGAGAGGTGGGGGGGTGAAGATTGCTTGTTTTGTTTGCTTGGTTTTACAATCCATTACCATTTAACCTTCATGTAAAAATACATTTGCTTCCCCTACTAACCAGATTTTCAGAACCAAGCATGCTACATGAAGAGCCACCTACATGACAAAACAGATGACATTTACTAAACAGACTAGGAACAAAAATTTATGCATCAATTCTACAAAAGGTGAATCAACCACTGAGCTTCACACTTCAACCCCTGAAAAGAAACAAGATCTGATGGAAGAAAAAATACAGTTAAAAAATATATGAGTTGCCTGGTGTGATGAGTAATATCAGGAACGAAAGAATGAAAACATGCCTGCTGATCTTTGTGAATTATATTTTTAAAGCACAATATGTTGAATGAATATTTTAATTGCTTTGCTGCTAAAAAAAAAAAGGTAAGAATGAGAAAAAGTATTACTTTGTAGCAAAAATCGTTCTGTGTGCTACAATTCCGCTAGAGACTCCAAGGGCTCTGTCTCCATTCCGAAGGACTCTGTGCCTCTGCTGTTTCTCTCACTCTTCCCGTTGCACACAACCAAGTGGCATCTCATGCTCCTCAGCAGTTTATCCTGTGGATGCTCTCAGGTGATGGGTTTTGCTATTTTCTGCTCATTTCTAAAGGGAAATGTGTGGTTCTGCTACACTGAGCCAGTATTCCTGAGCTGCACCTTTCCTTTCCAGTCATGATAGCTGACAGCACACTAGTATTCAGCTCATGCAGCTCCTCCTCTCCCAGGAACCTGAAGCCAGGAGCAGACTGAAGTGATTCAAAGATAGTTTCTTAAAAGCAACAGCATTAATTATTAATCTAAACCGAATTTTTGTCAGGAAAAGAAAGAGTAATACAACAGAAATTAAACAGATGTTACATAACACTTTACATAACTTGACAAAACTTAAATTTTACTGAAGAAGGAACCTATTCTTACCTGGGAAAGACAAGATTTATTTTGCTAACTTTCTTAGAATTTCCAAGCTCAGATATTTGGCAGAGTAACTCTGCCATGCGGGGAGAGATGGAGCTGATTTTTCACGACTGTGATCTCCGTTTCTGATGCTGTTTTTTAGCTGGACTACTCTCTTGCTTTGCTGGTTTTGTTTTTTTTTTTTACAACAGCCCTTTATTCACCAAAAGTCTCACCCCATCTCTGCATTTCTATCACGTATCTATATAGATGTTCAAAACTATACTCTCCAGCAGGTTTAACTATGCCTGACAAGTTGTGAGACTGTGATGGATGTTATCATGAGCTATTTAAATGTATGGAAATAGAGGCAAAGGAAATGAAATTATTTGTTCAAGTCCTTTAGGGAGCTAAGAGCCACAGCCTGGCGGACAATTCTGACCCAGTCTCCTGGGGCAGATCTCAGCTAAGTTAGTCACGGCTCCAATGAATTCAGCAGCGCTACTGCCAAATGTCTTATCCAAGAATGCCAGGATGGATGGATAAGCAGCAGTTTGCACCAATGGGGCATTAAATCCCAATCCCCCAAAGGACTTTTGATAGATACTTCTGTCTCTTTCCTAACTTAAGATAAAGAGAACATTTCTTAATATACTATTTATTGACATATCAGTGGCTGCTGCCTTGTTACATCTAGGAGGAAAAGAAAATAGAATATGCCAGAGTCTGCCTATTAAAAACAAACAGTGGAGTACAAACTTGTCAGGAGATAAAGGAGACAAACTATTCTTACAAAGACCAGCCCCAAAGTAGCCACTTCTGAACTCAAAAGAATGACCTTCAGCTCTGCAGCACAACTGAGTAAGCCCAGCTGTATCTGCCCATGTCTCAAATGCCCCTTTTTACACCACCTTTTCTCAAAAATAAAAAAAAAGAGGATCAGAGTAGAGGGATTAACAATATTAACAATGCTGGGTGAATCTGTGTTGCATTGTTTCTCATGACTCTATTAATCCATGGATACCGTTAATTTCTGAAAGTTATTTTCCTTCCTTTTTCTCACTGGAAGTATTTTGTGTATGTCTTTGGAAGACACTGTTAGAGAGCTGTTAAATACAGAGCTGTGAATAGGAATCTATGCCAATCAAAAACTGAAAGAACAGAGATTACATAATTTTTGGAAAAAAATAATTTCCACAGAAGAATGCACAGAGATGCTTTCACCTGAGGAATCACATGTTTTCTTTTATCAGGACATTTTCAAATTTTCCTTTAAAGTTGGCTCTTTGCCATTAATGTCACTGTCTCCTTGCTGGTCAGAAGCACTTGATCAGCCTCATGATGCCACAACACAGGCAGAGAGGACAGGAAAAGGTGCCAGACTCTCTAGCACACAGATTGATAAAAGTACACTCATGTCAGCTTGATGACAGAGTCTTCTCCTCTGGCATAGTAAGTTTTTTTTGCATTACATCTGAGAATATGTATTTGTATCCACACTATAAAAATAAAACTTTGACTCAAGAAGGGGTTCAGGCCACTGCTGGAGGCAGTGAAGATGTCAATTATGTTCCTAATAAGGACAGCTGGTATACCTCATGCCAAGAGCCTATAAGAAATTAATTTATCCATTTCAAGGCTTATCTTTGACTCAATGGGGTTTACCCCAACAGTGGACTGACACATACTTAGTCTACCAGGACTTACACATGACCAGCCCGGAGCATATGTGCTGGTAAAGCAAGTCAATAAGACACCCATAATATGTCTGAAACTATATATATATATTACTGCAGGCCTAGGCCCTAGGGTATATCACCGTGTCCCGCAGCCGTTGGGAGGAGGAGAGAAGATCCAGCAGGCAGGAATTGTGCAGCAAGATTGATTTATTTAATTATTTTACAAACTCTTTTATAGACTTTTTTCTTCATAGTGTAATTGGACAAAGGACCAGCCACCCCTTGGGGGTGATTGGCTAAAATCCTAAAACATCCATTGTCAAAATATTTTTCTACTATACCATAAACAAGACTTTTCAAGGTTGCAGGTGTTTGGTTGTTTACATACTCTGCTACCTCTTCTGTGAGAGAGAAAAGTCTCTCAAGGGCTTAGAAAATAGCAAGAAAATCCTTGCTAGCAGCATTTTTGTATCCACATATATATATACACACTCATACTTGATTAGTATAAGATTTTGGCGTATGAATTCTTGATAGCTTGCTTTCCTAATTCAATACAACAGATTGATTGGATGTGTGGAAGGAAGTGAAACATAGGACATGAAGGGTATGTAGATACTTGTAAGGACACCTGTTTTGTGAGGACATCTGCTCAATGGATGTCCAGTGCATAAACAGAGATGAGACAGGAAAAGTAATAAACCACTGAGGTACACAAACCCTGCAGAGCAAGAGACAGTACCAAAGACCAGGTCTGCGAGGTCACTGCTCGATGGGCTGCTGAAGGAACCACACCAAGGCTTGGAGAGGTTCAGCCTGAGTTCTGTTAACTGGGAAAGTGGGCACACAGGGAGGAATGAATGAAAAGGTCATCACAGGCCCTACAGTAAAAAGCATGCTGATGGGATTGCAGCAGTGTGCCAGACTCACAGGATGTTTAGCAGAAGGGCAAAGATAGGAAAAGGGAGACGTTCTGAATGCATGGGGGAGGAACAACATGAAGAAATAGAGAAGGGCATGATGAAAGGGATTGGTCATCTGTAAGTAAGTTGTGCTTCAATATGCCTGTCTGGCCACACCCCTCACTCGATCACTGCAACCTGTTTCATCTGCTTATTAATCCTAATTGCTAACAATTTTCCTGGATGAGGATGGTCTACATTCTGGACTGGCCTAGCAGTAGTGAACCTTTAGCTAGAACACCTGATGAGAACAGGAGATGTGGGAAAGAGCTATCAGAGACACTGTGGATCTCAGGGATAGATACTGGTGAGACCAGAGTGAACAAAATACAGTTGAGTGACCTCTCTTCATATCAAGCTATGAGAAATCTAGCTCTGGAATCTGGCTATTGCTTATGGCTTTGCAACAGTGGAAGCAAAGTCACAGCAAATAGATGTTATCTGTTTTGACTACCACTAAGGTTTTGAACCCTATTTTGAAATATATTCTGTGAAATCTGTGGAGTAAAAATTATTCTGTTCCTCCCAGCAACAAAGAAAAGAAGCAATACCCTTTCTTTCAATCACTGCAAAATGGAAACTGCCTCTTCCATCCCTTGGAAGGCTACAAAAATTAGAGCTAGACATACAAAAAGAAAGAAAAGTGAAGCTTCATCTTTTAAACAGTTTAGCCAAAGACTGTTAGATAATGAAGTATTCCAAAACATCCTAAAAATACTTCTGTGACAGAAACCAAAACACCCTTCCTCTTCTATTTATACTCAGCAAGTGGGTATCTGAGATATTGTTCAAATTTTGCCAGTAGGTATAACTGAAACATCCTTTTCTGCATTTAATTCCGACTACTCTGCCTTACAAAGTAAAATATAATGAAAACAGAAGAGAAGTAAGAATAGCTTAAAAAAATTGTTAGACTGAGTGATACAGTGTGCTACTAAAATAACACAATCTCCTCTTCCCAGTAAGACATTGTGTTGCACTATTAACAGATCCACATTCCTAATTCAAAGATTAATGCATGGTTAGATGCTTATTTTCCACATTTTTCTTAATAATCACTATTGAATAACTCTTCATCCAAAGGAGGTGAAGGAAATCTAATAACAATCAATCTTTTCTGCACATCATAGATATTAATTGCTAGTTTAACTGACATAACACACTGCATCATCTGCTACTTACTCTGACATTTCTGTTATTAAGAAAGCATGTTTTAATCTATGAAAATACAACGTATTTAAACACATGGGATTATTTTTAATGCCACTGTGTTACATATGGAACAGAACTAAAAAACAACTGACTGCTAGCACAGGTGATGTTATGTATCCAATAAACACCAAATTAAAAGGACAATTCCATTTAAGTCCGCTTCTGGAAATAATTAGTAACAATTTAATGTTCTTAGATACTGGTTTTCTAACCAGCAAGGCAAGTGCTAACTATTTCACATGTGAATGGATTTCAAGCAACTTTGTTCCACCAGTGCTGGAAAGAGAAGCTACAAGTGAGCCCAACCAAATTCCCAAGAATTTTTAATGGTGGCAGGCAGTGTAGTGTTTGTGAGACACTCTTTGACTACAGCCACCCTGTTCTTCTCAGACTCACTGTGTGAGCACACTGGTGTGCCCACTCAGACCAGGGCACTACAGCAAAGTCCAAGACGGCCGCACAGCAACTTGACTGCACTGACCGGTTATACACAGTATCCATGAAATTATTATATTTCTTGATGTTTTTTCTGCAATTACAAATTCTCTCAGTTATTTATCTTTGCCTTGTTTACATTACTAAAATGACTTTCATTTAAGAGGGAAAGAACTACACTACTTTTTGGAGAAGGGTTTGGAAGATGGGCAGCCCCACTGCTAGCTAGTTTCAGAGGGCTGATTTCTAGAACTTAAAATGGACGTGAAGGGGAGAAAATGAACCATCAGAATAGTATATGGGAATAATATTCAGTGCAGCAGGTCACTTAAGACAAATATACTGGTTCAAACTTTAAGTCCTCTCCATGATTTCTTCTGATGTGCCTATTGAACAGCAGATAGACAATTCAAAATCCGTACATTGCAAACGCACAGGAGATTTATTATAGACAAATTTACCTGTAACATTATAGGGTAATTTAGCCTCATTAGCAAAGTAATTTGCTACAAGTTTAAAAAAGTGCTGAGCAATTTTAGCTGAAAACAGAGCAGAATGTTATGCAAATTGCTGCATTAACTTCACAGTCTAATTTGTTTAAGGAATCTAAATCAGGGTTTGGATGTAGGTCCCATTTAAAAATGGCTTTCTCATTAGGACTTTTCAGATCAGATACAAAGGTAACATAAAGCTGTGAACAGTCATAATGTAAATAAATTTAACTACCAGCACATATACAATGTTCTGCTTAAAGTTAAATAAGAATTGTTCCCTCTGTGCTGAACTGCGCTGTGTGGAGAAGGATTGGGATTTTTTTTTTCTGTGTCTGTAGAAACCAGGTGGGTGTTTGGTGGAAAGGTTGTGTGACGTGAGGATGCAAAGCATGGGGTCAATACTCAGTAGCTTTTTTTATGGGAGCTTATTTCTGTTACTGAATACAGATTTGTTTTTCCCTGTGTCTCTTAAGTGACCTCTTTAGATCTTGGGGTCTATGTGTGGGGTTGACAGAGGGTCAAAACTTTTTTCTGAACACGAAGAGACTCAAAATCATGTTCTAAAATTGCCCTGAGAAGGTATGAATAAATGTACAGCTTTCTTAGTCAGTAAGCCTTAATGTATTCTGCTCTGTGACACATTTTGTTTTCCATGCTTGGTAGGAAGGCTATACCTATTATAAATCAAAGTTTTAGTGTGATTTTAGATTTTACAAACAAAATCCCTGGCTAGACATGAGTTATCTATAACTGTAAAGCACTTTACCCTAATACTTTCAAAAAACATTACATTTGAAGGACAACACAAGTATCCTACTCTAATCATGAAGGACAAGTGGGATCTTCCAAGTAACACTTCTAGCTGCAAGCACAGAGCTGACCTTAAGTGCTTTTCTGACTGCGAAGGCATCAGAAAAGCAATTTTCAATCCCACTGTTAAAAGCAGTATCTCCTAAAATTAACAGATTGGCACTGACCTACATTATAAACTAACACTGAGGACACACATAAATACGATAAAATACACACATGCCAAGGCCCTCAGTAGGTATTGTAACTACTTGATATTGATTCAGGGTCTTTGTTTTTCAAAAAGTGCACAATGCTAAAGAAGGTTCAGCAGCGTGCACTTCACAGACAGTGCAATAGCAATATTAATTTAGGATACAAAGACATTAGCATTACTCAACCAATCAACTGATTTAGTACTGTAAAACGTTAAATGAAAAATGCTGATTAACACCAAAGGTTTGGATCATTTAGTTTCTGGTATTTAAAAATAATTAAGTATCTATCTGAAAATGAAGGTTTATATTTATTATTGGTGAAAAGGACTGACATATATACTTCAACTAAAAACGTCCTGATATTCCTATAACCAGATATCTAGTGAAGCTAAAGATGATAAAGAAGATTCAATTTTTATTTTTTTTAATATAAAGCAAAAGTTAAGTTTTTTAGAGAAAGCAGTAGGTCACTACTTCAAATATTTTAACAGCAATAGAGGAAATCACCTCAGTGTTGGATTAAAATTTCTAAAGCTGTAGTTAACTCCATTCAGTTAAGGATATCATAAATGTGATTTAGTCAATGTGAACACAAATACCATCTAGGAACAAGATAGTCACCAATAAGACCAAAGAAATTTTTATTTTTTTCAGTCATTTAAGCCCAAACAACAAAATAACTCTATCTGACATTTCAGCTCTAATTGGAAATTCAAAAGCATCGAACTTTTCGATGCCTGCTGTAGCTACCTCAGTTTGCCTCACAGAATAAACAACAGGCCTCTTCTCAGATTAAAAATACATTTACAATTTATTACATTGAGCATCAGACCTGATGACCTCTGCTCCCAGGACATTCTCTACTGCAATTTAAACATGAGGTGTTCTCTTCTTAGAACTGATGCATTACTCTTCAAAGAAGCTCTCAGTCACACGAGAATTTTCTGTCTTGGAAGTATTTTGGGAGCAAGCTACTGCCTCAAGAGCCCGTGAATGCATTCTCACAACATCCCTCTTTGGTAGAAGTTTTGCTAATTGAAACTGAGGCACATAAAATTTAATTTTTTGTCTAAGATCCCAAAGGAAGGCTACGACCCATAATTTAAGAGTATCAGTGCAGCAGAATGCTGCATTGCAGAATCCTTCCTCTATCTCCCCACTTACCTGAGTTTTATAAATGAAAGCACAAGTAAACACCTGCCTCATAGCTAATACACTTTTTAATACCCACAGACCAATATGCAAAATTACAGAATATATAGAAGTATGTATTATATAAAAAATGAGTGTGTGTACATATATATACATGTACTGGTTTCAAGGTAGGCATTTCTGTTTTAGAGCCTTAGGTATTCTTATGTATCTATAAACCTGTGCCTTCTGCTGCAACCATTCTCAGTAGCTTAGTAACAGCCATCTCTTTGTATTTTTAAACACATTTTGAAGATCAACTGATGGTCTTTACCTTAAAAGTTTGATTTGGCAGGTCCTTTTCATCAGGACTATGGTTTTCCTCATTGAAAATATTTTGCTGCCAACCTTTTTGGTACAGATATGTTGAGAAAGCATCAAATTACAGATATTGATATCGATCTAGGTTATTTTATTTCTATATATAGTGCGCAAAGTCTTACTGTGGCTTACTGGATGATGAGAACAGTAATAAAAAAATATGCCCTACAATAGGAAAGTGATCCTCTGCATTCACACATCAGCCTAATAAATCAGAGAAGCAATTGGCAGGAGAGTTATGAATAGAAAGAAATCCACGGCACATACAGTAGAGCATTATACTGCTTGAAAAAGCTGCAAATATATTTATTGCCCATTCTAAATGTCATACTACCTATGTCAAATGACACTGTCTTTCAGTGTATTACCCTTCCTTCCCTACCAGCCAATATTTTCAAATATGAAAGACACAGATTTTACAAATGTTTTGATAAAACTAAAACATGCTTTCCTCAGACCAGTGGAGAGAGGAACAGTACAATGCAATGTTCTTCCTGTGTCTGCTGCATAGCACAGAAAGTAGCATCTTGCACACATAATACTGCTTTATTTTCTCTTCTCCTAACAGCATAAAAAGCATTATCACCAGATATTCACATCTGAATTTTTTAGCCTATTAAATTTATTGCCTGAAATTCTCTTCTAGGTGCTTATTCTGACTGCCCAGAGCTGAAAAAGACAGAAACCTTTAGCCAGTATTCCCATTTCCAGTGATGCAGACACTGTAGGAGTGAGTGCTAAACCCAGATAAACTGGAGGTCTAGACAGGTTCTTGTTCAAGCCCTCATTCACTCCCTTCAGCCTGCAGGAAGGCCAGAGCCAGGACCCTAAACAGCAGCAGAACAGAAGTCAAATTCTGCATCCCAAAGATGTTTGTGAACACTGCTAACAGTTTGCACTGTAGTGAATAAACAGCATAATTCAAAGAGCAAAGTTGCAATTATCCATATGAAACACGGACATTTGCTAACTCCTACTGAAAAATATTTAAAATTTTGGCTCACTTTAAATAATTGTCACTGACTATTACTATCATAGAAAAACCTTGGAGAGAAACTTCTTGGAAGAGTGGGAAAAATACTGTCCTTTTGGCTATTCCCTGGAGAGGGAATAACTGGACGGTGGGAGGGGAGAAACATGAAAGCAGTGTAAAGCAGTGTTGAGATGAAAATACCAGTACACATTCTCAATATTAAGCCCATGATTTTGTAAATCAATGTTTTAAGTTAGCTTGTAAATTTGTTTGATTCAGCCTCTTTTCAAGAAGAGAAAGCAGTATGTTACAGAACAACTGAAAACAGGAAGGCAAAAAAAAAGTCTAATTTTTGCTTATCTAGCATTAACTCAAAAAAGCCCAACCACAACTAGATGTTGCACTACATTTATGAAATAACACACTCTTGGCTACCTCTTTTTAAAATCATGACACTTTACAGGACTGAGGCTTTTTTCCAAGAGAAATGATTTTGAAATGTGGATGCCATAAACCCAAAGCATTCAAGATCCTTAGCAGAGCAGAGGATTAGAAGACAAGAACTGGCCCCAGCAATCTGCCACTGATTTGGTGCGCAATCTTCAGTTAACATCCCAACTTAACATCCTAAATCTTCCTTTCCCCCTTATAAGCAAATGTTACTTCTGTGGGGCTTGTCATTAATTCTTTTATTGAACAACTGGAACATTTTCCTAATCTTAAGTGAAATATATGCCAGGTACACAGTAAATAATTATAATAATTTAGGCACAGTATCTTGATGATGAAATCAAGAATAGCCAGGGTTAAGTGATCCCACAGGGATCCAGGAGTGTAAAATGCCACTTCTGTGCTACAGAAAGCACATATTATGGGGACATAGCACAGCACTCAGTGACACTCATTAATACTCAATCAATGTAAAGACTGTGCACAAAACAGAGATGCACCCTCTCATCAGAAGCGATAAATATCATAAAACAGTATTGTAGAAGTAAGATGGCAAAACTAAACATAGAAATGCATTCAGAAATGCTTTTGAAAGCAAGACTGTCAGTATAAGATTTAATTATCAGATAGAAGGTACACTTTTATGCTTTTTTCCTATGAAAAACTGAAAAAACCTACCAGTTTATCCATTTTTCTGGAATTTATTAGCAAAGTAAGGACAACATATTAGCAAGAAAAAAATAGAGTGATATACTTTCATAAATATTATTTAGTAACACAGTGTTGGTCTCTAGACTGAGAAACATAATTACAATATTTTACACGAAGTGAATGAAACAGGGTTTTTATTAGCATTCTAATTAAGACCACTCACATTTAGGTGGTCTTAACAGTGTTAACATAGTCTATTGTGTCGAGACCAATGTAGACATTTCTGCTTCACCTGTTTTAGTTAATGTTACAGAGGAAAAATGTTCAGCCACAGGCCTGTACTATATGCAATGAATTAGTGCTTCTTTGACTCACACAATTCAAACTGAAAGAAGAGAGAGTATCACGGACATGGCATAAAGGGCTATCCAGAGCAGACATATGAGACATTTCAAACTGGCACTGTAGTTACTGAAATGCTGTCATAGAAACTCTCTTGTACACCTATCAGTAGAGAAGAGCTTGAAGTAGAGATATCATTGCTTTAGTCAGGAGAAACAAACCATTTATATCTGCCTGCCTTAAAGGAGAAAGAGAACTCAAGCTGCTGACTGCTGGAATGAATAAAATGGAAGGGAGCAGAGTGATCATGAGTGGTTACACAGGTCAGAAGACGGGATCAAAAAAAAAAGGGAAATCAAAACCAAGCAGCAATCATAGAAAACAAGGGTTGCTTTAAAAAAAAAAATTCTGTGGAAAGAAGGTGGGACAAGCCATAGCTAGTGTATCCAAGTGATGGAATTTTGATCACAGGAGAAAACAAGGGCATCATTTCTATTTCAAACAGAAAGAGGATTCAACTTTCAGCCATCCCAGGTGTTTTAGAAATCTTCTAACAGGACACGAGAAAAGATACCTTCAGCCCCTATATCCCACTTCAAATTAGTGCAGGAATGCCACAGGATGCACAATGCCTGGCAAACTGTGTGCCCACACAAAGTGGTAGAATAGGAAATTCCTTGTTTTGCTGTGGTGAATTAATTCCTTGGTTTGCTTTCCTTGCGTGTGTGGCTTTTGCTCTCCTTATTAAACTGTCTTTATGTCATCTCTTGAGTTTTTTCACTTTTACCCGTTTTTCTCCTCCATCCCACTGTGGGGAACTGAGCGAGTGGCTGCGTGGGGTTTAGCTGCTGGTTGGGGTCAAACCACGACAGAGGAACAGCCCTCACAAATGTTTTCAACCTGAAGCCACACAGGAGTTGATATTGACAGGTTGTTGCCAACTTATCACCCTTAAGAAGAATAAAAGTAAATAATCAAAGAAGAATAAAATTAACATCCCCATTTACAGAGGTGCCCATCGACATGCAGGGCTAAAAACGGGCCATGGGCTTGAAACTTAGTCAAGTGCTTTCAGTATAAACCTTTTTTATTTCAAGTACATTCATGTGTAGAGCTTTTACTTAACATGTTCATCATTTGTGACACCCTCACATATTTACCCCTTTCTCTTCTCTGTCTGATGATAATGAAACATAAATATGTGATTTTTTTTGTGTCACAGAATGATAGGAGTGTTTTTGAGTCATAGGTATGCTAGAGAAAGCCACAACAATGGCTTTCTTGTCACAGTTTGGTTTTGTAATTCTTGTCACAGTTTGGTTTTGTAATTATCAACCCCCAGCTGACCAAGTGTCATTTAGTAATTTCAGGTCAGTTATTTTACACTTTGAAGTTACTTCTCATGTAAGGTGCATGAAGTACACCAGAAATACTGTAACAGTGTAGCCTCTGTTGGTTGAAATTAATTCTTTAAGTATGACTAGTTCAAAAGCTCTTTGGAAAAGTAACATTAAAATACCAATAAATTTTGAGGTGGAACAAAAAATGGCATTCTGCATGCTAAAGAACAAACACCTTGAATGTAGTGGGATAAGAAGTAGCCATATATCTATTTGTATGCCTTGTCCTCCTTGTCTTACTGTGAAGAGTGAGACTCCCTGGTGTTGTTGATGGTTCTGTGTGGAAGTTACATCTCACTTGCTTTCAGTGTAAAATCATATGGCTGAATAACAAAATGCTAAGAGTGGAAAGTCTTGCTGCAGAAACTATTTCAACAATGCAAACTATGACAATTTACAAAAGACAAATCAAAGCATTTCCAAAAATACTTTGAGTGCAAGGTATAAAAAACCAAAACAAACAGCATTTTGTCTCTGAATATTTGACAGTAAATAACCCATCAATAAAAACTCCCAACCTTTATTGCAAAACAATACACCATCTGTTGATTGATTTCTTAGAAAACAAACTAGAGATCAGTAAGAACTTGAAAGGGAAGTCTTGTAAAATCTTCATCAGCGAGGCTTTAGAAAATAAAAAAAGAAAATTCTTACATAAAGACTGTTTCTGAGTATGCCACTGGGTGCTGCTTTACTTCGTTTGCATAATTTCTACACAAAAAACTACACAGAAAGTGTATTAAAAATGGTCTGCTTGACATCTAACTGCAGGTGTGAGTACAGCTGCCCAGGGTGATGGGGGCACAGACCCAAACTGTACTGCAGTAATCTAAACATAGGTGAGCAAAAGCATGAACATCTTAGTGTTCATTTTAGGAATCAGGTACAGGCAAGAACCTTTTCATACAAAAAGTCATCATTATAATAGGAAATTTCTTGTGAAGCCATTGAGGGAAGTAGTTCTCAAATTGTAAAAATTTACCCATAGAGTTGATTTAACATATGAAAATCATGGTTATCAAAGTACCATCAAAATGTTTATAACCAAACAGGGAAGTATAATTTCTCCAAAGGTATGCAGGTGTTGTCTGCACTAAAATGCACTCTCAACAAATGCTATAGAGTCTGTCTGAAATTACTACATTACTTTTTGGTATCACCTGTGAGATACTTCTTTCATTTAAATGAAATATTATGTCTATATCTTCTTGCATGCAGAGATTAAAGGAGTTCTCATAATGTCTTTAATGGAAAACTGACAGTATCATCAGTGTACAAGCTAAATTCTAGCCTTTAACGGAAGTGATTTTAGAGGTAAAAGGAGAAAAGCAGGGTTATGTATGGGAAATCTGAATCCAGAACTATAATCCTTCTTCAAACACATAGGGAAAAAAACAACACAAAGTCATTTGGGTTAGGAAAGACATCTAAGATCATTGAGTCTGACCATTAACCCAGCACTGCCAAGTCCATCACTGAGCTATGTCCCCTAAGTGCCACATCTACACGACCAGCCCCTTCACCAGCTCCGTTGCCCTTCTCTGGACATGCCCCAGCACCTCAGTGTCCCTCTTGCAGTGAGGGGCCCAGAACTGGACCTGCTGGGAAGGAATGCATTCCAGCATTCCAACTCTCTTCCCCAAGCCCTCAGCATGGTAAGATACTCTGCTTTCTCTGTCTATCCTTATGGAAACAGAGGGGAATTTTGCAGAACACTGTAGAAATCAAATCAAGATACCCTCTGAAGATTATGTAAGCACTTCCAATCCCCCCTCTGGATCCTTCAAATATGAAGATTTCTGTCAGTCAGTCTGTCAGTCTAAAGGCAACATTATGGACTGTTTCTCCATCACCCCATACTAAGTGCAAGTATTCCCTGGGAGAAAACCGTGCTAGAAACAGGCATGTATGTATCCTTGACCATCAGGAATCTAGCAGTGCAGTGGATGACATCGAAGTTACTACAACACTGCAACTATGTATATTACAAAGAAGATAAACAAGAGGCTAATGGAGTTTATGTGAACAAGCAGGGTACTGTGTTGAAAGGGTGCTGGCACTCTCTAAAGAACTCACAGAAGAAGATGTAGAAACACCTTTAGTTTAATGACAAAACAAATGTGAATGAAGGGCTTCAGCGAGTTGGAAAATAGATCCTTTCAGTGTGCAGTCACTCAGTTTTTAGAACTCCATGTAATAGTGTCTGGACTGATACTTTTCTTCTGAAGGGAGTCTATGGAAATGCTCTCCAAGATAAAGAGGACACTGCCCAATTCAGCAATATTTATGAAAGATGCAAGGAAAGGCTTCAGGCAGGACAGTTCAGCAGTTGCAGTTCCTTTATTTGGCATCTTTGAATTATTTTCCTGAGAGGAGAATCTCAAGTGTTGTGACTTTGTTGGCAAAAATTAATTTTCTAGCTTGAGGAAGGGAATCATTGGTGCCAAAACCCCTGAGTGACCTGTTACACCTTTGCAGCTGATGGCAGGCTGCCATTTTCCATGACAGCAAAACGGTGTTGGCGTGTGAAACTGCACAATTCAATCCCTTTATATGGTGACCTCATACAAAGGAGGAAAATGTCATTATAGGAAGAAAAAAATGCTGTGGAAGAATGAATCCTGTGTTTAATAGAATGTGCTCTTTTAAAGAAATGTTCTCTGCTGAGTATTCTAAAATGCTTCTCTTTTCTTATATCCCCTGTCTGTTCCTTCTTGGCATCCAGGAGCAGCTACTCTGGCTCCGTTCACAATCTCGCCATTGTTGGTATAAGAGGCCTCTCCTGAGGAGAAAATACCATCTGAAAGGGTCTTCTTATGCTCTTCTGCCTGATCAGCTTTTCAAATATCTGATCAAAACTTTTTCCCTCCTTCCCTTTTGCCTTTTAGTTACATTCTTCACTGTCACCAGTGAAAAAACAGTTTATATCAGGAATTACTGAAGTATTCTGAGATTCTGAATTTTGGCATTATTATGCCTAACTGTAATGGGGTGCCTGTAATGTTTACAATCTTTAGACTTCTGCCTCCCTATGTCCCCTTCTACACATGTGAGACCTTCAGTGATGACTGGTCACTATTCTAAAGGAGATGAAAAATCTAACTATCAAACATTAGCAAAAATAATCCAATTTCTTCAACTCCATTCTAATGTCTGCTGTACCACATAAGCACCCAGCACAGGGAATAAAGGTAGAGAATGAGAAGCACTACTGAGAGCATGTATAGCACCTGCCTTGCAGTCGGCAAGACTTAAAGAGACTCAGCAGCAGCATTAGTGAAAAACTTTCAGATTAGAGCAGCAGTTACAATCGTACTTTGAAATAAAGACTGGCACTGAATGGTTTTGAGCAGCATAGAAGTGGCAGCACCTGCAAGAAATAACATCACCATCTTTATCAACGGCCAGTGTTTACTGCATTTTCCTATTGCTGTTCTGCTGTGTTCAGGGCTGGAAGGGGAAAAATACAAATTCTTCCAGTAATCTAAAACCTAATTCACTCCAGAAGTTGGGTTTTTTTGTGGAAAAGTAAATTACTTCTGACACCTTAGCATCCAGCCTGGGACATCTTCACATAAACAGTTACCAACTTTGTTTGCAAGTACTTTAAGATAGAGAAGGGGATTTGCAGACCTCATTGCTACGTGAGACTGAGCAGGACATTTACGCTGATGCAGCAATAAAGGTGCATTTCCAGTCACATCACCAAATTCATAAGCACACCTGTGATCAGCGTGCTTTAGAAATAACACCTACCATAAAGAATATGGTCATGAAGGGAAAAACAGCTCTAGTTTCCCTGGCCATGCATCAAACATTTTTGACTATCTTTTTCTCAGTTGTTATCTGGAGAGCATTTCCACTTCCTTTCCTTGCGGTGGGGGGGTGGTTCAGAGGAAGCAAGGGGTAGTGTTCCTCACTTCAGCCACAGAAATCAGAATATTTTAGAATATAAAAACAGAATGGTGAAACTATAAAAGATACTAGGAATCTCAGAAATGTATATAGTCACAGTTGCTAATTTTTATTTCTGCCTAAAGTTTAGGTGACAGTGTTCAACAAAAGGAATATAAGGTAGGTCTTTGTCCTACCAAATACATGAGGAGAAATTTTATACATATCCCACAAATTTATGAGAGTAGGACAAGTCTGCCACTACACAAAAACAAAACTGGAAGACTGAAAGAATGGTCAGGTTCAGAGGACAGATAATTAATCATCTTTCTGTGTAGGTGACAGAGTATAAATCACGCTTAAAAGAAGAATAAAAAATTTATTTCAAAACAGTTATTTCCAGAAACTCTGGATGAAATAGCCATTAATTGCAGTGTGACAATTCAATGCTCAATAGTGGTAAAGGCAAGAGAACTTTTGTCTCCTGTCAGATTACTCCAGAGCTAAAACTTTAACAACTGCATTACATTTGAAATTTAATACAACCAGGTAAATAAACTAAACTGTTGCAAAATATTATTCTTTCTGTGCATGCATGTTCAAGTGTACATTAAAGATTAACACTTAACAAATTATTTAGTGAATTCAATTTGCTTTTTCCTCAGTGCCTGTCAGGCACAAAAATAGCAGCAGCATTCTTTACTTACACGTATCTGTGTTTGTCTTTCCTCTAGGATTTGAAAGACCACCAAGACAGTTTCTTCTCTTTAGCCCAAGACCTTTGCTATATTAAAGCTAGGTATTTTGTCAAAGAGCAGTTTTCTCTGCTTCAAAAGAATTTTTTGCGGTTTTTTTTGCACTGTAATCTCAATAAGAAATTGCAAGGAAAATATGATGTATCCTGGTGCTTTTTTCCTTGTGTCAGAGCTGGCAGGGTTCCCTGCAACCACATGCAGCAAGACTGGAATGCTGCTATCCATGAAGAAGAAATTAAATATTAAATGTGGTCATTCTCAGACAGAGGAGAACTGGCCACAACACAAAACTACAATGCAAATACTTTGCAGAAAAGAGAATTTTTATACCAGTTTCTGTTATTTTGGTGTTAGTTCAACTCATAATTCAGAAACATCCTTAACAGTTATCAAGGAAGTTGTCCCAGGCAGGTTTAACAGGACCACTCAGGTTCCTCTGGCTGGGTATAAACCTAGGAAGAATCGGGGGTAACTGCTGTGATACCCCCTTATCAAAAGGATTTTGAACTCTTCCACAAAAGGTTACTCGAGAAACTGTGATTCAGTGGAAGTTCAAGCAGGCCCTAGGCACACTACTGAGCCATTTGGGTAGACCCTGATACCAACAAACAAACACAGAAACTGTTTCAAGTGCTCTGCTGAGTCATGATCTAAACACAACAGGACTTATCATTAAATAATTTTGGTTGGTACATAGATAGATACAGATAGAGGTAAAATAGTTTGATAATGTTGGGTGCTTTGGTCTGAAAAGCTCCAAAAAGCATTTGAAAAGCACACAATACATCCCATTATTTTGTCATCTTACAAAAATCCAAAGTACCAGAAGTTTGAAAGCATATTCTCAGATGAACTGCTTTAACAAAGGTATTTTGGTTTTTTTCCATGGAATTTTATGTATTACATAGTGAGCAGTATATGAAAGTCCTGAATAATAACAAATGAAGTGGGGGAATCCTTGTTTTATCTGCTATCCTTTCTCACAGAAGCAGCTCAGAACATTGCCTAGTACTCTACTGGTTTATTTACTTACCTTCACCCTTCCAGCTCATGAGCCTGAAGCTTACAAAGGCTGATGTCCTGCTGGGATGGGTGAGATTAACAGTGATCGGACACCTTTTTTCCTAAATGGTTAGCAACAGAAATTAAACCATCTGCTTCCCTCAAATGACAGCTACTTGAGGGCTCTCAATCTATGCTTAACAGGAGGCAGCAGAGACTGTGCAATGAGTAAATTGCTCTAATAATTTAGTTAAATTTAGCCTTTCTCAGAGATGAATCAAATCTTTTACTGAAAAACTAATTTCTGATTAATGATAAGAGTCGAGTACAGAGAGAGTGTGCAGTTAAAATTTTCAGTGATACCTGTACCACAGTTCTCTTCTCCAGTGCACAAACATTTCTCACTTTAACATTAATGTAAGTATTTTTTATTAC
The DNA here is from genome assembly GCF_020740725.1 of Corvus hawaiiensis. Lineage (NCBI taxonomy): Eukaryota > Metazoa > Chordata > Aves > Passeriformes > Corvidae > Corvus > Corvus hawaiiensis. The sequence continues at coordinate 83,039,052 of NC_063213.1, read as the reverse complement.
TAATTCTAAGATGTTTGAGGTGATGTATGCAACCATGGCAGTTCTGCCAATGCCAGCAGAATACATGCTTACTCACTAAGGAATTTCCTCAGCATGAGAAAGCCTGGAAGTGAAAGCTCTATAGTGGGATAGATCCACTGAGTGGTTTGTGCCGAGGGTGAGGAAGATGAAGCACTACCAAGCCAGCGTCACTGCACAGTTCTGACAGATAAGCAATAGCAGCTCTTGATCTCAGTTTACCTTTACATGCCAGACTAAAAGGTGCCAGTAAGGCACAGATTTATGTGCACACCACATGTCTCTGATTAGCAGTGTCTCAGAGAGGGCCAGGGAAAGCAGCTGGGGCTGGTAACAGCTTCACTCATTCAATTTTAATTGACTGCTATGTGTTTGTCAGATCCCTTAGAGCCGCCTTCCTGCCAAAAGCTGCACTGGTCCCATTAACCACAGGGAACAAACAAGCAAGAACTACCTGTCAGCTACAGGTACAGAACAAGCTCTATATTGATGTCTGAATCACATTTTAGATACAATCTGCACTGAATTCCAAGATCATAGACCAATGAGCACCATTCAAGCTGCAAATCCAGTGAAATTAAAGCTATTTACACAATTATGTATTAAAGGATGCTTTGATTTAGAACCTTTTTGCTTAATTTTCATATTCCGTGTTTATATTTAGTGTCTAGATGCCTCTTAGAGAACCCTAAGGAAATGCCCATATGTTTCAGTGAGATCAAGACCACACCACTAGCTGATTACTGAACAACTATGATACAGTGTTTAAATGGTATGCAATCAATCAAAACATTCCAAAGAAAACAAAACAATTAGTTACAACATGCATGTTTTATGCATTTTTTACATTTTCTAACAGTAACAAATGACTTCAGTGAAAGCTTTAGTAAAATGGGTCCAAGCATATATCCATGATGTCTCTTGTAAGTCTTTTTAAAGCACACATAAATAATTGTTGATGATAAACAGCAGGCAGCAACACTGCTGAAGAAAGGGTTTATAAATCTTACCTCTGCTTTTATTTTATTGTCTCCGAAACAGAGGTGTTGTAAGTAGGCTGCAGCATTCGACTGTACTGAGGGAAATTGATGCTGTAACATCTGTATAACTTCTGGAAGCTCTGGATCCCGCCATCCAAACTCTCTGTGTGAAAGCAAATACAACAGATTCATCAAAAATTTTGCTATTAGTGGATAAATGTGGCAACAGTTAGGTCAACAAAGAAGACAGAAATGTCTAATAAAATCTTTTTTTCCCCATTACTATCAAAGCAAACATTAAAATCAAAGGTGAAGCTATTTTTTATTTTAAACTGTACTCCTCTGGAGAAAGAATTCGACAAAGTATAACTAGAAAAAGTAACTGTGGAATTACCTCTCTAACTGATAAACTTCCCTAAATAAAAAGGCTATATGAAATCTTAATATAAGAGAAGCAAGAAAATACATGCTCATATAATCACAAATGGTTTGCTATGAAATGCTAATTTGTAAAAAAGTCCTTTTTACTTATTGCTATCTCTGTGTAATACCAATCACTATCTTATATAGAAAGCAATGATCAATTTTGTCTTTTGTTTGGTTTTGTTTTTCAGATGCTGTCCTGGGTTGCAGCATATTCTCATCCTCATGAGCTGTTGAAACCAGGTGGGCCAGTGTTTCCTTGCCTCCTCCCTCTGGACTATCTTCTGTTAATGAGCCCATCAATGCTTGGCCTCATGACTCATCATCCCGTTGTGAGATGCTCCACCCAGAGGGAGGAACCAAGCATTCCATCCTGGATATAATCTGAGATTCTGAACACCACAGACAACCTTTCCACTGGATTCCGACAGGACAGGAGCTACACAGCTACCACTGGACCTTCTGAAGAAGAGCAGACCCTTTCTGCAGGATCACTGCTTCAACAGAACCACATCCACCACTTCAGAGGACTGCAGCCACCATTTTATTGGACTGCCACCACCATCCTGACTAACAGGGTGTCAGGTTGTATCCTGACTCTGTCAGTTTAAACCAGTGTTTTCTGCCTTTATTTTTTAAAATTTCCTTATTAAATTGTTATTCTGACTTGGTGCCTCCCACTGGCTTGTTTTCAAACTAGTACAGATACAGTCAATGTAAAACTCTTACACATTTTTGGCCCTACTTGAGCACTCAGTCTTTGCACTTTAATCCTACAAAACACAAAATATCATTAGCATCACATAAAAGAACTGAATCCAAGTTGAACAAGTCCCAGCAGGTATTCTGCAGCTTCCAGACCTGAACTTAAAATCAATCTGTCACTTTGGGTGAATTTTTCCACTCTGTGTTTAACGGTAAAATCATTCATGGAAATGGCTTTGGACTTTGTGTCCCAAAACCCAGAGATACATGCAACCACTCTGTGTGATACACTTAGATATCACCTGCCTTTTTCCCAAGAGCTTATTTTTTGTGCCATATAAATATTTTGACCATCTTCCATCTAGTGGCACACATTTAAGCTAACAGAGGGAAATTAGGAAAAAGAGGAAACTTGTAAAAGAGTACTCTGTTGCAGTTACCATCATCACCTGGGACCTCATCCAAAAAAAAAACCCCGGTAGATCTGTTGCAGAGTCCAGCTATAATATTTGGAAAAAATAATCCTGATCATCAGACTCCTTCCTAAATTATAGGGATTTTTCTGTGCTGAGGCCAAGTATACATCACTAGGGGAATTCACAGCATCTCTGCAATCTGTCCTAAGCACACTTTAACTACAACAGTTCTTCCACGACATTTCAGGGAAGGAAGACTCATCTTACAATAATAATGAATTGCTAGAGAACAGAGGGATTGTCTGTTCTCTTCTCATATGTGACATTTCTCAGACTGAGAGTTGTCATTACAGGTGTATCTTTATGGAGATTCAGAATATGAATACGAGATGTAAAAAATACACCCAGAATTTCACTCGTCACTTCTCTTCCCACAAAACCCAAGTTAACTCATGAATATTAGAATTCACATTAAACATTTAATATAAAGAAATCATAAAGATGTAGTAATAAATCACATATGGACTATTCCAATGAATTTTTAGATGACATAAACTGTTGGAAGCCTCTACAAGAGACATATGCATAGGTTCAAAAAGATTTTAACGTTTAATATCTTGAAAAGTCAGAGAACCTTGTAAAAGGTATCAGGAAAGGCTAGAAACTTCAGCAGCGATGATTGCAAACATCACATTTCCAGTTTACCATGACTCTGTTAACAGGGGAAAAGGAAGGGATTCACTGGTGAAGCACACTTTTTTTTCATGTTTAAATTGCCAGAGGTAATAGAAGCACGTGTTCTGACAGGTTAGCTTCCTCTTGTACTTGCTTTCTTCCAATTAACAAGGTTAACACTTCCTAACAGATTCTTCAAACCTATTAGATCTGCATTCCATAAAAATGGCTCTAAACAAACCAAAGACATCTTCCCGTTTTTTTTGTTTAAATAAATATAAGAAATGAAGGCAAAATCCAATAACCTTACCGAGGACAAATTAATTATCCTACGTTCACTTCCAATTTATTCTCATTTTCAATCCTAGATGCCAGGTGCAGGTGTTGGTATTTTGGAGAGGATACAAAATATGAGAGAAGAAAACTTGTATGACAAGAGAACAAGGGAACATTTGAAATGAGTTCGTTTACAGCAAATAACTACATGTCGAAGTGTGGGAACTTTTACCAACAAATTCTCTCCAAAAGGAAATTTCCTCCTTCTCAACATGTGTATTACTTAATCCAATCACAAAGCAAACCCACCAAAAAACACCTGAACAAAAGGCCCATTATGTGCAGTAGTACATTACAGGCTCTACCTACCAGCTCAGGTTCTTCTTCCTCATGTCCTGGAATCCAGAACAGAACAGGCAATGAGGGGGCAAAAGGAAAAAGGTCCCTTCACCAAAGGAACAGTTCTGAGGAACCTGCAGTCTTTACATGGTACTTAAGTATGAAAACAAGGCTCTCCCTACTTTTACCCGCTGATCTCCCAAAAGAATCAGCATACGAGTGAGCTATGAATACTTGTTGCAAATGGATGTGTGCACACTGGATGTAAGTAGAAAATCAATTCAGAAAAGAAACCCTTAGCAATGAATACTGAGTTTGTTATGTAACCAGTTTTTGGAGAGATAATGAAGAAAGCAGGAAAAAAAGTTTAAAAATTTAGCCCTAGTATGCACTGTCATTTTAAGCAGATGGTCTCGAAGCTGATTGTATTTTCAGTAGTTTCTAAATGAAATACAGTAGCTATATAAAACAAACAAAAACTTCTGTCAACAGTTAGGGCTGCTTGAATAATTGTGATAATTTTAGCAGCCTTCAGGGCAAGAAAGACTAGTTTCTAGGGGTTTAAATTTTTCATTTGTTTTATATAAGTCTTTTATAGGTGGAAAAAAAGTGAGAATGAGAAAGAGGATTTTTTGTAAGAACAGCAAGTTTTCAGCTCTATTAACAATTAAAAATTTAATTTTTTTTTTTTTAATTCAGCTTAATTATGAAAAGTTAGAAAGGCTACTTAACGAAGTCATCTGCCAGACACCTGGAGAAGGAAGGAGGACTAGTATTCCTTAAAGACAAAGGCACAAAATGTATCTGGAGCATTTTGCATAGATATGGGGGAACATCCAGGCCATGCCTCCAAGCATACATACCTAAATGACAAAAATATGTATTAAAATAGAGAGCCAAACAAAAAGTAAGAGAAAACGAGTAGTAGAAGAGAGCTGGAATTAACTGATCTTTACTGCCTTCCAACAAGAAGCAGTAGGGTTGGTATTTGACAGAGATAAGTGTCAGATTAAAGGGAAGTAGAAGGATAATGAAAATCCAATCTACCTTGATTTCTGTGAAACATCTGATATTGTACCACACGCAAATTAGAAAAACTCGCAACATATGGGGATCTAATCCTTGGTAAAATTATGAAGTAGAATTAAGCAAAATTCGAAATCATAGTGAACATCCTAAACACACACTAGCTAAGCCTGTGTCCCTTATTAAAACATCTCCATGTTTACAAAATCTGAGTGAGACAACCCACACAGATGGTGAAACAAGCCAGAAGGCTGGAGTAAATCTGAGGAGGTGTGTGGCATTTTGAGAACATTAACAAAGTATCCATGTGGTTGATCCAAAAATGAAGAGGAAGGTAGTAGCTGTACATGCAAGATCTTTCACTAATCTGCCACTTGACTATGATTTCCTTGGAACAAGAACACTTATCCCTTTAGGTCAGCTAAAGGCTTCTGGTGGCAGTGTGAGTTTTTCCACAAGAGAATCCCAGCTTCACAGTTTGTCTGGAAAGCAGCATTTGCCATGAACTTCCAATATTTTGGCACGTTGTAAAAGTGCGTTTTTTTCTAGGCAGCATCCTCATCTGAGGAGACTGACTGGAACACACCAAGATGTTCCACCTTCTTTCTTTGAGGAAACTGTGCTCTAGGATTGTAGGATTGATCTCATTTTGAATCCTGCAGAAGGTTTTAGCTTGAAGTGGTGACTAAGGCAGATGTTACATGGTTTACAGCAGAGTACTGCTCCAGGAGTGGAAGAGGACCCGAAGGTGAACATTAAGATATAAGTAAACTGGCAATATATATGCCTGGAGTTATCACAAAAGGCTATGTCTTATTATGAACAACTGAAGAGAATCAACAAGGAGCTGTATATGAGACACAACAACTCTGGCACAGAAGCAGCAGCACCTAGAAATCCAGGCTGACTTGGGTACTGCAAGTAAGGCACTGAAAACAGGTCCTGCTCCTGCTATCATATCACACACATGTGTCAGCAAGTAAAAGAGATGCAGACTTAAAAGAGATTGTAACTGAGTGCATTGGCTCTGTGGGTTCCCTGAGAGGTGCTGCTGAACACAGAGGATGTACTGCACCTGAATATTTGCTTTAATTATGCCAGAATTTTCTTTTTCAGCTACTGAAAATGCTGATGGCACACAGAAAAGCAAAACTAAAAATCCTGTTACATATATATCTACACTGATTTTAAAAAGGCTACTAAATGAGTTTTTAAAACACAGGTCTCCAGCTGGTAACTAAGGATACTGATTGCTTCTACAAAGCATCGGAGAAGCAGGTGTGATGGCTCTGTCTACTCTCCAGCCATTGGTCACACTGAATCTCACGAGAGCTTGGGCTCTTATTTCTGATTTACATTATTAGAGCAGAACATTCACATCTGATCAGGCAGTTGGCACAGGCAAGCACTGACACCCAGAGCTATTCCTGTCTCTGCAGCATTCCCCAAAGGCAGTGCTGTGAAGACGCCCGCTATAAAGAACCATATGCTTGACAAAGACTGAACTACCACCAAGCATTTATCAAAGAAAGAGAATGCACATTTTTTTATTACAAGACTGTTAAAACCAAACCCATCTGTGTGTTCCTGGCTGTCTTAATACGCATGTGAAACAGTCCTAAACTGGTGAAGGGAAGGTTTTCGTGTATGAAGTGGTGCTCAAAGGCAAAGGCGATTCAATCTGAGCTAAGGATATTTCCTCAATTTTTACCTCATATACATTGTGGAATTGCTAATGCCAGTCTAAAAGACTTTCTGCTGAATTTATGCCTACATAGACCCTTCTGTTTACTTCCTCCCTTAATTCAATAAATAAAAGTCTGAAAATCCCTTTTCCCTTATTTCTGAAAGGAGAGCTGTGAAAACGGTTTTCTGGTAGTACTAGAAGAAAACAAACTATATGTAGCTCAGGATCAAACACAAGAAGAACTAATCAAAAGCCAAGAGAAGATCAAAGAACTAGCTCCTGTGTTTAAAGGGAGAAATTAACTTCTATTAAAATATTTGGAAGGCAATTTACCAATACTACAAGAATCTCTCTCTAAGGACTTTTCTTGGTACATTTAAAAAGAGCAAAGATAAGATGTTAAACCTAACTAGAAAAACAAATCAAGAATACTTAATCCACAGACAAGAAATGTACGTAAAAATATATATATAAAGAGGAAGAAGCCATCTAACAGCTCATTTCCTTATTTTCCATCTGTGATTCTCTGACAGTTGGTCAAACACAAAAAACCACAGACTTATTACACCTAATTTACTGTGAGTGAAATTTGAAGTGCTTCCTTTAAGTTCTTTCTCTTTTTCAAACATGCTTCTCCATATATACACAAACACATGCAGAAATTGCCAGCCTGCTCTGAATGATCTCCTACAGTTTAAGAGGAGGCAGAGAACTGCTATATTTGCTTTGAAAACGGAACACATGAATACTGGGTAACTTCAGCACACAATTCTAGGAAATAAAATAGGTATGTCAATCTCCATTCCACTCACTTTGGAAAACCCTCAAAACCCTTCAGCCTACTCCCTTCTCCAGTCAAACTTGGTCAAAGGAGTGTACAATAACAAGCAATTGATTGTCATCCTCAGACCCACGGTGATGCAAACAACATATAACCACAAGATGTAGTAACAGCCTGCTTGGGCCTAATGCAAACCCCTTAGGACAGAAACGAACCCTTATCAGCAGAGAGCTCCCTGCACTTCTCTTTTTGTCCTTTCAAATTAGATAAACCAAACCCAGACTACTGGAAAAGTAAGGAACAAAATAATCTGACATAATTTAGTCTAAATTTGGAAGCACCAGAAGCACGACAGAGAAAAGGCACTGAAGATGTCTCTTCCATGAATAAAAATGTAAAGTTCTTATGAAACAAAGAAATATGTTATTGTTTATTCCAACCTGTAAAACTGTAGCCTGTGTGGGGTGCTCCCTAAGGCTGATGCACAGGTATCCACCATCACACAGAGTAAATGCAAACATCTCACCATACCTGTGATTCCAGAATCTTGCAAATCTTCACAATTTTTTTCCTCCTCTGAAGGCGTTCTTTACACTTTCTGAAAAGCTGCTCTTGTTAGACCTTTTCAAATTTAACACAACGGTATGTAAAACAGCTGTAAAGGTATTTGGCACTCCTGCCAAACACCTGGATGTTGCTCTTGGGTTATGACATTTTCCTTGGTTTATGCTTCCATGAGGCCTAAACTAAAACTGCCACGCAGTAGTGCTTACACAGATACAGCACAATGTGGTTTTTACAATGCATTTGTGTCTGCTAATGAGGTGCAGAGAAGGATGTGATGTACCAGATGCACAGGATTCTTGTCCAGCTCTGCCAAGATACTCAGCATGTCCCACAGGTCTTTAACACAACCATAAACCTGGGGTCTCAGGGTTAATCCAGTACTTCAAAAAATTACATCTTGAATACAGCAGAGCGCTAAAACTGACTTGTACAAAGGCAAATATACCCTCCTGCAGTTCCACCTTTGTATCCTTTACATTTTCTCTGATAAGGCATCACTCTTCTATTATTTAGATTTTAGAATAAAAAACCCCTAAGTGAAAAGGCAAGATGTTACTTCAACCTAACAAAGATGGCCTGGAACTGAACTGGCTTTAGATTATGTGAACATTTCATTTGAGAGGAAAAGATTTTAAAGATTATACAGTTGAGTGAAGTTTATTTATTTAATGACACTGGACCATGTGTTACTATTTACAGGTCCAGGTTACTGCCTTCAATACAACATGATTATATTTAGAGGTATAAGTATTATCTGCTTAAAGTTACCCTCATTTACAAATGTCTTTTTAATTAAAATATTTTTATAAACCTTTATGAAATATTTTTTCACTCAATATTGGTACTGATCTATAAATATTTAATTCTCTCACACCCCATGATGGAGCTTGTATTTCTTATTCTTATGAAAGCAGTTGCCTGTATTGTGAGGTAGCCATACCCTCAGTACCTGGTACAATGTTATCTCTCCTCAAGACTGTGTCTTTGGAGCAGGGACTTCAGTGCTTTAGACTCTAACTTTGCCATTTATATTATTTGGTTTGTTGAGTTTGTTTGTTTTAGTTACAAAGTGGTATTTTTCTTTTTGGGGCTGTTGAGCTGAAAGTCTTGAAAAACTTGCTTTATCTGTTCCTCTGCAGATAGTTGCGTATACAGGGACTGCCTCTGCAACAGCAAGTAAGAGGCAAATTAGGTAAGCTATCAAGACGTCTTTAAGCTGCCTAATTTATCTTCTTTTTCCCTGTGATGCATAACATTTTTCTGACCTCCTACTACAGAAGGGCCTTACAGTAGCTTAATACACTGCAGCTGTGAAAATATGCCAAGTTAACCCTTCCCTGAGAGACCAGCTTACATTTGGCCTCTCTCCATCTACAGGAGTTCACACATCACAGGGCAGATTTCAGGAGATTGGGGAATGTTATTCACTGTCAGAATTGCTGGTACAGATGCAGATATGCTTTCCTCATAGATCAGAGAGGTGGAAACATAGGCAGGAGATTAGAACAGTACACAGACCTAGGGGATTCCAGCCTTGACTCTGTCATTGACTTACATTGTCAGACAGAATTATTTACTTTAATGTCTTTCTCTGAGGTTTGAGAGATTTTCCATCTCCGGAGACCAATAAATCCCATAAAAAGTTGTGTCCTTTTCTAGAATTACTGTTCCCATTCAGAGGCTCCTAAACCTTTCTGTATTTCAACAACAGGAGAAAAAAGGCCTCTGAGACCCTGCTCCTCTCTGGCCATATAGAAATATATCCTTTCTAAAGAACAAAGGTTACTCCACAAACCCCTGATTTCTCTAGGAAAATGGGAGAAGCACTTCAGAGAGGAAGATGCACATTCCCACAGGCATGGTAACACCTAAACATTGCAGCTATAAAAAAACGAAGTGAAAAAAGCAGGAGGAACACTTGAAACATTAGCCTAACAGCGCCAACGTTAATGATTTAAACCACACTCATCTGTGGGAGGGGAAGCTGGCACACACAATATTCCCTGAAAGGCTCAAAGCATCCACATTATTTTTTGAAATAATCAGAACCATGGAAGTTTCCAAAAGGTTTTGAGGCATTCCACCCTCTCCAGTCAAAGCTTTCCAATGTTGTGCTATTAAGCAGAATGAGTTTCACAATAATGGACGTGGCAACACATGGTTTGTCTCTCCCTGCTGCTCTCTTTGCCTGATCAAGCTTCTGGCTCCAGATCTCTTCAGTTGGATGGCAGTGACAGGAGAACTGCTTCTACCCTTTTCCAGCAGGGATGACAAAGTCAAGCTTTTTAAGGTTTAGGCAAATCAAGAAACAATGAAACTGGATGTTTCTCTGCTCTTTGCAAACGTAAATCTTGGACCTACCACTGCCTGGGTAACCTGGAGACTGCCACAGGAAAGCAGCAACCACCAACACTAGAAACTGGGTGTTTTCTATGTGTGCTAATAGCAGAAAATAGGAAGTTCCAACAGAGCAAACAGTTTAGCACAAGCTGCAGAAATACTTTTTACAGTTGGGGTGGGGCGCCAGGAAAAGGTGTTAATCTAAACTAACAGAAAGTCTTAATCCTAAATATCTTGTGTTATCTCAGTCCTTAATGATTACTCCACTGAGTGCACTATTGGCTTCTTTTCTTGCTGCACAGCAGAAGCTCTCATCTCATCCCCACACATCCATATCAGGCGTAATTCTTATCTGTGCAACACTTCACAGCACTGCCTGTCTTCCTGAGCACAGCAAACTATTCATAATAGGCATTCATTTGATGCTCGATAATGAATATTAAATAATAAAACTTAACAGTGATGCAAGATACTGATAAAAACAACACAAATTGCTAAACCCAGAATCTGTCCTGAAACACCAACTCTGCAAAGCCAAGAAAAAAGCTTACTTACATAAATTTCTAATACTGGATTTTAAAAAAGCCAAACAATAAAGAACATTCATTTTATTTTCTTACAACTAGACTCCTATTCAATCTTTAGGAAAAAACAAGCAACTAATTCCATTCACTAAAGTTGCAAGCTGTTCAATTCTATAAATGCACTAGAAATTGATTTTCTTGTCAAAGGGAAATACAGACTAATGGTTTTCTTGTGCTGCCTTTATTTCAGTTTTCATTAAGCATGGAAAAACTGATCTCCTGCACGCTAGCTTGGTGTACCTCATTGTACAACCACCAAAACAGTGCAATAATGCAATACACACAACACTCATGAGACAGAAAGTTCATGGAGTAGGTAACAAGAGAGTTAAATTGTTAAAAAATTGCTCAAAAAAAAGGTGTTGGATGGAAGAAAAAGTATCCAACAGCAATGAGTAGTGATACTCAAATACTATTGCTACTTCCTCTCACATACTTTTCATCTTCTTCAAAGCACTGTAGAAATTCTAGGGAACTCTCCTAATGCAGTACATAGATATCATCTTCATGCAGGCACGGGTAAAGAGAGTGCTTACATGACTCTCTGATAGAGGAAAATAAAAATTGGCAAAAGTTAAAAGGGCCACTATTAAATCCTCAGTCCTAGTTTTCAACTCCCCGAACTCAGAGAGACTGATTCACCGCTAGCTGACTGCAAAAGGTTTTCAAGTATATAAAAAATTGAGAGGATCTGGACAGCATTTCAGGGGAGTGCAGGGCAAGAAGAGACCTTCTGGGCTACCAAAGCCAATCTCTAACTGCAACCCTCCTATTATTTGGCATGGATGCTGCCACATCCATTGCTCAAGCTAAAGATGGCTTCTTGTAGCGAATTTAAATCAATCTTGGATTCTGTTGATATAAACTAACAACAGTTTCAGTTTATAAATAATAACAATAATATAAAAAAGATTTGCCACACATTTTTTCAGAAGAAGTGTTTTTCTGTTATTGGTATTGCTGTTTCTAACAGGGTATTTTGATCTCATCCTATTCTACTCAAAATATCAACAAACATAACACGTATCTCACTTTTCTGAATGCTAGAAAACAAGGCTGTACTTCAGCACTTGCAGGGGGAAGTAAATGGAGAAAGGATGGTTTCTAGCTGGCTATCTAGCATGGTAATGTCTCTGTTCTCTGTTTGGGCCACAGGATTACCCACAAGAGTCGTCACAATGACTCAAAAGCCAGCAGAAGAATGATGAGTTTGTCAGTCATTAAAGTACTACCAAGTGCTCATCAACACCAAAGAAATCCACAACCCTGAATTGATGTATCAGCAACAAAAGCAGACCAAGAACAGTGAATCCCAGCTGAAACCAGGAAGTGTCTTACTAAAATTAATGCAAAAGCTGAATCAGAAAAAAAAAATTTACATGGACCATATTCAGAGTTTAGAGCAGAAGTAGGCTATATCTTTTAAATAAACCTAAAATAAACATCTCACATGTATATTTGATAGTTTTACCCAAATAAAATCCCACTCAAAGGAAAACATCCTTTGAATGGGGAAAACTAGCTCCTCCCTTAATTGCCATCCTGTCAGGATACAACGGGGATGTAACTTTTCTGTTCTTGAGTAAAAGAATGAGGCTGCAGACAGTGCTGCACAGCATTTCTACAGAAACATTTGCAGCTGAACTGTGAAACACTGCATGTATCTAATAAATCCACTGGAGACAATAATCATGGTACTGACTGAGGGCAATTGCCCTTATTAACGAATGACAGAAACACTGCCAAGGATCTGTCATTTGGAAATCAGAATCAATATCTTAAAGAGGTCTTTGAAACTTGAATATATTAAAGGAAAACATGTGCCTCAATCTATCAAAAATCTTTCCTCAGCCAGTGGAAGTACAGCTAATGATAGAAAAAGAACGAGTTACTCATATTTTATCTAGTTGTTACTTGTATGGTACTTATTTCCATGCAACATGTTCTGGGTGGATTTTTCATCCGATATAGTAAATTCCAGTGCCCATTGCTTTCACTGATCCAAGAATTTAGTTGGTGAGTGACACCCTGCAATACATTTTGCCAGCAGCAAGAAGTACAGACTGCGAATTGTACCTTTCCTTTTTCACCTCAGAGCTAATTTCTTTTCAGACTTTGGTAATCTTTCCCCCCATATTTCCTTACTGAAACAGAACAGACAACACCACTCCCTCAAACTTTGAAACTGTTCTCTCTGTGCTCAACTGATAGCATCAACTCCAGCTATAAAATCCTCCAAAGCAGAAAAAAATATGTTTTTTACACATCCTTAATTTCACATTTTTGGTCTTGTTAGGGAAAATATGTATGATTTTGAAATTCATATCCCAAATTCTTGTTGCGAATTCCAAAGTCAATTTCAAACATGACAAAGTTCACAGATTTTCAGCTGTGTTGTTTCACAAGGGAGGCTGGAAGTGAGAAAAGTCTGAGATTTTTTAGGTTTATGTCAATACTTGCTGTTCGTAAGTTTTCTTCTAATGGCAAATACAAATTCACACAGGAGCCAGTGCTCTTGTTATAACTTGATAGAAATGAAACTGATATCCGATTTCATTAAAACTCACTGTGGAAAAGCCATGGAACTGTTCTGCAGCAGAGGATATTATATCTGATGTTATTTATTTATTAGGGGAGGAATCACTACATAGGTTATTGAAATTATTTTTCTCTGTTTCATAAAAATATGTCCCTCTTCTACATTTTTTCATTTCAGCATAAAGAAGGATGATCATACAGTAAAGCCCTGTAGGCAACACTGCACATGAAGTTCAGAGCACACCAGACTTCAGTTTGAGATTGCACTTTTTAATCACTACTTTAATTTATACCGGAGTCTCTCACTCTGAAGTCAACGGAAGGCATATTATGCTCAGAGGTGGCTTACAAAAATTTCTATATAGGAATTTATATCCACAAATCAAATTATTGTAGTAGGTTTTCCCAGAAGCTGATACTAATGTACATTAAGGAGAATGTTCTGCAGCCTTCCTTTCACATTTGTGAATGTCTGAGATATAGAGCTATTATGGGTATTTTTGGAACATACAAAATTACATGTTTGTTGGCAAACACCTCAAGGCTTTCAGTCTTTTAGATGGGGGTCAAGTAATTCTGCATTCTTTGGTTTTCAGGTTTGGTTTTTGGATCGTGACTACACACTGCTGTACTCTAAGAGGTATTTAGTGGATGTATCTAAACATGAAAGCATTTAGATCCTTCCTTCCTTAAGCCATGCTAAAGGCAAATGTCACCTGGCTGACAAATATAAAAAATAAAGCTAGATATACACAGAAAATAAAGTGTTTATCAATTTGCTACACAATGAGATCCAAAGCAATTTTACTTTTGTGGAGAGTACAAGACATTCTGATGCTGTAATTGCTTCAGTACAAATTACAAATATATAACTGTCAAACTGGCAATCACGTTTTACTTGCATAATATGTACTACTTTAAGTAGAAATAAAGTATGCTAATTAGCTACTTGTGTCCATTGCAAGTTCAGAATAGGAAAACTAAGAAAAAATTCCAGCAAAACAGTAATTAAAAAGAGATTCGGAGTACGCTCCCCATTGGCTTTGCAATATATTCATTTCTCAAGCTTTTCAATACCTGATTATATCTTTTTTTTTTTAATTTTTACAAGTAAATAGCAAAACTAATTAGCTGCACACTATTAAGTTAATGCACATTTATCTACAACAATTCGATTCTGACTGTGAAATAATCTTTCTAGCCCATAATTACACTCCAGCGTAATTAGCATAATTTCCACAGCACGTTCTTTAATAAAGCAGCTGACATAAGGGTTGTTCTTAAACACCAAGGATATTCTAGACAAGTAGAAAAAGGGAGACAGGCAGAGCTGCATTAAACACCTATTATGTTACCAAGACAGTACACATAAAACAAGAGTATGAATTCAATACTACCTGTACCATCACAAGCATCTCAAGATGCTTTCACTAAGGATAAGCAAAATACTTAAAGGATTTGAGATGGCTCTTGTCCACTTCACTAGAAGTGGTTCCACATCCTTCGCAGCTCCTTCCTCCCCCGTCACTGCATCTCATTCCCCTCACCAAGGGCAGCCTGCAGATTATTCATTCTCCCACTCCATGTATTAGTTTCCTTCAGAAAGAAAAGGCACACAGTCTTGCATTTCTTACACTAAGGAGAGGCAGTCAGCTCCCACTGAAGAGAGTCATTGTAGGTGAAAACACAGATCGGTCTCCAGGCTCATTTAGTCTTTGGCTTGCTAGTGAGAATTTAGCAACCAGGACTCTCATGGACACCTATTTCCCTGGTACTACCACACCAAATCAGTTTTCTATGGGCTAGTGTGGACAATGTGTTTGTAGATGTACATGGACAATGGCACCTGAGTACTGCTATGCTTGATATTAACAGTGAGTCTGCAGAAGAGGCTCTGCCTCCCTCAGTAACCCTCTAATTCAACTTGTTTTTCTCCTCCCAAAGCCCACAATGTGCTGGGTGTCAGAGTGTATCAGATTTATACATCTGGGCTACGAAATGTAACCTCAACTGTAACACAGGCAGTCATGAGTCTCTCCTGACAGTAAAGAATTAAAATTTAAAAAAAAACCAGAAAAACTTTCTTGTGTCTTCATCTAACTGTTTCCAAATAATGGTCATTTAAAAGGAACTGTTATGTAAAGTGCTCTTGGGTTTTGTGAAAGGTTTTGACTAAATATATGCTGTTGTTGAGGATGTCCTTGTACTCCTCCATAGCTACAAGTGGTGAATTTCAGCTGTGAAGGATTACCATTTATTGTGTGAGACGACGAAAGACGCTGAGTAAGATTATCAAAATCAGCAAGGTGATTTAAAGCCGAAGTTCTATTTTCATGTAACCTCATAAAGGATTTTAAATTAATCAGGTTTCCAAAATGCCTAAGACTCTCCTGAAAATGTAGACTTCACCTTTTAAATCACACAGGCACTTTTAATAACTTTACTTGCTCTAATTAACTTTTTATTTTGAGGTTAGTACTATTAGGCAAGAACAGGACCAAAACAATCTCTGCATACTGATCAGCCATGGACTCCTGCTGCTGCAATGTAACATATGAGGAGATGCCCTAGAAATTCAACAAAAATTCAGAGCAAGAGAAACTGATAAATCAGGTCTTGGAGAAAAACAAATCGGCAATACCTATTTCAACTTACTGCTTTCTTAGGAATACGTACAACTAGGCAAGCTCCGCCTGTTAAGATAGGGAAATACATCCTAAATTAGGTTCTAAAAGAATTTTTATTCAGACATATAAATGATGCATCAAATACTGTCTCGAGACTATATAAACACAGCCAGCTCAACAGGTTTCAAAAGCACTAGGAAACTGAAGATGCCCCAGGAAGCTGCTCTGCTGCCCCATCTCAGAAGTGATGCAGTCCAATATTGAGGGAGCCCCTGCTTCAGTAGAAGCAGGGAGGGAGCGAGACCATGGCTGACTAGCTCCGCACCTGCAAAATCTGCCTGACCTTCAGGCCCAGGGCTGCTTAGGAGGATGCTCCCAGGACAGGCAGCTTGTTACCTGGTGTAACCCAGCACCAGCTTACAGTCGCAGCTGTGCAGCTCCCATCAGTTTGCAATGCAAAGCCAACAACAGCTGAGACTTCTGTTTAAAGCCACCCCTTTGAACTGGAGTTAAACACAGCAGAAATTAAAAGCTAGCTTGTCAGAAGACAAGTATTAACCTTTTTTTTCAAGGTAAAATTTTCCTGTTATAATTAAGAATAGAACACACAAACAATAAAAATAGTCATATTTTTCAACAGACTAAATTACCTTTGCTAATAAAATTTCACTTTAGCCAGCTGTTTAAAATCAGGTTATCTATAAAGATAGCATGGTAGCCAAGTTTAATAAAAGATGCTAATGATTTTGGCTGCCACACTACAAGGGCTTGGCTGTGAGTCTTTCTTTGTCAACTGCATACCCAAAATGAATTCACCTAAAATTACTAGCCAATTTTGAAAACCTTGATCTGCTAGGTTTGTCTTGTACTTTCTCTTTGACAGTTATTTACCTCTGCCAAATTTTCCTTGCAGAACATCAGAGCACTGAGAAAAGAAGAAAGCAAATCAGCTTCGCCTTCAGTCCTGCAGCTTTGAGTTAGGAGATAAAGAGTTATGGCTTGAAGACATGAGATAAAAGCAAAGCAATATACTCACAGCCACCAACTCCATGAATTAAACTATGAAAAAAAACCCTTGTAGGTCAGGCAGAGATCATGCAGAGTAAGCACAGCAAGAGACAAGGAAATGGGAGGCATAAATATATTGTTATTTTTTCCATGTCATTTCATCTCTCTATACATCTAGTTTGCTATCTATTAAAAAAAGCCCTTCTGAAAGATTCTTGAGACCTTGCTGTAAAAATCACTGACTCCAGGGCAAAATGTTATTATCAATCCTGCCACAGAAGTGCAGAGTAGCCACCAGACCGAAATGTTTTAAAGAGGGTGAAGATCTAAGACAAAAAAAACCCATCAGGAGGCAGATTATTGACTACCATTTGTTAAGCAAGCACTGTGCAAAAACAAAATGAGAGAAGCTTAGTAAAAGACAATTTGTTTCACATGCCTAAAGAGGTTCTGTTTTTCTTTTACGTTGTCAGGTGTTTTGCCCTAAAAGTCAAATTTCCTTGGAATAGATTCTTCATATCCCAGTTCTGGGAACTGATGCTGACTGTAGAATATAGGAACAACATATATCTAAGAGAGGTTTAAGAAAAAATTCCTCACCTTATTAAAAATAATCCCAGTGTATGCAGCTGCAAAAATGGTCAATTACAAATACTCACTGAGGATAGCCCTTGATAAAATGACACTTTTGGTCAGCATTTTACCTGATGTTACCACACTGCTGGCAAAATACATGAATGACTCTCCCAGCTGAACACTTGAAACTGGGTGGTTTTATGACTGTTTTAGTAAGTTAGATTTGCTCTTGATTTTTACTGTGATAATGGAATGACTCAGCAATACTGAGATGTCAAAAGGAAGACTCAGCTGGCTGAAAAGTTGGGTTTTGCTTTACATACACACAAGAGCAATTTAATGACAAATCTTGAACAGACCTGGGATGTGTACACAGCATAGCTGAGTTATTTATCTGATACCAGTCACCAGATCCACCAATACCTATCAGCCTTTACTGCCATCTGTTCAGCAGTCTCAGTCGTTTACCAACTGGCAAACATCTAAATACCACTCCCACCATCTTCCTTAAAAATACTTCCACCATCTACTATAACCAGATAAGAAGCTTACATCTCTATAGAATGCTCCTGGCCTTGGAACTGATTTCCTTCTGGAAACAAGGGACAACATTTTGAAGAGTCAAAATTTTACTTACTAACATGATTGTTCAGCACTAGGTTTTCTTTCCAGACATTTTAATTTTTGTATTGTAGCCACATACTTAGATGGCATATTCTAAGTGATAGCAAAATAAAGTATCAAATAGTTCCTTTATTAATTGAAATTCATGGCTGTGTATTTTATTAATTGCAATTTATGTGTTAATAGCTTGACATTGCATTTTATACATGTTCTTTTTCTCATAAATGGTATCTACAACTGTTCAAAGCACAGCATCAGACTCTCAGGGGGCTGCTTCACGAGGAAAGTCAAACGTGAATGAAAGAGAACCAGGAACACGACATGCAATTTTCCATTATCCTGGAGAAGACTTTTGGGAGTTGGAGATCAAATAAGCTGTGTGGCTGTTTCATGAGTAATTAACTGATCCTGGAAGGAAGATGAAAGTTTGGTAGAAGTGCCATGGGGTATCGATTGAGAGGTAACACTCACTCAGGAAATAGTAACTGAACTAATCAAGCCATTTTCAACCTTTTATTGGCAGTTGTGTTGAGTAATCATTAAGAACACATATATTATCACATTAAACCTTCTCTGTCTTTCCAAGACTATCTGCGGTGCACGGTAAAACTCATGAGCCAAATGTTTCTCTGACTTTAAGAGTTCATTGACATACTGCAGACCTACTTTCTTCCTGACCTCTACACATTTTAGAATAAGGACTTTTAAGGAAAAACTGCTCTAAAAGGCATGTTGTGAAGTGAAGTCATGAGCCTTGCCCATGTAAAATATACCCACTGGCTGTTTTTTTGGTGGGCAGACAAATGCCCATGATCTCCTGGTGTGACTGGAGTAATTGACAGGCAGTTTCTTACACATCCAAGTGTTAAATCAAAGAACTATAGCACACTTCATTGTGATGATGCAGCATAATCTAAACACTCCAAAGCCCTGTTTGAACTCATGAGTAGGCAACATTAAGAAGAATTACCCTCCATGACAACCACATGCTGTATGAGCCCCAGAGAAGAGGACCACTCAGCCAGGAGCCTGTCCAAGCTGCTCAACATTCCTTTGAAAGGAAACCTGTATCTGTCCATCTGGACTGTGACTGGATCAGGGTGTCCAGCCCTTGGAGATGCATTGACTGAAGTACCTGCTGAAATGACCACAGCTGTTTCTGCAAATCCTACTTTGTAGAGGTAACAGCTCATGGATTTCTAAAAAGCAATGCATTTTTAGTGTTTGTAATGAAATTCCAGAAGTTAAAAGTCCATGATAATTCAAACACCTCCTAGAGCTGGAACGGACATAGAGTACAAAGCAATAATCACCAGTATTTTCATATGGTACATTTTGAACAAGAATGTATAATGATGTTCTAAGGCTGACTATTGCTGAAATTCAGATGGGGCCTCACAAGTGAGTAAGATGATCCAGCACACAGCTCAGTGACAAGGACAGTGATACAGCTTAAAAAACTCATGTTGCTCTGTGAGATTCATTTGACAGTGCTGGAAGCTAAGGACTAACCAAAGGAACATACAGAAAAACTAAATAATGACTTGCCTTCTGTAAAGGCTTGGTTTAAGGTATATTCAGAGCAAACAGGCCTTCAAGTATCTGCTGATCTCTCAATTTCCATTTCAAAGGTGTGCATAGACATGGTAAGCAGACAAAAGAACCCCCAGCTATTCTCTCTTCCCTAAGAGAAAGCAAAACCCTTATATAACTATCTGCTCTAGGAATGTTGTCCTATCACTGGTAGATGAAAGGACATGGAAAAGATAACAATCCATGGCAGAACAGGGAGATACCAGATTTAAACTCAGCAAGATCCAGTGAGAGAAGTAGCAATTAGATGTGGAACACTGCAGTCGGGGGACATCTTTCTGAGCCACACAGGCAGAGGATGCCAGGGCTGTACCAGCAGCTCCTAAGACACAAGAAAGTGGTACCATAAAACACCCACAAGGAGCACTGAAATGTGCAGTCAGCCTTGAAAATGTGTGCTGCTCAAAGGTTTGTTCAGTTAATCACTAGGATTTCTGCATTTCCCTATGACCTTCTACTCCAGCTTTTAGTCTTTGAACAGAATATTCACTTTCCATAGAGAAGACCTACTACTATTTCAGTAAAAGATATGAAAGTAGCAGGGATGAGTTTTCTCCTCCTTTAAATAGTGATTGATCCTAGGTACAGATACAGAAATCCTTACAAGCTTCAGACACTTTTTGCTTTCTAAAATTTCTCCATGTACATTGAAAGTGACAACAGTGCTAAATTTTGTGGAATACACTAGAAGATAATGAGGTCCAGCTGTCTAGTCAGACACTGAAATAGGGGGGAAAATATAGGATCACCAACTTTACCATCAATTAGTTTTTAAAAAGGACAAATATGTACACTGCAGGTTAAGCTAAAGAAGTACAAACCCGAAAGATGTCTTTTCTGCACTATTCAACTAGACCCTGAAAACCATAAGTTTTTCTAATATATACTTAATATGCCTTTCCTATTTTAGAGGAAAAAAACCTAAAACCATTTCTTTTAGTTTATATATGATACTGATGTTCACATACTTTGCATATTTTTAAGCTCAAGAACAGAGAATTCTCTGAAATGGTTGAAAAACTAGCAGCTAATACATACAACAATCTTTACATTTTCAAACACAGCAGTTTAAAAAATATCTTTGCAACAGGAAGGAGGTCAAGTTGACACTACCATTGCACAGAAGAGCTGTGTCCATACAAAGCCGTCTAACAGGGGCTTTTGACACTTGGGAACAAGTAAGCTGTGTCCTGCTTCACAAAACAAGTGAGCTAAGAACAGCCAATTTTTGGAAGGATAGCACAGCCTTGCATTTGCACTATCTATTAGAGAGTATTCTGAATTTGGGATATATCAACTGTCTGTTGTTGACACAACACGTGCTTATGTGAGTTTTCTTTTATCACGGGTAAAACAAAATGGACAGTGTATGCAATCAACATCTCTATATGCAAACTTTTCTTTTAGATTGTACATACATTGCTGTGACCATGAATTCAAATCAGGTTTAAGAAACTTGCACAAGGAGCTATTTAGCTCTTAAATGTTTCTTAGCCCTGGCTATATATGAAGCAAAAACCTGCAAACGTTTGCAATTCTTGGTAATAAAATGAAAAGTCTGCCCATGAAACTTTTGCTTTCCTTCTCACTGTTACAGAAAGAATATAGAAAACTGATACAATTAATACTTTAGTTCTTTAGCAAAAAAACCCCAACTTTTGAGGTTTTTAAAAACATTAAGTATAGTACAGAATATATCAACATATTTTTATTTGAATCTGTGAGATAGCATCAATTAGTCACAGTGAGGCAATCACTGAACTCGGCGGACTTTAAGCTTCTTCTACCAGGTTACCAGGTACTTTTCTTAATTTTCTTCAGTTCAGTGGTTTGGCCATACAGCTCTCTGACCACCCAGTGCCACAGAAAATTTGGGATGAGTGTATTATGTTACACTGAAGCCCCCAGTGGGGTAGCTGCTGGCATTCTGGCTTAACAGGGAAACGTGGATATTTTAACTGCCAGAGCGACTCAACTCTGAGCACATGCCATTCGTGCACAATGACATTCTGTCAGCAAACTGCACCACTGAGCAATCCCAACGTTATTAGATTCTTAAACCCTAATTTGTTTCAGGTTGACATGACATAGTATGTTTCAGCTCCTGCTGTTAGTGATATTGTTGCAATGAAGAAAAAAACCCCATCTGTATCTTCCCACACAGTCAATGACTGTGAGAATCTGTGTGCTAATGGATTTTTTTGCTGCTCTGGAGTGTGAAGACATTAAAATTTATCTCTACCACAAACAGCATGAATGAGTATTTAGATTTTCTAGTAGGTTTGACGGTTTTTTTGTTTTGTTTTGGTTTTTTTTTGGGGGGGGGGGGGGGGGGAGTGGGGGGCATGGGGTACGTATTTTTTTTCTAAGAAATTATGTTTTTCCAAAATCTTCAGTTTTCTCCACAGTTGTAATTTTTGAACAGTGCTTTGGATCATATAGCTGAGTCATTGTATTTATTAATAAGCTGTATGTTTTGAATTAGACTGGCACTGTTGGGACAGTATGGAAAACGGCAGTTGGTCATGGAGAACCAGAGACATGATCTGAGAGTCTGTCTGGGACACAGTTCTCAACATCATTTATGACTCACAAAGCCAAAGATGCGAGATGTAAGGGCTAACACTTCCAAAGAAGAAACAACAGCATGTGGTAAATCTGGATAATTAAGTTTAATAAAAAGGTCTAATCTTATGAGTTGCAGGAAAGATAATTTGGTAAAAAAATGTATCTCACTGCTGAGGTAGATTTTAAGAAGACTGTGAAGAATTGCATGTGGACTAAAACCTTTTACTCCACCAGAAACTAAGATTTATAGTAGTTTTGACAACAACTGTAGCAGAAGAACGGGCACTCTCGGATTCTCGATGCTTGATGTGAAACTGCCTTTTTTCTATTTTATCTAAAAAATAGAACAGAATGCATAAATTAATTCTCTGCTTATGCTACTTAAACATGGTAATTTCAACCCACATTATGTTTTGAATGATTAAATGGTTGTCATCTGGGTTTTTGGCCTGAAGAACTCTGTTATTTCATCAAAACCAAGATCTCTGACTGCTTATTCTTTGGAAGTTCTCAGCAGGAAGGTCTGATGAAGATAAACAGATCGGGAACAGGCAGATGCTACTGGAAAATTCAGGACTGACTATCTCAAATGGTAAGGAACTTGCTAAGCTAAATCAAAGTAGTCAAAAATGCCACTCTGAGTTATATGTTACAAAGTAGGAAAAGCTATTCTGAGTTGGGCTACCAGGTTATCTCAGGCACTTCTCAGCATCTTGTTACTGACCACTAAACAACCATTTTAATGCAATTATCCTGTTATCACCACAAGACCCTTCTTCATTGTTGTATTGGCTTACAGTGCATCACATGTATATGTGAAGTCATGACTTTTTCCATATACAGCACTTCATACTTACCCCAAATCAATTTTAACTGATTTTGGTGTGGCATCACAATTTCTTTCTCAAAAACCCCATGTTTATTTTCTCACACCACATTGTATTAATATGTGAGCTAACCAGTTCTGTTCTTGATTGCCATTTCTATTAGTCTGATGCAAATGTGATACAGATCCGAGCTGCCTAGACCTACTAGGAAGCCCATCTGGAACACAGGCATCCTATGAGTCATTTTGTGGGGGCTAAAAGAGAAACACTATAGCCTTCAGTTTAGCTCTTTTGTTTCTGAGTGCCCTTGCTACTCTTGGATGAACATTATCTATCTGGTCCTGGCAATTTGATATTCCTAATTTAGTATTTGTTCCCCAAGTTCTGCCGCTGGTACAGCATTTTTAGATACTTCCTATGATAAATTCTTTTTCTCTTCTCTCAGAAACACTTCTCAGGAGCAGAGAAAGCAAAAGCTTTTCACTTGCTCTTCAGTGAGCAAGTGCTGGCAAGGAAATTCAGGAAGAAATAAACGTTCCTCTAGTGTAACAAACACTGTGATTCACAGGCTGAAATGACTATTGGCAAAGTCTGCACAAGCAATCTGACACCGAGGGCATTTTCACTGAACTGTTTCATTACGTTCTTCTTGATCCCATGCAAGCTCTTGTCATTTCTAAGTGTTGCCTACCTTGACTTCAGGAAGTCTGACTCCAGAAACTTGTATCATTTTATGTTGATGACAAGGGGTAGTTTTCCAGGTTAAAAGCTGGCCATCGATTGGGAATGGGCATATATATCTATGCCCTAAAGAACTGTGGGAATTGAATCTGAGGCAATATGGGCTAAGGGAGCAAGTAGGTCAACAGGTAGCACTAAAAGATGTGTCTCAAAGCTCCACGACCAAATGTCTCATCATCTCTTAAGCAGCAGAGGAAATCTGGAAATTTTCTTTGCAAATCACAGCATATGAGAGAATGGGAAACCTGGAAGTCTTACAGACCAAGATTACCCTGTCAGTCTTTGTCACGAGGAAAGGTGTAAAACAAGAGATTGGCAGATGCTGTGAGTAGGCTTGGAAACTTTTATACTGCATTAGGGATCGTAGGATGTAAAACCCCACGCCAGACTCACTGAATCCAGCAGGTTTAGCACATATGTTTTGGACAATCCCTGGTTTAAGAACAGCGATTTCATTCATGGACCAGTGCATATGGGGAAAAAAAGGATCAAATTTAATGCAGTGTCTCAAAAATTAAATTTATCAACATTTTAAATGAAAAAATTAAAACTAAATTCAAGGTTAATGGTTGGATAGTGAAACTTTAAATTCTAAACACTATAAACCAGAACTTCTTACTCAGCCAGAACTCCTTACTAACCTTCCTACTTCTTGTGCTTCTTCACATAAAATTTGTAATTATAGAGGGAAGGAAAAAATGTGCAAGTTGGATTGAGGCACTCTCAGCTTTCCATGTTCTTCTGTCTCCTCAAGGAATTATGTAGACACAGATGAAATTCAGCATATAAGTCTTGGCAAACTTTGCTGTATAAATAAGAAGCAGATTCTTTCCTGACAGCAGGTATAATTTGGATTAACCACAAGATGAAAAAAAGAACTAGCTGAAAGAACACAAGTACAAGACTAAACATTATGGTAGTTTCTGGAATAAAAAGTATCTGATTTTCAGAGGAGCTACAGTCCCAGTATTGAGCTGTGCAAGCGTGTGGCACCTCTGGAATGCAATTCCCTTCAAATGTATTGATCATCTCTGTTCAGTAGTAGTTGACTTCTAATACATTGAACGTTGGCTTTGTTTCTCCTGCTTTGGTCTTTTCACTGAAAAGAAATCATAAACTGGATTGTGACAAGACAAATTACAAAAGTAATTCTAATTACATATTTTAATATTAATTTTAAGTTAGTGAGAAACTTCATAAATTTCTTTTTCACAGCAATAAATGTTATGTGATCTGCTTCTTCATTATTTTCAGATTTTGCAATTTGCTTCTTCAATGAAGAGTAAAAATTTGATTTAGATAAACACAATTATTTACATTCTTTCAGCAAATACTTCTCAGATGAACTAGGAAACAATTACATCCTGCATACCCAAAGGAATAGCAAAATTCTTGCAAACAGCAACCCATACAGAAAATTTTAATTAGCTTTTGCTTTCCTGTGTTAAATTTAACACAGGTGCCTGTCCATCTTCTGGCTACTTCTGAAGAACATTTTCTTGCATGTTATCCTGGCCAGCTTTCAAGTCATAAAGTTTTTTGCACTTGGCCATAGAAGAGTCTTGTAAACTACTGTATCTCAAACTTCATACCTCTAGAATATCTGATTTGCCATCCACCGTCATTCTTCATCATTTTTTCTTCACAATCTTTTCCAAGCACATTATCAGTTCGAATGTAAATACAAGGATTTCACTTACTGACTTTTCTAGGTCTTTCGTATTTCCTCATTCTTCTAAGGTATTGCAAGGCAGGCTTCCAAAGAAGAATTGTTTATGGCTTTTATTGTTATGCCTCCTCACTCCCTCTTTGGCTTTTTTAATACAGACATCTCATTTAGAATAATGAGATGCAGATATTATTTCCAAAAATGTACATTTTTCCACAACCTAAGCCACAAGCTTTAATAATCATGACTAAAGCCTTTCAACAAGCTCTTGGAATACATGACAACATTCAAACTGAAAATACATGAATTAATTTGAGACATATTTCATGGGACACAGTATAAAATGCAAACCTAAATCCTAATCGATTTCATATAAATATATAAAGTCCCCAAAATACTAACTAAAATTGCAATAAGAAGCACCAAAATTACAGATGTCTATTCAGTTTTCTGCAGTACAAACAAACATCAGGACAATCGTAATGAAACAATGGTCATAGAAGATTTATGATTGCTGGAAATGTATAACTGAAGTCTGAAACAGTCCTTTAGGAAAACACCCAGGCTACAAAAGAATAAATATAGCAAGAGAAAATAGGGATAAGTCAATGAATCAATGTTGTAAGTCTTGTATATTGGAAAAGCTCATGTCATTTACACATCTATATGTCAAAGTTTGTTCCCTTGGAACACTGCTGAATCATTCAGTGTTCAGCAGCTACGTATCCTCCCTTACACAAAACTCATTCTGACACCAAGTGTCTCTGAAAACACAAGTCATCTACCCTGCACAGAAGAAAACAGAATAATGTGTTTTTCTACTGCAACCAAACACAGATATGTAGCCACAGTAATGGAAAACAAAATATGGTGGTGTAAGATCAGGGACAGTTTCAGTGAAATACCTGAAGAACCACAATAGCTACTCACAGATTAGGATGCTTCAAGTCAACTGCAGAATGAACTCACAAAACTGCCTTTAGTTAAACTGGGAATTTCTTGGAATAACCGAGTGTGTATTCACTTTGCTTATTTTTGTTGAGGATGATGAACTTCTGCTCCAGTGGTCCTAAGTGGTTAAAGCTATTCAGTCCAGTGAGACTGAGCTCACCATTTCTGAGATCAATTCACTGTCCATGCAAAGACCTAATGCAGGATGGATTTTTGTTGGCATTGGTCCAGTCAACAACATGATGCTCCTACTAACAACTTATTTAAGAATCCTGGTGTCAGTTCAGATAAAATTATAGGAAATGGTTAGGGGTCAAATCTGGAGATACTCCAAAGAAGGTGGACACACCCAAGCCTCACCAACTCCAAGAAAGCCCTTAAAAATGGGGTGAGCATGTAGCAATACACACGTTATGGATAAGGGTGGCAAGGTAACCTCAAGCTGTGACCTGACTCTCCCTTGAGTGTGATTGATTCCTGATCAGAGGAGGTAGCTAGTTTTGGTCTGATTTCCCTAAACTAGGAAAGTCATGATCTATTTTCCTATAGAAAATAGATGATCTATGGAGAATTTTCCATATTTTACTATTTTGTGTATTTTATAATTGATGCTTGAAGACAAGTCCCTAATACAATTCCCCCCAGTAAACTGCTCTTTTAAATTGAAATAAAAACTGTCAGAAATTCTGTTTTGACCATGGCATATTGTTTAATGGTCTTCCGATTTTCCAAAGGCAGGATCTAGGTTTTTCTCCAGTAACTTAAAATATGTTACGTGAATATATTGCTTTGTGCAAAAATATTTACATGGTTTTGTTTTGTCCTCTTGCATTAACAAGAAATCAGTCAAATCTCTGATTTTTGTGAGAGTAAGATCAAGAAGAGATATTACTCAGTAATGCACTGGATGTGGGAGGAAGAAGGTAGGAAAGGAAGATGCAACTGGAAATCCGAAACTAGAAATGGGGCCCTTGCTGGAAGTAACATGAGTCCTAGTACAGAGTGAGCAGAGCTGCTGGAAACATCAGAGGAAGCCGGCTGAGAAGATAAAGGGAAATTTGGATCCAGGGGCAATTTGGCAACATCCGGAAATCTGCCAGTCAGGTGAATCACTGTGATACAGAAACCATCTTAAAGAACTGCTGTTACCCATCCACAATGAAAAATAAAGATAGAGCTCCAGCAAGTAGATGTCTGTTGAACATCTCACATACAAACACCTGAACCGTAGGAGAGCAACCTCGATGCACCATGATGCAGACAGTGTCTCTGGGAGCTTTTCTGAGGTTGCTGGACCAAAGGAACTCAAGAGAAACACAGTCCATGGGTTATAGGCAGCATTCACAGAGACACTGTAGCAATCTGCTCTCCAAACACAGAAACCAAGTCCTCTGAGAAAGATGATGATCAGCCTGGAGAGAAGATTTTCAGGAAGTTCAGGAAACAAGATCCAAGTGCAGGGTAATGCCCATGCCATCATGTGGCAGGAGGACATGGCAATAGACCACGGATGGCCGTGCTGAGGCCTTTCTATCCAAACACCATGTATCCTTCTATCCTGGAACCAGGGACCTATGATGAAGGGAAGAGTGGGATCAGCACTAAGGGACTAGGGGTTTTCAAGATTAGATACCACCACACAGTCACTTACTTCCTGGAGGCAAAGGTCATATGAAGGGCACAAAGACTGTGGATCACCAGGGAAGAAGCACTGGGTCTGAGAAGCCTGCATGTCTGCTTTCCATGGCTGCCAGTAGCACAGGGAAAAGGCAGGAGAACGATTTTAGAGAGAAAATCTAGGACCCTACAAGGGAAGCTGGAATCAAGGTCTTCCATGTAATTATGTACTTGTATACCATACAGGACTGCAAATGGACAGATGTGCAAGGATGCTGGGCTAGAAAGTGAGGCTTCATACTCGTTATGTAGTGGAGGCTCCTCTGTACGAGACATTTGAAGCTAGACACAAGAAATTCATTTGAATCTTAAGGGAATCAACCTGTTAGCATTTCAAATCCAGAAGGTCATGAATGAGCTTCTTACTGATCAGTGGGGGCTGGTGGCAGGAAGGGTAAAAGATGGAGGGTACAGAATAGCACATGTGCAGGGTGGGTCTTCTATTGCTGAAGACAAACAGTAAAACTCCTGCTTAAAGAGTCCATAACAGAAAGTGCAACTCCTGCCTCTGATGACGTGCAAGCTCTTGTTTGAGCTGTTGCAACTGAAGAGCCATTCCACAAGCGACTAGGATATTCTTTGGTTCAACATCCCTATGTGAAACATGAAGGCCACAATATCCTCCAGTCTCACCCAGCTTCAGAGAAGGGAGGTACAGGAGAAAGAAAAGACTGTCTTCATAAAAGGGGTAGTGAAAATACTTAATGCAGTATCAATGCTCCCTTACAATACCCTAAGGAAAGGACTATAGTAGTGTGAATCACCTATCAAAAGGAGCCTGGGGAAAGGGAAAAATGAGTGAAAAAGGTGAGAAAAGATCATTTTTAAGATGTGCTTCTGAGATCTTTGGAAACACAAGCTAGTGAAGCTGGAGAATGAAGATGAATCAAGAGCAGGCTTAGATCTTCAGCTCACTACAAGCATTGTGAAATGATGATGTTCTATCTACACTGATTGCATCACACCCATAAGAGATGTGTCAGTAATGGAAGAATCATTTGCAGAGAGGTCAAGGATAACAGCAATGTAGTATTTAAACTGTTTTGCATATGCAAAGTCAAAAAGAATCTATGAATGGACAACTTGAACAATTTTTGTGCTGTTCTCATTTCATCCCAAGAGTCGAAAATAAAAATCAATTTACTGAGATGGATAAAATGTCTGCTTTAAGAATGAAGTCACATCCAAACTGGGCCTTAACAGTTACCTAACAGTTTCCAAATGCTCAGAAAGAGCACATCGTTATTTCAGTGTAAGGCTAGAACAGGAGCTAGCTAATTATTTCACAGAAGGAACAAATAAAACTAGACTCTGCCAATGAGGAAAGAGTCAGGCCTTTAGATATTCTCCCTCTTTGCTGACACTCCCCTACCATCACTCTGGGCTCAGAAGCAGACTCAAAAGGCAAAGCAAGCCTCCCCTGTTGCCTTCCCAGCATCATTCTAAGGCTGTACCTGAACATGCATCTGGCACACGCCTGCAAAAGTGATAAAATCTGAAGGGATGGAAGCACAAGCTGGGAGGAGGAGAAAGCAATACTACAAGTTAAAGGGACAGACACATTAAGAACTCTTTGCTGAACTAATCATGGTTTTCTAATCTTTGCTGCATAAGGATATATAGAGAACAACACTCTAGACAGTGATTAATGAATACTTGCAATTTGCTACCAAAGCAGCAATTGTCAAATCTTTACAAACAAATGTTTACAAAAGCTGAATATTATGAAGCCTTTGAGAAAAAGTACTGCTGTGAAAAACACAAGGGGAAAGGGACAAATATAGGAACTTAAAAGAATAACAAGTGTTGGGGAGGATGAAAGTTTGGTAAGAAAGTTTCGCAGATATGTAGGCTTGGCAGAAAGATCTCTGAATGTAGAAACTGAGAATGAGATAGAAATGAAAGCAAGTTTTGATATAGAGTAAAAGATGTTTTGCTGAACCAGTGATCACTGAATAACTGAGAAGGCAAAGGTTGGAGATGAGTTGGAAGGAGATTTTTATGATTAGGACAAAGGTATGTGACTACAAACAATGACATGTTTTTCACCAAGTAAATAAGTCTCAAGAAGAGCATAAGTAAATAGAGAACATTTTTTTACCAAAAATAGAGCTATCGCAGGCAAACAAGAAATGTTGATGTAGCAAGAAGAAGAGAGGTCTGAGAATTTTCCACTGTAAGCTTAAATTGTAACTTACTTACACTTGTGATTGGATAATAATGACTATAATATGGTAATGGTAGTAGCTATGGTAGGCTATAGGCAAACGTAAAGGTATTGTGTATGGTGCTTATTGGTTGTTATGTATTAAGATACTCTGCAAAGAAAAGTATAAAATGCTTTGTAACTTGAACAGAAAGTAGCTTCAGGTATGCCTACAGCTGGAGCTGGCAGCTGTAGGGCTGGCTCTGGACACCCACTCCCTGAAATGCTGTAACTTCGCCTATGCAATAAACAGCTTTCAAGAGAGCCGCCTGAAGTCCAGACATCCTTCGTAGACACTTCTCCTATAAACAAGAAATTCTGAAGTAATAAGTCAGTAAGGGAATTTAGCCTCTGGATGCTTTCCCTTTAGAGATTTTGTATGACTTGCATGATCATTAGACTATTGAACCAAACAGCTCAATAGTCAAAATGTGTCTCGTTACTCAAGAGTCTTATGGCCAAGAACCAGTATGTAAATTCATCTGAATCTGTTAAAAAATAGCTAGAAACACTTAAAAACTGTAATAGAGTTTATTGTAACTAGTGATTGCATTTAGTAAAATGAGATCAGTGGCACATGTGACTTAGTGAATATAAATTACAAAAAGACGGGCTGAAATGAATGTCTACTGACCATCATCAATGACTAGTAGTAGTAGTATTTTAGCTACTCTTTCAACCCTCTAGTAACCACTTTTTATAGAAACCACACCCATATACTTCGTGAAATTCAAACATACGCTTCCAGGCAAATTACTGAGCCATTTCTGTGGATTTCCAGCACTGATGACACCTCTATCAAGTTGATGTTCACCAACATCAATTCACAGTGACAGAAAGACATCAAGATCATTATGTGATCTTGAAACGCAAGTGCCATTTCTTGTACTGCAGCTGAGTTAACTCAGGCAATAGCTGGAACCCTCAGTACAGAGCTGGCACACATTTCTGAAGTATAAAAGCCTCACTGATTCAAAAGACTTTGACCTTTTTGATGTGGTCGCACTTCATCTTCTCAATTTTAGTCTACTTTAGTGAAGTATGTGGAAATTAACTACACATACACAAATAACTAAATCCAAGGTCAATTTCCAAGACTTTCCATTGCACATAAGCACCATGGCTGCATGATGCTTGGTTGTCAGCTTGGGTGAAACCGCAAGTTAGTACATTTTTATTTTTACCCCAAGTAAACCACAACACAGAAATCAGAGAAGTCATTCTAACCTGGGTCATTGCTTGGACTGTCATTATTCCTTTCCTATTCAATCAAGCTGGTGTGATCTGATGTCCAGCCATGGAAAATGCAGAGATGAGACGCTTGGTGACTCCAGAGAAAATATTGAGATACAAAAATTCACGTGTAACAATACTAGAGAGACCACTGGTATTGAATATCAGGTATCCCTGATATTCTTTGAACTGTCTGGATATTTTCATCCTTAAGAGTAAAAATCTTACTGATACTTCAACATTTTCATAGTGACTGAGCGGTACTGGCAACTGACAGTTTTGAGAGACAACTAAAGAGATTATAGAAGTCAAAATAAGAAACTGAAAACACACATTGTATCAAGAAAGTTTCTTAATCTGAATGGAGAAAAGGAATTTTTTAAAGCTAGCCTCAGAAACTGTAAAACTAACTGAGAGAAATCTCAAGATTATCTGGATAATGTTTTAAAATAAAGATGATTATCTTCATTAATCAGTGCATATGAAGCTTGCCTTTCCAATAATTATTTGCCTATTGCTACTCCAGCTGATCAATTTCTTTCACTTATTTACTATAGTGGTAGTTTTCTTAGGTACTTTCCAACTTGTTCATGTATTACCCTCACTTAGATACAGACACAGCAAAATGTTTTAAGATACCAAACAACAGCTCCTCAAAGAGCAGCTCCATGACATCAAGCAATGCAAGGTTGTATGTAGTGAAAATGAAATCACATCAGAAATTTATTATTAAATCTGTAATCTGAATGTGTTTTCCTAGACATACACTCCGGAACATGTAACTGCACACACTGTGAATTAATTTCTTAAGTGAATGGTTATTATTCTAGAGCAATCCCTATATGAAGTGACTCACATAAATGCTGTGTTACATATACTAGGTAAACATCTGTCCAACTTACTATGCGGTCACTGTTTCTTGACAAAAATATCTTCAGAAGAAACTGTAACAGGAACAGTGTATATAATGACTGTGGAATTTTCCTGCAGGATTCACTAAAAATAATAAAACCAATTTGGTATCAACAATGTCATTATTTCTTCATTTTCTGAATTTGTATTTATGATGATTAATTTAGCCTTTAGTGAATTCATATTTATAAAATATAAAGCTAACATTACTTGCTAAATGCTAAGAAGTACTTTTTCAATATATATTGTAGAAGCAAAGTTTTAAGATGCTGTAGAGACTAAAACCAGCAAGATATACTAGCAAATATCAAGCAAATGTCAAGCATAATCCCATATGCAGCAGAGGACATTATTTAAATATTCTCAACTTTTTGGAGACTGTTTGAACAGAAATTTTAAAAGAAATACATGAAAACACAGGTGAAGAAAGTAAATCTCAGTGTTTCAGCTCTGAAATGTTTCTACTTTTTTAAGATTGTTTTTTTAAGGATAAAACCCAAACCACTGTTGCACATATAATGAAAGCAATAAGGAAGAAAGTCATACTGTTAGGCACGAAGAGACCTGTTGCTGAAATACAGCCCTTCCCAGACAGCAGATGTAAGAGAAATGCCGGTTTCTTTTCTAGCCCCCAGATTCATTCACCACAGTGTTGGCAGGCAAGTACCTGATGAGCTGAAAGAGTATCAGTGCAAGAAACACACTGGGTATTCTGAGCTGCTGTAAAACAACTCCACTTATGTGGCTCCTGTGCTTGCGCTGATGAACTGCTGCATGACAGATCTTTCTGTTTTCCTGGTAACTGTTCACACTTTTAAATGAATTCTGATGGTGTTTTCACACTGCAAAATGGCCAAATTCAATGGCTGCCTGTAGCCTCTCTTCTGCCTAAGAGTCCATAATACTTTAACCATGCTGCCAGCTTTCCAGAACATCCTTACACTAGTGACAGATTAAGCCATATGCCAGTTTTCTTTTTTTCCCTGTGAAGTTTTAACTCAGCCCTCAACCTGTGATTTATTTAAGTACAGAACTGATTACTCAGTTTACTGATTACAGATCACTAAAAGCAAGATGTCTACACTTGCTCAATGCTGTCACAGATTCTAGTAGTTTTCCTTAAATCCCAATTTGACCTGTTTTTCCTCTCTCTACCAAACAGCAACACATCTTCGCAGCAAAGGACAGCTCCTTCTCCCCTCAACCATGAGTGGATGCCTTCAGAACACAGCTCTCTGCACTCCCATCCTGCCATTAGGGAGAAAGAATGCCAAGGGTCTCTTGCAGTACCATTATTTCCTACGTGAGTGTCTCTGTCTTTAAATAAATAAATTGGCCTCATTTCCCCTTAATTACATTAGTTTGACATTTCCAAGCCAAATACTATTCTGCC
This sequence comes from Corvus hawaiiensis, assembly GCF_020740725.1. Taxonomy (NCBI): domain Eukaryota; kingdom Metazoa; phylum Chordata; class Aves; order Passeriformes; family Corvidae; genus Corvus; species Corvus hawaiiensis. The sequence continues at coordinate 83,005,092 of NC_063213.1, read as the reverse complement.
TTTTTTTTTTTCCAATAAAAATAAAAAATTGTGCCAAATCACACTATCCTCTGTCCTGACTGGTAAAGTACATGATTCTTCAATTCATAAGGTTCCATTTATGCAAAAAAAAAAAAAAAAAAAAAAAAAAGTTAGCATATGTTTGTAGTCTTTCCAAATTAATAATGAAGATAGAGAGTGGGACTGTTCCCAGCATCAAGCTCCTGGCACCATATGCTTTGCTGTCTATCCGTACATTGCTGTCTTATCTAAGTGTTTAGCTTATTTTTCTTTATGAGATCCAGCTTTTACTTCAGCTGCTCTGAATTCATGACAGACAGTATCAACTGTAACACAGACACACAAAGGCTACATCTCCTCTACCTAATTTCTTCCAGATAGGCCATATTTTTCCAGTGTTTCTCAGGATTAAAGAGTACATTGAAAGTATTCAATTTTACATGTTACAATGTTACTTGCATTGATGCCTTGGATTTTAACTTCTATGTTTTTCAAATCCTGTACTGCCTAGTGTGTAGTGAAGCTTCAGTGTACTGAAGTTTTGTGTGGCCTGTTAACTACTGTTCTCTCATGCTGGTTAGACATAACAAACCCTCTCTAGGTTTGCTTTTCAAGGACACCTCCGTTGTCCCAGGCCCCAAATTATTAAACTAAAAGCCTCTGAAGAGGAGGGGAAAACTTGGAGTAATTACATCATTAATTGAAGTTATAATTGGAGAATTAACCCTGATATGCAAATGGACCAGACTTACGAAAGTGTGAAGAACCCGTGACCCAGGGTCCATCTTGGGTGGAGCCTTTTGACTGCCCAGGATGTACCTTTGAAGGCCCTTCAAATAAATACCTCCTTTTACTCTTTTATTTTTGTCTAGCCTCTGTTTTCAGGTAGCCACATCAAGGCATCACATTAATTTTACAAAGCATGGATGAGTTTTATTTATTACTGAAAACCTAGCTGAAGCTTCTCAGAAAATTCCAGACATATGTTCTAAATACTGATTTATTTGTAAAACTAATTCAAATGAAGAAAATTAAGGCTAATTAACTGCTTTATTTTTAGCATTTTATCCTCAGGTTTTGCCCCAGGACAAAGGTTGCATCAATCAGAAAAAAATCCTCAAGTTTTAATACTGAACTACAAGACAAGATTATTTATGTTAGTGTACCACATAAAAAGCCTGAGGAACTGACCACTGAGCTCTGGTGTAGCAAGGACAGGTACATGGGATGGAAGTGAGGACAGGATGTGGAAGGAGGAAAGTGGAAATACTGCATGGACACACATGGGTGCTGTTAGGAAAGCTAAACATGAGCGCTTAAGTTGAGATGTGCTAGCAATAGCAAAGACAATGAAAACAGCTTCTACTGCTACATTAACAACAGAAGATGAACAATGAAACCACAAGTTCATTGCTGAATCAGTAATCACAGGCATGGACTAGATCAAGGTACCCGATACCTTCTGTATTAGTCTTCCCCAACAGGGCATCCCAGGGTTTTCTGTCTGGAGAGGTCAAGGAGGAGAGAACAGCAAACAGTTTGCAAATAGCACAAGACTTGACAAATCTGATGCATGTGATGGTGCTGAGAGCCTACTGGTGACACTGACAGTCTGCCATCTGGCATGGCATGGAGATTGGCTAAGGTCCTCAATAACAGACAAAAAAACCACTACACTGGTATTTAAAAAATGGCAAGGTAATAGGATAGTAAGTCTTTCTTTGGCACCTGAAAAAATCATGGAGTAAGTTGTCTTGAAAGCCACTTCTAGGCACATGGATCAGAAACATGTTGAGCTTTTGATGGGATACCCTTTCTTCTCAGATGAGGGTGGGAGAGCAGAGGAGGCTGCTGTTTTGCTAAGTTCTTTATTTCATAGTCTCATAGCTTTCTTGAAGGCAGAGTTTGAAGAGGTTACATGATAAGGGCAAGCAGCAACAGCAGCAAAAACAGCAAGCAGAAAACAGCTTCTTCTTCTAATTCTAGTTCTAATTCTTTCTTACAGAAGTGTGGATTATATTTGTTCACTGACCAATAAGATTAACACACAGTTCTAGTTTTTCTTAACCTATCCTGGTCTAATTCTAACAGTCGTAAGTCTTACGCAACTGTTACAAAGATATTACACAGATTCGTGTGTACAGTTTCTATCAGCTCTTATTGTTTATGTGAACACTCTATCTAAAAAATGTGAGCAGTATAATTCTATCTATATTTTGTCGAAAGTAAAAAATTCTGTGAAAAGGTAACACTGCTGCAGTAAGAACTGTTTGAAGTCTCTGCTACAGCTTTTCAATGTTTAAAGCACTTAGCATATATTTCTACTAAAAGTTAAAAATCTATATTTTTATTTCACTTTGGTGTGGCTTCATGTATCTCAGCTTGTCCAAAGGTTTTAATTCAACCCCTGTACTTTGGCTTCCCTCTGAGCCTAGGTCCAGAGGAGCTTTCACTCCAACAGAAACATAAATATTTGCGCCTAATCCAAAATTCCTCTGTTCCAACTGGTGTCTGCTCCCTCTTATCCTATCTGGGGGCAACTTTGAGAGCTGCATGGACAAACTTGAGGTCAGACTGAAGGAACAGACCAGCAGGAACCTCATGACAAACAAAATGGACAAATGCAAAGTTCTGCTTGTAGGAATAAACACCTGCAATGGTACAGAATGGGAAATAACTGTCTGGGGAGCAGCACCTAACAGCAACCTTCCTTTATGAAAGAGGAGGTTACACCAAAGGTTGGCCTAAGCTCTTTACTGAGATCAGTGGCTGAAGCATAAAAGACCATGGTCAAAAATTAAAACGAGGGAGGCTCTGACTTGGCATGAAGAAAGGAATGTTCAGAATCGGAATTAAGCACTATAAAACACTGCCTAGGGAGGCAGCATAATCCCTGTCCTTGGAGGTTCTCAAGGCACACCTAGACAAAGCCTTCAGCAACCTGGTCTAGATTTGGTGTTAACTTTGTACTGAGAAGACCACTGGATCAGGGCTTCCCAAGAGGTTCCAGGGTAAGAATTTCTACAATTCTAACTAGCTCTTTCTTTCCAGGAAAGCCCTAACCTGGTAATTAAAAACAAAGAACAACTCCACCCAACCCAAACCACAACCATAAAAAAACCACCACCAGTGGCATAGCCATCTTCTATTTGGCTTATGTAATGTTTTCCTAGTTAGTTAGAATTTACACTGTATTTACAAACACTGTCAGTGATCATACACTGCAGATTTTTCAAAACAGTACTAAATTGTTTCCACTTTAATGATTCAAGACTTTAATAATGTTTACTTCGTGAGATAGAAAACATTTCTTTCTTTCTACGATGGTGCATAATTTCTACAGCAACATGCAAGTAGCAAATTCAGCTCTTCATCCTTTAGATGTAAACATGGTGGGAACAATGCCATTTTTTTTGCTCAATAAGACAGATACAAAATAACTTTTTTTTTGTGAGAGATAATGGAAGATTTTCTTACTGTAGATGGTCTATGTAACCATATCGCAATGTAACCATATGTACGCTTCTAGTTTCTTGGCCAGCACTGATACAGAAATAAAACTCATGAAATGTGTTTCATTCACCCTTAACTTCAGAGAAATATGTGCACCAATTCCAAAATTGTTATTAGTCTTAGCAGAAGCAAATCTCTTGAACTGATAATGACTAGTTATGTAAGAAAAGACTATTCACATGAGAAATGAACACCAAATACTTCCCATCTCAGATATTATACCTTAAACAGCATGTTTATTGTGTCTTTATATATGATGACTGAACAGGTAAAGACTTAACTTGAATTTCTGTTTTAAAGGTAAGCTACAGGCTAAGCAACACAAACTGTTTCTTCATACTAAAAATACTTTGACAATGCAACCAACTTAAACCATAAAGCTACTCAGAAACTCTGTGTAACTGCAACTACTCATACCACTAAATCATCTGTCCAAAGGGATTAGAGGGGCCAATGAAGACATTAAGTAGTGTAAAAATCCTCATGCCATAACAAGTACTCCACTCTTAAGGATTCTCAAAAAAAAATTCAGCAGTGATTAATCCTTGCCTATTCTCACACAAATAGGAAGAAAACAAGATGTGTAAGATGCTTAAGTCTTTCACTAGGAGTATTTAAGTTATGAAGTATTCATAAAACAACCTGTGTTTATGATGTTCGAGTGAAAAAATACCAACATGAAAATTTTGTTTCAAATTAGAGCAAAATTTCTATTATAATTTTTCTTTGCTTAGTGCCAGTATGAACATACAGGACACAATAAAATTATAAACCAATTATCTTTCCATAATGAATTATTGCAAGCAGTTTACTTTAGAAACTCATAATGCACATTAAATATTAACTCAAATAAACAATGTAAACTGATTACTATTTAGCTTTTTTTTGCATGTAACCGGAAGGTTATTCAGGGGTTTCACATGACAGAGCTACAGGTTTTCAGCTCCTGAGGCTAAAACAGGGGTTGTAGAGATAGAGATGTATACAATACTCAAATTTAAAATTTTTATTTAGTAGTGTTCATCCTTAAAATGACTTTTTAAATGGTAAACCAGTAATCCTTTTTATGATATTTATCATTTAACTACTAATCCCCTTATAAAATACTGAGCAGCTTTATATGTTAGACATTTATACAATAACAGAAGTTACCAAAGTGCTTTGAACATGTAAACTATGATGAAATATTACAATAGTATTCCTTAATAAAATTGTGACCCTTTTTTTCTCTCTAGCCTCTGTCCCACATTGTTGCAATAAGAAAGAATCCAATATAGTTTTCTAAACAGTGTACAAATTTTTATGTCATAACTCTGTGACCAACTTCATCATTCACAGATGATGAAGTGAATAGGATGCAAATTATGAAATGCCACCATCTGACAAACAGGTCTGGGGCTGTCAGCTACCTACAGAAACAACTACTTCTTACTATCTGCCTTACGTTTTCCTTAGTTTGCTCCCTAGAGATAAAAAGATTATCAAGGATTTGCAGTCCTGTACATTTACAGAATCACAGAACATGCTGAGTTGGAAAAGACCTACAAGGATCGAGGCCAACCCCTGGTGCTATGCAGGACACTCCAAGAGTCCCACCATGTGTCTGAGTTCAAATGCTTGAACTCTTATCAGGCTGGAGGTATGACCACTTCCCTGGGAATCCTGTTCCAGTGCCCAACCACCCTCTGGGTGAAAAACTTTCTCCTGATATCCATCCTAAACCTGCCCTGACTCAGCTTCATTTCATTTCCTCAAGTCTGTCACTGGTCATGAGAGTGAAAAAATCAGTCTGCCCTTCCACTTTCCCTCACAAGAAGTTGTAACTGCAGTGAGGTCTCCCCTCAGTCTCCTCCAGGCTGAACAGACCAAGTGACCTCAGCCGCTCCTCATGCAGCTTCCCCTCAAGGCCCTTCACCATCCTTATGGCTCTCCTTTGGACACGTCTAAGACCTTAATGTCATTCTTACATTGTGGCACCCAAAACTGCCCCCAGCACTCGAGGTGAGGCTGCCCCAGTGCAGAGCAGAGCAGGACAATCTCCTCCCTTGCCTGGCTGGTGATGCTGTGCCTGATGCCCCACAGGACACACTTGGCCCTCCTGGCTGCCAAGGCACTGCTGACTCAGATTCAACTTGCCATGGACAGAATCCCCAGGGTCCTTTCCGCAGCACTGCATTTAGTTGCTAAAAGTTTACTCTAAAGAAAATTTGTCTCTCCTCATTCCTTTAATCCCTAAAAACAATTAGTATTTCAGAATAAACAACTAGGAATGGTAAAGCAAACATCAGTGAAAGGATAGCAGTACCCATTTCTTGAGTTCTTTGCCAAACGTGAATACTAACTCCACAGCATCAGTTTCTCTAGGAAAAAACATATATCCTACATATAATTATGCATGTGTATAGAAATACATAACTGTATTAAAATACAGGTGTTCAACTATATGCTAATATATGCATATATGTGTACACATACCTAACGATATACAACTTCTCGCAGTACTTTGTTTTAAGAGGAGCAGAGTCATCACACCCCGTGGTATTTGTGCAGCTCTTTTAATATGCAAAAACTGGATTGCTCGACTTGATCCCTTTCCTTTCACATGCCATTAGGGTTCACACAGTAAATTAATTTTGTGGAGTTCTTATAAATACAAGATATTTAACAGGTGACCATTACCTACCACAATCCACAAGTAGAAGGGGAAAAAACCCAAGCCCTCTATGAGGAAAGAAATGCATTTTGATACTGAGTCCAGAGCATATACCAGATTTTGAAACTTGCTGTGATTTGGCCCCACAATCAGATTAGGATTGCATTGAATTAAAAGCCCCATCTCTAAGGAAAACCACATGTTGTGATCCTAGAGGAAGGTAATACATCTCTAGCTGAAACAGCAGAAAAATTTATTGTATTTTTGTTTGAAGTGCTGATCACAGCTGCTGTGACTTGTCTTGCATCAAACACACAAGTCATTTAGGCTGGATAACAAAATCTATTGGGTTATCTTCTACAAGACTAAATACTACAGCAAATAGTTATTAATGCTAGCAGAAATGTTTTGTTTGCTATTTTGTTCAGAGGGGACCACCTAACCTATGATTCAGCATTATCTGATCCATAGTCACGTTCTTTCTATTAAAGGAAAACTGTGAGCCACATATCCAGACTGAACACATTCCTTCACAGATGTTAAACTCCTAATACTTCGCAAAAGTTAAACTAGGAGGTGCAACTTCTCTGAAGTGAATACTACGTTGTGAAATAACTACCATACAAACTATTAGACACATACTCAGAATGGGCTCTCAAATAGATTGGCCATGACTACATGTGAGACTGACAAATCCTGACAAAAACCGCAGTGGAATAAAGACATCTGTAAACGGTGCACTAAATCTCGGTTAATCTTAATTCTGTGGAATCCTAATGGAGATTTTGCTTTTTCAACTGATGTCAATGCCTGCACAGAATGAAATTTACCTTTCATTCTCAAAAATGACAGCTGATTCCCACCTCTTTTGGTCATCCTGTAGTCCCTGTGACAAGTGTCTGAGTGGCAAGCCTGCATGGTGACATTCTTACTAAGATGCAGTGGAAGAAAGCTGTCTCTGGTCTCTGAAACATACCTGGAGGAACCAAACCTATGGATCAGCGGGCCCCTCAGAAACCAGATCCAGCCACATCTTGCATGTTTTCCTGTCCTTACCCTGGAGAATACTGCAACACTGTGTCTGGAACTGAACACCGACTCTAGGTTCCTAATAGTACTTGACCCCTTGGAAAGCAGCTGTGATTCCTGACATTGTGCAGTAGTCTCCATGCCCTAGCCAGCATGAGGTAGAACATACCACTGCTGTGGTCAATTCCCCATCAGCTCAAATGCTCGAGCACAGAGCTGTACATCCAACAATTCCATGCACTGGTGGCAATTCCTGTCAAGGGACATTATGGCTCCGTATGAGGGAAGTCCTCCCCTACCCCTGCCAACATTAAAGATAAACTTTTAGAAATGTAACACCAAGAACTATTTCACTGAAAAGCACGCCATAGCCTGTATGCAAACAACCAGATGGAGAAAGAAGGCAACTTTCATTTGCATAACGACTTGAATTGGAAAGGCTTTGCAAACAGAGCATTAACAGCATGTAATATATAATATATCATTGTTACTACAGCGGCATCCCCAAATAGCACCGATGGGATCTAGGCCTCGTTAGAAGATGTACTCTATAAATGTATATGTAGAGACATAAACCATACTTTTAAAAAACCTTTCATCTATTACAGAATATCATCTACCCCAACTGACTACACTGCAAGGAGAGACAACAGATGGCTCAGATGGCAACTGTAAACAAATTTTACAGATAACTAAACTGCTCCTAAATATATCAGTTTTGAGATCTCGTGTCGCACCTTCACAATTTATAGTGTGTAGCCCCCTTAACCTCTCTATAAAAGCCACTACCCCGCTTCTAGTTTGATGCTTTCTCCATCAACTGGAGTTTTTCCTTGCTCCCTTTATTCCTCCAGAAGGTATGGAAAAGGGTTTCCCTTAGCTACTGCCTGAACTAGGAAAAGACCGGACAAAATAGCAGCTCAAGTAAAATTCACAGTAGGGGTAAGAAAATGTTTCTCTGCGGTCTTGCCTTAATATTGCCTCCCTGTGCAATAGTATCCAGTAGAGTCCTGACCAGCCTCTCAAAGGGCCAAGGAACTGGAGCCTCAGGTCACTGAGACAAGTCTCTTGCCATGGGTAAGGGTGGCGGAAGGGTACCTGTCTCCCTGTCCCCTCATTTGCGCATCACTGCTCCCTACCCTCCTGATGCCCCATTTTAATGGACAGTTTCTGGTTAGTTATGATAAACTATATTTGCTCTTATTATTTTCACTGCTTTTCTTTACAAAAGAATGTCTAAAGCAAATTACTATCTTGTAGAGGAAAAAAATGGATCTTTTGTTACCTACAAGGGGCATTTCTAGGTGGTCACCATGAGAAAAGTACTGAAAAGCACCATTCTATTTTAAGAGCTTGAGTCTTTTCTTAGCTTTCAGAAAACTGAATGTCTAACAACGGCCTCATATACAGCTGTTATAATCCCAGGATTCGTGCTCTTTTCCCCCAGATAAAAGGAACATGCATGTTAACTGGAAACACACACATGGGTGGAGGTTGTAAATATGCTCCTTTCTGTCCTCAAAGTGAACGAGTACTTACAACTCTTCTCTGCACCACAGACACAGGGCATCACTTACTTGCAAGAAAGAGAAAGAGCACATACACCCTAGGTCCAAATGGTGTCCTGAAACAAGATTATGCTGAGCTTATTCACTGTCATACCTATAAGAGGACTGCAGCTCAGTCTGGTTAATAACCTTCAGCCTAGTTGAGCAATGGAAGGTTGTATTTTATCTGTCACTGTGAAAGTATGTTACACAAATTAAATCATACTTTTCATTCTGAAATGTTTCATGAAGTAAGAGTTTGTTTGCATTAAGTCCAAGTTATAGTAGTAATACCAGTAATTTCATTTTCAGTGCTGTGTTCTAGCAATAAAAAATATTTTTAAACTGAGATGTTATACTGATGGATGTATTCAACACTGATTACTTGGGAGAAACACAAACAGCCCAGCCTAAATGAAACAGACACATGAGGGAAATAGTGCTCAACAACCTTTAAGGGAAGCAGAACAAAAAAGTGCTGTTCATATACACCAGCACTTAAGTTAGGCTTACCTGATTTCTTAGCAGGTGTATTAGGAATTCTATATACCAGAATTGAGTTTTAAACCTAGTAAATCATAACAAATTTCATCAAAACCTTAGTAGCTTTGGGCAACATTTTCTTCCAGGGGAAGCATTGTAAAGTATCAGATCTGACTCTACCTCAGGGACTGTCTTCCTGTGCCAGCCTTCCTAACAATGAGTTGGGTTCAGATTGCAGCAAGGTGCATTCAAAGTCACCTGAAATTTAAACTGGTTTAAGCTCCAGCTAATTAAAAAAACAATGGATATAAATAGGGAATTCAGAAAGTATTTTAAAAATATTGAAAGATGATGATACAGTGAAGAACAGAGTGCTTTCACAAAGAATAATGACCGAACCAGTAACTGTGCAGGGACCAAACGACAGCTACTGATGTTCAAAGTCTGAGCTCTTGGTACATTTGCTCACTGCTTGGTACTCTGTTACTTCCTAGCTTTCCCTCTTGTTCTTCTTTTTAAGAAAATCTACCCTGCTTTTGAGTACTCCATGTAAGAATAAAGAATACAGTAAAGACACCTTTGGTCATTGAACAATAAGTTAGTAACCACTCTTCAGCAACAAACTGCAATACCCACAACAAACTGCTCTATTTCACATCAACCACACCACTTTCACTCCTGGACTCTAAAAAAACATTGATTAATTCATCTCAAATTCATGTATGTATGTACGTGTATGCATATATATATACACACACACACAGACAAACTTGTAATTTTTTTCTGGAATATATAGGTCCAGTCAAACAGCTGGCAAGGATGAATGGAGTCATCCTTGGACCAGTTTGTAAGCAAACTTAGAAAGAATATTACCCCCTCTCACCTCCCGTTCAGAGCAGGGTAAGCTTCAGACCAGATTGCCCAGGGTTTAAACTTGCCATGTTGGATGTCTTGAAAATCTCAAGGATGGAAACCACAGCACCTCTCAGAGCAGCCTCTTCCCAGCCTGAGTCTCCATGTGGTAAGAAAGTTTTCTCTATATGATGTCTGCACCTCTCCTGTTTCAACCTTTGCCTTCCTCCCGTCCTTCTCAATATTCTTCTCAGTAACATCCTCCTATACACCAGAAAAGACATCACCAAAGCCTTCTCCATAAGCTCCATTCTCTCAGGCCCTCCTCATGGGACTTACATTTAGCTTCCTGTTCATCTTCGGGGGCCCCTTCACTGATGCTACTTTGGTTTGTTGATGTCTCTCCTGTATGAGGCGGGGTGGGGGATGCGTACAGTAATTTACATGTGACTGAACAAGGACTGGGCAGAGACAGACCATTACTTCCCCTGCTGTCCTGGCTGTGCCCCTGTTGACACAGCCCAGGGTGCAGCTGGCTGTTCCTGCAGTCAGGACACAGGGCTGGCTCCTGTCCAGCTTGTGCCTGCCAAGGTCCCATGTCCCTTGCTGCAGAGCTGCTCCCAGCCAGTCAGGCACCAGCCTGAGTCACTGCATGGCCTTATTCCTTTTCAGATCCACGACTTGGCATCTGTCCACCTTTTAATTTCCTAAGGTTCCTCTGCTGACCCATTTCCACAGCCTCTCTAGGTCGCTCTGGATGGTGGCCCTGCCCTCAAGGGTATCAACTGGTCACCCTAATCTGGTGTCATCTACAAATTTGAATACAGTGTTCTCTATTATTTCTAGCAGCTTATTGATAAAGACAGGTCCCCAGATATTTCACCTGCTACTGGCCTTCAGGTATAGGATGTCCTCCAATCAGCCTCGGAGTGTGATAATAAACCCACTTTCTACACACTGAGCTCTTGTCCCATCAAAACCATAATGTTCTAATATGGACAAAAGAATTCTGTGGGACTAAAGCCTTGCTAAAGTCAATCACATGAGCTGCTATTCTCCCATCCTCAAATCTAGTCAGTTTATCAGAGAAGTCAACCAGGCTGGTCAGGCGTAATTCACCCTAAGTAAATCTATGGTTTACTGTTTGACTGTTTCCAATCACCTTTTCTTTCACAGGCCCATTAATTTACACCAGAAAGACTCACTACACCAGACATTAACTTTACAGTTCCATTTAAGTAACTCCATGGGTACATTAATTTTAAAAATTCCTAATCTTAAAAATAAAAATAAATCAGTATTTCTGATGTCAATGGATATCCTGTGTGGCGAACACTCACGCCAAATAAATCCACTGTTACTAATTAATTTTTAGACATAGGCACAGCTATTGCATGGAAGGGCTCTAACCTTTGCTAATCTATGCAAGGAGTGTAATGCCTGTGTTGGTCCTCACTTGTGCAAAGGTCTAGTTCCCAACGTTGCAGTCAATAAACCACCTCCAAGAAATCATAAAGTATACTCAGATAAAACCTCTTTGATGGAGCAAAACCCCAAAGAAAGCACTACAGTTGTCTTTGATTTCAAGGAGAGAAATTACATTAGAATGAAGCAGCTTGCTAAAAGGAAGTTAGGAAGAGCAGCTAAATGGTCTCTTTACCATCTGTCAAGATTTAGCACTGTTTAGTACACTATACTTAAGTTTGAGAAAAATGAATAAACCCTAAAAAGAAGCTACCATGGCTAAAGAGCGGCAAAAAGGGCATAATTGGAGATTGAGAAAAAAATTTTCAGAAAACTTGGGATTGTGTTTAAATGAGGAACCTGAAGTATCATGATATGGGAAAATGACTGAGGGTAAATTAGAAAAAACCTGGGAATTTATATTCATATTCTAATAGAGGTTATAACAACACAGACATTATAGGGTGAAAAGCAGTTTCTACTCCCTGGATGAGATGCAGTCAGCATGCCTGACTTCCAACACACAGTACATGCCACAAGGAACGAAAGGAAGGGTGGAGTGGAGTGGAGTGGAGACACCATGGCCAGCCTCTGTGGAAATCCTTGCAAAGGAGGGAACTTGGTGGTACCGTGTAATAATTCACACAGCAGCTGTCAACCATGGGAGAAAAAAGATGTCTTGCTGTTGAAGCAGCAACCATGGCCAGATCCCAGATGTAATACTGACACACACCCCCATCCCAAAGTTATCTGCCTCCAAAGTACCACCACCCCTCACAGAGCATGTGTTCTACATTTCACTGACTATGCCTTAGAATTTACACCAATCAGTGACAAAGTTATGCATGGCTAAAGTCACTTGGGCTCCACCTAAAATGTAAAGTAATAGTATAAAAGCAAGTTAAGAATGGGGAGAAGTCAGGGAAGACTCTATCCTACCTTGTGGGCTGAACCTGTCCTCTTTCCCATAGGAACCAGGTAAGGGCCAGTAGTTTATGTGCACTGATTATCTCGAGATAGTTTTTGTTAAGAATTAGAGCTTATCTGTATACTACTCTGAATAAGTTTTTGCAGCCAGGTATTATCACCATCAATCTTCAAACCTTAAGCTGTCACAGTTTTCTATTATATGGAGTGGTATTCTGTACACTGTTAGTGTGAATCCTTCAAGGGTGCCAGCAGTGGCCAGGAACAGGTAAGATATACACCTGTGGAGACCTGGGAGAGGGTTTCTCTTACACTGTTGATGTGTGTCCCTGACCAAGACACTTGAACCACCCTCCAATCCAGTGGGACTGTTGAGTGAAGGGTCCCCATAATGGGATACTGACAGACTGGTCGGGCACAAGGGTCTTAGCTTTCCAAGGGTGCTGACAGACTGATCAAACACAAAGGGCTTGAGAACATCTCCCCTTTGCACATGACACATGAACTAACAGGTGAAATGTTGAAAATTAGGTAGGTCAAAGGAATGGCCAAATCAGTAGGTGAAGAAGTACCTTCACAGGTATGTATGCCAATGATAATTTTTTTTTCAAGCAAATATCAAGATTTGAAAACACCCCTGAGAAGTATGTGAAGGAACTGGCTGATGTAGTTGCCAAGCCAGTCTCCACGATGTTTTAAGACTCATGGCAGTCAGGTGAAGTCCCAGAAGACTGGAAAAAGGGAAACATTACACCCATTCAAAAATAAGGGTAGAAAGGAGGCCCTTGGGAACTACTGAACTGTCAGTCGTACTTCTGTGTCTGGGAAAAATCATGGAACAGATCCTCTTAGAAGCCATGCTAAGGCAAATGGAGGACAGAGAGGTGCAGCATGGCTTCACCAAGGGCAGGACTTACTTGACCAATCTAATGGCCTTTTATGATGGAGTGACTACATTAATGGACAAGAGAAGGGTTCCAGATGTCATTTATCTGGTCTGCTCTAAGGCCTTTGACATGGTCCACCACAACATCCTCTTATCTAAATTGGAGAGATACAGATTTGATCAATGGACTATTTGGTGGATGAAGAATTGGCTGGATGGTCACCTCCAGATGGTAGTGGTCAACAACCTGATCCAAATGGAGACCGGTGATGAGTGGTGTCCTTCAGGGGTCTATCTTCAGACGAGTCCTAATTAGTATCTTCATGAATGACACAGACAGTGGAATCAACTTCACCTTTAGCAAGTCTGCAGATGACACCAAGCCGAGTTGTGCAGCTGACACACCTGAAGGATGGGATGCCATCAAGAGGGATTCAGACAAGCCTGAGCAGTGTTCCCATGGGAGCCTCATGAGGTTTAACAATGCCAAGTGCAAGAGGTGCTGACCCTGGGTCAGGGCAATCCCCAGTATTGCTACAGACTATGGGATCAAGAGATTGAGAGCAGCCTTGCCAAGACAAACCTGGGGATCCTGGTGGACAAAAGGCTGGACATGACCCAGTGTCATGGGTTAGCAAAGCACAGTCCCAGAAGTGATGCTCTTGCAAAGGGGTGCTTACAGCTTCCTCTGTGACCTGATAGAACCTATCAGATGGCCAGTTTGAATATGGACAATTCTTTAGGCCACTTAAAGTTGTGACTGCCTCTGTGATCCACATTTAAGAATAGATGACGCCCCCCCAGCTCTCTCTCTCATTCCCAGCGCTGGGACAGGTGGCTGCGGGCCCCGTGTGGGGGCCAGCGGGCCCGGCCAGGCCCTGCTCGGGCCAGGCCAGGCCAGGCCACGGCCATCCTGGAGCCGATGGACCTGTTCCATCCAGGGCTGTGGGCAGCCGGAGCGGCTCGGCTCCCACCCCCCCCCCCCCCCCCCCCCCCCCCCCCGATCCACTGGGGCCAAGATTCAGCTGAAGCTGCCCTGCAGAGATCATGTGATCAACAGTGATAAGCGACATTCCAGCTGCAAGGCCTAGGTGAGATTAACCCTTTTAGTGCTATGAAGAGCTGAAAACCTGAGGGAAGAGAAAGAGGAGATGCTTAAAGCTGAAATTCTGTTGTGAAGCTATGATATATCAGAGTATCCCGTTGTAATTTCATGAAGACACGCGGGGTGGAGCGTTCAACTTGTACTTGTGAGCAAAAGCACCTGCGCTGAGATAGGCAGATGCTGACGCAGCTGCAATTTCATGAGAAGTTTGAACAGGGAGAGATGGAAGCGATGAGGACTTTTGCTCCAAATGGAAAAGGAGAAAACCTCAGTTCCTAGAGATGCTCCCAGAGATAGTCCTAGAGATGAAGATAAGGAGGACCCTTTGCTCCCAGGGAAGCAGGAGGGCCTCTATTCTTAGAGATGAAATGCTCCCAGAGATGGGTGAAGAGAACTTTTATTTCTGAACAGCTCAACCTTAAAATTTTACCCCAGTAATTCAAGAGTGGACCCTCGAAAGCAGTTGTGGGAAAAGCTGCAAGTCATGGGAAGGGACTCACATGTGAGCAGAGAACCAACCCGGGCAGCTGTCTCGTTGTGATAATGTTTTCATAGCATGGGCAAGAGACACTCCTCTTCCTAAGTGGACTGAACAAGGTTATTATGGAAGTAGTAAACAGATTGAACATCTCAAGAGTTGTCTTTTTACATTGTCAGTGGGAGAAGGGAGAAAGGTGGGGGGAAGAGAAGTGTTCTGAAGGTGTGGTATGATTTTTTTTCTTCTTTTAGGTCTGTTAATAAAATTCTTTATATTCTTTCAAGTTTGGTGCCTGCTTTGCGTTTCTCCTAATTCTTATCTCACAGGAGGTAAACGGTAATGAGTATTTTGGACCAAACCACTACACTAAATTGGTGTTTCCGCCCATTTACAAACCCAGCCCACTACACCCAGCCATGTGCACTCACAGCCCAGAAAGCCAAATGTGTCCTGGGCTGCATCCAAAGCAGCGTGGGCAGCAGGGCAAGGGAGGGGATTCTGCCCCTCTGCTCTGCTCTGGTGAGACCCCACCTGCAGTGCTGCATCCAGCTCTGGGGTCCCAGCACAGGAAGGACAGGGACCTGTTGGAGTGAGTCCAGACAAGGGCCACAGAAATTGTTAGAGTGCTGGATCACTTCTACTATGAGGAAAGGCTGAGAGAGCTGGGGTTGAGGACCTCCTTCAATGCTTAAAGGGGGTGTCTTAGAAAGCTGGGGACAAAGTTTCTAGCAGTGTCTGTGGCAATAGAACAAGGGGAATTGTTTTAAACTGAAGGAGAGTAGTCTGAGACAAGACGAAAGGAAGACATTTTTTACAATGAGGATGGTGAAACACTGGAACAGGCTGCCCAGGTAGATGCCCCATCCCTGGAAACATTCAAGGTCAGGTTGGACGGGGCTCTGAGCAACCTGGTTTAGTTGAAGATCCCTGCTCATTGTAGGGGAGGTGGACTAGATGGCCTTTAAAGGTCCCTTTCAACTCAAACTATTCTATGATTCTAAGATGGCATGCACAACGAAAGAAATGCAAGAATGAAATAACAGAACCTCTAGCTAGAGTGTGCAACCTCCTGCTTAAAATTATATGTGTATTAAGTAACTGGAGAGTAACAGATAGAGGAATGCTAATTAAAAAAGAACAATGTCACAGGGAATATTTGGGGAACCACATGCCTGTAAAAACTTGGCCAAATTTTTAGAAACTATTTTTGAAAACTGAATTAATGAGCACGTGCAACCACATGAGCCACTGAAAGCTTGTGGAGAAGCCAACAAGTGCATTATTTTTCAAAAAATGAAAAAAACTTGGATTATAACAGTTCTAAGACAGTATCAGCTTCACACTGTGAAACATCTGTGAAATCAATATGTGATTAGGAAAACAACGTAAGACAAAGGCGCCATTGTCATTATCTTTACATACATATCTACGGTACACACCTGTATCTTGAATGCCTGGTTCTAACCTCCCTTTTGCAAAGATAATTAAGTAAACCTTAATGAAAATAGAGAAGGGTGTAAGGGAACACTAACAGTTAAGGAACAGCTTCCATAATATGCACTTCTAAATACACAGAGAATGCTTCAGCCTGTAAAAGAAATGAGTTACATGATGTGTGGTAGAGATCTACACAATTATGATTGCCATGGAGAAGAGGAATATGGATCTATTTTTTAAACCTGTATTCAGTACAAGAACTGATAGATACCTAATTAAAATATCAAGTGGAAGTTTCCCAAGAGATCTTAAAGAAGGTGCATATAAGCTGAAAAACTCCTTGAAAACAATATGGATGCAAAAGCTTACATTCACTCAAAGAGAGATTAGACATGTTCAGGAATGACAAGTCTATAAAGGAATATTAATGTAAAGCTGCCATGTTCCTGACTTATGATGCAAAAACATTTTGCATAATAACAGCAGGCTTGTTCTCTCCTCTTCCCTGTGTGCTAGCCTCTGTCAGAGGGGATACAGGACTCAACAGCCCTTTGAGCTAACTTAGAATCACAATTCTTAAGTTTCGTTGCTTCCTCTTTCAGAATGCTACAAGTGTACAGACCTCATTTAAAATCCCAGATTGAAGTCAACAGGAATTTGAGAGGAGAGGAAAAATACTGCATGCTTAATAGTGGTACTAATAAAAAAACATGCGCGGTGACTTCAGAGCAGAAAATCGGCTGACACACCTCCTTTGAAGAACAATTACCCCTTAAGTGGGCATTTAGCCACCTTAAGGTAGCTGATGATGTTACCTTGTTTCAGACAGACTATCAGCCTGAAAGGACAGGCTCATCTCAGGTATGGCTAAATAATCTTCTCTTTTAATCAGTAATATCCTTCCTTCACTCAGCTACAAAAGTACAGGAGCATCGGCCTTTGTATAAAAACTGCATATATAGTTCAACTATCCCTGTTTCCCTGAACTGAAAGAAACAATAGATACTCTGACTCTGGAAAAACAGGCACAAAACAAATGCTTTGAAGCACTGATTTCTTTCATTTTTCTTCATTTTTAAGAGCATTTAACAAACCTGGGCTTCAACAAGTTGCAACATGCAGCATTTCTTGACCAGACTTTTTTCTTCAGTGGCAGTGGCATTTCTGGCTGCAGCTGAACTCCCTGGGACAAGGAGTGGTTTGGACTTTGAATAAAATATGTTATGCCATTATTCTACTCTTATATTTTACCTGGCTAAATCTAACTAAAGGACAGCCGCAATTTTAGAGATAAAACCACCCTGAAGAATGTTTGGTCTGAAGAATTATATTTTTCATTGCTATTGAATGATGAAATCAAGACAGGCAATCTAGATACAAATGATATATTAGAAAAACTGAAGTAACTTTAAAGAGGATTTTCTAGCAACATCTTGTAATAAAAAGAGAGGAGGCCACATAGCTAACAAGCTTCCTAAGCAATATCAGTCTAAAAACCACTTCCCAGGTTGTACAGTGTAACAAAAATAACTGATGTTTTGGAAGTTTATAAACTACTTTAACCTATATAAGGTAAGAAACCCTCAGCATCGACACAAGCTGTCTCCCTTTTGGATTTTATGTAAGTGAAGTCTGTAAGCAGAGCACAAAAAAATACTGTGGTGGGAGGGTGTAAAAAAACAGATGATGGGGAAGCCCCCCCTTGGGAAGTTGATTTTAATACAGATCTTGCACTGTACTCCAGAATATCACAGTGTTAAGAAAAATTAGTACATTGTTTTGTCACCTAAAAGCCCAGATGGCCACCAAGGAGCTGTTATTCAAGATAAGCTCTAGCATCCCACAGGATTTCCAGTTTAATAATATGAAGTCAATTACATATCTGAAAAACTATGGTAACACTTTTTTTCATCTCAAGTCTAGTTCATCTTTTTTTAATGTATGGAGAGATATGGGTAGCAGTAAAAATTAGCACACTAAAACTCTCATGGATAATTTCCAATGTGCTATATGACAAATCTGTAAGTGTCATGATGGCTGCTTTTCAAACGAGATGATATTCCCCTGCTGTACAGAAAATATTCTCAAACGTGTAACAGGAAAACAACTAAAACTGCTAGTTTAGGCTGTGGTTAATTAATTAATTAATTTTAATTCAAATCACAGTGTCAGCCTTTTTATGCTTAGAGTTTTTTTTAGTAGTAATACACTACCTGCATGTCTACATTTAACCTATGGCCAAAGTGACAGGTATATAGTAGTATGAACCCAAGAGGGTTTTTGTGGAAACTGGGCAACAAGATTTTTTATGTATTACAGTTGCTTTTTCACCAGATGATCCTATAATCACACACGGGTGAACAATGCAACTACAATTTGGATGGCTACTCACAACTCATTTGTAAAAAAGACAGTATTTCTATTCCCAAACCGTTATGGAGATATAAAGAAGGTATTCAGTCACCATAAAGCCAAGCAGACACAGCTGATAATCAAACTCTGTCAAGTAATCTAAAAAACTCCAAAAACCCAACCAAACACAAAAAACCCCTAAGAAAAAAACCTTTAAGAAGGCACGTTCAGCCAATGAAAATAAAACCCAAACAAAATACTCCAGGTCAGCCCCTTATCCCACGTCTCTGAACACTATCTACGCAACTACAGGATGAGCTCACCCCTTACTCTCTAGCCAAAGTTCTGTACATGAACCAGAAGTTTGAAATAATACGACTTACTACCTGTTAGAATGAATTAGGATAATAGTACCTCAAGAAATTTCCAAGGATTTTTTCAATTAGCAGATAAAGGGATTAAGGAGAGTAGGTAAAAACCTCTGGGCCTGAAGCAATTGGTGGCAATACAATAAATGTGGATCACAGCTTTGCATGCATGACTGTAGAACAACTACCAAGAACACATGAAAGGGATCACGTAAAAAACCCGACTTCTCTCAAAGTAGTGGAAAACAAAAGTACAATCTGTGTCAAAAATTAGTGTTTATATCTATCAAGAAAAGCAGTGTTTTGCTTCATGGGTAAGGCTGAAACAGGAAAATACCTTAACAAAAACTGTTACACACTAAATCATGAGTGTTTCTCCAAGCCAAACTGGACCAACATATGCTGGAGCTGCACAGCCACTGTGACAGCCATCCTGTGACATGACACAGGCTGAGCTCTGTACTAGACAGCGTAAATGAAAGATAAGGGGTGTCACATGCCTTTTTCATTCCCACTTCTCCTTCTTTGTAACTACCACCCATCCAACCTTCATTGGACTTTAAGAAATTAAGCCTGTTTCTGTGATACACATGCACCTACACATGTATCACCTCCCTTAGGATAATCAGCCTTCTGCTGAAGACAACAGTGGACAATGAGGTGGACAAAATTTGCAGAATCAGAACCAACCCAAACTAGAAATAATACACTCTGTAAACACAGTCATGCATTAAAATACTGTCCTCTGGAAGTCCCAGAGATGGGTATCTTTCTTTCACATAAGCAAACAGATTTTCTTGACAACTTGTGATAATTTTTTTTGGAGAATTCAGTAATTCCAGTGTATGCACAAGCTAGACAGAGTTTATGCTGACAATTCAAACTAGCTTTCAGTTATAGCTGCCTCACCTACCCACTGAGAGAGCAACTGATAGCCTCATTTTTCGGATTGCTTTGCAGAACAATCTTGGTTCTGCACATCGTTGTCAATACCCAGGCTGCCTGGCTCAGGTTCATAATATATTATTTATGCTGCCTGTGTAACACTAACAGTACTGTACATACACCTTTAGAGAAAAGTGGCATCATATTCAACACTAAGAACTTACAGACAGGTTGTAAACAGTATATTTTAGAACATTTATTGTGAATCAGATACTATATCTTCTGTTAGAGATTAGTTAAGGCCAAGTGTTCAAGCAAAAAAGGTAAATTTTGTAAATAAAACGAAGAAAGCTGTTCCATGTGAGTGCATTGAAAAACTTCCTGCTCTCAGCATTTTATACTCCAGATACTCCTCTGATACTCTCTACACTCAAATTCTATTAAACAAAAACTTAATTCATGTCTTTGAAAGCATAGCTTTGTATCTTAGAATGCAAAGACTGAAATGCAATTGTACATCTTCTCTATTGATAAAAAGCTCTGGAAGGGCACTTTCCTTACTGAAAGCACCTATGTGCTTCTTCAACCACATAAAAATAAAAAGGCAAAATACAGAAAAAAATTAAAATTCGTCTGAAATAATTTAGAATATTTAAACTGTTTTGTAAATTCAGAATGAAGACACAAAGACAATTCAAAAAAACCACATTAAAATAACTTTAAACCAGCAAACATTCAGTGATGTCGTACTTTAATACTGCACAGGTTCATATTATCTTCAACTTTACTAATCTGCTGGAACAAGAACCCTCAGACCCCTCAGCCTTTTCTGTGGGGAAGGGCAGACTTCATCCCTTGTTCTTGTTTTCTTTTTAAGTTGCTGCAGAGTTACTGAGACCACTGATACAACCTGCAAGCATCATCTGCAAGTCATCAAGTCACAGCTTTCAGGTCAGTCTTAATTCTGAAAATATTCATTAGCTATCCATGACAGATGATTCTTGATCCTTGCTTCCCCCCTCATATGGCATACCATCAATTGCACTGCTCCAGTCTAACTACAACTTGTGGAGGAGACAGGGGCATGGAAGAAGGCAAAAAAGGCACCCTCCTCTAAGTGCCCCCACCTAGCTCAAAAACCAAGAGGATAAGTTTTTCAATTATATAGTACATATCCTGTAACTTTGAAAAATGAAATCCAGACGCAGTTTCCAAGCTTCTTCCTGGAAGTCTGATATATGCAAAAGGCTCCTACCATGAACTAATTCATATATAATTTCTCAGCAGCAGCTTTCTGTCAACACTCACAGCTTCTTCTACCAACTCCAGCATGGTTGTGCTTGTTAGACCTGTTCTTGAAAACTTCAGACACTGCCAGCTAGAAAACTGCCAGTAATGAAAATTCAAATACTAAACAATAATGTCATAGACCAAAATCGATATAGCCTGGGCATTCTGTGTATAGTATAGCAAGGAATAAGCCCCTCAGTGAGTATGTGTGTCTCTTTCACCACCAAATTTAAGTTGTAATTTGCCCTATGAGCTATTCTGAATGATGAAGCATTAAAGCCTTACAACTTCGTAGCTGAAATATCACCACACTGCCTCTTCTACCCTTCCTTGCATGTAAAGGATTAAGAGCTCAGTTTCACTCTCCCAGCTACTCACAGCACTTTCTGTAACCATAATAAAATTCTGCTCTGAATTCTTCCTCTTTCAGCAGAGAAGTTAGTAGTTATCCCAATAAAAATTGGCCAGCATCCTGCTCTGTGATGGGAAAAAAAGGGTATGTGCATGAAACAAGGGGACAGAATTCCCACTTGCATCAGAGACCACTTTAGAATTAAAATCCATGTGAGATGAGACGAGATGAGATGAGATGGCTGTGCACCCTGGCACACAGCACATCACTAGGGGCGCTAGAAATGATTACAGCAAAAAGGAGAAATAAAGGCAGAGAGCAACTGCCATTCCAAACAAGTGCTATTTGACAGGACACATACATGCTACAGTTCCCAAAAACATTAAGACAGGAAATCCTGAATGATGTCCTACATGTCACACTTCAAATTTGAAGGTTCAGAAGCCTAGGAGCCAGAAAGGCCTCCTAGGATGAAAATAAGCAGGAAGAAAATTTACAACTAGGAATAGTGCTCTTGGAGTTCACAGACAAGTCTACTTTACTGTAGGTCTTAAAAAGTTTTCTGCTCTACCCTTTGACAAATTTAGAAGAAACATTTCCATGTCAGTCTTCTGACCATTTTAATTCATACCAGTTTTATATCTGTCACTCTCCTACATATTTTTAGTTCCTTGTTGAAAATTACTCAACTATGTCTAGTTAAAGTGTCAAACAAGAGAACAGGAAAGAAAGAAAGCATCTATTCTAAGGACTTCAGAGACTCAAGTCCTTGGTCTGGAAGTGATGTAACATATGAGGGGGATTTTTCACTTGACTCTTACTAGGTTTGTATTCTTGCAATGTTTCTGACATTCCCCAGTGATAAAAAAAACCAAAAAAAAAAAACCAAAAAAAAAACCCACCCAGAAAATTTATTACTTTCCCTAATTTATTGAGGTTCCATGGAGAGTAGTCTTATGTAATAGGCTATAAAACATAAATCTCCATTAAGCATATAGAGAATCTGCTTCCTACCCAAAAGAAGGAAGCATCATCTAATTTAATGTAACATACCATAATTTGAAATTATTCTACAGGTCCTCAGCAAATGTGATTTTGAGTCTAAAAATAAAAATTAGAACACTATTCAGGGATAAATGTCTTTATTAAAAAGTTAATTGAAAAAAAACCCCAAATAAAATAGTACCATATCAGCCAATAATTAAATCTCATTTAGAAAGTAATAACTTTGCTGTCCTATACAGTAAACTTATCTTTTTACAACAAAGAATTTGGTCAAATATATGTGAAATATGCAATAAATACATATATTCTTTAATATGAAGGTTATTATTACTCTTTAATAACTAATACCCTTAGAAAGTATTAACACTCTTTAAAGTTTAGGCAAATCCAGGTCTCAGTCATAGGTCTTCCAGGAAGAGCAACATCTCCTAGCAAGCAAATAAGCTAGGACTATGCAAAATTCTACTTATTCCTTTACCTCTTACAAACTGGAAAGCTTCTTTCCAATGAAAACTTAGTCATGAAACCAAGATAGAGAACTTCAGTCTCACAGATCGGCTCTACTGGGTGAGAGCTTCCAAATATATCACACCCCCAGTAAGACACCAGCCTTTCTTAGACATACCAGCTGACATAAACCAAGTCAGAACTCTTGTCACTTCAGAATTACACTACCTTGTCACGTATTTTGGTTCTTCATATAATATGCCTGCAGAGGTGATGTGGTGCAGCATCTGTCAGTCTGGTTATTCACTGAACTGGATTTGTGTTACAGTCCAAGGTAAAGTATTAAGCTACAACAACTCATTAATGTGAAACCCAGGCAATATATTATTCTTTTCTGAATACTCAGATTACTTTTGTTTTTAACAAAGCATCCATATTTACTCTGTATTTGAAACCATGGAAATAAAAAAAGAGATTCTATGTAACTTGCCTATAACTTAAATACTGAAAATGACCATGACTGTTTCTTGAGCTTCCTGTCAGTGAAAACCATCACAAACACAACTGAACTAAAATGATACTGTAGTTTCCACTTCATAATCAAGAAAGTCCCAATAGCATAAATAAAACTAACTGCTGCAACTGAATTTCTGCATGCAAAATTTGCAGCTCCTGAGCTTGTAATTTTAAAGAATAGCAGAGAAGAGCTCCTCTGAGCAACCTGTTCCAATGCCTCACCACCCTCACAGTGAATAACTTCTTGCTAATATCTGAGCTAAACCTACTCTCTTTCAGTTTGATTTACACAAGGAATTTCAGCAGCAGCCAACTGTATTGGCAAGGAGATTCCACTCACTCTGTACCTATCCTACTGTTTCTTATAAACCAAAGTAATCTCACACGTCTTTGAATAAAAATCACACCCTTCTCCTGTGCTCCATATCCTCACCTACACACACATGCTGTCAGCACACAGATTCACGCCAGGTAAACATAGATTATGGTTTCTACATATGCATACACACTACATATCTAAATTGTATTTATTTTATATACAGAAAGACTGAAGTTTCCACAGGAAGTCTTTCAACTGTTGTTGTTAAAAATCCTGTGCTCTGCATTTTCTGTTTTCAAGACATTCCATGGCCAGCATGTGCTCAAGCTAAAAGCCCTACTTAATACTACATACACAGATATATACACAGAAACATATAGGTATATATAATAAGCTAAGCTTAGCAAATGTCACGTGTGGAGTGGTAAAGAAAACATAATTTTTTTTTTGCCTGAGTTAGTTAACCAGACTTAATAGCTGTGCAGTTAAATTGCTAGCCTATTTCAAAGATGTGTGTTTTTTTATTCCAGCAGCCAAGCTTTCAAAGCAATTTTGATTTTTACAAGATCATATCATGAGACTGCTGAGAATAGTTGGCTACATTTTCTACATAGTTTTCATAGATATACAAGGTCCTTCAGAGTTCTGCCCTTCACTGTACTCTTTGAAAAGCTCCTTCCACAACAACCTTGAGCACATATTTGCCCACATCTTCCAAAAATACTTATGCAGTTTTCACATGGCATCCTTCCCACAGGCTTTCACAGCAGACCTGTCCAGGAAGAAACTACCCATTATTAATCCTTGGCATATCTGAACAATTTAACTGCTTTTGGTTTTAACCCTGCCTTTCTTTCTCTTGTTCTTCATCCGTCCAGCTTTTCGCATCTCATTTCAAATTGAACCCAAGCTCTTCAGGACAAAGATGTGCAATTTTATGTAAACTGGAACGTGTACAGCAAAATGAAACCACTGGACCATTTAAATGCTAGCAATATGTGCAGAAACAGCAGCATCAATCCACATTTTTACTTTTGTTTTGCATATTAAAAGGGGATACTGGCCAGTCATTCTCCAGGCACTTTTGATAGCCTCCATTCCAACTTGTGTCTTCTCAAGGGAGTTGCATCATTATCACTATCACAGGCACACACTGAGAGAGATACATAAATCTTCATACCAGTCTCCTTTTCAATGGGATCCTAAGAGAATTCAGTAATACAAAGCCTAAATTTTACATGGTTTGGGGAGAATGAGGAAACAAATGTTCTTTGCCAAAATGTTCTTTCCCTAAGGTAAAAGAAACAAAGTCAGAGATCATATTTTTTTACAAGATTACAACACTCATGTGAAAGCAACCATGCCTCTTCCCTCTGAACTTTCTAAACATTCAATCAGTCTTTAAATTCCCAGAAAACTCAAAAGCTACATTTACTCAGTTTAATTTTTATTCTTTTTTTCCTGGCTTTTATTTCAAAAGAGCATTATTTTTTTCTGAATTTACTAAACAAAACCAAACACCAGCATATGAAAATCCAACTTTCTCTATTAAAAATTTATTTGCTTTACTTTTTTACCGCTGAGACATGAGTTCAAACTTTAGGTCTTACAAGAAAAATCTAAACCATAACTCTCCAGAAGTTTAATTAAAGTTTTAAAGCAGAATCCCTGACATCCCAACTGAAACAAAATTTTTACTCTACAGAGATGTTGACAGTAAAAAATACTTCTCTCATTACACTAACATCTCACCATTTGAGTGATAAGTTATTAGAGAACTATTATCCAAGAAATGTTATTTTCTTGTTTGAATCAAGCAGCTTTATTTGTCTGAAAGTATGAAAAAAAACCCACCCAAACCATCCCTGAACTGCTTCTAGCTGTTGTGAACTTGCTGGGAAACTCAGCTGTTGCATGTGAGAGAGGTACATGGAAACTACAAAACCATTTTAGAGGAAACAGGCTGAAAATGCTTTCTCCACGTATTTCTCATTGCACGTATTTTGTGAACTTGACAACAGTGCCTTTTAAACATTTTCTCCCCCACATACAAGTTTCACAAAGTGGAGAGAAACATACTGATAAAATTCCAGACTCTGCTTGTACTGTGAACAAATGCTGAACTTCAAACTATCATCACCAAATTCTTGAAACTCACTAGTTTTCACTGTAATCTAATAAAACGTCACATGACAGCATTATTCTCTTATCCTCTTAATTATTTAATGAAAAATAACAGGGCTCCAAACCTAAAAATTTGCCTCTTAACTACTGATGACAAGACTCACTGTCAAAATTCCAACAGAATAGAAGTTTCTTTGAATTGTTGCACTTACTGCATTCAAAGTCATGTTACAAAGTAAATGGAATTTCCTCTTTGAAAAGACTGCAGGATTTAGCTTATATTGCTTATATTCAGCACAACTGGGAGCACCATAAATTTAGCCTTCCCAAGAAGCTTGCAACAGCACGGAACTAAATCAACACCACATGCAGAGAACTGCATTTTCCAAAGAAGTTTAAAATGTTAGAGAAGTGAGCTCATAAATAGTTCTTTTTAAAAATGTTTCTGAAAACTACTTTGTGCATTTAATCGTCCTTCAGGCTGTGCTGAAATTCTCAACACAAGTGTAACGGACTACCTTCACTATTCTGCACGTCTCAGATGCCACCTACCAGCTCTGTAATTTCTCTGCCACCCATTCTACTCTTAACTGTAGAGAGGCAAAATAAATAGTGCTCTGAAACAAAGTTTAGCAAGATTGATGCACAGATAGTTTTCCTGATCTTTTTTTCCTCGAGAAAATCTCTTTTGAAGGAGAACAGCTCTATCAGGTCTTCCCTTTACCCTTCCAAAACACCTTATTTTGTTTCATTTTAGCAATGAAGTGCAGACTTTTTCTCATCACAGGTACTTGGAAAATAGCTGAGAAGCTGATGACTCCTACCACATTCTTACTGCTAATTACAAAAAAAAATTAACAACAAAAAAATCCATAGTACAAGCATTGAAACAGACTGAAACTGTTATGTTTAATATTAATAAATAGTAAAATCTAAGCCAAAATCGAATTTTATTTTAAAACCACAAAAGCAAAGAAGATGTAAGTTCAGTATCAGACGGCTTTATGTCGATGAATACAAAATGAAGCAGGAATAAGGCTTCTGCATTCACATTTCAAGTTATTCTGAGAACCTGTCTGCATTATTATTATGAGGCAAATCTGGCTTAGTAACAAACCTACTGTGGATTAGGAACTATTAGGCTCAGTTTCACTGCACCCATGTGTACAACTGGTATGATCACAGGCATATAGGGGGTGATAAACAGGCTTCTCAATGAAAGTATTTCCACCTAGGTGACTTGAAAATTGATCAGCGTGAACTCATAACTGGAAAGGAAAAGGTGGAGAGGCGGTCAGTGTGCATTTCTTAATTTCTCTGTGAAGGTCATGCACACACTTCCCAATGAGAAAATTTCATGCAGGCATTTCCCCCTGTGAAAAGGCAGCCCCTTCCTCCTATGCAACATAACCAAATTGCTCTAAAGTCTCTCTTATCAGACCCAAGAACTGGTCCTCCATGTCTACTGAAATAATATATATAATCTTACATGCTTCAAAGGAAGCTTTTGTGCAGCACTTCTCTGCTGTTTTGTTTTTGTTTTGTTGGGGTTTTTTGGGGGTTTGTTTTTTGGTTTTTTTTATGAGGGGAGATTCTGGTGTGTAAATCATGCAGAAGCATAAAGGTAACAGATGGTTGCTGGAGCCATGCCACAGAAAAAGCAGCGGCTAACAGGATCGGTTATCCCTTCACAGCTGCAGCTAAAACCTTGATAGTTTAGGATAAAATTTCTTTAAAAAAATGTAGCTGCTGACAAATGAAAAAAACATTCACCAGAGAAGACTATGCAAAGAAGATTTCATCCTGCAGAGATGATTTCATGCATTCAGGAGAATTTCTAAATACATGAGAGATGAAATGCCTTGCAGAAACAGAGGTTCTGTAATTTGGCAAACCATGGCAAACTCAGGTAAAGCCACAGGAGAAATCAAACCCCTTTCTCCTACTTTTTCCTGAAAAAGCTAACAGCAAAACATCTAAAAGATCCCCCTGTGTGCCCATTTGTGTGCAGCCAGAGCTTTACAAGATATTTAACAGCTATTCTCATGCAGAAAAAAGTTAAAGCTTCCCTATTAAAAGGTGTTGGAAGGAATCACAGAACTGTACAAAAACCTAAAAAGGCGTAAAAAGGCTAAGCCCTTAGAGGCCAGTGTCTTGCAGGAAGAAACCAAATTCCTTTCGTTTTAAAGCCATAACTCTAGCTACGGTGACCTAAACATGTATGTAATTATAGGATCACTTCACCGAAGGAGAGAGGCTGCTCCTCTCTGTGAATCATTGGACATGAATTACAACTGACTAAAACAGTTCAAATATTTTGTGTCTTCAGCTACAGTAAACTTCACAGGCAGCAAATCCCCAGTTGTGAGCAGGCCGGACACCCTGGCTCTCTGCAAGCAGGGAACTCACCGCACCCTCCCGCTTCAGATCTGCAGCTCCAATTCTGAACCAGAATGGGCACAGCAGCAATATCACTCAGCTAACAGGAAAGTACCAACACCTCTGAAAAACAAACACCTGTAGGCTGCTCCAGGCTCACCCTTTGACTCCTAGCAGCCGTCTCCCAGTCAAGAAAAGAGACCACTTTTCACACTAGCAACAAGAGGCAGAATAAAGTGAGGCTGATGGACCAGCACAGATTTTGAGAGAGTCACAATGAAATGTAACACAGCCCTGGCTAACAGGAAGGCAAGGGAGCTGCTTTTACTAAGAAACCCTGTTACACCTCTGTTGCCTGTACTCATTCCTCTCACCAACACACACACACAGCATCACTTTCCTTAAGCCGCAGCTACCAGGCCCAAACTTTCCAACCAAGTTTTTACACTCAAGATCCTCAATTTCAGGTAGGTAGAAAGAAAAACATAGCCTCAAACAGAATAAAAACAAAAATCAGCCCTCCTCTTCAAAAAGAAATCTGTGAAATAAATACATCATGTCCTCACATGGAACAAAAAGATTATCAAGCTAACTTCAAATGATTTCTAAAGAGTAAAAACTATATTAAAATGCTTTCTTTATACCTGTGTAGCTTTAGCTCTTTTCCTGAAGTAAATTATTTGTTTTATCTTGGGACAGAATTTACATGGCTCTTCCTTTCTCCACATGTGCCTTCCTCCTCCATCTTTTTATATTTGGTATGTTCAGGAAACCTAGACATCTCACTATTAGTCCTCCTTTGGGCTAAGAAAACCTATCCATTTCTTTCCAGATCTTCAGCTATCCAGATCCTTCCACTTCATTGCACAGTAAAGACAAACACGACCCTCGAATTATTAATGGTAAATGGCAAGCTAAGCAGCAAGTGATCCCAACTGGTGCTGCAGTGGCTCAAAGAAACCAACCAACCAAAACCAAACAAGTAAAAACCCCAAATATTTCACACTAAGTCTAGAGACTAGGAGTTTCCCTGGCAACAATGGCTGCAGTTTTCTATGGGATCAGTGGTATCTTTTGCTTCCTAGGAAACCGCTCGCTTAATGCTAAGAACTGAGGTGCATCTCTGAACCACACTTGTTCATTGAGCTCCTGGAACAGGGCAGTGGAGGAGGCTGAGAAAGAACAATCTAAGTGAAGGCAGTGGAGATCACCAGGGAAATGGTGATGCACCAGAGAAATAAAGGCTAGATTTCACATCAGGCTCTGATCCCGAAAGAGGGCTATGAAAATGGGGAAGGGTCTGGAGGGGAAGCTGTATGAGGAGTGGCTGAGGTCACTTCGTCTGTTCAGCCTGGAGGAGACTGAGGGGAGACTTCCTGGCAGTTACAACTTCCTCACGAGGGGAAGAGGAGGAAGAAACACTGATCTCTTCTCTGTGGTGACCAGTGACAGGACCTGAGCGAATAGCCTGAGTTGTGTCAGGAGAGGTTTACGTTGGATATCAGGAAAAGGTTCCTCACCCAGAAGCTGGGCACTGGAACAGCTCCCCAGGGAAGTGGTCACAGCACTAGCCTGACAGAATTCAAGAAGCATTTGGACAATGCTGCCAGGCACATGGTGTAACTCCTGGGGTGTCCTGAGCAGGAACAATTCTACTTCAGTGATCCTTATGGGCCCTTTCCAACACAGAATATTCTGTGATTCTGTGATCTTGAGTGAGCTGGTACAGATAGGTTTATTCCCATCTAATGTATTTAATCTATATAGAGCTGAAGTTCTTAAAGTCAAGCTCTTCATTTATAAAAGCAATAAAGTTCTGCTACAAACTAATAAAAGTTGTTGATCATTCTTTCCTTTCAAAGGCTCTACACTAGAAATATTTCTTCAGCAAACGCTTGATGTTACTATCTTGCAGAAATGTTCTGCACTCTCAATGTTAGCTCTTGTTTCCTGCTTATAAAGTAACTGTGGTATATCACACTGAAGTCCAGCTTCTGAAACTAACAATCTCTGCATGGCAGTTTGTCTCAGGATCAAGGATGGCTTTCAGTTGCTTCTTTTAATAAAAAAATTTGAGACTATGTGTCCTGATTTTATCTCACTTCTTTAAAATTTCCCCCATTCATCTTCTCCATCTATTTCCCTCTTCTCCCTCCCATCATATTTCCCATGAAAGTAAAAGCAAGATTATCCTTTGAACTTCAAAGCACCTTAAAAATTTAACTTGTTCTCAACGTCCCTGTAAACAGTAAGATCATTATTATCCATTTGGCTGATGAGATGTCCAAGAGTTACTACTGAGAAGCTTCTTATGTGGTTTATCTTGCCAGGAGATTGTAACAGCTTACATGAGCCCACTAAAGCCTGAAAGTATGATTCTCCATGTTTTTAATGTCTGCTTAGAAAATATACTTGCAACATTTCCTGGCTCTTACAGTCTGTCATCACAGAAAGGCACCACACAGATTTTGCATCTGTCAAAGTTTGCAAATGAGCCACAGGATGCTGAGAAAAATGTATGGCAAACAAAGGCAAAAACTGCACTGAGATACATATTTGCCATTAGAAGCTCAGTAATGCCATGCAAGAACCAGAAATGAGCTATAGACAGTAGGAGGTACACTGTCCACTTGCTTCTTCTTGGATGAATGAGGCCATTAAAATACACAACAGATGAAGAAAGAAAGAGAGGGAAGGGCTTTGTTGCTGTTCTTCAAGTGGCAGACCAGCATTGGGGAGGAAGGTAGGTTAGAAATAACAAAACTCTTTAAAAAGAAGACATCAGTCTCATCTCCCCTGAGCTATTAGATGTGCACTTAACAATACTACGCGGCTCTCCTGCCAGCATCCTCCTGAACACCCTGCCCCAGTCACAAGTACCTAAGGAGCCTTTTGCTTCCCTCCCTTCAGCATAATGTAAAAGAATTACCTTCTGGTGGAGGGAGAGGATTGGAAGAGCTAAACTTGCAGATCAAGACAAGAGACAAGGTTATCATCTCTCTCAAAATTATACCATGCATACTGCATAAATAACCTGCCAAATAAAATGCTACGCATGACCTCTTCTACTCTGCTCATAGGTTAGGAACTGTAAGCTCTCCTGGATATACTCATTATTCAAACTACATAGACCAGCACCATCCATGTTACCGTAATATCCTGAAAGTGTGATGTTCTGTGCTTGCAGTAGAGCAGGTCTGCTAATGATAGGATCAGACTTCTTAAAAGACAGGATGGCAACAATATTGAGTGGCCTCCGGCACTGTCAGTAAAATGGTACCAGTCAGAAAGGAGAGCAAGTGGGTAGTAAGTACTTCACGAGCTGAAAGCAGAGTCGCTTCGTTCCTGTATACTACAGTTCATGGATTTTTTTTAATTTTCCTGTTTCTTTGGTTTCGTTTGGTTGGGATGACTTTTACTGCCACACATTTCTCCTAGAGAAAGAAGGTTGCTAAACAATATGGGGCAAATTCCAGTGAAAAAAAAATAGCAAATACAGGTGGATAATTCCGTACAAACTGAATTGCATTTGCTGTGCTGTGAAATTACTCCACCTGTGCCAAACACCTCCCCAGCCACTTATAAACCACCTTAATGTAAACAGTGGAAAGACAGGAACTGTTGGCACATACAGCAATGTGCTCAAATACACACAAAAATAAGTTTTACAAGTTCTGGATATCAATTCTTTACCTCGCCATAAGTTGACACTTGCAAGAACCAGTCAGATGCTTGCTTATTTTGCCATGCTCAAGCTGGAACTAAATACTCCCTAGGAAAATCTTTTCCAGACAAGGTTGCCAGCTAGGTCCCAAAATCCCGAATTAACAGACTGTAGGATAGTCTATGGATTACATCCTCACTTATTTTAAAGAAGCAAGCTTCATTCTTAATTATCTTCATCAGGAAAGAGAAACAGATTGCTGTTTATGTTATCATAGCTGCTATGCTTTTTAAAAACTAACTTGTGCACTAACTAAAAATTCCCACCTTCCATGTAGAAGAGATCTGTATGAAGAATTACAATGTGCTCCAGACTTGTTATTCTTGAATTGGGGGGTTTCTTGTGCTGTTTAGACTCCTGAGATTTATTCTTTTGGGGTCAGTTTTTCATGCTCAGAGGAGTAAACATTAAATCCTGAGAAATTGTATGATTTCTGTGTAGGGACAGTAAACCTGGTACTTCCTTCCTGTATAAAAGATAAACACAGACCTATGAAATGAGCACTCTCAAACACTGTCTGATTCTTTCTACCAATACAAGGGGCCTGGCTTATGTAAATTTGATGGGAAAAAAAAAAATCTTTCGGTTTTCACAGGACCTAGAAAGCTGAACCATTTGCTTCTGGAGATAAGCCTACACTGCCAAAATTTACATGCTCTGATTCACCAAAAGTGTGTTTCCCATGGCTGTCCTACTACTACCACCTGTGGAGAAACCTTCCCCTTTACCCTTAATTTCAGATAAGGGTAAGAGGGACTTTCGAAAACAATTAAGTGAAAAGGAGAGCTGCCTATCATGCCTTGTGTCACATAAAAGCAGGAAGGAGTATGTGCAAGCCCTGTTCTGTCTCACCCAGACTGAAAATGTGAACTTCAATCTTCTACACCTTGCATTAGAGAGTTAGGCCAGAAACCCACCGATGCCACCACCAATCCCTTGGGATTTTGAAAACCCCAGCCCATGTCTCAGGCCTGAAAATGGCAGTATTGCATAATGCTGTCACCACCTGTACCACAGTCACAGCAAGGCCTTCTATCTCACCAGAAGTTTCTTTCTGAAGGTGACAACCCTTCCCAAAGAACCTACCAGACATGTTCCCACCAAGACTGCCAACCTTGCACATGTGCAGGATTATACTGTTATTTTCTTACCTCTTTAGACTGTTCAGAGAGTGTGGTTGCTATTCAGACTTCCAGGAGACTAACACTATTAATCCTTGTAAGAAAGTGAGATTAAATATATGGAGAAGACTCCTGCAGAAACATTTACCAGACCATACTCCAAACTCCGTGTGCTAATCTCATAGGTGGTTTTACTGGAGCACAGAAATTTAACTAGAGTTTATTTTACTTCTATCATTTTTCCTACAGAAAAAGAATGCTCTCTAGCTTGTACTTTGCAAATGGAATATACTTTTGGGGAAAAAAAAAAGAAGAGAAAAAAGATGAGTTTTGAAACTTACAGTTCACACAAAATGTTCTGATCTAATTTATATCCTTTCATAAGTGAAAAGAAAGCCAATTCAAAAGTTTAGAAGACAGACAGACAGCACTGTCATCTTCTGCTTAGGAGGAAATTAGGGTCAGCAGAGGTAATGAAATGAGAAGTTGACTTTGAAAACACAAAACAGAGCAGAAATGTTTCAGGGTATTACAGTTAAATCATGCAATACCTGGAAAACTCTTGTCTCTGTGCTGATCTACACCCAGACAGTTCTAAAGGTGAGAACCACTACAAGATAGCTGGGTTTAATTTCTTCTTTTCTTATAAAGTTGCAACATGATTCTCTACTGCTCATGTTTTTTCTTTTTAAACAAGAGCCTAATCATTATTACAGTCTGCTCTATAATGAATACATTACAGCTTTTACAGCTTCATTCACCAAATTATTCCACTTTTCTGAATAAATAGTTCTAAAGGTTCTGAAACATATGAAAGGTGAAGCCATAATGGCAAATTTTCAACATAATTCAAGGCCATATGAAATGGACACCGAGCTCTGAAAATCACTTTGGTAGCCATAATGTATTCCACATCATTCTTGCTGTTACCTCAGCTTCTCGACAGCTTCTTTGCAGGAGATGACCTGTGTATATGTGTGTAAATAAAAACAGGTGGGAAGTCACACAACAAGGAAGAACACCTGTTGACTGGACACATCAAACCACGCACAGTGAGTTCATAAGCCACCAAAACCACTACAACCACAAAACCTCACTGGTACGTATTTAAACGGAGGATGTGAAAATGTTCTGGTTTTCATCTGTTGTGTAGCAAGTGCAACTTATCAGTAGCATGTACATGGTTGCTTACTAGGTTAAAACCTCAAAAATTAAGTAATTCATACACATTTGGCAAGTATGGATTTTGGAATAAAAACTGGACAGCTGGATCCCAACATTTCTACTTCTAGGACTGCCCCAGTTTCTAAAATGTAGAAATAGACAAAATAAAACTAAGGAATAAAATAATAATAACAACAACAATAATAAATTAGAAATAGACAAACCACAGATAATTTGTTGGTGCCAAGAGACAGATTAATCTTCCTTCATGAAAGCAGGTAGGCAAATATCACATTAACATGTATTTCTGATACTTTAACATACTCAAGACCTCTCTCATTCACAGTTCAGTAGGAACCAAATAATAATAAATATTGTGTCCTTTCCCTCCTTATACCACATTTTCATAAAAGAGATTATGGCATGAAACAGTTGATATCAGAGCCCTACTTCATATTTCTTTTCCTTTTTTTATATGAAGTAAACATAAAAGAATGCTCTGAAAAACCCATCTGTAATGATATCAACTGTAATGATATGAACTATTCCATTTCCCATAAGCAGAACTTAATGTTTTTTTTCTGACAGTGATATGGGACTTACTTCCTTTTTAAACAACAAAGCCTCACTCTCCAACAGTACGTATGTGTAAAGTTTTTACTACCTGGTTTATGAGCTCCTATGAGTTAACAGTCTACCTGCATAAATTAAAAATTATCTCCTGCCACAAACTTGATTGTAAACATCTTAATGCCCCTTTTTTTTTTTAATTTTTTGTCCTAAACTTTAAGTTAATGAACACTGAACTGCATTTTATGACAGCTGGATGATGCAGAACAGATGTTGAGCTAAAATTTCATCTGCCAAATGTCAGCTCAGAACACGTATTTAAAACTGGGAGTATCAGTAAGACAAACTACATGGTGAAAACAATGGAAAAAATTGTAAATTACATCAGTGCCTGCCAACCATTTTTCTGGGCCTTCACACAGAAATTCTGTCAGAATTAAAGATCCAGAAAATGATGTTCAGTTTTAGGAATGCTGATTGCTTATTAGGGTGAGTACAATCTTTTCTGGATATCTATTTTTCATCTTGAGCTGACTGACACACAGGAAATGCTAATCAAAAGCCTGCAAATAGTGTGCTTTTGTCTTGCAGATCTTCCTCTGACACTGCGTATTTTTTTGGACCTCTGGTTGGACAGGTAGGTTTGGTGTCTGAAAATGATGCCTACTATTGCCCTCCATGATTCGTGACAGTCACAAAACACTCCAACCAACCAGCCAACAAAAGCAGCAACACGGCTGTAAGGACACTTGTGACTTCTCAGTTGACAAAGTGCAGCTCCTGACCAACCTGTGTATTTTTTTCTTGCTGTGTAAGGTGTAACTGGTAAACCTTGGGGGCATACAGCACAACTTAACACAGCCACTGAAAGCCTGTGTTGCATTTGGGCCGTTTTCCTTTTCCTGGTTGTATCTCCCACATTCTACCTTAAGTAATTTCTGCCCTTCCATATTATTTTTTGAGATATTTGGAAAGACTTTCATCTTATCACTTCCACACTTGTAATTTATTGACATTTTTGTAATCTATTCATAGAAATCAACCATGTTAAAAACATTCTGATTGCTTTTGTTACTTTTCTTCACATGCCTTTTAAATGTTCAGTGTCTTTCCAATAGCTGAATGATCAGCAAGTGCTGTAGGCCACAGACAGTTTCACAAGTCAGTCTCCCTTGGTTTAGTATGGTTTCTGGGGACTAAGGCATAACATAATCAAGGGTGTTTCTGATATTTCTTTATCAGAATGATTCAAACCAACATGCAAGAGCAGAAATAGTAATATACACCACACACAGCCCATGGATCAAATGAATGAAATCAAGAGTAATGCAAACCTACTTACAAAAGTTTTGTACAAATTTCCAATCCATCTAATAGTAACCGGTAATAATATTTAATGATCCCCTCTAAAGGGTTTATGAAGTTAAATTTATACCTAGATGCCTGCCTGCTCCTACTTTACCTACAGAAATCAATACTCATGAATGTACAAATGGTATCGCAAGACAAGGAAGAACCAAAAAAGAAGCAAATGAAAAACCTCTAAGAAGAAATCTTTTACAAGCATGTATCCTATACATTAACTGGCTAACAGTTGCAAAGTGACAGCAAAGCAACTGAACAGAAATAAGCTTTTCTTAAAAAGATATTATGTCTAAGACCTGTAGAGATACTGTAAATCTGTCTTTCCTGTTTATAGGGAATAGTATCTTCAACACCATCATGCTTCTCCTAAAAACATTTCATATAGATTACAGTCATTTCTCCTCTGCTTTAGTGCACTCCTAATGTAAGTTTCTTTAAGTTTCAACATAAGACAATTATGAAGCAAAGCTCTTTTTTCTACATGGGCTCTTATATTCTGGGATACAAATATAATACCACTGTTTTAGAAAAAGACTTTTTCCCTCTAGTTACCAATGTTTGCTTTGGGGCAGGGGGAAGAAGGAGAGCAATTAAATTCATATTTTTTCAAATTTGTGCAGTTAAAGCTAAGGGGGAAAAAAAAAGGTTGACAACAGAAGTGTTCTCAACAAGTAAAACTCTGCAAGCAGTGATGTTTCTGATGTGCCGTAAAATGTTATCTGCTGTTCTGTTCCTGGGTGGAGAGAGAGAAAGAACTGCTATAATGCTGAACAAGTAGAGAATAATTTTTTTTTTTTTTAATTTTGGGAAAGAAGTCTCTTCAAATTGTTACTTAAAAACCTCCAGCATTTTTGTTGCAGGCAAATTTTTGGACTCTCCTATCATTAAATTACACATTACAACAAACAAATAAATAAATAAATCACACCGTCTGCCGAAATACAACCTTGATATAAATTAACACTTTCAACAAGTTTAAACTCAAGTTACCAAAGAGAATTGCTTTCTTTTCTCTCAGAAAACTCAACAAAACCACAAAGTGCATTGAGGACTCCAGCTAGCATTTCTTTTGCTGTTATCATGGAACTCAAAGAATTTCCCAGAAAATTCTCTCTCTAATCTATGTGCCTGCTTGGGCTA
The DNA here is from genome assembly GCF_020740725.1 of Corvus hawaiiensis. Classification (NCBI taxonomy): domain Eukaryota; kingdom Metazoa; phylum Chordata; class Aves; order Passeriformes; family Corvidae; genus Corvus; species Corvus hawaiiensis. The sequence continues at coordinate 82,967,597 of NC_063213.1, read as the reverse complement.
TTAAGTTTCTTCCTTGCATCTTCCTTAAGTAGATGAGGATGGTCATTAGCAACATTAGAAGTTGAGATAAATATCTGAAAAGCATGCACAGTAATAACCATTTCTGCAAAGCTGTAATCATACATTCTTTTACTACATACTGGCATTGGAAGCCTGTACAACACATGGGGTGGAACATAAGCCTGGTTACATGCTGCTTTCACATTGCTCAGTCTCACTGGACAATACCGAAATATCCTTTTCTGCAGCATTTATAAACATTAAATGTAGACAAACCAAGAACTGCAACAACTTCTGCCCAAGAAGCAACTTGAAAATTCAATCCACAATGGCTACAGAGTCAACAGCAACTTCACTCCTCCCATTTCCAGAGAAAATTACTTTTCTTAAGCTTTTGAGGGGTGGCACTACTGAAAGCAGGCTAAACACACACATTCAAGACCACTCCAATCATTTCATTGCACAGAAGAGCTCATGAGAGCTTTCCAAGGTGAAGCATTAGGACTATACTGTCATCATGCAAACAAAGTCTTTCGTGTACCACCACAGGTGGGCTTTTCTTTATATCCAACAGCAGAAACACACAAAGCAAATTGCAATTACAAACCTCCGCATGAGCAAGAAATAGAAGACAATGAAGAAGGTTTCACCCACCTGGGATCTTTCTGAATGCTATCAATGGAAGGTGACCTAGCCAAGGTCCCTTCGGGTGGGATGGCTGGCCCAGATTTGCTGTATGGTGATTCAACAGAAGGACAATACTGCAGCTGTCGGTAGGGGTCTGCGTAATTGGAGGCTGGGCCGGCCGCATAGCTGGCCCTCTGGAAGGTCGCGGTTGCGTTCTGTGTGCCGTGTTGACTGCCTGTGCGCTGTAAGGGTACGGAGTCGACACCAGGGGAAGATGGGGCTACGACAGGAAAGTAGGGACAAAGTAAAAAATTGAGGACCTGTTCACAGAACTGGTTAACCAGGTCTAGGCAGAGGAAAAAAAAAAACACACACATATAAAACAAGGGTTCAAAAAGAATGAGAAAAAAAACAAAAAGAAACAAGCAACACTGTCATTTTCAAAACCTTAGAAGGAAATAACCATCAAACAAATTTCTAAATGACATGCCAGTTCTGGACTAGAAGACCTTAACACCAATTAAACAGATTGGAGAGATGTTTTCACCTGGGGTTCTAACTGCACTAACACAAAATGAAGGAAGTGCAAAAGCAGCATGGAAATAGTCAAGCTAAGGTTCACAACCACCACTGAGTGAGGCTTTTGCAGTCCTTAAAGGGGTGGACGTCAGCAGAAGGAGGATCAAAGCAGGCTCAAGAGTCCAAACTGAGACAGATGGCTCCATGGCAGAAGAAATACCCAGCAATCCCAGATTTGCAGCCCTGCTATCCATAAAGCAGGTAAAACCAAACACCTGATACCGAGAATCACTGCATATACTTTGTTAACCCATCTCCTGCAAATTTCACCTTAAGTTAAGACTCAGGAGAGTGTTATTGCTAACTCAGTCTGAAAAACAGCTAAGCACAAGGTGACCATGTAGATGTCTTAATGCACGCCAGCAGCGGCTGTGGTCATACACCACAGCTCAAGATTAATGCATTACCAGCTCTGAGAAGCTTAACCAATAGCTTTAAACTGACTTAATGCCTCTGCAACTCAAAAATCTTATTAATCTCTCTTGTAGCCCATTATATTTCTTTGTTACAGCACTGGGTAGTGGAGATCCAGTCCACCAGATTAAACATGCAGTATTTTTGAACCCAAGTGCAGTTAATAGCAAATGGATTATCACTGTAAGGGCAAGAGAACCAATACCCACACCATCTTTGGCCTGGAGACAGATACAAATTAAATGCTGGCTCTGCTCAGAAAATTTGGACTGTTTGAAGTGGCACATGAACTCATGGTGGTTGCCATTTCCTCCCGTCCCAAGAGAACAAGAATACTTTTGCCAAAAGTCCAGGGCTATTTTCAGCTGGGTCAAATTCATATGCTCAGCTGCAGACAAAACCTCATACTGAAGAGATATGTTTTTATAACAGATTTCCCAATGATTTTTCATTGGCATGCACATTTAAAAATAAATATTTAATGCATTATAAGTCCATGAAAGGGGTTTTAAGCATTTTATCTCAAAGTCTCAGCAAAGAAAATACAGTGAGCTTTAAATACAATTACCATGGTTTTGTATGACCTTGTCAAAACTACAACACCTGAAAATTTTAAATTTATATTGAATTTTTTACTTATTTTATTTTTTTTCTTATGGTTCTGAAGTTTTAATTTTACAATAGCAAGTATCATAACTTTATTGCAAACATAAGAAAGTGGGATCACCCACTTATCTATTACTCCATCTCTGGAAGTGCTCAAGGTCAGGTTGGATGGAGTTTGAGCAACCTGATCTAGCTGAAAGGGTCCCTTCACTGCAGGGGGCTGAAACTGGATGACGCTAAAGGTCCCTTCCAACCCAAACCAGTCTATGATCACATTTGCTCATTCATATAGCAACATTTTACATGTACTGTTTTGGTTTATTTACTAGTGTGTATTTCTCCTTAAGAAATGAGTAATTAAGACACACAGACCTTTCCATAAAACTGCATCAGTTCCAAAACATTAACAGCATCAGCATATTTAAACATTCCATGCACAAATCATGCTAAATTCAGGGTTAGAAAGAAAGACAAACATCACATTTTAACAGAAAATACAGAGTTCAAAACCAAAATCGGGTGCCTTGTGAGAAAAAGAGTAATAAAACAAGTTAGAGAAAATACTAGAAATATTTTCAAGTGAAAAAGAGAAAATGTAATTGTATACTGACATAGCATACTCTTTAGCACTGTCACTCCATACAAGATGCTGCTACCTTTTGACAAATTATATGGGGAATTACAAAAAAACTCTACACCACCAACACTGCTGAAAACAAGAGCTTCACTGTATTGTTGATTGCTTTGCAAAATATTCCACAGTATTTCCTTCATCTTCTTTGCAAGACAGTTCAATGGAAATCATGATTGTTTTTAAATTATTTGAAAAGTTTTCTTTCTATTTTCTCCTTTGTCTCGTTATCAAAATAGGTATTTATGTGAACTGAAACTGGCTGTCAGTCTAACACCTACAAGCTTCTCAAGTCACTCTGATCCATTTCTCAAATTATCTCCCTAGCAGACTGTTACTTCCTTTTGAATTTTATCACAATGAACACAGAAGTGCCATATTCAGAATATGAGAATGAGACAAATCTATGACTTAAACATTCACAATTGAGCTTATTCAGACAGTGTTACCCAGATCAATTAAAAGAAAAACAAAAAACCCAAACAACTAACACTTTAGAAAAACTGCTACATCTAACTTGACTACAGCCACTGTCACTGACTGTAAAAGGGTTATGCTTTAGCAGACCTTTTTACACAATTAAGTGTATGTAAAACTGAAGCAAAGTCATCTTCTACCAGTACACTTCCCTCCCTTAAACAAATCCCTTTGGTAGCCAAACCTACTGACTGAAGTGTGGCTCTTTAGGCTATGGCAAGCTATTGAGATCTCCCTTCTATTTAGCTATTCAAACAGCAAAGCCAGAGTGATTATGTCTAATGAAACAAATTCAGAAGTCAATTTCCTCACCCAGCACAGTAAATCTTCTCTGAGCACAGGGCATCCAGAAGGCACATACCTGGACTGAACCAGAAAGAATTCACATACCAGGTACATTTGCATATGGTCATGCAACCTTTTCACCTGTTTTTAAATTGAACACACTTACCCCTTTCTCTGACTTTTGCATTTGACTCTCCTCTCAAATCCAAGTCAGCTACACTTTGACCAGAACTAGCTCAGTGTAGGTGAGACAACAAGGACAGGGGGTTTGCCCCAGCAAGGGAAGAGAGGGAAAAGAAGGAATTGCAACAGTACTGTTTCTGGAGAAATGGGCCACTTTTCCCTCTCCCACCAGCCTGAGATCTGGCCTGGTTGAAGCAGAATCATGGTCAAGTCATGTTTTTGCCCCGGATCTACTGCTGACCCTATTCTTCCTCTACATAAAGGTAAAACCAAAAGTCATAACCACACCGTAAAGAAGCAGGTTAGTTTTGTGCAGCTTGAAGGTAAAGGGGTCCACAAAACCAGACCTTCTGCTCTTCCAAAGTCCCAAAACTGACAAGGAGATTGAGATTAAAATCAAAGAAGCAGAAGGCCTCAAAAACTTACTTATCCTGTACTATGTCTCATGTAAGTGACCACCCATGAAAACACTACTTTCAGTAGTGACTGCTCCCCTCACTTTTTAAGAACTTACATGGAAATTCAGTGGATTCTGAATGTCAGGTAAGTTTCTGAAGCTCTGCTTGCTCCTTTTGCACTGGTCAGCCTCCCCATGGCTTCTTCCTGGGACTGCTCAGCACAGCGGCCTTGCAGAGACACGAGGAGAGGGTGACTGGCACCCAACCTCCCCTCCCAAGTGCCCTACTCCAGGCATACAAGAGGGCCTTGCACAGTCCATGACCTGCAGCTGAGGCCAGCTCATGCTGGAGGGAGAGTCATAGCGCTTACTCCCTGCTGCAGCCAGCAAAGACCCAGTACAAAAAATGACATGCTCAGCTGTAGGCCAATAAATCTCTGTAAGTTAACAACATTTTAAATTTCAATGTAAGAAATGTCCTTGAAAAGGAGAATTTTAATTTTGAGTTGAGAGAAGGGTTTCACTGAGAATTTCCGAAGTGAGAGTTTTTCAAGTGAGCATTTCACACTGTGCAAATCGAGAACTACAGTCTCAGTGATGTCAGTTTGTCACCTAAAGATTTAAAATCTTGCTTTAATCTGTCGTATCATTAATACCTTAAAGATACTGTATCATAGCCCCTCACTACTCCAACCAAAATCACATACCCAGCACACAGAGCATCTGGGGTACCACACAGACATTTAGTATGCTCTTACTAATGTTTGTCAAAGAGAAAGAAAAACCCCTGTCAAATATAATGAAAACCTTCCAAAGACCTGACATATGCCCTGATTATGGTTCTTCTGATTGCAGAAATTGCATATAGAAAAGCCAGTCTTTATAATTTCCTTTGGCTTTTGCATAGTATTAACAAAGATATCACAACTTTTATATCAATGCTGATAATTTAGGTGTATCACTAAATACACTCATAGGCTCATAATGTGATACTCAGAAATTCACTTTCAGCTTTTGAATGTTCTTTTCACATCTGTGGCAGATGTCAGAAACAACTAACAAAATGTAAAAAGCAAGAACAAATTGACCTAGGCAGGGATACTATTACACCATACCTGAGCATCTTGGGAGATCAAGTTTGCGTATGAACTGCTAAAAAGTTCAGACTTGTCAGAAGCCAGAGGATATTTGCCCAATTAATGCAAGAAGGATCAGACCCTCAGAAATAATAAATTCATTAATGAGAATTATCCTGCTACACCTCCTTGCCGAAAATTACTTCGCTGATGCTGCTGTTTGATTTGTGGATATTACCTTGTAAAATTTTCCTCTTATTATTTGATATTAGACATTCAGTTCCTGTGCTAAACTTCTAGTTCGTTTCACAGAGATTTCAAAATTATTTTCTTTCTTTTCTCCCTTCATTTTTTTCCTTCACTGATCTGCACTTGGCAGTTGATTTATACTCTCACGTTATAGTTGAAAACTGGATCCCAGTAAGATGTCTTTTCAGTGCAAAGTAGTCCACCATCCCTTCATGAGTTCATAAATGATATAAATGCACTGCATTCTGTTGGTACCAAATCTATAGTGAGATTTATAAAGCAGATACTTTTCCCACCTAATATACCATAAAAATAATACAGTGCCTTCTCTGTCAATTAGGAAAAAACTCATCAAGCTTGGGATATGCAAATACTTTTATCTCAAAATGCTGAAATGAGTGTTTTAAGGCATGTACCAGCCTTTTTGCAAAAGAAGTTTAATAAAATAGATGTTAATCAAGGTAGTAGCGAATTGGCAATCCAAAGGAACAAGCACAAACAGTCAATCTTAATACTGTTCAAGATACATGGTATTATATATAACAATAATAAGTAATAAATAACAGTAATAATTTGCTTAGCAATTACTTTCAGAAGCACTTTTCCACATGGGAAGTATAAAATTTTAGAGAAATACATGGTTGAGGGAAACTGAAAATATTTACTGAAAGGGCGGGAAAAAACCCTCCCTGTAATTGATATTAGCAACTACCTCTAAGGCTGTTAAGATTTGATAAAGGCACTATCATATCCTCTGCTCAAACTACAAACACACAAGGAATTTTGTACTTAAGACATGCAAAGTGAGAACAAAACAAAAAAAAAAGCAAACACTGCAGGATTTCAAGATACAAGGCTCTAATTTTGATTTAAAATACTTAAGACCTTATGCAAATACCAACACCCCAGAAATTCTATAGAAGCTGACAACTTTGCTACATGACTTCTCACACTCAAAACAAGAAAAACACCATCAAAACTACTACAACTTTGTTTCTCTTGTTTTCCATTTGCTCCTCCCTCACTTCTCTGCACTCTTTATTTTGTCCTATTTAGTTTATCTTGCAATCAATATTCCAGTCTCTCAATTCTCAGCCAGAGACAAATAAAAAGGACTTGTTAGCAAATCTTCTTTTGCATCCTCATGAGATGGGCTTTTCACCATCCAGCCAGCTTTTGCTTTCAAACCTAACCCTACCAGCCTAAAATCAACCCTTTAGGGCTTCCAGGACTGTTCTGCCTAATTCCTTCTGCTGGTTCCAGCTTTCTACAGATGCTCCTGTTCTGTGTAAACCCAGGGAAATACAACCTCCTTCCCTCCAGTCAGCTTCCCCATGCTCAATTCAGTGCCTTAAACAGCTGGCCATGGCAAATAGGTCTCCCTGCTGTACAAGGCATGTCTTTTAAGGGAACACAGCACAATGTACAGGGGAAATGCAAGCAAACTAAAGAAACTGATACAGAACATGATGGTGCATAGCAAAAAAGGCTTCTTTTCCACCCACGGACATGTTAGTCATAATTTCCTCAAGCACTGGTTATACCTGGCTGTTACACCTACTTGTAATTAGTATGTCTACAAGCTGGTACAAGTAGGTATTCAGTAATATTTTTATCATCAGATGTTTTCATGACATGGTGAAGAGGAAGCCCTTTTATCAAGGCAACATCCTTGTGTCTACCAGATGCCATCACAGGAGAAATGTATTTTCCTCACTTTTCCATCCTATCTTCAAAACCACAGGTAGCTGTTTAGCTGCTACGCTCCTACTGCTATGGGAAATACTCAGGGCCTCTGAATTATTTAACAGGCTCACTGCCATTGCTGGCAGCTGTAAAGTACTAATCCTAATAAAGGTCATAAACACATTCAAAGTGAGTGTACGCTCCAACCATTTTGCTACTTGATTCTTTCAAAACTCTTAAAATAATATTCTGACCATTGTAATATCTACATGCCATTGATTTGCAGAATTCCTTGTTTCAGAGAAACCAAGGAAACATCACTTGTGCTCTGTATATTGTGCTCGCTAAGTCTTACAATACAGAAACTGACAATCTTTGAAGACTGAAGAACTGAACTTGCTGCTGCACTGAGGTATCCTTTCAGTTCCATTTCCTAGGAGTGTTCTTAGATCTAACACTAATTGTAACAATAAGGCTGAACATTCCTTTGCTTAGAAACTGATGTTTTTCTATAATGCAGAAACAGTCAGTCAAAGAGAATACTGCTTCCTTGGTTTCTGAGCTACTCCTCTATTTACATTACAGCTGTTACCGGGTCACTTTGAAGGCTTTTGTCTATATTGTTCCACTTGAGTTTGCACATTCTCACATTGTGTCTTAGGTTCCTTTTTTTTTTTTAATTGGGGGAAGTTGTATAACTGCCACTGCCTAACCCTCAGCATATGGCCGTATTTTCTTAATCACCAATTTAGACTTGGCATTTCTTTACCACTAATTATTTCACTTATGGCTTCATTAGGCAATTAGCTGGTGTCAATCTGAAATCACCCGGTTCCACCAGGCTTGGCAATGGAAGCAAATGATCTTATGAATGAAGCAATCTATTAAGATTTTTGTACCTCTAAGCAAATTTTAATGCAGAAACAGGTAGATGAGTAATTCATTGAGCAGCAATGGTGACAGAATTTGTATCTTAGAAACTTGTATTTCAGTTCAATAGATACAGTGGCTGAGATGAGTGAGATCCTGTCCAAGCTTATTTTGCAACAGTGCTCAATGAGAGGTCAGTGAAACCTGAAGTCAAAACTTGAATGCAGCCTCTTCCACAGCCAGGTTTGTCACAGGCTTCACTGCTGTGCCCAATCTCACATCTCCACACCTATAACCTTCTCCAATCTACATCCTTCCCTCCAGTCATACTCCACCATGAGGTTCCAGAGTTACAGGGTGTCCAACATCGTAACACAGCCTCTGTCTCAAAGGCTGTATCTCAAAAGTATACATAGCTAAAGCACCATTTAAAAATCCACACAGTCCAACAGGACACCAGGATTTTACACAGATATTAGAAATGCAACTATATATTTTCAATTATTTCAGATTTCCAACTCAAGGCTGGAACAACTTCCTTCCTTTTTTACAACCAAACAGAGGAGAAGCCTCATTTTTCAAGTTATCAGTATTAAGAAATATAATACTCCTTTCCACCTCCAGGAACTGACTGCATTTCAAATCTGCCAGATTTTAATCTCACTAATATATGCAACTTTCATTCTCAGGCTCAGCTTCTACCATGTTGCAGTGATGCTGCTGCACGTAAAAAATGGTGCGTACACATAATGTGATAATCAGATGCCAACTTTGGCTGCTAAAGATGTTATTGCCAAGATCTTTTCTCAGATTATGCCTTCTCTCTCTGAGCTGCATCCCTCAGTTTAGGAAGAATATGGTTTAATTAATTTGTTACATGAGCATTTAAACAGAGAAATCAACAACTGCCCTTTCAGAATTTGACGTGCTTAAATTCATCATGGGAAATTCCTGACTAGAGATAAAATTCAACCCTGAGCAATGGCATTTTATGAGACATACACATCACCTACCTCCTCTTTGCAGTACTACATGATTTCACATTCTGTGCGTGGGACAAAATGGCCCAGTCACAGCAAATCCACACAGACCACACTGCTGCACATAGATGAGCCTACTGCAACTAAATTTCTGCTTTCACTCCTAAAACAACCTTCTCTTGAAATTTCTGAAGTTTCCTGTCCATCTGGCCAGCATAAAACTGAACACATGGACAGAAGTCACAGTTAATATATAAAAAGATATATAAATAGTATGAGACAATAACAGATTAACAGACTGTGCTGCATCATGCCACAGCCATCAAGCACATGGATATCTTCTCCTTCAGATTTTGACTTTTTCTTATTTAGGGCACTACGATCCTAGGCAGAAAAGTGGCTACCAAATGGTATTTCTTAGAACACCTTACTAAACTTCAGCTATTTAAATTAGTAGTTTCTACTCTGGAATAGTTGTTTTGTCATTAAGGTAATCACATTTGTGTTCCAGTTCCAGAGCATGTGATATATTCACCTTGAACATTAACCTAGCTTCTGCAAATGATAGTTTAAAAGTTCTTTGACACATTTAAGAAAAAACTACTATCATAAAAATGACATGTAAACTGCTGAAATGATGACAAAGGAATAGTTCTAAAAGTAGCCACTCTTATATTAAAAAGAAAAAAAAAAAAGAGTATACCTTGAGTAAAAGAAAATAAATAATGGGCTGGTGATTTTTAACAGTGCTTTAAATATAAATGATCCTCTAATAAAAGATTTAGTCATCTTAAAGACTCTATTGGGTAGTCACCTCAGGCACAGCAGTGTTTTTGTTCAGCAAAGATTTACAAGAATGAGATTTATGAAAGGTGTTTGAATTGAGTTTTTATTTCATGAATGACAACCTTGCATTTCTATGCAACACTGAAGTACATAAACGGGAATGGATGTCCTGCATCACTAAATCTTATGTGATGAGTCTTTAAACAGAGACTACACCTGCACAGTAAACAGATGACAAATACACCTACAGTTTCTGGCACAAACACTGTATTTTCTCAGTAGTGGCAGATCAGATTTACAAGGTATATACTCCCCTGAGCAAGAATTTATAATCACAGCTCTCCCTCAATAGATGGCAAAAGTCAAGGGGCACCTGAGAAATGCTCAGACATGTTACAAGTCATTTTTCTATTAAAAAGGGGAAATAGAAGAACTAGAATACATAGAACAAAATACCAGCCTCTGGAGGTATTAATGCCTTTTCCTGGTCTTAAAATCGAGAGGCATACACGGTTAGAAGGGGAAAAGGGATTTTACCTTGGTATTTATTCTTAAGGATCCTTAGGTGTACACGTCCAGGTCATATGCATCAAGATGTACCCCACCGAGTCTTTCCCTGTGTCTCTGTGTCTCTCTCCTCCCGTGTCTCCCCCCCAACATTGGGTATAACATTATAGGCTTTACTAATTAGCATATCTATCAAAGATTCCCCAATGAGAGGTTCAAGTGAGCCCCCCCTCCCCAAGGAACCTTCCCCTGGATGGTTCTATCTTGGTTTACAGAATATGTTCTGGAGAGGACCTTGGGGTCTGGGGCACACTGATCCCTAGCTACGAAGCTTCTAAAATGTTTAGTCTCTTAGCTTAACAAACAAGTCCAAGAATGTAGGCAAAAAGCACTAGGAATACAGAAGCTGTAAAAAGGTATAACAGGGGTAAAAAGAAAAGGCAAAAGTCTCCATGGCATCAGTATCGTGCTCATGGGACAGAGGAAAGAGGTCATGGATACCAACCATTCATTCTAAAAGGTTTCTAATGCTGAGTGGAAAAATCTTGTCTGTCTTCATATGGGTGCATTTCCTGTATGGAATCCAATCATGGGCTCAGTACTTTGAAACTACAACTATCTTATTTGGAGAAATGCTTCTGCACTGTAAGGGGGATATTGCTTCCAGATTACAAAGGTGATTCTGCAGAGTTTTAACCTCCGGCCACCTCCCTCTCCATTCCTGTCCACGGGATACTGCTGAAGTTGAAAGCAGCATATTTTGTTATTCCCCTGCCAAAATTTTAACAGGAAGGAAATAAAATAGAAAATTATTTCTCAGAGAAAATGACACTTTTTCAGGAAAAGAATCACCTAAAAACACATACGCAAGACTATAACACAGGTAAGACTATATGAGAGAACCGAGATCTGTCAAATGAAATGGGATTATGACTTTGTGTTGCTTTGAGGTGATTTGTTATTCTTTATACAGATTACTAAGGTATTTTCTGCTCAATTTAGTTTGTACTGAAGATTTGCTCCCCGCTTGCTTCCTATAATTCTCTCTCCCAAAACAATGTTATCAAGTGGATGTCAGTTAGGAATACAGGTCTATTATCACAACATTACCAAACTGAAAGAGATGCAGTCGTAGGAATAAATTTTCTTTTTAATTTCTCTGAAAACATTATGTCCTATAGCTAGAACTCCATGTTGTGTGATTTATCAGCATGATCCTCAATTAATCTGCAGCTGTGCCATCACAGCAAATCAGCTTGTGACAAAACAAAACAACCTGTCCCCTAACCAGAAAAAAGCCACCACCTAAGCAGAAAGAAGAAATATTTGGTATTTATAACCTAACTCTTTTAGATCAGGAAGAATGAAAAATTAAATACAGATTTGAGATAGGACAAAGGGTTTAATCCAAATGGGGCAAGAGAAAGATGATTTTTCTGTTGCTTCTCCTTTTCCCCATAACTGACAATTTTAGAGACAAATAAAGAAAAATATATTTGAAAACAATGTTCCCTTTTTCTTTTAAATCAAATGCTTGTATTACAGGAAAGAACATGTAACAGGTAACTTTTCATTAACACCTAGATGCCATTCTGAAATTAATTACTATACCAATGTACTCATTGGTGTTCCTTGTAAGAACTTGACAACATCTAACTGCATGTATACAGGATTTTTTTTTCCTCTAAACCCCTTGAGATTCCTTTTACTCATTAATCTGAAGTCTATGGAATTACAAGTGATACATCTGGCTAATCAAATTCCAGTTCCATGCTGAAAAGCTACACGTAACACAACCTGAGAAAGGATAACTGTCCCTTAACTGGGCTATAAAGTGCCCTTTGGAAACTGCCATTGGTGATATGCAAGGATCAGATTCAAGCTTCTGAGTCCCAAAGCTGAAGTTACGTTTGCACACCTTTTGTGTGCAGAAAACTGTGAACTAAGCCCTCTGTATGTGATTCATCATGACATTAAAATTGTAGTCCCTCAATGTCATTTTACATAGTCTCATTTTATTTCATGCTGGGTTAATTTTCTAAATTTTCTTCAGCATGTTTAAATCATAAGACAGCTTCAGTGATTTGCAACAGCTAATAACAAACAAGTTACCAAGGGACCATCAAAAAGATATGTCTCCAAGTAAAGTTTAAAAAAACACCACTCATATTTGTTTGCGATATCATCCGAATTTGAGTATCAAATGCAAGGTGCAGAAAACCCCTGGTATGAATACAGGTTGGGAGACAAAGGAATTGAGAGCAGCCTTGCCAAGATGGACTTGGGGCTCAGCACAAGAAAGACATAAACATGTTAAAGCTGGTCCAGAGGAGGGCCACAGAGATGGTCAGAGGGCTGGAGCACCTCTCCTGTGATGGAAGGCTGAGAGAGTTGCAGTTGTTCAGCTTGGAAAAGAGAAAGCTTTAGGGAGACTTGAAAGTGTACTTGAAGGGGGCCTGAAAGAAAGCTGGAGAGGGACTTTTTAGCAGGGTTGTTGCAAGAGCACAAGAGGCAATGGTTTTAAACTGAGAGAGGCTAGATAGAAGGAAGACCTTTTTTTTTCACAGTGAAAGTGGTGAGGAGCAAATGGAACAGGTTGCCCAGAGAGGTGATAGATGCCCCGTCCCTGGAGACATTCAAGGTCAGGTTGGACAGGGCTCTGAGCAACGTGGTCTGGTTGAAGATGTCCCTATCTATTCCAGAGGGGTTGAACTACATGATCTTTGGAGGTCCCTTCTAACCCAATCTATTCTATGATTCTATCATTCTGTTTTAAACTATTTCATAACCATTAAAAAAACCCAACAAATTTAGAAGGTCAAAAGATGAAGATTTAAACCCTTAAAAATGGTTCAAGAACAGTTTATCTGTAAAAGCACACAGAAAAACACTATCAGTTTGTGATACACACAACTACAATAAAGTAGCTTAATTGTTCTTGAAAGAAGAGTAAATCACTCTAAAGGATTCAGACATCTAAATTTTTCATACATCAAATTTCTGAGTACTGGAAAATTGCTTCACAATATGAAAAAAATCTTCACATTGAAATAATGACTTCTAAAAATATCAAATATATCCACTACTTTATTACATACCTGTAGGTACAAAAATGCTGTTAGTGAGGATTTTCTTGTTATTTTCTAAGTCCATGAGAGAATTTTCTCTCTCACAGAAGAGGTAGCAGGGAATGTAAACAACCAAGCCACCTGCAACCTTGGAAAGTCTTGTTTATGATATAGTAGAAAATATTTTGATGATGGATGTTTTAGGATTTTGGCCAATCACCCCCAAGGGGTGGCTGGTCCTTTGTCCAATTACACTATGAAGAGAAAAGTCTATAAAGAGTTTGTAAAATAATTAAATAAATCAATCTTGCTGCACAATTCCTGCCTGCTGGATCTTCTCTCCTCCTCCTCCTCCCTATGGCTGCGGGACACGGTGATATACCGTAGGAACCAGGCCTGCGGTAATATTTGGTGACCCCAACGTGATTTGCACTCTCTGACGTGTCCTGCTGCTGCGAGCCAAGCCGAATTCCTCAAGAGGTACGCTGTTCCCCTTCCCCCCCAGGACCAGGAGGTCTGACAGAACTGAGAAATGGCGAACAGCGGCTCACAAACCGAGGCTGTGGTACTGGTCTGGAAATGTGTGTTTAGCATATTGCACACCTCCATTCCTGAAAACTCAGTTTGGGAATTATTAGACTGGGCTACTTTAAAAGGGATTTCCATGGACAGAGATACTGCCCTGGACTTTGCCTTGTGGCAGGAACTCGGCTGCACTGTCTGACACGAGCTCCCGACTGGGGACCCAGCAGTGTTAGAATTATACAAAACCTGGCGGTCGTTATTTATTCTGCTGACAGACCTTGACTGTGATAGCAGGGCTGGATCGCCTGTCTCGGTGATGAGTGACGGAGGAATGTCCGAGGGGGGCCCCGCTGACTGGGCTTCCGGGGCAAGTGATGGTGGATTCGGAAAAACCCCCCTGGCTCCCCAGGCAGAGCCTGCGCCGGCTCACCCTGCACAATCGCAGGACTCCGCAGCCCCCAGGGACCCCGCGCCGCCAGAGGCGGGGGGGTCAGGGCAGAGAGAGGGCACACAGCCTGCCTTGCCGTTCAGCTGGGTGGCAGCCATGGCCTATCCAGGGCTGCAAATCAGCGGTTTGGCAACTTGGACGCCCAGAGCGGCTCCTAGCTCGGTTCCATATGCACCTGGATCTAACTTCTTAGCCGGCGTAGCGCCGGGCGTGCCTGCGCCGAGACTGCCTGGTTATGGTCCGCTGCCCTCCCTGGCGCTGGACTGTTCTGCGCAGTCGCAGAACTGAGCCATCGACCTTCTAATGCAGCATCTGCCTTTGCTGACAGAGTTACTGAACCTATCCCGAAGGATGGAGGACCTGCTCAGCCTGTTAGAGCGGCGGATGCCCGAGCCTGCACCGGCCGCACTGGCTGCGCCCCGCCCCCCCCTTGCCAGCCGTGGGAGACACGGCTCCGAGCCAAGAAACAGCGCGGCCAGCGGCGAAACCAGAAGCAGCGCCGCCACGGGAAAACCCGGAAGCGGCGGCGGCTGTGGAGCGGCGGGTGGGGGCGGCAGCACCAGGCACGGCCGCAGAGAATGGGCCAGCAGCGGAGCCAGGCGCGTCCGCAGAGTGCGGGCCAGAGACAGTGGCACTGAGCGCGCCCAGGCAGCGCAAAACGGCTGCGGGGGCAGCGGCACCGAGCACGGCCAGGGAGCGTGAAACGGCCACGGGGGCAGTGGCACCGAGCGCGGCCAGGGAGCACGAAACAGCAGCGGAAGCGGCGACCGCACTGAACGCGGCTGCTGTGCGAGAGACGAGCGCGGTGCCGAGCGCAGCCATAGCCCCAGAGACGGCTGCAGCAGTCCCAGTACCGGCTCGGTCGGGACTGGCCGAGACAGCCTCCCATAAAGAAACTGCTGTACAAACTGCCGCGCAGCCAGCTGCAGTCTGTGCTGTCTGTTCCGCCTCTAGCGAACTTAGCCAAAGTGCCCCTCCTTCCCGTTCATTTCTGTTCACTCCCAGCACCCCAAAGTTGCCTTTGCCTGATGATTCCTCGTCAGGCAGTGAGGCAGATGAGGTTCTGGCCCCAGGTCGTCAGGCGGCTGTAGCCACGTGGCGAAGAAAAAGGCTGCGCCGGTCTCGCCCCTGGACCTTTCAGGACTGCACGGTAACAGTGCGTCCGACCCATTTACAGTCACTTCTTAGAGTCTGTTAAGATGCGAGCATTGGAGGAGGGTGACTGGAGGTTATTAGAAACCCTTGGAATGCCAAATAGATCTGAGGATTCTGGGGGTAACCGGGGAGCTGTTACACTCCATCCGCAGGCTGTGCCAGAAGTTCAGGATGGTAGTGGTTCCCCAAAAGAGATCCAAGCTTTCCCAGTGTATAAGGCTCTCCCAGATTCAGGGGAGCATGACAAGCATGAGGTAATTGCTTGGAAAGTTGCCCAGGACCTCCAATCCAAGGTGGCACAATATGGGCTAGGTTCTGCTGAGGTTATGCAGATAATAAGGGTGATAAATACAGATTTGCTTGCTCCATTTGATATCAGACACTTAGGTCAAATTCTATTTCAACCCGTACAATTTACAGTTTTTGAGAAAACCTGGAGAAAGCTGGCCGGCAAGGCTGCATTAGCAAATTTGCAGCTCCCTGCTGCTGATCCTAGACAGATAGCAGGAGTGGATGCTTTGATGGGGACTGGTCCCTTCTCTGATCCCAGTCTACAAGGCAACTTGTCCTCTAGCGTCCTGCAGCAAGCTCAACAGGTCGGCATGGCTGCCCTGTTGAAAACCATAGAGTTGTCAGCACCCAGAAAGCGATATACTGAAATAGTTCAAGGCAAATCAGAGTCATTCCTTTCTTTTGTAGAGAAAGTCGCTGCTTCTCTCAAGAAGCAGGTTGAGGATGACGGGTTAAGACAGTTGTTGTTAAGGCCGTTAGTGAGAGATAACGCAAACGAGGAGTGCAGAAAAATCATAGATGCCTTACCAGGGGATCCTGAGGTAACAGACATGGTCGAAGCCTGCGCTAAGGTGGGATCTGGGAACCAGAAAAGGCCTGTTTTGGCTGCGTTCCTGCAGCCTGTTCACGCATCTTCTGATCGTGAACCAAAGCAACCAAAACAGGTGAAGAAACGGAAGCGGCCTAAGCCAAACCAAAAAGAGAACACACCAATCCCCCAGTGCAAGAGGTGTGGCAGGCCAGGGCATTGCTTGGGCTACTGGAGATCCCAGACTCATGCCAATGGTCGGCCATTGCCGGGAAACTTCCGCCGGGGTGCAAGGAGGGGGAATTGCTCTCCAATGCAGTTGCTCCCCTAGAGAGTGGCACAGGTACAGGCACAGGCCTACCCAGCCACCCTAGAGATGGCACCCAGGGATCAGACGGCACCCACGGATCAGACGGGTTTGACGTCCACACCGCAGCCGCAGTTGTCTTAGACTCCAGCGGTATTTATAAGGTTCCCTTGGACGCATATGGACCCTTAGCCCAGGGATCCAGTGCAATGCTGGTGGGAAAACCTGACGTTGCCCATCAAGGAATCTTAGTGCACTCAGGAGTTATTGATGCTGGCTTTAAAGGTCAGATTTGCGCTATGGTCTCCACGCAAAAACCCCCTGTAACTATTCCTGAAAAGACCTGCCTTGCTAAATTAGTGCCTTTTAAGTCTTGTGTCCCCAGGATAGAGCAACAAACTCACGAAGAGAACGGCAGAGGATCTACGGGACTTCCGCAGGCCTTCTGGACTGCAGACATCTCTGACCAAAGGCCACAGATGACATGTACCCTGATCCTGCCGAACGCCCGTCCACCCCGGATTCAGCTTCGAGGTTTGATTGATACGGGTGCTGATGTAACTATCATCTCCTTCTCTGCATGGCCTCCCTCATCGCCTTTAGCCCTGGTGGGATCGGCCATCGCAGGATTAGGAGGAACCACACAGAGCTATTTAAGCGAACGGCCTGTGGTGGTGAAGGATTCAGAGGGGCACACAGCTACAATTAGGCCTCATGTTGCTACCCCTTCCCGTAACCTTTGGGGACGGGATGTGTTGGCAGCTTGGGGCGTACGGATTGGGACAAATTTTTAGCAGGGGTCACTGTGTGTAAGGGCGCACAGTATCCTACACTGCTTTTGCGGTGGTCGACTAACACACCAATCTTTGAGCTGCAGTGGCCCCTACCAAAAGAGAAGTTAGACGCCCTTTATCAGTTGGTTCAGGAACAGTTACAACAGGGGCACCTTGAACCTTCTACTAGCCCCTGGAACACTCCTGTTTTCGTAATTAAGAAGAAATCAGGGAAATGGAGATTATTTGCAGGACCTCCGGAAAGTTAATGCAGTAATGGAAGGTATAGGGGCATTGCAGCCTGGCATGCCCTCTCCCACCATGATTCCTACGGGGTGGGACATCCTGATAATTGATTTAAAGGATTGTTTTTTCACAATTCCTTTGCATCCTGATGACAAACCAAAATTTGCCTTTACTGTGCCTGCCATTAACAATGCTGAACCTGCTAAGAGATACCAATGGAAGGTCCTCCCTCAAGTGATGAGGAACAGCCCAATTATCTGTCAGTGGTATGTTGCCCAAGCTTCAGCTGGAGTTCGCAAGCAGTTTCCTGATGCACGCTGCTACCATTACATGGATGATATCCTGGTGGCAGCGTCCACACGGGACGAGCTGCTGAGAATACAGCCTCAGCTGCTCGCTGCTCTGCATGCCTATGGATTAGAGGTAGCTCCGGAGAAAGTTCAACAGCATCCTCCTTGGAAATATTTAGGAGTGAAAATTTTGGACCAAACTATCCAACGCCAAGAGGTGCAATTCCCGGATTCGATTAAAACCTTGAATGATGCTCAGAAGCTGTTGGGTGTCCTCAATTGGTTACGACCTTATTTGGGTCTAACTGCAAAGCAACTTTCCCCTCTTTTTAATACATTAAAAGGGGATCCTGATCTGAATTCACCTCGGGAGTTGACTCCGGAAGTGCGACAAGCGCTGCAGGAGGTCCAACAGGCTGTTTCCGCTCGTCAGGTTTATCGAGTGGATCCCTCCATTGCTATCACTGTTTTCATTACTATTCCAGACCTCCATCCTACAGGTATCATTGGCCAGTGGAATGCACAATGGCCTGATCCTTTGCATATCCTAGAATGGGTCTTTTTGCCTCACCAGACAAAAAGGACTGTCACCACAGTGTTTGAATTGGTTGCTTCTCTGATAATCAAATGCTGCCAATGGTGTTTGCAACTGATAGCAGCAGATCCTGCAGTAATTGTCATTCCAATCTCAAAGGAATACTTTGAGTGGAGCCTCATCCATAGTGCTCCTTTGCAAAGCGCGCTGCAAACCTTTTCAGGGCAGATCACTTACCATCTGCCCAGCCATAAATGACTGCAGCTGGCAAAATCGACCGTGCTTTCCTTGCGGCCGAGAAATAGCCGAGTGCCGGTGCAAGGACCCACCGTCTTTACGGATGGTTCAGGGAAAACTGGGAAAGCCATTGCTACCTGGAAGGAGGGATTGGAATGGCAGGTGCTGAAGGAACACGAGTCAGGCTCTGCTCAGTTAGTTGAATTAAGGGCTGTTACCATGGCTTTTCAGCGATTCTCACAAGAACCTTTGAATTTGGTTACTGACTCTGCTTATGTAGCAGATATCACCCAACGCTTAGATTGTTCACTTCTGAAGGAGGTGAACAATGCGGCTCTGTTTTCGCTGTTGCAAACCTTGTGGTCTGCAATTCAGGCTCGAGTGCATCCGTATTACATTCTGCACATTCGAAGCCACACCAATTTACCAGGGTTTCTAACAGAAGGCAATGCCAGGGCTGACATGCTGGCCAACCCTGCGTGGGTAGGGCCTCAGCCTGACAAAATTGCACAAGCCAAGGCATCGCACGGTTTCTTCCATTAAAGTGCACATACCCTGCAGAAGCAGTTCCATTTAACGCCAACCGAGGCGCGCGACATTGTCAGCGCTTGTGCTGACTGTCACGGACTTGCTGCGCCTTTGCCAGCGGGGGTAAACCCCAGAGGGCTAAAAGCCTTGCAGATTTGGCAAACGGATGTAACTCACATCCCAGAATTTGGTCGGCTGAAATATGTGCACGTGTCTATTGACACTTTCTCCTCGGCTATGTGGGCTACTGCTCACACTGGAGAGAAGGGCCGTGATGTCATTGCCCATTGGAAATTGGCTTTCTCAGTCCTGGGCGTGCCAGCTTCTGTGAAAACCGATAATGGTCCTGCCTACGCCTCGGAGAAGACGCGGCAGTTTTTACACCTATGGGGTGTAGACCATACCTTTGGTATCCCACATTCTCCTACTGGCCAAGCCATTGTCGAACGCGCTCATGGTACCTTGAAGCGTGTTTTGGACAAACAGAAAAGGGGAATGCATGGAGAAACCCCACAGAGCCTACTAGCAAAAGCTTTGTATACAATTAATCACCTTACAGTACCACAAAATTCAAATAATCCTGTTATCCTGAATCATTTTCTCTCATTGCAGTCTGCAGGCGACAGACAGCTGCCCCGGGCGAAAGTCTGGGTACGGAATTTCCTCACTAACCAGTGGGAAGGCCCTCATGAGCTTATCGTTTGGGGTCGTAGGTATGCTTGCGTTTCCACAGATACTGGGATACGGTGGCTACCTTCAAAATGTGTTCTCCCTGACCTACGGCACCAGAGGCAGAACAGGCAACCTCCAAATGATGACCAGAACGCCAACCATCCAAATGGTGACCAGAATGTAGATCACCAGCCTAATGACTCTTCGGATGATGACCAGGATGTCAAACATCAGGCAGAAGGTCCTTCTACAAGCAGAGACTGGGATGGTCCTTCCACAAGCAGAGACTGAACTTTAAATTTCTTGTTATGGAGTCAGATAGTTAAAGCCTTAAGGACATATTTAGAATTAATAACTGATGTAGATTTCTATTTAGGATTAATAGTAGGGTTGTTATCTTATAAAACAAAAAGGGGGAATTGTAGGTACAAAAATGCTGTTAGTGAGGATTTTCTTGTTATTTTCTAAGTCCATGAGAGAATTTTCTCTCTCACAGAAGAGGTAGCAGGGAATGTAAACAACCAAGCCACCTGCAACCTTGAAAAGTCTTGTTTATGGTATAGTAGAAAATATTTTGATGATGGATGTTTTAGGATTTTGGCCAATCACCCCCAAGGGGTGGCTGGTCCTTTGTCCAATTACACTATGAAGAGAAAAGTCTATAAAGAGTTTGTAAAATAATTAAATAAATCAATCTTGCTGCACAATTCCTGCCTGCTGGATCTTCTCTCCTCCTCCTCCCCCCTATGGCTGTGGGACACGGTGATATACCGTAGGAACCAGGCCTGTGGTAATACATACCAAGACAAATATTTACAATCTTGTCAAGATGATGCACTTTGGCTCAATTCATGCATCCTTTGTAGCCTCATTCTCCTTTTGTACAGGACAACAAAGGAGGTAAGAGACATGACAAAATGTTGAGAATCAAAGAAAGGCTAAGCTGGACCAACCAACACAAAAAACATGGAGCAAATCAAGTCCTTGGGTATTTCAAAGCAGCATTAAGCAGCCCATGCAACATCCTTCTCCATCCTTGCTGTAAAAAAACTGTTAAAAAAATTCCTTGGACCTACTCAGCAATTACTGTTCCCACAGACTGCTGGCTCCCTTGGTGGCAAGGCAGGGCCATCGGGCAGCAGAGCAGCACTCCCTCCTGGGACAAGGCAAGGTCTCTGCCCCACCATGCTGGCTGCAGAGGGAAGGCAGGGCAGAGGCAAGGACATGGTGGCTAGTGCAGCTTTCCAGAAGCCGCTCCACAACACCAGACCTTTGTCTACCAGGTCAGTGAGATGGAAGTTTGAAGAAGTCAGGCCTTTCCTATAGGGAAGGAGCCCCCAGGGAGAAGGGGAAAATGACATAAGAACCTGGCTCTGAGAACCTGGACTGCCCTGCTTCACTTGAGCAAAGCAAATGAGAAGAGGAGGAGGAGGGAGATCAGAGCCATTTAAATACCCCAAGAAACAAAACTAGCAACCTCTCCTCCCTGCAAAAAAAACAAACCCAAACTAAGAGTACAATCAGTTTTGTATGGGCTGTTCCTGCCTGGGGCAGAAAGAAAATGGGGAATTGGCTTCTCCCTCTCTACTTCTCCTTTAGGTCATGAATAGAGACATGCTCCTCACCACAGACACCTCATCAGACAGAACAAGGAGGCAGCTTATGAGAAAGCCACCAGCTCAGTGACAAAAGAAGGACCAGGTTTTCTTGTACACCTTCTCCTTGGACACTGCTTAAACTCTAGGACAGCAAAAGCCCAGGCCAAGTGCAGCAGGCATGAAGCAGCAAACACTGCCACTGCCACCTGGGTCCTCTTCCCATCCCTGCAGCAGTATCTAGTCCATGAAGAAAGACTGGACTCCAGAAGCAAACACTACTTCTACCCTACTAAAGCAAGACATGCTTTTACAGGAGAAAGGCGACATTACTAGGAGCAGCACTTGAGATAAGGCATCCCTTGGTGCAGACTCTTCCTTCAGCAAATGAAGCATGAGGCAGGAGTGGGGTGGAAGGCAGAGAAGAGGACATGATCATCTGTCCAGATACACAATGGCAATTCTCACCTTGGGCAGTTTTTCCTGAGCCACATCACAGGACAATGAAATATTGTGTTTTTCCCTGCCATGAGCAAATAGCCACGAGCAACAGATAACTCTTTCCTTTGAAAAGCAGCTGCCTTGGCTGTTCACAGCTCTCCTGTCAGCATTCTCCCTCCACACAGAAAGCCAGCTTGCAAATAGGCGTGTTTCTGTTTTGCACCTGCCATCACAAATTCCACAGGCCTCTTCTCTTGGATCGGTAGTCTCTGCCATGGTGCCCAGGAAGTGGTGCAGCCTGTGGCAGCACAGCTTTTGATAACAGACAGTTTCAGAGGTGCTGGTGCACTGGTAGAACCACCTAAGCATCAGTGGGAGGAATCTCAGGGAATTGCCTGAAGGAATGGAGGCCATCAGAGAAGCCTGAGGGCAGCCTGGCAACTGCCTGCATGCACAGGACATCAGGCAGCTTTGAAGGAAGCACAAGAAGTGCTGCAGGAGTGCACCTGCCATAAACACCTTCCCTGATAGGTAACCCATTGCAAGAGCATGCCTCATAAGCCCTTCAAATCCATCCCTAAGCGACTCTTCAGAGAAAATACAAACTTTTACTGCCTACCCTACTACTGTCCAGCCTCCTTTCAATAAATCCTTCCTTTCAGGCCTCTCTTGAATTTCAGCAGTATCAATCACAGACACTACTCCTCATTCTCCTAATGCTCTCAGAAGGGTCTTTGCAGCACCTTGCATGCCCTGTCCTCATCAAGGAGGCAGCTCAGCTCTGTGCGCCCAGCACTCCAACGAGCGCCAAGTGGTCGCGTAACCACATAAAGCTGCTGGACTTTGAATTCCATTCAAGTATGACTGAATTGCATCACTCTGCCTTCCCCGTGGTGACCTTCAGGGGACTGAGACAGAGACCATTCCCAGCTTGTGCATCCCAAGAGCATCCCTAAGCTTTCATCATGGCTGCCAGGGTTCCCCTGACGCCAGTGAGATGCACACATCCTTCACAGAGCTGAGGAGGGCAGGTTCACTCCTCCGGTGCAATTGCTGGTTCATCCTTGTCACTTGTGCACGGTTGGGGTCAAAAATATTCGCCTGCAGCCCCTGAAACCAATGAGCACTCTTAAATCATAAGTACTCTGCAGGTTTTAAGATCTGAATGTTCACAGTTCACCAGCTGCACCAGTGCTCTTATGCAGCAACACTTATCTGATAAGTCTCTGTTTGCAGAGAGTTCAGAACAAGCACAGCTCTCCAATTTCTCATCACTCCCTCCCAGACCACTGGGGACAGTACTCTTCCAAGGCTTTTACAAACTTTATCTGGAAATTACATCCTTTTTACAGAAGAGGGCTCATCTGTTTCTCTGAGGGACCACAATAGAAGCATGTGATGACAACTGTTCACTGAGATTCCACAGCTGCCAAAGCAGTGCTCCTGAGCTGCAGGTCAGCTCCGATAGCCCAGAACCAGAGCAGTGAGGATGCTTTGTCCTCAAGGCAGCTACAGAAATCCCAGGCTTGCAAAATAGTGTGATTTTGCCTGTTTTGCCTGGTTTCATGTTTGATGTGGATTAAATGTCAAAAACTATAGACTAAACCTCTAATCCGAAATTCTACTTCTGCAAATAAGCAAACAATCACTGATTCTGTGTGCCACTCTGGCTGAAAGGCAACCCTTCCTCCCTCTTAACTAACAGCCCTCTTCAAATTCCACCAGTGTTCATGTAAACATCCCATCAAATAAGCTTATCTCTACTATATGAATAATTCAAGACCTTTAGGTTTATGAGGAAAATAAGTAACCAACCTGCTTGAACAAAAATTATTAGTGTTATTTAGCTGGGTTACAAACACAAGCTGTAAGTTGCTATTCAGGAAATAAATTAATTTGCTTCTTGTATTGTGTCTGAGTACTCCCTCCAAGCATATCCTTTCAGGATTCCCATTTCAAAAGTAGAATTCCACACTTACTGCTACTTTCAGTGCAAAAGTTTGGGCTGGTACTTCTTATATATGAGAGAAGGCATTACCCTTTGAAGACCAAAAGGGATTGTTAAGTAAAAGCTTAACAAGCAAAAGAGGTTTTACAGCTACTGCTGTCAAACTTGAAACATTATTTTTAGGTTAGACAGCATGACAGTAACACACCCAGTTATGATTTACACCACAGGTACAGGCTGGCAGGAGAATGGATCAAGACTAGACCTGGGGAGACGAACTTGGGAGTGTTTGTGGATGAAAAGCTCAACATGACCTGGCAATGTGTGCTTGGAGCCCAGAAATCCAAACATGTCCTGGGCTGTATCCAAAGCAGAGTGGCCAGCAGGGCGAGAGAGGGGATTCTGCCCCTCTGCTCTGCTCTGGTGAGACCCCACCTGCAGTGCTGCATCCAGCTCTGGGGTCCCAGCACAGGAAGGACAGGGACCTGTTGGAGCAAGTCCAGAGGAGGCCACCAAGATGATAAGAGGGCTGGAGCACCTCCCCTGTGAGGACAGGCTGAGAGAGTTGGGGCTGTTCAGCCTGGAGAAGAGAAGGCTCCAGGGAGAACTTAGAGCCTCCTTCAGTACCTAAAGAGGGCCTACAAGAGCTGGAGAGTGACTTTTCACAAGAGCATTAAGTGATAGGTCAAGGGGGAATGGACTTAAACTACAGAGGGATAGGTTTAAATAAGATATTAGGAAAAAGTTCTTTACTGTGAACATAGTGAGGCACTGGAACAGGTTGCCCAGAGGACCTGTGGACTCCCCATCCCTGGAAGTGCTCAAGACCAGGCGGGATGGGGCTCTGAGTAACCCGGTCTAGTGAAAGGTTTCCTGCCAGTGACAGGGAAGATGGAATGTGATAATCTTTAAAGTCTCTTCCTACACAAACCATTCTGTGATTCTATGAAGAATTCATCCTGCCCCTATCTAAAGCTATTAATGGAGATGTTCAGACATGTTTTGTACCTTTTGCAGTATGTACTGCAGAACTATCATCATGCATTTCTTTTTCAAGTGAAATACAAATACAAAAACTATAAACCAAAACATCACCCAAAAACCAGTGAGTATATAGAACAAACTTAATTTAGTTTACCCCATAGGGAAATTTTAGTTTATTGAATTTTGCTTACTGAAGGTTCATTCACCTAGAAGATGAAAAACTCGTGAGAGGGCTTTATTCTTAGTTGTGTAAACATTTTTGAATGTAGTAGGTATTTAAGGGCTCACAAAAGAGAAAGAGGTGATGTCTACATTAAGTAACTATTCTTGGTTACTTTTCCAAAATTAGTGAAATTTTCAAATTCAGGAATAATATTCTTTAAAATCAAACAAACAAACCCCCAAAAACCCAAACCAAAACCAAAAAAAACCAAACAAAACAAACCAACCAACCAAACAAAAACCCAACACCAAAAAGCCATTAAAAAATCTCCCAAAAGCCCACAAAGTACAACAAAACTAAAAGAAAACCCAACCAACAAAAAAAACCCCCATAAAAATCTAAAAAATTTAAATGGTTTGCAAGTATAATTAACTTAATTTTTAGTTCCAATGGGCAGTGTTAGCTGCAGAGAAAAAAAAATCCAGGTTTTGGATAACATCCTTAGACTAAGTTTGCCTTCCTTGTCTTTATGTCAGATGTGGAAAAGCATGCAACATCTTCGTGAATAAAGCTATTTTTGTGATAGACAAAGGGTGTGAACTATGGTCTACAAAGGAGTGCAGTGAAGTCTTAAAGCTCCCCACTCTGCCATAACTCATGCACACAGAATATACAGGCCATGAAGCCTTGGCACATATCTTCATGGAGTACACAGTTATCTACATCCCTCATATCTTACACCAAATAGCAATCTAGTCCTAAAATTAAAAAAAACCCCCACAAACAAAAATGTTGGGGTTCCTCCCCTCTGCCATGGGGTCCTGGGAGAGGGGACCCTGGGGTAGAGGCATGGCCTAGGCACAGGGTCTCCCTGCTCCCTGGTCACATGTACCCTAATCCTGTTCCCCTTTGGTTGTTTCGTGTTCCCCTGTGTGGGGAGGACCCTGATTGTCCCGCGATTACTCAGTTCTTCGGCAGTGCCTCGGCCATGTGGCTGGAGAATAAAGATCTCTGAAACTTCTATCAAGAATCTCTCCCTGTTTCTTTCCACGGGCCTCGCTGTCTATTGCAGGCTGCAGGAGACCCCACTGCAACACAAAAAAACCAACCAACCAAAAAAAACACTTAAGAAAACCCAGTAAAGGAGAAAAAATATGTGCAAACTTCACTTGAACTCCTTTCCCTCCTTTCTGTTAATTTGAAATAAATTGTATGGTCTCCCTCAGAAAGGATACGTTCCTATTGGTATTTGTGCCAGAGGCAGGAGACTGAAAGCTGATCCAATCCAGATCAAAATTCCCTCTGAGTGCTGACAGCTCTTCAGCCCGGCTGTGTGAAAGGCTGACAGCATCTGCAGCTGACAGCTACCAAGAGAGCAACAGAGTGATTGGCCTGGCACACATCCATCCGCTTTCATCTCCCCTGACCCTGATAATAGGGGTGCAAGGGGGAAGGCAAGGGAGGATCAACCCAACACAAAGCTGGACTGACGGGGTCTTTCTTCAGAGTGAGCCTGCAGCAACATTCAAATCCATATCCCAAGCAGCAAAACAAAACTCACCTTCACAGGGCATGTTTCTTCTACCCACCTCATCATGGGTTTTTTAGTTTTTTCTCTTTCCTTCTGAAAACCCATCTTCATGTGTAACCAACTAACATCCCGTGTCTCAGTTTAATTCACTGTAATCGTTATCTGTGTTGACTAGGTTTCCTTCCTAAGAGAGGTGTTGTGAACAGTACAGTCACAAGACAGCCTGCCACTTCAGCACAGACAACCAATGGATATTTTGCAAGCAAAACAAGAAACCCTCTTCAAGGCATGCCAGAGAAAGAGAGCATCATATAGGCAATATGAGGTGGCCACATGTGGAACAGGAGGCTTTAAGTTCAATAGAAACAGTAGTTTCAATCACTACCACTGCTTTCACTGCTCACTGATGTAGGCAGAGGTTTTGTCCCCTTCATACAAAGAATACTAGTTTTTCTTCATATACATGTGTGACTCAACACAAAACATAGGACTATGGTAGTTTCTTTAACAGGAGGAAAATGGTGCAATGGTGCTCTTCAAAAAAGCATAAAGCTGTTAGAGGTATTTTGCTAGATAATTCTCTGGCTAAATTTCCTTTTAAAGATTTCCTCTAGTATTCTGAACACCCAAAACTTGCATAAGGCGGTAGGACACACGAAAACTGCCAGCTTTTCCCTTGGAGAAATGGGTTTTAAAAGAAGTTTAAAAAATAGTTTTAAAAGAAAGCACAGTATCTTGCTCTGAAAAGTGCACTTAACATTTCCCTGATGAAAATAGGAGTGATCTGAAAATGGACATAATCTTCCCTCTTTGATCAACAGAGTAAAGATGAAACACCAGAAATACTTACAATTCCTAAGGCAAGTTTCTTCTACATCTGCTTTAGGCTATTTTGGCTGTAGCATTTATATACTCCAATTATTTTGTGCATTAAATACCATAAATATCCCTGTTGATTTTTGATCTATTTGCGGGTTCCAACAAATTCCACAGCTGTATTTCATTTGGTTGAGAGGGCATTTTGCAGGTAAGACTTGTACACCAATGCATTTCAGGGATAATCATTATTATTTATAGATAAACCAGTGATGCTACCAGTTTTTTCCTATGTTATAGTTCAATTTTATGTCTGTGTACCTATACCAAAGCATACATCTGTGGGAGAGAGGAAGAACATTTACTTATGATTTACTTTGAAAGCAAGTGATCACTTTGCTTCATGTGGCAGGAACTCTGCAGTCCATTTGCAACACAAAAAATACCTTAGTAAAAAAAAAAAAAAATCCTAGCAATTTCTTCAGAGACAACAGATCTTTCTCCAAGACAATACACCAGATTAATAGAAGTCTTTTCTCTCTCCTCATTAGTAAGCTCCCTCCCCAAATTAGCTTAACCTACTGTACATGCAGCACAACATTAAGTATTTCTCCATTTTGTGCATGTATTTGGGGTTCTACTGATAGCTGCCATCTGCAAAAGGTATTTTATTTGACTGGCATGCACAGAATACATTTGGTTAAGCACATCAGAAAGAGAAGAAGAGTTAGTACCAGAGAGTAAGTTACATATCTCAAGAAGACAGTCATGCAGGTTACATCCACCTTACCTGTACTAGTGCGATATGTGCCTGTGTGGGCTGGTTGCAGAGGGTCCCCCTGACTCTGGCTGAGACTCCTCATAGGGGGCTTCTGATAAACTCTGTCTTCGTAAATAGGATCTATATGGTGTTCTGGAGACTGCAGTGCCCTTAACTCGGAGCCAAGGTGGCTGTGCTGGCTGCTGTAAGATGCCCGAGACCCAGCTGCAAACAGATTTAAAAGAGACATTTAAAAGAGAAAACAAGGGACAAATGCAGGATCTGACTATTAAAATTTTACTTGAAAGTAGCACTTAAACACAAAAAAAAATCCCCAAACAAAACTAAGTAGTAAGTGTTTTCAACATGCAAATACAAATAGCAAACAAGCGCAGCAACAGGTCCAGTTAATCACTTTAGCTGCATCATCCAGCTGCCTGTATCTACATCAAAATCTCATTTCTTCCAAGGAAACTACATATTTTGGCGAGATAGATATCATGATTATCATCTCTTCTTAAACAGAGACCAAAGAACCCACCTCCTCCTCTCAAAAAAAAAGAAAAAATACCCCACCCGCCTCCCCCAAAAATCCCAAACCCAAACTAAACCCAAACCAATCCCTCCTCCCCCCGCCAAAAACCCCAAACAAACAAAAAAAGGCAAAAGCTGTGCAACCCAGGAATGTCCTCAGCTAAACGGGTCCAAGACTGAGAGAGGTAGGAGGGTTGGGGAGAAAAGAGCAGCAGCAGACAGCACAAGTTTCACATGTTACACTCATATCTGAAGATCTACAAATGAAGTAAGCTGGAGTTGATGAATGGATGTAGTTTTACATGAAGGCTGATCTTTCAGTTGCTTCACTGAAGTGCAATAGAATGGTTGTGCCTGATCAACATTTTGTCTTCAACACTTCCCAAAAAATCAAGTTGCTAAGACTTTCTACAATTTAAATATCCTCTGAGGATGAATAAATTAAACACGCCTCCTGAAAAAACTATTTTTAAGGATATGGCTTATTTCTTTTTTTTCAGTAAATAACAAGATCAAACGGGATTTTATTAAAACATTTTCTTACTGTACTATTAAAAATAGTTTCTATTGGAACATTTGAAAAAAGAGATTTGTATACTTCCAGCTGTGATTGAAGTTGTCACTTCAATCCTTTTGCCACTTAGGTACTTCAGCTCTGAGGTCTGTTATCAAGATTGGCAAGGAGAGTCACGGGGATGGCATGCCAACATCACACATTTGGAAGGTAAGAATAAAGTAAGTAGGCAATAAATATGCAAGTAACACTTGGCAAATGTCACAAAGTAGTAACACACTACTTAAATGTTTAGAAAAGCAATCAAAGATACAAGTGTTACAGCCCCTGCTGCTTGTTCTGTGAGGCTGAAATCCTGGATGTAGGTGATGTTCCACTGGCTTAGCTTGTACTGCTCAGACCACGGGTGTAGCCATTCCTGCTGAAAGCCTCTGCCATAATCATTGTGTTGGCAGTGGTTTTGCTGCATAACCAGACACTAAATACTTTTAAAATGCAAGGCACAGACATGAAGTAAGGTGAGATAGCAACATAGGATAGAAATGAGAAATATACACAGATACAACATTACTTAAACTTTAATACAAATTATCTGGAGAAAAGAGTAATTTATTCCTTTTCCTTCTTCTAATCAGCTTGTGCCATAGTGTTTTCTTCTGAATTTTTCAATATTCATGCATGTTTTCAGTGGAATGCCCTATTTGCATATTTTTCCCTTCAAACATTTTTCAGGCTGACTTGCCATTAGCACACTGCTGAAAGTAATTCTGTTGCTCCCCTTACTAGAAAGTCTGCCAAGAATCCCGAAGACATATTTTATCTCTAACTACAGCAATTATCCAGAAAGTTGATATTACTATTACAGAATTAAATTCTTCATGGTCTACATTTTCAAAATGCTCTTTAGTCCTGCACTCTTGAGACTGATTCTCAGAATAGCTGAACTACTCCCATCAAGGTCTAGTATCCTTCAGAGTGGCCTGAAAAACAGCCTGTTGTGATTATGTCCAAATTTCACTGCATACTTGGTTCAATTTGTATTCAGAAGAAAAAAAAAACAGAAAAAATGAGAAGATTTCAGACATTCAACAGAGAATCAACAAACCAGGCTTGCTACAGAATAAAGAATTACAACCCATTCCAGCAGCACGACAATTCTTTTGCCCACATACGAGTTAACAGTGCTTTTTGAACAATAGATTTTCTTCCTAATCCAGCTTCCTGTAAACCAAAAGATTTTTCCCATTGAACTCAGTAGCAGTATAACCCAGATATCAACATGTTTTCAAACTGTTATGGTAATCTTCTGGTGAGGTGGGCTTAATTTAATCTCCTTCATACTCTACCAATATTTCTGCATCTGCAAGTGCTGATACTAGTGTAAATAGAAGCTTAATATTAGTTTATTATGCTAATATTAAACAGAGATTTATTTGCAAACTACGCATATAAATAAGAGTCTAACACTACTGTACTAAACAGTAAGCACATGTATAACCAGAGAAACTTCTTGACTAAAACACATAACCAAGCTGATTTGACCGAAAACAGTTAAGTGGCAATCTAAAAACAATTTGAAGGTATCTGAGTAGCAACATTATGACTGAACATCCCCCCAAAAGTTCAAGAGTTAAAACACTGTGAGGTTAAAATCCTCTAACCTTTCAAGGAAATGAAGATTTCAACAGGTAACTAAAATATTTTCATTTTAGAAACAAAACCACTCTCAAATCTCAGAAATTGAGGCCATTTTTAAAGCATATCTCTTAAACACCTTTAGCTTCAAGCAAAAATGATACTTTTCTACATGCAATTTAACTACACTATTTCCAAATTATCAGATATCAATATTTAAACACAAAATACTACCAGCCTTTAAGGTTCTTAAATCTAGTTTAAAAGACAATAAATCAGAAGATTTATAGAAAGATGTAACCCCATCATAACTTTGAATGTTTCTATTAAGTTGGTATAAAAAAATAGAACAGCAAGTTGATTTAAGTTAAAATTTTTTTTCAGTTGCTCTTAGAAGTTTTTCTATGTATTAATTTATTCAAGTCTCAACTGAGGAGCAACAGGTTTTTATTGCATATTTTATTTAAATATTAAAATCAACAATCAACTAGTAGTTGTTATACCAAGAGTTATATCCAGGAAAGGTCACACAGATAACTTATGGATTTCAGACAACTGAATCCCATCTCATCTACACACTCAGCCCTCCATCATAGTCTGCTGCTTTGGAAGGCACTGGAGAGACAGTTGAGATAATTGATCAAAACAAAGACTGTGAGTTCAAAGAACTGATGTCACTGAGAAGGAGAGAGGTGTAACAGGCCTCCTGCCAGTATCCTGGCTTAGCAGCAAACAGCTACATCCTTTCCTAGTCCAAGCTGCAAGCTGATCTGTATCACTGCCTTCAAAAATACTTGCATTAAGGCTGTCTGAAGCTCACAGAGGCTGGAAAAGCAACAAGGTCAGAATGGAAAAACAGCAACCAATGTACTACTAAGAAGCAAAAAAACATAAGATTACCAAGGCCCACCGAGCACTCTCGCATTAAGGAGGCTCAGCAGCCTCAGAAGTGGTTTCCCTAAACTTAGAGGGATCATGAATGCATGGTTTACCCTGAACTGCACCTGTCCAAACCCTGTTCTTAACCAGCTGCCATCCCTTCACCCCGCTAATAGCACTGCCCCTCTCTGGGTTGCCTGAAATCAAAGCAGTGATGTGAATCAAGGCCACACACCTTTCTCCTACATACTCTGAAAATGGACTCAGTTCCATTCCCTGGCCAGTCCACCCTGACAGCAATGCTATTTTTCCTTCAGAGAAGTATCAGGCCTCAAGCCCGTTCACAGACAGGTCTATGCTCAAGTTCAAAGAAAACTCATTATTAAACTTTCAGTCCTGCAAGTCGTTATTTACAGATGATGTATCCAGCACTTGAGAATATCCAGAACTCTCATGATCATGGTGGTGAAGAAGTGGGGTAGTAGAATAATCAAAAAAAAAAAACCCAAAAAAACAAACCAAACCAATCCAAAACCACTGAGAAGAAAAAAACCATTATTCAGGGGTTCAAGAAACCATCAATTAATTAATTAATTACTCCAACAGTCCAACCTTGTTTAATGAAAAACTGAAATTATTTGATTGCATTGCCAGAGATGCATCACACCAGAAGGTATATAATTATACAGCTCTAAAAAAGCTGTGAGAGGGCACCAAATAAGGAAAAAAAAATTGTTAAATATACTTTTTTGAACAGAAACTGATTAAGCACAAAAGCATACAGTAAGGAGAGTCTTGTCTGTCTTCTGAAGGCTCCAAGACTGAAAGCTGAAAGCAAGTGGAATGCCCATTCTTCTGCATCACTGTGGAACTTTTAGAAGCAGTCTGAGGTCAGGTTCACCTGAGTCCCCAGACAGGTGAACTGGATTAGGGTAACAATGATAACCTAGAATCCTCCGGATGAAAACACACATTCCTACATGTGGTATTTCCTCTCTTCCCACATTCAAGAGGGGCAATAGAAAGAACACGTGAAAAGTGCAGTCCTACCAAATTGGAACAAAAAGTCGATCTCCACTCTTTACACTTGAAAAATGCCCACCCTACTAGCTAAATTTCTTCATGTTACTTAGACGTGTTCTTCAGTAGTATAGGGAAACAATTGTTTCCTAGGAAAATGCTCTTTTTTGACAGTCTCACTTTCCACAGGAAGAAAGATACTGTAATCAGAGAAGCATAACATGAGAGAAATATATAAAATAATCCCTAATTGCTCTTCAGAGCTGGTGCAGGCTGTTAAGAGAATAAATACAACAGACATGTTTGAGTGACACTGCTAATCTGACAGTTTATGTCAATAAAGTAAACCAATATATTGGCAGCATTTGCCATTTCAAGAAACTAAAGACATTAAGACTACTGAAAAAAATGGATCACGGGCCTTTGCGTATGCTTTCATACATCTTGAACAGTTTTTATTTGTGCCCCTTGTGAAAGCCTTTATAAACTGTCATCCTGCCTTGCTGCAGCCTTAAGAAGCCCTACAAAATCATGATACTCTCTAAACATCTCTAATAGCAAGAGCATACAGTACTGTCCTCCTCTCCAGGATTTAAGAGCTCCTTGGAAACATGAAATACACAAGTGATCATCTCCATGTTAAAAAAAAAAAAACATTCAGATTTAACCAGATAAACCATTCAGCCCTCATTCAGAAATCCTCCATCATTAAATACATTGATCAAGAGTCCTGTCAAGCAATTTCCTTATGTATATGATGGAGGAACATCATTAGGGAAACATGAGCTGATGTTCAAGGACCATTCTATTACTCCTCCTCAGTTACATGTTAACAACTTCCTTAAATTTAATTAATTTAACTTTGTTGAAACCCCTCACCTTTCAACACACAGCAGATCTCAGGCTACTTCAGGCTCTTAAGTATCAAAATCAGACTAAACACACTACAACACCTCACACTTAGAAGATCCATCTTTCTAACAAGGAGGATTAAAGATCCACAACTGGCGGTATCAGTTTTTAATTTTAAATATAATGACAACATTGCTTAGACTACAAGTTTATTTTAAAAAAACAAACAATCAAACCAACCCCAGACATTGGTAAAATTGCAGTAAGCTCATCATTGAGATAAGAGACTGCAGGCACAGAATCTAAAAGAGAATCACAGGAATTCTGTGGCTTTGGTATGGTGCATGCTTTTCAAAGGACTGAAAGAAGTTTTTGATTGAAAAAGTACATAATGGCTGAAAACCCTTTTTGACATAAATTTCTCTTAGATGCTTGTCCTGAAATGCTACTCTCCTTATTAAAGAAAAAAAAAAATATATATATACAGTAGATCAGGTCATAGCTTCACTGCAATTCTGAAAAGCAACATGTGAGAAAGAGCATATGAATAGTGGGATTTTTAGTCTGAACTCATATGTAGTGAAACCTGTTTTACAGATACTAACCTGTTTTAATTTACATAGTAAAGAAATTGATGGGAACACAAGTGCAGACTTAGAAGTGAACAGGAGGAGTAGAGTCAAATGTTCACAGCTCACGTTTTGACCTGACTTTGTTTAGTGCCAGAAATTTATGCAGAAACATGTCCAAAATGCCTGCCTGAATGTAAGCATCTTCTAGTCATAACATTGGAAAAGGAAAATATTATCTACAAGTAATACGACCATAAATAAAACTAATAAAACTCAGATAAGGGGAATGTAACAGCACTGTGTGATGAAAAGTACTGTACCAAAGAGAAAAAAACACTTCTAACCCAACTACTGAAAGTGAGTACAAATTGTTAAGACATGACAGATGGTTAAATTAGCCAGTAAGACATGACAGGCCATATGGCAGTACCAGCTAATGCACACCTTGGTACATCAGCTTGGGCAGGGCCCCTAGCACACCAGAGACCTGAAGTCACTAGAGCCAGGATGCAGTCTGTAGTAAATTCTTTTTAACTGGGTTTAGGGTTTTTTTAAACACAGGATTCTCACCTGTTTAGATTTTACATACACACAAACACAAATGTATAAAGTTTTTCTTTCCTGAAATACTGGAGTTAAAGATTAACTAATGAATGCTCAGAATTAGAACTCATTTCTATCTTTACACTTTTTCAATTCTCATGACATCATTCTCTCTATGACTCAGGATTATTTGTACAGATAAAGAAAGAAATAATGCCCTCAGCAAACTGACTAATACATGATGTCTTTCAACTGGTATCAAACTCTAGGTGTCTGAAAAAAACCCCATGGATACGCTACTTCGGCATCCTCAGCCCACACTGTAGGAGCTCACCACCAAACAACAAGTCTGTGCCCCAATATTCAAGTCCCCAGAACTGAAAGAACAGCCCTGCCTCACCTGTCAGTACCTTAGACTGCTTTTCCTCAGGTTTTCTACTTAAAAGATTAAAGTGCAATACAATGAATGGTCTGGAGTGTTTCTTGCAAACTCTCACTGCACTGTCAAACCTATTAGCAGTGTCACCGTCAGGATACTGCCATGTTCAGCTCACACTGTGGAATTTACCAGACATAACTTGTCCATTAACCAGATTAAGTATCTTAGGAAAGTCTCCTCAAAACAGATTGGCTTTGGCTGCTTAAGGGACACCGCAAAACCAGCATCTGAACTAGGGCCAGCATTTTTCACATCAGTGCTAAAAATACAGGAAAGAAGGAGGAAAAAAAGGGATTATACTTTTGTAAGGGTAATAAACAGGCCCCAAAATAACTTCAAAAATCATTCAATAAAGCTTACATCTTGTAAGAAGTACCTACATAATTTTTATCCTATTTAAACTATTTTTTAACCAAATACTGGCATACATTACATTTCTAAGCATATTTAAAAGAAAAATAAAGGTAAAAATATTTTTTAAGTTGTCTATGATTTTAGTCATGCAGTATGACTTCACTGCAAAGCATTGTATCAGTTACTATAATTCTAAAAATCTAGGGAAAACAGAAAAATCACACCATTAATTTGTACCTCCTCCCAAGCATTTTCTTCTTTCTGCTACTGCCCTCGTTTTGTTGAAAAGCATTCACCTGCTTAAAACAGTCTATCAAAAATAAATTGCTAGCAGAAAAGGAAAGTTTGACTGGGAGCAAAGATATAAGAGGC
Organism: Corvus hawaiiensis; assembly: GCF_020740725.1. Classification (NCBI taxonomy): domain Eukaryota; kingdom Metazoa; phylum Chordata; class Aves; order Passeriformes; family Corvidae; genus Corvus; species Corvus hawaiiensis. The sequence continues at coordinate 82,931,688 of NC_063213.1, read as the reverse complement.
AAAGACAGCCAGGAAGAAACAGCAGATTAAATGTGACAGACAAGTTCAGGGAGATAATTCCTATTTCCTTTCTGATCTAGGGTACTGTCAGTGAAGAAAAAATGTAAAACAGAAACTGCCCCAAACCAACCACTACTATACATCAACAACTTGCCTTCAGCAGGGAAGGAAATGATAAGATTTCTTTTTTTATACCATTTAGTAAATGATCATATTGGGTGTTACTCTGTGTTTGTTTGGGTTTTTTTCACTCTCATCTCTTAAGGTCTACCTCTTCCATGCCCCCCAACCCTGCCAATTTTACAAAAAAAGGGAAAAGAAGACCCATGACCAAATGGGAGCAGATACTGCTATCTGGTGATACAAATCACTGCTCCTAACTTTCTTACTCACTAGCCACTTTGACTGAGGGCTGAGTGCCTCAGCAATAGCATGATGTTACTAAGCAACACTGCCAAGCAGCCCTGCATAAGCTGTTTGGATAGTTCACCACAGCTTCACGATGATTGAAAACAATATTAGGCCTTTGTAGCAGCAGAGATCCTTGAAGTTTTGCTAATATTGATGCTAGAAAAGATAAAAAATTATTATTTCCAATTTTGAGCTCTAAAAGTTTGTGTTGCACCATGAGCTCTATGCTGATGCAGAGGCTGTGGCAATGCATTCAACTCAGCAAGTAAAGGAATGAAATACTAGTGTACTTGATGAGACATGCCCCAAAAGTAAATATCCAGAAAAAAAACCCTCTATGGGATAGCCTGTGAAACCCCACAGTGAGTGCTTCACTGACAAGGACTGCAAACCAAAGGGAAGTAAGAGCACATCCTTAATTCCCTGAAGCTTTCTTCTTTCACAAGGCCGTACCTAAGCAAACTTGGAGACCCAATTTCTGCTAGTTAAGCAGCAGTATAGGCTAAACATCCAAAACCCCAAAGGTCTTTGTAGGGCTAGAGACCACTTCCAGCAGCATGAGTGATTTGCTAAAAAGTGCTGCTGCCTCCAGCAAAACAAATCAGGCACTATTGCACTAGTGCCTGCTGGAGAAAATTTAACTTTCTGATCGTGTTTAACACAGTGGAAAAGCACAGCAGCTAAAAAACCCAGCAACTCTCAAGCCTTACACCAAACTGAGCATCAGCTCAGTCAACCTTAAACGGAGTAAGTTCTCACAGCAGCTCTGGTGCAGGGGGAGGGGGAAAACCTTTCCACATCAACTCCTCCCTGCACAGAGAACAGAAAGAACACCTAGAGCTTAAATCCAACTAGAAGTGAGATTCTCAAGATTTTCACCGAGAATTTGTTAAGGAAAGTGCTTTTTGGGCCAGTGGTTCCCAAAGGGAAAAACAGTCACTGGGACACTATGGGCAAGGTAACACCAAAAAACAAAAGTCAGTTGGGTAATGAAATGTTAAGTCTGCCCAACTACAGTATTCCTCAATTGGCTTTTCCTGGGCAACCTGCATTCTTTATCTAATTGTGCTGTTGTTCCTAGAAGCTCACAGTTCCAAGAGGTGGTTTTCCTGCTAATAGGAAGAGGCAAACATAGTTCCAATGAATCCAGATCATACATACACTTTTTAAAAAGTATTAACTTATTATGAATATTGTTCTTGTTTTGCAAACCTATGTTCCAGTTTCTGATAGACACAGCTGAAATCTAAGACACCGTATCTGAGGTTTGCTCACAGAAAAGCATTGGCAACTTATCTTTCGTAATTCCTTTTACAAGAAGATTGCACATTATTAGATGCGTGAACAATATTAACTTTTGAAAATTTTTGAAAAACTTTTGAAAAACCTGGCTTTCACTAAGAGAATAGAGAAAAGCATCAGGTAGTATTTGTTCTTTTACATAAAGTCATCTTTGATAGAATATTAAACACTTTCTCCTTTCAGAGGCTTTCTCCTCCTCAGTGAGCATTTGCTTGCAGTCCCTGGTTTCTAGACTTCCCCAAAAACATGAGGTATAAGTATGCGACATTCCAGGAGAAAAAAATGGAGCTCATTATCTTTGTCTTTTTCTCAGTGCCAAATTCAAGAAAGGGGAGGTATCTCGGGATATTCTGTAACACACTCTATTACTCATCAAGTTTTCATTATCCATTTGAGACTCACTGCATTTAAAATACAGGAGTTAAAACATGGACATTTTATTAAAGGTATACATAATCAATTTGAATACAATCTAGCTAAAGAATTTAGTTAGGCCTGTAAAGAAGTCTAGACCAACAATTACCCACTTTTACAATTACGCTCAAAAGATTATTCAAGCTGCTTTTAGGTTGTTTCCATTACATACACATTGAGACCTCTGCTAGAACACTTAAAATAATCTCCTATTACTAGAATAATTATAATCTAAAGCAATTCTAACAGGGATGCCCTAAATAAAAGAAATGGTGAATGCAGAGACAAAGAAAAGGAATACTGTTAAAACCATGACATGAGTAGCTTAAGGACTTTAAGTTATGCTGCAATAATCATTGTATCCCATGAAAAAAAGTTTTCTCCTTTAGTTCATTATTCTTACTAATATAGCAATCACTCAATAGCATGCATTTAGCATCCAACTCCCAAAAACTCAGAAAAATACCAATGTAAACCCTTCCACAATAAGCAACAAGCAAAGGAGGAAATGGATGGCTACAGATTCTTTCCAGCAGGAACTTACTTAAAAAAGAGTGACAACAGAGAAGAAAAGAAACAAAACCAGCAAAACAGACTTTGCAATTAACCTCACAAATTCAGATTATTGATGAAAAGCATGGCCAGAAAAGGACCTCAGGCTGAAAGAGTCCTGTCACTCCAGCAGAGAATCCATGCTAAACTGAAATGGCCACGACAAATGCTGCAGGAGACAAATGGTGAAAGAAGGTCACTGGCAAAAGGAAAGCAGATCTAAGACAAGGAACATAAGAAATGTATTCACAGCAGTTTGCAACAAACTACTGGAAGTGTTCAGCTTCAAGAATGGCTTTAACAGTAATTTCAATTAGAAGAATGAGATGGTGTAGTCCAAAGGTGACAAGCACTTGAGGCATTCTGAACTCTCACACAATTAGTTTCTGGTTATTCATAAATGCAAATTGATCCATTTGCATGTCAAATGGCTGCCCTGCCTGTGAAGCCAACACTTCCATGGCCATATGGCTGGCTGAAGACATGTGCATCAAGTTTTGCCTGATTCTACAAAAGCAGTCCAAAATGTACTGCAGACTGAAAAAAGCAGTGATGTGCAATCCATCACAATCTTGATAAACTTCAGAGAAAAAGAGCTTTTCAGCTAAAACAGTTAATTCCTGAATTCCTGGATTCACGAGATAGGATCTTAAGCATGGCAGAACATGAACTAGATCACTTTGGAGGAGACTGCTCAGTTGTGTTCAGCATTAGCTTCAGATTCTTGCCAAAGGCATCTCAAGATGCAACACAGACAATGATGACATGAGCGATACAGGAACTGTAACTTCAGACAGGAAGGAATGTAAAATTTCTATGAGTAAACCTTGAAAACTTTGAAGTTTGGTCAGAGACCAGACAAAGTGCAATCATGGCTGGGGGGGGGGGTCACTGTATGCACTAGGGCTACTGGGTTCAAACCTTTTGAGGGAAAACGGAGGAGCACTAGCTCACAAAGATGCTCCAGTCAAACAAATCATGGTTGGTTAGTCAAAGCCCTAAAATCAAAGGCTGATGGTGAAAAGCCACTCAGAAGATGCCTTTAGCTCTCACTCCCTCCTTGGTCTGATGAATCATAAAAATATAGAAAGGCTTGGGTTGGAAGGAACCTTAAAAATCATCTAGTTCCAAATTCCCCCCCACCATGGGCAGGGATGCACTATCCTAAAAGCTGCCAGGGACTCAACTAATCTTGTCTTTTTTCATAGAATGGCAAATCCTTCATCAAATTATTTATTCTTACCAGCATTCAGCACTCTTAATGAATAACCTCCATTTACTACGTGCAGCTATGTAATCTAGCAGCCTTTCCTCCATTGAGAAATGCAGGAAACACACTAAGTCAGGTCTGTGTACAACAAGCTTCATTTCTTGATAATCCATGCAGGATAGTTCAGAAGAGATGAAGGCTACAAAGAGTGTCTCTTGCCTACAGAGAGTCACAGCTGCGTACAGTTCACCAGATGAAGTCCTAACCCTGTATAACACTCTCAGTTTTGCTTGTTATGTGAGGCCATGTTAGGCCATGAAATATTCTATTATGTTCCTGATACAGGTGGCTGAGATATGCAGTACTCAACCAGGTCACACAGGTATTTTCCTACTCTTCTTTCCAGCCAAAGATGCCGAACACATAACTAGCTATTACGTGTGTTATTGCCTTGGCTCCAATTCTGTTCTTTCCTTCCCATCTGCAAAACTCTTTCTACACAGGATTTATCTTCTTCTCTTCAGAAAATGCCTCCTAATATTCCACTATCAAGAAGTTTCCTTGGCTTATTACACAGTTTTGTGCCAAGTTAATAAAATGAAGAGGTATTTTTCAAGTAGCCAAAAGAGTTCTCCTTGTGGAACTTTATTAGTAGTACCCTTCCTTTCCATTACTTCAGTATTCAAAATGACAAACTGACAATGTTCCTTTACCCAGGTCCCTGCCCAAGTACACTCTTGCAGGAATATCCATCTTCTCTAGCTTAACTAAACATTTCCCAAGTGGCACTACAGAAAATGCATGCTCAGAGCCCTGACAGGAAATAGAAAGACATCAAATATCATCTAAGAAAAGGTCAGTAAGCAGGTCATTCCAGCACAATCTGTTTCTGGAGAACTCATGTCAGAAATTATCCTATTAACCATTTACTACCTCCATGCCTTATACTATCCTTTCTATCAGTTTTTGTTGTAATGTCCAAAGAGCACTGTAATTAGCAGGTCTACAATTTTTCTTTCACTCACTCCTCCCTTTCTTCAGGGTGTATTAGTCCCAAACTCACAAAGGGCTGTCATATTGTCTCCCTCCACCTTCTTTTCCCCGACAAGTATCTGAAAGAGTCCAACTCACCCTCCTTTACAGACCATGATCCCAGGACTTTGAAGAGCTCATGACACCTTTTGGTGAGCAAATGTAAACATGACTGCATTCCCGCTGAACCAGGATGCTCAGGGAAGTTGGCGGGTGGGGGAAAGACCCCATGCAGAGGTGTCATTTTGCTCTCCAGTGACAGGAAATCTGTCCTACTATCAGAGGGTCACAGCTCCTTCATCCACCCTTGCTTTCCTCTCAGGCAACACTCTTTAAACCCAGGGACAGCTTTAGCCCTATGATCAAAAGCTTTTACTGCCTGAGAGCAGCACAGCTGGCTAGCTGATAAAAGGGATGGTTTGGACAGAGAAGATAAGGGGCCATAAGGCAAGACATAAACATACACTATGGAGGAAGTAAATGTAGAAAAACATATGCAAAAATCTCCTCAGTAAAGGGAGGATTGCATGAACCACTTGTATTCAAACTAATATGGCATTTTTCTATTACACCATCATAGAATGGTTTGGGTTGGAAGGGACCTATTAAAGATCATCTAGTTTTGACCCCCTGCCATGGGCAGGGACACTTCTCCACTTACACACTGTAAGTCGCAACTTGATGTACTTACTAAAAATCTATGTGATCCAACTGGCAGTTTCACATGCCGTGCCTTATAATTGTAAGATTAGTCATCACTTGGTCCTCCTCATTTCAGCATATCAAATTGTGACTTTTGCTTCTAAGCACTTACGATAATGTACAGTTCCATGAATTCATTATCATTAGACAGTATCTCTCTGTCCTCTCCAATACCACTTTTATAAACCCAAAAGGTATTCAGTTCTGGGTCCACATCTATGTGATCTTCAAATTTGACCCTACAATTACTGAAAAATTGCCCCATTTATCTCCTGTGATTGCTCATAGAGCAAATTTGGTCCAGTTTAGCTTCTGGCAGCTGCCATCACTGACAAGTAATGTTTTACCTCTAAGCACTCTGCAACTGGCACAGGCAGACATAGGCACCTCCCCACCCTTTATTTAGCCTTAAATAAAGAGAGCCTTCCTCAAATGCCCATTTTACCATCTTCTTTCTGTCATAATTAATTACTTTTGATCAGCGGCACCTGCACTGCTTTAAAGGGAGTGTGTGCACACAACCACCAAAAAGCTAGGAGATATCCCAACAAATGAATGCTCACGTTACAATGAGCTGTATACTGACTTTCTAAATCTCAGCTACTCCATCTACTCCTAACAGTTTCTGTGCCACAGTAACTGGAGAGGATGATGTTTTCCCCCACAGTAAAAATGAAGGGCATGTTCTCACTTCCCATAAATACTGAAAGACCATGGTGAACATAAGATTTCTGTCACTTTTTATCAACACTTTTGCAACAAATATTTCCAGGCTACTGGATAAGGCCTTGCAACAGGGTTTGAGACTGAGGAAGCTGCATCTTTCACATGTGCCTTCTTTGCCCAGTGCACAAGCAAGACAAACACAGTCATCCCATTTTAGACTGTACAGCACAAACAAGTATTTTCACTGATGCCACAAAAACCTGAGTGTCAGAAATTTGACAGAAGGGCACCTTGCCTTTGCCTAATACTCCCTAGTCCATACAACAGCAGAGGACAAGAGGAACAAGAGGACACCATTGAGACCTGAAGGCAAAAATGGGTTGTAACAGGCAAGGATGAGACTCAGCCTCACTAGCATGCCCTTAAGACCCAAAATTTTGGGTGTATAATCATTTATGAGGCCATATTCTCTTCCTGCTATCTCATATATGAGACAGAACTCAGATCAACATAAACAAGACAAGCATATGAACTGCAGTGCCAACACTGGTTAATGTATTTCTGTTGCTCTAACCTAAGTTCCATGAAGGCAGGCTCCCAAAACACTGCTCTTTGACTTCATGCATTCCACTGGATTTCAGTAGTCAAGAAACACTGGCAAATTCCAGCTCCTTGGTTTAACCATCCTTCTGCTAAGGGCATAGACTCTTCTCTGTTAGCTTTTTTTCAACTTCACCTCCTTCTTGTGCTCCTGCTCAGCAGGTATATAAGCAAAGACATTCAAAATTCTGCTCTGATGCTTAGGGAATTTCTTCTAGTGACTCGCACGCTTAAATTTGAATCCTGGCCTTCTGAGGTACATTGCTAAAGTTCAGGACCAGAGGCCAGAAACCACATGTGTGGTCACCAAGCAACAGCACAGCCTTCAGTAGTCCCAAGAAGCATATCTGATGTTACATTCACCTAAAATCCCAGGAACAGCCACTGCCACTCAGTTTCCAGTCACTTGGCTAAAATACTTGCAGCTTTATACAAGTTGAACCCATTTTCAGCCGTGCTGCACACTGGTGTTCTTTGCCTAAAAGCTTTTTAGTTTGCAATATTATTGATTTCACACCCCTCTGAAAGACCATTAGGAGGATCAGTCAAACAATTTCCCTTCTCAAGAATGGGAAGCAAAGGGAAAGGTGGTGATCAGTAAGACAACAGGACCCAAGTTTAGACATATTTCTTGTGTTTGCTCACACTGGGAGCCAAAGATCAAGTTCATTAGCTCAAAGATGCACATGGGGCTTCTGTATTTGGCTTTTGTCAATTATTCCTCTCCTACAAGCGAATTAATTTCATGTAAGCCAGATCTGAAAGATACAGGAGCGAAAATCATGGCAATAATAACATATTTCAAAGTTATCCCTATTCCTTCTCCTTTTTTGCTGTACTGTCCATTGTGGTTACCTTTTTAAAGCTGGAATTTAGCACCATTGTAAAGGTTCCAGTTGTAACAATTAGAATCATAACTATTGCTGAGTAAATAGGTAGAATAACTGACAAAGAAAAGCAAAGTGAACACTGAGTTGTGTATTTGTATCAACTCCAAACCAACACCAGCATATCTAACCTCCAGGCTGCAACATGGAAAAAAGTAATTTTGTATCAGAAAGACACCAAACTCTAAGTTCTGATTAATATCTGAAATATTGCTGGATATTACTCAAAATCTTCCACTTGGTTTTCTTATCTGAAAGAGTCTCAAAACAAGAGTAGAAGACTTCAGTGTAAGTCCCAGAACAAAGGAGCATTAACGGTGTTCTCATGTGTAAAGACTCTGACAGCAGGTAAAGGAATTTTCCAGCTAATAAAAACAAAGAAAAAAAATTTAGAAAAAAATCTATGGAAAACTATTTTGGTTAAAATTAATGAAGCAATTTGGTTCTCCCTAGAAAAGAGATACTCACGGGATTCTGTAAAAATACAAAATAGTTATGGGAAACAACTGAGTGTCCTTTCTGTTATGATCAATCACACAGATGGTCCAAGAGCTTATCTTAAAGCCCCCAAAAAAAAATCCTAATATTTTTCTTCCTTGCCTGTCCAAAGAAGTACAATGGTACATCACACCTAGACTGTTTTATTAGCTCAGCCCAGTGTCTCAGGTGGGGATTTAAAGGCACAGGGAACTTTTAATTCTGGGATGATTTATATTCACTTTGGCTGTAACTTAACAGCAATGTAGCTACTCTAGCACAAATACATAGTACAGTGGGATTTACTAGAGACCTCTTAACAAGATAATATTTTTAAAGATAGCAATGAACTAGTGATATACAGATGATCCAATATCTTTGTGCAGTCAAAAGGAAACATCAATCCATGCTAGTGTTAATGCTCATCAGTTACCCCATACAAAGCTGCTTAAGCTGTTCTGTGCCCCTATAATTGCACACTGACATGCTAAAACATGTCAACACTCACCATCAAATAGAAGTTCTGCCATAAAACCCAACAGGAAACCACGGTTCAACACATCATATGCAGTGAAAAGTTTATAGAAGGAAAAAGGGTAAAGGAAGGTCCTTGGCAAAGAGAGAGAAGAGTGAGGCAAAACAGATGAAGCAGCAGAAGGAATCAATTAAGACCCTGATAAACTTAGAACTCTTTGCTCATTAAAGAGTGGAAAGCATATTTTATGTATTAACCCATGCCACATTTTTATAAACTGGTGTTACTTTAACGTTAATACTACAAGTGCATACAAACAGTCCTACTCAGGAAGGAAAAATTCCTTTCCATTTTGATTTTACAGGGACTTGAAAGAAGATTGTAAACACCAGGCTGAGCACTGAAGTTTCCAACAGTGGTAGGTAGCATCAGGGCTGTCTAGAGGGATGCTGCAGCTCCTGTTTCAGCGGAACATGTCACCACTACAGGAAAGATAGCTGTAGAATATTCTTTCCACCTAACATTACAGCACGTGATTCACACCTAAACTCATTTCTTAAACTTAACCTTTTGGTACAGCTTATGAAACATGGTGCAGTCTTCAAGCAGGATTATCATCATTTTAGCTTTTTGTAATAAGGCAATGCATAAACTTACTTTCCATTGCCTTAGGTGTCCCTAGTCTTCCCTAAACCTGGGTGAAGAGGGAGGAGTGGCTCTGTAACATCGGGGCTGCTCCCAGCCACATAACCTGAGGCACAAACCACCTGAACAACACACTTTAACTGCCTCCTTCGCCTTTGCTCCCAAACAAACTCAGTACTCCTCCAGTACTGTCTGTCGGGTTCTGCCCAGCAGGAGATGCTTCAGAAGAGCATGAAGAGTGGGCACCTGTGCCATGACCTGCCTCCTGTTTTCACATGTTTCTGCTGCTTGCTGTCCTTCATGCTCCTCCTTCCAAGCAAAACGGGCTGCTTTGTTGAGTTTGGCTCCTAGCAGCACTCCGAAGCTCAGTCCAGGTGTGGAAGCTGCAAGAAGGTATTTACAAGCTGTGCTTTCTGGATTTGGATTGCTGCTTGAACAGACGGTCGAATATGCTTTGGAGCAGTGCAGAGCAGAAAACTACTTCTAAAACTGTAATTGCAGATGATAGCAATGAAGCAGCTAGACTAAGAATAAACACAGCAAATGTACGCTCAGCAGAGCCACTATATACACATGTACACACACACCCATACACACACACACTTGGCAGTGGCAGCAGCTCAAATATAACTAGATTAAAAGCCATTTCTGAAGACGTTTCTAAGGTTACTCGGTTAAAACTGAGTCACTGCACGCTGTTGCATGTCTCATTTGAAATTCAGGATGAAGTCTAAGAATTGCCATTTTTATAATTTCAAGTTGTTTCATAATCGAATTTGTAGGAAATTAATATAAATAATGCCATCTTCTCAGTTAAGTTTTACACAGATTATGTTTTGGGCCATCTATGTAACTTTTTATTTGAATGTTTTAAAAAATGTATCTTACCTGAATGACTTCTCTTTTAAATATCTAAGTCTGGCACTGATACAGTTTGGCTTGTTTAGCACACTGAAACCCAGTAGTATTCATGAACTAGATAGCTCCAGGACAAATTTCTGGTATCATGCAAAAATAATTAAAACAAATGCATTATTTGTGTTTCTAGTAATTACTACAAATACTTATTTTTTTATTGCCAGATATAAATAAGATTACTGAGTTTAACATCATCCCTGTGATGACACATACATATCAATGCAACTTCACATTAATCACAGCAGGCAAGCCATCAATCAGTGCAATGTGACAACTATTCTTCATTCCTCCTCCTCCTCTCTCACTCTCAAAAACCCCAAAAAAACTTCAACTCATCTTTGGATGTTTTGAACAAGAAGCAAAACCACTATTTGTTGACCATTAGCTTTTCAAAATACAATTGCTTACTCTCCTTCTCAGTGGGTTTGATTTCTAACACATTTTTCTAACATTTTTTCTAATGACTGAAAAACTCCTGCAAAAATATAATACACTTACAGCTCAAATTCCAAAACTGTTCTGAGCAAAAATACCTACAGAAAAAAAGAAGAAATTAAGATTGCCTCAGTAGTATCTGTAACATCTGATCCTGGCTAACTCCAAAGCATATGCTAATTTTAAGCCTCTGAGTAGTCCATTGACTCCAGTGAATCCAGTGAAAGTCTAGAAGATTAGTCAGGCACTTAACACTGCCAGCAAATGTGTAACTCTGGGATGGCAGGGAGGCCATGAGGAACATGCATAAGAATGGCAGTGGAAAATAAGGGGTAGGAGCACACAATAGGAAACCTTTGCAAAAGAGTGGATCATGTGATAGAGCTGCTTTCAAGGACTACTTGAAAGGCTGTCACCACTGCGGGGGGGGGGGGGGGGGGGGGGGGAAAAGAGAAAAGGTATTTACTAACATACTGTTGCTTACACTGAGTCTTTCAAGTAGCAATACTCTCTCTCTGCATATCTGCCCCCTAATTCAAGTTACATGATTTTCCATTTGTTATAAAATAGAACAACGAGGGGTTTTACATATCCTAAAACCAAATCCCTAAGATACTAGTGACCCAGTAGATTGTTATGTCTGTTCTGATCAGCCCAACACTTGGCAAAGTTAGTCTTGCTTTATCAGTTTTTACAAACTCAACAGCAAACTCAAATGGTCAATCACTATTTCCCTCCCATAGTAAAATCCATACAAAAATACACCAGCCACTTCCTAAATGCATGCATCATCTATAGGCTTTTCTTTTGACCAAATCCATAAATCAGTAGATCAGGCAACTCCCTGCAGTAGGCTTTAAAAAGATGCAGGTTATGCAAGATGCAGAAGTCTTATCAAAAGCTTTTATTTAAAAGCAATCCAAGAACATGAATGTCAGTTCCTTAACTTTCAATCAAAACAAAGTAGAAAATCCTATTAGGAATGTCTATAGAAGCACTATTGGCCAAGAAGGCCAAAAAAGCCTAAATCCACGTTTCAACTTGGATCTAGCCCAGGACGAACAGCTTCTCTAGCACTTCAGAGTCATTATGCTGGACCTTAAACCTTACAGAAAAAAAAAATTTTGGACTAAGTTATCATCACAGATTTGATGCTGCAATGCTATAAATAATGCCTTCTTTAAAAAAAAAACAAAACCAAACCCCCAATACAACATAAATTCCAATGCTAACAGTACATAAAACAGGAAAAAGAACTGTACCTCTTAGAAACTTCCCAAAACAAAGACTTCTATCCTAGAACAGAGGTAAGAAAAATCAGGGAAATACTAATAGCTCATAGCCACAGGTATAGAAGTTTTAAATCTATTTTTTTCTCTGTTCCTTTGATGCTGACAGTTCCATCCATGCCTTTTTAGGCTCAAACAACTCTTGCTATAGGATGAAGTCAGAAAACTCCCTAAAATACAAAGTCTGTGGCAATTCTAAATTTCCACTGTACAAAGGCAGTATTTAATACTTGTGGCCGACAGTGTGTTGGACTACAGCAGGGAGAAGTTGTATTAATATAATTACTAAATAAATCACTTAGTATTCTGAGACGCACTATTTGACAACTGGCTTGATATAAGCACCCCGAGATCTTGAATTTTACCTTAACTTAATGATACTGTCACTTTACTCGTTCTGAAATTAAAATGTGGTGTTATATATATATACAGATATAGATATATATATATGTATGTATATAGATATATGTGAAGATATAAAGTTTTAAAATCCCTGCCCTTCAAATGGGAAAAAAACTTCAGCAAATAGTTCTTACAAGGAGATAGATCAAAACTGTATTATTATTATTTAATTCCATCTGTTTGTTTAGACACATTGGAATTATATAGGATGCTGACAACAGCTGGAATGGGGGAGGGCAGGTGGGTGAGAGGAGGAAGGGCGGTGAGGTCTTCACTCCAGTAAGAAACTTGTGTACCTGACTGATAGACTCAGGCAAACTTCTTTATGTATCCTATTTATCTTCAAATCTATTTATGTCACACAAGAGAACATATGAGCATAGCAGCTGTTACTATAGCAATGAAACTGGAAATTTTGAGAACACAAAAAACCCACCCCTGAAGGATGCTCAGTTTAGCAGAGAGATGGTTTAGAGAACAGCGCACCAGTATCTCACTTGTAGGATCTGCTCAAAGTCTGCGTTTACAGAGACATTAAATCAGCTGTAACAGCCTGTTCCCCAAAGAGCACTCGGAGCCAAATCACCGCCACCTCTTACTCGGCACGACTCGGTACACCGGGAGTTCCCGCTAAGTAACCCCAAACTTGTCAAGTACGCCAGAGCCGCCCGTAAATCTGGGGAAGAGCGATTCCTTGCAAAAGGCTCAGAGGTTCTGATCGCGGCAGAGAAGGGATTCGCCATAGTAACAAACACCCCCACCCGCACCGCGGGTCACAGCGGGGAGCGCGGCGAGCCCCGCACCCCCCCGGCAGCACGCACACCTGCCCGGCGCCGGGAAGGCGGGACGAGCCGGGAGAACTCAGGTACTTTGCTCAAGCAGCGGCAGGCAGCCTCTCCGGGCACGACCCGGCACGAAACCCACCCGCAATTCTCCCGAATACCGTTCTTCTGTCAAACGCACCCCGCTCCCTCCCTCCCGTCCTCAGCCGGCGGGCCTGTCACCCCGCCTCTCGCCGTCCCTCGCCCCTCGCCGCCTCCCCTCCGCGCACCCCCGTCCCCCGCCGCAGCCGCGGACCCGAGGCGCTGCCGGCCGCTGTTTACCTGCGAGGGAGCCGGGTCTCTGCAGGGTGGCGGTGGCGTACAGCTCCTGGGAGTGCTTGCTGTACTGATCGGCAGCGTGAACCAGCCGCTTGGTAGGCGACAGGGTGGCGTAAGTGCCGATGGTGGAGCTTAACTGGTGGATAGGAGAGGAGGAAATGTTAGACTGGACGGTGGGCGGGGAGGTCACTCGGATGGGGGACGGCGACAGTCCCGCCGAGGAGACGACGATGTTGATGGGCGAGCTGGTGCTGTAGGACTTGGCCAGGCGGCTGGGGGACTGCTTCGGGGAGGAGAGGCGCTGCGCGGTGGCGTAGGCGGCGCCCTCGGCGGCGGAGCCGGCCCGCGGCAGCTTGGTGGGGGAGCCGCCGGGCTGGGCGGGCAGCGGGGAGCTCACCCGCTGCGCCGGCAGCGTGGAGCTGGCGTAGTAGAGCGCGGCGGCGTGCTGGGGCTCGGGCAGGTGGAAGGCGCTGCCATGGCTGGGCGCGAAGGGCTCCCGCGGCTGCGGGGCGGCGGGCGGCGGCGGCGGCTCCGGGCCGCCCGGGTGGGCGCCGCGGCCCCCCGGGCCCTGCTGCGGGAAGGAAAGGCAGAGGCGTCAGCGGCGGCGGGCGCCCGGCTCCCCCGGCCCTGCGCGGGGCGAGGGGGGGCCGCCGGCCGGAGCAGCCCCCCAGCCGCACGCAGCCCACTCTCTGACCTCAAACCAGGCCGGCACCCGGAGCCTGCGGGATTACGGGAGCTGTTAATCTGCTAAAGCATTGCCGGCCTTTCAGGGAAAAACCAGCCGCTGGCTCGGGCCGAGAGGCGTCGAAACTCCTCCCGACGGCTGAAGCCAGCACCCGGCCGTGGGGCACAGCGCTCCCGGGCTCCGGCTCCGGACCGCGTTCACATGCCGGCCCCTAAAGCAGGCAGGGTTTAGCCCCGGCTCAAATACTTAGATACATACATATACAGACATCTATACACCCGCGCCCCTTTATTCTGCATACATTAGAGAAGAGCGGCCGAAGCCACGGAAGGGCCTTTAACCGAGTAACTTTCCTCGGTTTCCAGCAATCTGTGTCCTTAGGAGGAGAGGCACCGCACCAGGAGTTCGCTGCCCCCTGCGGTCCCGACCTCGGTGAAGGGGCGGAGGCAGGGGAATCCCGGGCCGGTGCACGCCAAGCCCCGCTGGAAGCACGGAAAGCGGCCGCCTCGTACTCAGTTACGCGGCACGAAGGGGGCGGGGGGTACGGGAGGAGCTGCCGGGGCCGGGCGCTTCCCTGGGCCACATCCAGCGGAGAATCTGCATCGGGATGCAGGGAGGGAGCTCCCTGCACCGACCCGCTGGCCGCGGGCAAGGCAGCGCTGAGTTCCCTCTAAGACCGGTAATTGAGGGGGGCTGGGAAGAGGGAGCGAGAGAAAATCCTCGGGAGATGCTGCCTATGAGAAATTTCGGTTCGGTGTCTGAGCCGCTTCTGAAGCCGCAGAGGATGGAGCTCGCCTTCACACGCAGGCGGCTCCCCCTTTTTTTTTTTTTTTATCGGGGATCTTAGGCTCAAGAGATCATCTGTGAGTCTAGTAACATTAAAATCCTCTCATAACTGTACTCCGCAGTGAGTGAGAGCTCAGCGCTCTGTTGGAAGATGCACTGTTGGATTCAGATACTTTTTTTTTTTTTCTGGTTATGCAGGGGATTTACTTGAAACCTCAGAAACTGCTCCGGATCCTCGGAGTTGACAGCATAGTTTGAATCGGTCTGACCACTGCTTTGCCCAAACACACACACACCTCTCAGCTACTGATTTTCTTAGCCAGAAGAAGCTTTAAAATGTGAATAATGAATTTTGTGACTCAATTCGAAGAGGTGTTGTGAATGCCAAGAGCAGCATTGTTATACATTGAATAGCAATGTGGTTTTTCAGTAGCATCCTACAAAAAAACAAGTAGGCAAAAGCACCAGGTTCCTGGTATGAAATTTGATTTATTTGCGCTAGGATATTCAATAAAGGATTTGGTCAGAAATTGAGGACAACATAACTAAGCGGAGCAAAAAATAAACAAGGTTCAAAATGCCAGAAATGTGTACTTCTTCCTAAGTACACCCACTGGAAATATTTCTTCTTTTTTTTTTTTCTACTTTTGGAGTCTGCCCCTCATCTTAAATGCTTTGTATCTGGGGGAAGAATATGTATTTTCCTGGACAGAGACAAGAAGAGAAGCTCCTTCTGTAGCTTTGCTCTCAGTTGTTAGTAGTGTGGAAGAAGCTACCAGCACTGACAGTGTTCTGGCTTCTCAAGAGAGCACTGCCAGACCCAAACCTCACTGGGTTTGGGAGGTTTTGCACCTCACAGAGCAATGGCTTTACACATAAATGAAATGGAAACTGTTCTCCTCTAGGTGCTCTGTACGGTGACTGCCAGGTGAGCAAGGGGCTCACAGATGCAAGTACCTGCTCTCTTTTGAGCTGGACTGTTCTGATTGCAGCAGTGAGTAACAAACACCACAGCTTCAAGTACAAGCCTTGAAATTTTCATAAACGGCCAACAAGTTCAAGTTGCTCATTTGAAAGGCTCCTCACAAAAACCAGGGAAGAAACTGATGGGAATATCAGTGAACTTTTAAAAACTACTTTCATGCTGAGCTACTTACCTTATATGCTCTAAACTGGAAAGAAGGACTAATCTGCATCTGACTGTCCAATAATGTATCTGACAGGAGTACAGTTTTCATTTTCCAGGTTTAGACTATATGGTAAAAACTTTTATAAAACAAAAACAGGCTGGCATGATTTAGGACAACATGCGCAGAGCAAACTTCGCACATAACAAAAGGTCATTCAAACCAGCTACATTATCAATTGATTTTACTTTTTGGACTGTTAAGTAGCATAGTAAAAATAATTTCATAATAAACACTTCCAAAATACAGTCTTCTGCAATGTTACCAGTGCACCAGTTATTTCTTCAACACACTGGTAATGCACTGGTAACTTTAACAGTTTGCTGTTGATCCTAAGGGTTTTTGGCAAGCACTGTCATCATGTATACAAAATTTATTTTTCTAATCTACTTCTACACTACTTCATGTGTCAAGGATTTAGAGTAATTAATTTCAAGTAAACCAGTATTATCCCATATTTCTAATAAATCTCTATAAAGCTGCAGGCAGTCTGCAAGCACTAATTCAAAAAAACCCCAAAAATCCTATTTCATGATCATTTGTTATAGGGAACAAGGTGTAGTGGTGGGACACAGTAATTAAATGCTTAATTAAAAATGCAGTATATAGCACTTCCTAAAAAGCTAAGCATTTGCTCTGTGTGAAGGAGAGAACTTCTGGATGAACAGATTGCAATGAAAACATTAGCATGCAGTATTTTCTAAGATGTGACTAATCTCAGACCTGTCTTAAATGTACCATGAGGTCTTCAGGTTTTTTCAAAGGGCCAAGCGTGCAGTAACGTTCTCCACTCATGTTTTCAGAGACAAAATGTGTTTTAGTTTCTTATTGTGTTTCTCCCTGTCTGTTGCTTAAGACAGACATAAAGACACGTCATTGTTCACCCTGCAATGTGACATACTTCATATGCAAGAATGAAATACAATGGTATTTCCCCCTTATTTTTTCCGTTTATCCATTATTTGTGTCAACCTGATAACAAAACTGTATTTAAGCTAATAAACTGAGAGCAAATTTGCTTATCAGTAATTATACTCTAGCATCAACCTATTTCATAGATGTTAATAAGAATCAAGGACTTTCTTACTACAGCCCTATAAATATCTATTCCAAGACACAGGGGTTTAATTTCCCCGGCATCCCAAAGAAAAGTAGCCTTGCTTATTTGGATTCAATACACGGATTCTGGTATACCCTTTTTAGAAGCAGGAATGTGTGAAAAAAACCATGAGAACATTAATACAGCTAGAAAAATGTTTTCTTTCCCATTTAATGTTACTAGGAAGATAATTTTCTACTGATACAAAACTGTATCTTTAGAGCTTCATACAGAAAATTATTGAGAGTATCCAGTTAGGTTACAGGAAACTAGAGAACAGTCTAACTGTTGTTTGCCTGTTCATTCAAGCATTTAATGCCCTAAATTCCAGGAAATTTGGGGGATTTTTGGGGGGGGTTGTTTGGTTGGTTTTGTGTAGGGCTTTTTGTTGTTGTTGTCTGTTGGGGTTTTTTTTTTTGGTTTTTTACAATTCCAATTGAAAATTTAAATTGGAACTTTAAACCAAAACAAGATTAAATGAAAGACTTCAAGATAAGATTTCTGTTTTGTGGAGTAGAATTGAGAGGGGCAAATAACTGTGTTGACTTATTTATTCTGCATAAAATTTTTCAGGGATTAGTAATTACAAAATGGCTAGACAAGTGAAACTTTGGGGCCAGCTGCTAATTATGAATCAGTCTGTTGATTCTTGCAGATTGCTCCCAGAGATTTAAGTAAGTCTGCATGCCCATCGTAGGTCTGGATGAACTTTAGTTTAGCGCTAAATGCCAGCACCAGTTTTCAGCTTGTTTTGCTCTCTGGATCTCTTTGCCCTTAAAATCTCATACAAGGTCACATCTAATGAATACTAACATAGTCATATACAGTACACTGAGGTCCATGAGGAGACCATTTCTCGATTGCAGGGAGGATTTTCCAACTGTATGCTCAAGTTGTGTGGAAAACCTCCCTCCAGGCCACTATGGCTTTTAAATATTGGTGTGTGTTGGTAGCTTTCGGCAGAAAACTTGATCATCCTTATTAGGGCTTTCTAGAGACACTCCAAGGGTACAGGTCTATTTCACTATCTCAGTGATACTCTGAGCTTTTTCAGAGACTGCAAGACTTGCCAGTCTGTTGAGGGTGACTTTTTTTTTCTGTCAGCCCAAAGAACCTTCCATAAGGCTTCACTCAAGGCATCACTCTGCAGTGGTCTGATGCCTCTATCAACACTCTTAGAAAGGGCAGAAGAAGGCATGGAAATTGCTTAACATTCTTTAGTCTTGGGATGCGCACTTCAGTCTTTGGGTAGGACCTTTCTTCTTTCTTCTGCAAGACTGCTTTAATGTCATTTGTAAGTTCTGACTAGGAAGATGCTACCTATGTTCAAGTGCTCTTATACAATAACAGATGCCAGACTATACCTCTGGATCCCTCAAATGTGTCTTATTTCACCTCTTTCTCCTGATTTTGTTCCATTGTTCCATTCCAAAATTCTAGCACTATTAGGAAAATTCGTCAGCCTACCTGATGCTACTCTCAAAGGTCATACATATAGATGAAGGTAGGTAATTGCAGTCTTCTACATCCACAAACCAAATTGTGTGAGATCTTTTCAGAGGGTCCAAGGATGGTCCATCTCAGGTTTTAAAGCAGCAACGAAAGCTACAGTCCTCATGCAGAATCAAAGCAGCATTGCAGATCTCCGTTGCCATCATCTCTAGTAGTGATTTGTTCTCTGAGTGCTGTAATGAGTAATCTGTCTTAAGATTTCATCTTGTTTCCTTTATGACAGAAAAATTCTTTCATTCATATTTGGAATCTGGTTTTAAACACATCATCATCGGCCATACCCTACCTGATGGGAAATCCTTATTTTAGCTTTTGTCTGGGTAGATTATCAAGCAGCCAATTGTGGCCAGTATACGGTTTCTGCCTGACAACCCATTCTAGCACTCATCTGCTAGTGAGGTGTGGTGGTCTGATGAATGACAAACTTATGACTTGTTTATAGGAAAAAGGAGACAGGTTAGAATACTAACTGTTAAATGGTTTTTCAAGACTTTTTAATCATCTTTATTTTCCATCTACTTTTTGACTTTTAGGGTTTTCCAATTCTGGGCCAGCTTACTCAGTCCAGAAGCATCAGGTGCACAGGATAATACACAGTAGGGATTTACCTGTGTTGCTGCCACAGCCTCTGAAAAGACTGCAGCATTACCAACAGCTAAACAAGTCCTCATCCAGAATGTAAACCTTCTTTCCTGTCCTGTTGCGAACACATGACAGAGTATGTGGAAAGCCACTCTTTGTAGTACCTGCTATGCTTTATACTCCTATGGTATCTCTGCAACGTAAGATTTACTGCAACATCTCAAGGTTGCAGTAAACTTGGTTATTCATAAATTATATTGTTCAAATAGATTTATTTTTGAGCAACTCATCTACAAAATCTGCTCTTTTTTGGTTTGGTTTTTTTTTTTTGTTTTTTTGTTTTTTTGTTTTTTGTAATAGAAGTCAGACTCTTCACAAATAAACTTCATTGATTAATGAAAGATATTTCAGCATCTGGACACTGAGTTTGAAAAGCTGTTTTCAGTGGGGAAGCAGAGTAATTCCCTGACAGACGAGCAGTTTTTGCTAAGAAATCCTATCCCAGTAGTATTTAGAAGATAAAAGTTTTGTGTTCTAAAGTAGTCAAAGCACTGGAAAAACTCTGTGATCTATAATGAACTCCACCAAATTGACAAAAATGTTAGATTGCACTTTGCAGCACTATACAGGAAGTCCCAAGACTAATTAGTTTCTCTTTTTTATACAATTGCATTTTCACAAATTGTTCTTGCTGTCACAGCTGGCCTTGGGACTATTTACATTTTTTTTGCAAGCATTTGGACTATCATTCATGTTGAGAGATAGCTATATTCCTTGCAAACAAATACCAAAGGAAATTATCACAATTTGAGAAGCTTCAGTTCCTGAGGCTTATTTTAATTATAATAGGTATAGCAAAACAATTCTCAGGCTTGACTTCTTTTTCCCTGTAATTGTGGGATCAGCAATGGTCATATTCAGAATTTTTTAATTTTGACTTTTGAATTTTCCTCTTCCTGTTTACCTCTTTTAAAACCTCTTTTATGTGATTTTAATTGTATTAATTCTTAGTTTATATGGCAGTTTCTTAATATTTTCAAAATATATTTTAATTCATCTGAAGTTGTCAGGCATCCTCTGCAGGATCATGGTGTGAAAAATTATTAAGTTCTCTGAATTATTTTCCTGCAGGAATATCTACCCTACAACGTGGAGGAAAGTAAAAAGAAAATCTTATTTTCTGTCCTCTCATACCAAGAAAAACAAAGGATAGGAAATGCTGCTGTACTAACTTACTAATTACCTTTCTGAAGGAAACCAGTTCTCTCTGAAGTTGATGGTTCATGAGAGCTTCTCAGATCTAACCAATGTCTGCTCAGTGTAGCTTCAATGAAAAAAATTAGATCATTAATTTTTTGCCCTCCATGAATTCATCTTTTTCTATCAATGAGTATAATAAAATTTATATTAAGAATATATTTGTTTCTAACCTCTACAAATCTGCACAATTTTCATTCCTGCCTTTTTTAAGAAATACATTCTTTCTCCTTCCCCTCTCACTTCTACTTTGTTTTTGTTTCCGTTACTCTCATAACCTGCTCCCTTTCCATCATCTTACTTTTCCCAGCCTCCTTAAAGACTGCATCCCAGTCTTTCAGGCTGACTCCCAGGGTATGATGCTTTTCAAAAAGCATAGCTCCAGATGACACTATTTTCCACAAGATTAACCTGGAGAAACTGGCAGCCCATGGCATGGCTGGGTGTACTATTTACTAGGTAAAAACCTGACTGGATGACCAGGCCTAGAGAGTGGTGGTGAAAGGTGCTGCATCCAGCTGATGGCCTGTCACAAGTGGAATTCCTCAGGGATCTGTGTTGTTTAATATCTTTATCAATGATCTGGACTAGGGGGTAGAGTGCACCCTCAATGAGTTTGCAGATAAAACCACGTTGGCTGAGAGTGTTGATCTGCTGGAGGGTAGGCAGGCTCTGCAGAAGGATCTGGACAGGCTGGATGGATGTGCCAAGGGCAGTTGTATGACATGGAACAAGGTGAAGTGCTGGGTCCTGCACTTTGGCCACAACAGCCTCATGCAGCTTTACAGGTTGGGGACAGAGTGGCTGGAAAACTGCCCAGCAGAAAAGGACCTGGGGGTACTGGTTGACAGCTGGCTGAACATGAGCCAGCTGTGCCCAGGTGGCCAAGAAGGCCAAGGGCATCCTGATCTGTATGGGCAATAGTGTAGCCAGCAGGACCAGGGCAGTGATTGTCCCTCTGTACTCGGCACTGGTGAGGCCGCACCTCGAATCCCTGTTCAGTTTTGGGTCTCTCAGTGCAAGAAAGACATTGAGGTGCTGGAGCAAGACCAGAAAAGGGCAGCAGAGCTGGTGAAGGGTCTGGAGCACAAGTCCTGTGAGGAACAGCTGAGGGAGCTGGGGTTGTTTAGCCTGCAGAAAGGGAGGCTCAGGGGAGACCTTATCACTCTCTACAATTGCCTGAAAGGAGGTTGCAGCCAGGT
Source organism: Corvus hawaiiensis (assembly GCF_020740725.1). Classification (NCBI taxonomy): domain Eukaryota; kingdom Metazoa; phylum Chordata; class Aves; order Passeriformes; family Corvidae; genus Corvus; species Corvus hawaiiensis. The sequence continues at coordinate 82,909,861 of NC_063213.1, read as the reverse complement.
GGGCGTCAGCCTCTTCACCGAGGCAACCAACAACAGGACAAGAGGAAATGGCCTCAGGCAGCATCAGGTGAGGTTCAGGTTGGACATCAGGAAGAATTTTTTCACTGAAAGGGTAGTCAAGTCGCCGTCCCTGAGGGTATTTAGAAGACATGGAGATGTGGCACATGGGGACATGATTTACTGATGGCCAGTGCTGGGTTAATGTTTGGACTCCGTTCTTAGAGGTCTTCTTCAATGTAAAAGATTCTATAAAAAAAAAATGTACCTACCCAATTTGAAATTTAATTTAACTGTGCTTTATTTCATTTTTCAGTCTTAGAGGATAGGGAGCTTTTGTGAGCAAATTGAGAGAATAGAATATCGTATGTCTCTCAGTATCCCACAAACCATGCAATGACTATAATACTTGAACTCTCTTAGCAATTTAAGGCTTAAATAACTACTGTCTTCTACAGAATCCCGAACTGCAAAATGTCCTGGTGTCACACTGAGATGATCTCCTTTGCTGGGATGCTTAGCATCTAAACAGAGAAAATAACCTGTGCTGACCAACACAACCCAGTCAGACTTTGTTTATGTACAGAGATGTACATGAATTCTTCTTGAAATTTTTGTCTAAACTGAAGCTTAACTTTTACTGAGAGGCTTTGAAGTCACAGTGAAAAGCACAGAAGGTGAGAAGGTTACATGTCAGAGCCAGGAGGAACCGTTCAGACAGGATTTACAAAGTTTTCATGAGTATCTGAGACAATCTTTCAAAATGTTTCAAATGTAGAGGCGATTGTCTCATAAACTGCTTGTGCTACAATATGTGGTGAAAAAAACGTTTCTTACACTTGAGATTAGGCCCTAGCACCATGTGATGCATGGTATCCCAAGGAGGTTTCACTCCTGGTGTCAAGCCTGGCTTTGTTTTTGTCTTCTGGCACTTACTGCTTTCAGTCATGTGCTGAGACCAATGCTGGCAGGTCCTAGACGTTAGGATGGACTCCTAATCAGCACAGTCACAGAAATTTGCTTTGAAAATTAAATGCTTGAACATGCTACTACCAAAATATATATGCAAACAACTAAGTAAATCTGGCATGCAGATCTCCTTTCTAATCAGGATTACTTTATTACTATGCAAGTCAACCCACCAGAGATTTACAAAAATCAAGATGGTAACCACCCTGCTGCAGGTGTGTTGAACGAGATAGAAAGTAAAGGCAGAAATTCAGGTGGGGGCAAGCACTGAACACCTCTTTCCTGGGAGCTGCTCCACACAATTTCATTGCTTAGGACACGTACCTGGCTGTAGCTCTGGATGGCACCTCTGGCCTGACTGCTGCGGGATGGGAGCTGGGCAGATGCTGTTTCACCCAGGGCAAGGGTCTGGTTGCTGTGGTAGCTGGCTGAGTACTGGAAAGATCCTTCAGGTTTGGAATTGAGCTGGAGCGCACTCTGGGAGAGGAGGCTGGGCCCTGTGGGGACAGGATTTGAGAGCAGTCAGAAAATTTCAGTGAAAGAGCATGCCTGTATTATCTGTCAAGTGAGCCTTGAAATTATCAGATGTATGTGGCTTCAGATTTTCAGAATTTGACTTTTCAGTAATAAAAATACACACATTACTTTGCTTCTTTTCCACTCAGTCATCACGTTCACGCAACAGACCACATTGCTTTCTTTGCAAGAAATGTATGGTTTTGACCGGTGAAGAAATTCTATGCCTGAACAAATCCAACCATACTATTTGATAAAGAACTCCTGCTTTTCAACTCAGAATAGTTGATGAGGGTTTTTTCTCCCCTAAGAATAAGCCTTGTTTATTTCACTTAATTATATCCAGTCGTTTTGCCTGGGAAATGCTAACTTGTCCTTCCCTGAGCCCCTAGCACATTAGATCTATTGATTACTGCCACTGTCCTGTACACATGGTGATGTAATACTTTGGTGCCTGTAGGGATGGATGGCAGCCTTTAAAATATTAATTGTTCTTCTCATCATGCAGGACACACCCTGATCTCAGCGCATCTTTGACGACTATTTTGTCAGCTATCTTATCTTACCCACCACAGCACTGCACAGCAGGAGAGCCAAGTACAGGCAGTGAGCCTAAACTGGGGCTGCCAGACTGAAGGGCACATCAGGACCATGAACACTGGCACCTTCCACAGTTATTTAGTAGTTCTGTGAAACTAAAACATGTTTTAATATTCATTAGGTTCACATACAAGTGATTTAGCTTACCACATGCACATAGCAGATTTCCCAGTTTTTATCCTGAGACCATATATCAGACAGGGAACAGTCTGTTTCCACACAAGGAATCAAGTGCACATGCAGCAAGTTTGCAGATGACACCAAGCTGAGTGGTGCAGTTGACACACCTGAAGGATGGGATGCCATCCAGAGGGACCTGGACAAGCTTGAGAAGTGGGTGCATGGCAATCTCATGAGGTTTAACAAGACCAAGTGCAAGGTGCTGCTCCTAGGTTGGGGCAACCCCCAGAACCAACACAGGCTGGGGGATGAACAAATCAGAGCAGCCCTGCCCAGAAGGACATGGGGGTGCTGGGGGATGAGAGGCTGGACATGACCCAGCACTGTGCACTCACAGCCCAGAAAGCCAAACATGTCCTGAGCTGCATCCAAAGCAGGGTGGGCAGCAAGGTGAGGGAGGGGATTCTGCCCCTCTGCTCTGCTCTGGTGAGACCCCACCTGCAGTGCTGCATCCAGCTCTGGGGTCCCAGCACAGGAAAAACATCTGTTGGACCAAGTCCAGAGGAAGCCACTAAGTTAGATGGAACACCTCCCCTATGATGAAAGGCTAAGAGAATTGGGATTGTTCAATCTGGAAAAGTAAAGGCTTTAGGGTGATCTAATTGTGGCCTTCCAGTACCTGAAGGGATCCTACAAGAAAGATGGAGAGAGACTTTTTATAAGGGCATGAAGTGACAGCACAATGGCTTCACACTGGCAGAGCAGTTTTAGATTAGCTATTGGGAAGAAATTCTTCCCTGTGGTGATGAGGCAATGGCACAGGTTGCCCAAAGAAGCTGTGGATAACCCATCCCTGGAAGTGTTCAAGGCCAGGTGGCATGGAGCCCTGAGCAACCTAGTCTAGTTGAAGATGCCCCTATCCACAGCTGGGGGGTTGGAACTAGATGATCTCAAAGGTCCTTTCTGACCCAAACGATTCTGGGATTATATGATTCTATGATACACGAAGAGCTACATTAAAATACACACTTAATCCTTTCTCTGTCTTCATTGATTTTAGTCTCTTTTAGTGTCTGGGCCCAGACACTAAAGTGAAATACAAGAGGAAGAAAAAGGGTTATACCTTGGCCATTGCATGGGTTACCTTCAACCCAAAAGCTACCATCTATAACACACTCAGTGGCTCCACAGGGATGACAGGTTCATCTTCTGGTTAGCACTAACAAGCTCACGAGAGCACAGAAGGTGACACGAACCTTACAAGATGTGAAATGATTATGGTGATTTTGCTCCCACAGAACATGCGATCAGTTCAGTTTTAAACAGACTCACAATGGAAAAATTCCAGTGAATTTACCAGAAATAACTTCTAGTACATTCCTGATACAAAGGCAGTTTTTATGACCTTTAAGTCTTTGCTATGAGGATATAAAGCTGTTCCAAAAAGATTTCCACTTAGAAAATGTGCAAACAACCCCACCCCCGAATTACATGGAGAGTATTTTTTCCTCTAGCCTATTTCTCAGAAATGGCAGAAGCATTATAACTGCTATTTTCCAAAATCCAACCTGAACCGCTCATATTATAAACAAATCGTAGTAGGCTATGTAAAGAGGAAGTGTTTGCATCTAAATGTAGACTGGGATTTTGACACTGTTTTACATATCAACACAATTTATACTGCAAAATCAACTGCATTCATCAGAACATTCGAGATACAGGAGGAATTTAGAATGTATGTTCTGGTCCCTGTATTTCCTTACAAGTACAGAAGGAGGTGGAGCTCCATGTATGCTGTAAGGCTAGTAAAAATGTATCACATCCACAGGAGAGCTGAATTTAATCCTCTATGGGTGCTTATAAATCCAGCCTTTGGTACTTTCCATTCCCTGGCTCTGCAAATAGGGTTTACTTAGCATTTTCCATTTAACTGGTTTTGTTGCAAAATTTCTTCTTTAATGAAAGAAATACTTTGACAATTTTTTTTTGAGAGCGTAAAGAAAATACATGCTTAGTTTTAAAAAGATCTGTAGGGTTTATTTCAATCTTTTGAATTCTGAATTTTCACTGAGAATTTGTCTGTGATCAAGTGATGAACAAGATAAAGTTCAGAAATTTCACAAAAGCGTAACTTTCCCATGAGAAGCAAAGAAAGCAGTTTTTGTGCATGACAGTGTTTGTACTCATTCTGAAAGTAATTATGCTGTGACATTTCTAAAGCTTAAATAATGATTAAACTATCACGTTATGAACGCAATATGTTTAAATTTTCATTGCATCTGGCTTTCAAGTGCTGCTTTCATATTACTGTGGCTCACTAGGGGATTTACATCACCAGCTAGAAACACATACATGGGTTCCCTGCACCAGTTAGTTTAAACACTTCCATGCACTTAAAGAAACTTACCCAACCCTTTGAAAAAAAGAATTTTAAAAGTTTGGCACTCGTAGTTTAACGTGCACTAAAATATTGGTTTTGTTTAGCAGTTTTTGTTTTGTACCTTAACAAGTAGTGATGAACAACTAAAATATACGTACATTTCAATAATTACAAATTAATTAGAGAGAGACAGCCCAATAGATTTTTTAAATAAGCCTAGGATTTTAAATAATCCCAAGGAACTGTAGAATAGAGTAGTGGCTGTTCACCTGTAAATAACAAAATCTAAACTAAGCATACAAACTAGAAGATACATTTGAGATCAATCAATGTGACCATGAAAAACACAAGTTCCTTTTTCAGGACTTAGGGACTACAAGCAGTCCTGCCTTGTCTGATAGGGAATAGATGGATTGCTTTTCTCATTGACATTCTTGAGATTTCAATCTGAAGGTAAGCCCAGACCTTCTGAAGAGCCTGCAGCTCATTCAGAAGAGAAGTTTGTTTGTGTCCTTCTGTACGCTGATGGCTCTTGACAATAATCTACCATTTCTTAGAGGTTAGAATTTAAACTCTGTTGTGGTGGTATAAGAAAGCATTCACACAACTATTTTTCATTTGCTTTCAGGAGAGTTAAGGCAGCTGGAAATTCTCTATTTTCAGCTAGGCACTGGAAATCACTAGTTAACTGCTAGCACAATTCCGTCTTAGTTGTTCCCTTAATGAAACATAATTACTACAATTGTTCAATTTAAAACCAATGCTTCGGGCTTCATAAGATTTAGGATAGCAGATATCGATGATCTGTAGTATTGCTTTAAAAATTTGTACTATGTTTTGTTTCTATTTGAGGGTATGGGGAAGATATAAATACCTGTTCTCCCTTATGTTTTTCACCACCACACCAAAAAAAAAATTTTTCCTTGTGAAAGAATATTGATGCTGCATTATTCACAGTTGATAGTACCCATTTTTCACTGATTGTTTGTGCCACTCTCCTCCCGTATTAAAACAGTAGAGGAAAGAGTCAAAATTCAGGAAACTAAGTCAGAGCCATCACCACTGAGCAAGAAACACCACTGTGGACTTACTTCAAACGATGGAGCAGGGTAATCAACTCTTTAACTTGTCTCCAGTTTGGAGGACAGGTACTGCAGACAATACCTTCCTCTTCCTTTTAACCTTGAGCAGAGCAGGGTGCAAGGCTCCCTGCTTTGCTCACCTTGGCCTCTGTAACCCATCTCAGAAAGGAGCTGGAAGGAGAGGGAGAGGGTGGTGTCTTGCTTGGGACACAAAGTGCACTTAAGTGAGGGAAAGCTGCTGGAGCACAGAGAAGACCAGGCAAGAAGAGACCAGATGGAGATGGAGGACATGCTTACATCAGGGAGCCAACCCACAACGAAACTTCAGAGGTGATGGAGAGCAGAGGACTTCTCTAGGAATCAGAGAAGGGAAACAGGAATTTCTTTTGTGGTTTGCAGAACCAGATGCTGGCAGGCCTGACAGGGTTAGAGGAAAATGAGTCTCTCATTCAGGCAGTGAGGGGAGGGGGTTCTTGTGAAGCCCTTTCCTTTAGTTTATATTACCCCCCCTCCCTTACTGGCGGTTATGCTGGCTATTAGATGGTTATTATTTTTTTATTTCAAAACTTCCTAGTTTAGGAGATGTGGAGGACCTTACTTCAAGCCAAATGGGGAAGAGGAGCAGAGGCAGTGCTCTCTTATTTAAAAGAGCAGCACTGAAGCCCACACTTGCCATCTTCCTGCCACACGGAATCAACAAAACAAGCACAGCCTGACATTACCAGGCTGATTCGTGGCATTGAGAACATTGCATGTGGCCATCAGTGTAACCTGGTGAGCTACAGGCTCCATACAAACCACAGCAGAGCACAGCCTCCACAGCATCTACCTGCTTCTGCCAAGGGGAAGCCTGGGGAAGTAGGAGGCCAAGGTTGCAAGGTGAGCCCCACGGCACAGCTGAGGCTGTGCTGTGCCCCCTGGCCTGTGAGGGACAGGGATCTGCACTGGCAGGATTCCTCCAGGCGCCACTGCTTTTCCTTCTGAAAATCCAACAATGGTGCAGTAAGGTGTGGTGTAGCTATTTAAAAACCAAACTAAGGAAGCGAGTGGTCTTAAATGAGAGACTATTATTAATTCAAGGACATCACAGTAACAGTTGATAACGGGAAACAAAGTGACACAAAGAATCCAGGCTACTATAACCATTCATGGCTGGGTCAAAAATGAGGGAAAAAAAAAAGAAATTATGAAAACATTTGTCTTTTTTATTTTCAAGAGCAATATATTTTTTAGAAATAAAATATTTTGCCTGTCATTTCTGGTCTCTTCAGACCCTCTCCTCTTCCTTCTTACGTCATTCAGGGTAAAAAACCAACAACCAAACAAAGGGAAAAAAATCACAACCTAAAAATGTAATTTTTAATTACATTTTAAAATAAATTATTCTTGAATAGCAAGTGTTTGCAAGCAGAAATATTTCAAATGGCAGAACAGAGAAATATTAGGATTCTTCCGAGTACCTGCATACACTGTTCTAGCTAAAAAAACCCAAACCAAACCAAACCAAAACCAACAAAGACCAAAGCACACCAATGCAGTACTGAATTTTGATTCAATGAACAGTCATTAATGCTGACTGAGGCTTCAGTGAGAGATTACCAAAAATATTCATCAGCAGCAACAGTAGTTGAAAAGACAGGAATCTTGTTTGGGAATCAGAGCTGGTGAGTCATCAGACGTTTTCTTCCCTTCCTCCTGAGGGCAAGAACTTGTCTAGTAACCACACAAGTGGCAGAGCTCACCTGAATCATACCCATGGTGGTCATAAGCAGAAGAGTATCTCACATAAGAAAGCCAGTAGGAACTTGGGCTCCAAGGACCTTACCAGTGTCAGAAGTTAAGCAGTTTTTGAAGTGCTGAGAGACTGGTTCAGTACACTGACACTGATCAGAGATGGGGGGCAAAGAAGCACATCCTATTAAATTTGTAATATTACCAGATCATGAGTGAGGTTTCAAAAACAAACACATGATAGAATCATAGAATTGTTAAGGTTGAAAAAGACCTCCAGGATCATCGAGTCTAACCTTTGACTTAACACTGCTTTGTCAAGCAGACCACAGCACTAAGTGTCACTTCCCATCGTTTCTTGAACACTTTCAGGAATGGTGACTCTACCACCTCCCTGGGCAGCTTCTTCCAAAGCTTAACCACCCTTTCAGTGGAAAAATTCTTCCTGATGTCCAACCTGAACCTCACCTGATGCTGCCTGAGGCCATTTCCTCTTGTCCTGTTGTTGGTTGCCTCGGTGAAGAGGCTGATGCCCACCTGGCCGCAGCCTCCTTTCAGGCAATTGTAGAGAGTGATAAGGTCTCCCCTGAGCCTCCCTTTCTGCAGGCTAAACAACCCCAGCTCCCTCAGCTGTTCCTCACAGGACTTGTGCTCCAGACCCTTCACCAGCTCTGCTGCCCTTTTCTGGTCTTGCTCCAGCACCTCAATGTCTTTCTTGCACTGAGAGACCCAAAACTGAACAGGGGATTCGAGGTGTGGCCTCACCAGTGTCGAGTACAGAGGGACAATCACTGCCCTGGTCCTGCTGGCTACACTATTGCCCATACAGATCAGGATGCCCTTGGCCTTCTTGGCCACCTGGGCACAGCTGGCTCATGTTCAGCCAGCTGTCAACCAGTACCCCCAGGTCCTTTTCTGCTGGGCAGTTTTCCAGCCACTCTGTCCCCAGCCTGTAGTGCTGCCTGGGGTTGTGACCCAGGTGCAGGACCCAGAACTTGGCTTTTTGAACCTCTTACAATTGATCCAGCCTGTCCAGATTCCTCTGTAGAGCCTGCCTGCTCTCTAGCAAATTAAACACTTCTGCCCAACTTATTGTCAACCAAGAACTTGCTGAGGGTGCACTCCATCCCCTTGTCCAGATTGTTGATAAAGATAATAAATAGGACTGGCTCCAATCCCGGCCACAACTGACTTGCCACCAACTGGATGCAGCAACATTCACCACCACTCTTTGGGTCCGACCATTCATCCAGTTTTTAACCCAGGGAAGAGTGCACCTGTCCAAGCTATAGGCTGCCAGTTTTTCCAGGAGAATGCTGTGGGAGACATTATCAAAAGGTTTCCTGAAGTCCAGGTAGATTTAATCCACAGTCTTTCTGTCATCCTCTAGGCAGGTCACCTGGTCATAGAAGATCAGGTTGGTCAACAGGACTTGCCTTTCCTAAACCTGTGCTGGCTGGGCCTGATCCGCTGGCTGTCTGGTATGTGCCATGTGATCACACTCAGGATAATCTGTTCCATAATCCTTCCCAGCAGCAGGGTTGGGCTGACAGCCCTGTAGCTCCTCCTTCTGACACTTCTTGTAGACAGGCACCACATCTGCCAACCTCCTGCTGTCATGATAACTGATGATAAATGATGGAGAGTGGCTTGGTGAGCTGTTCTGCCAATTCCCTCAGAACCCTCTGGTGAATCCCATCCTGCCCCACAGGCTTGTGATTGTCTAAGTGGCACAATAGGTCACTTGCAACTTCCTCCTACATTCCAGGGTGTCTGTTCTGCTCCCCATGCCTGTCTACAAGCTCAGAGGGCTGGTTGTCCTGAGGATAATTGGTCTTTCTGGAAAAGACTGGGGCAAAGAAGGCATTAAATACCTCAGCCTTTTCCTCATTCTTGGTGGCAATGTTCCTCCTCCTGCCCAAATCCAATAATGGGTGGAGATTTTCCTTGGCCCTCCCTTTTGTTGTTAATGTATTTATAAAAACACATTTTATTAACTTTCACAGGAGTTGATAGATTGAGTTCTAGCTGAGCTTTTGCCTTTCTCATTTTCTCTCTGCATGACCAAATGACATCCTTGTAGTCTTCCTGAGTTGCCTACCCCTTCTTCCAAAGGTCATAAACTCTCATTTTCCCCCTGAGTCCCAGGAAAAGCTCCCTCTTCAGCCAGGCCAGTCTTCTTCCCCGTCAGCTCATCTTTTGGCAAATAGGGATGGCCTACTCCTGCACCATTAAGATTTCCTTCTTAAAGTGTGTCCAGCCTTGCCAGACCCCTTTTTTCTTAAGGACAGTTTCCCAAGGGAAAGTCTGATAAGATTTAAGTACAATCAGTATATGTGATACATATTTTTAACTACAGGGCAGCAAGCTAAGGTCGCAGGAGTCTGGATTAACTCCATTACATACTCAAAGATCATTATATTTTTCTGTCTCATATTATAGCACCATTGCTGTGTCACAAAGCTAAGTAGTCAGATGAATGTGGGCTTCTTGTAAAGGAGGAACTTCCAAAAAGAAACAACAGAAATTGCTCTCTTGGGGATATCAATGACAAACTATCCCTAGTGTCTGCCTGTCAAACATCTGAAAAGTTGCTCCCGTTTCCTAATCCTTAGATCACAGTATCTTAGGGAATACTTAAAACATTTTAGCTTCACAGTATCTAACAATCCAAGATAATACTATAGAAATAGTATGGTTAATCTCCAAAACAAACAAACAAAACAAATAAAAAGGCTGAATTATGAAACAGGATTAATGTATTACACTACAGAGCAGAATTTATTGTGGAACAAGTATTCAATAATACATTATCTGGTAGTTGTTCAATTACAAAATAAGTATCAGATAATGACAAGTTACGTACAGAGCTATATTATTATAAGATAAGGGTATGATTAATTCAGTATTCCAAATCTATGCAATAATTACCTCAGAATTGGCTAAAATAATTACAGTACAAACAACAGAAACATCTACCTAGTCACCCTCCATGAGGTAATTGTGTGTTTGTTACTTGAGTTTTCCATATGAAGTTACAAACAAAAATAGCTGGCAAGTGAAAGAAGGGTTTTTTCCTCTCCTTGAGATTTAAAGTCAGTTGGCTTCCCAGGGCACATTTGCTTCTCCAAGTAAGTAGTAAAGTGTAGTACTGCTATTGTGCTATACATCTCCATTTGGTCAGTCATCTATTACGATGCCAGTTCTAATTGACAAAGGAAATAGACCAAAACGTGCTCGAACGACCATTTAATTAGCTCCCATACCAATTATAAACAACACTTCACTCACCTTCGATCAACTGACAAAAGTAGTAATGATAAATTATAGAGTAAGTGTAAATAAAGTGTTTTTAATTAGTGTAATTAATCACTTCACACATTCCTCAACCTGCTTTGCTCATTTGGATAACAGTCAAAAGAAAAACACTAGCAAAGCTCCTTTAATGTCCTTTAAACATTCATTTACAGAGTTAATAGGTTGAGGTGCCTCACATCCCACTGAGAAGAACCACCTCCTAACTGTTAGTATACGCCTAATTAAGGATTTCAAATACCAGAAAGTCATCACTTACTTGTTTCTTTTTCCTCTCAGGTCATTTAGTTTGAGTGCAAAATATTGATTCCTACCCTACAACCTACTTTTTTCTTAGTTCATTAAGGTGTCTGTACTCCTGGTAAGCAGTTGCCAACCCCTCCTAAAGCTGGGTTGTATTTGCTGCCCAGATTTGCAAAGGAATGGATAATTAAAAAAAGAACAACGTAACAAGAGAGAGGTTTTGATGGTAACCTGCCAGAGTCCTTCCACAGTATCCAACATTAGAGAAGTAGTGATGATAGTTAATGACAAGGTGGACAAACCTATTCCTAGTGATACTAAATTCTTTGGCATCTCACTGGTACATCCTGTTTTCTAAATATCACTCCCAGAATTAAGCTGCTCCATCTGGGACCAGGAATAAAGTTTCCCTCCAAATCAGAAGAGTAAGGAACACTTATTTGTCTGTTTTAACCCCCTCTGTTGCATTACGTCTTATTTTTGAGGTCATCTGAAACATTCTTTGAAGAAACTTTCTCTTGCCAAGATGATTTAGGATGGTTTTGAAAAGCAGAAGAATCAAGTGAGCAGAAGGGAGGCCCTGCAAGTACCATGGAGGGTGGCAAGAAGCAGCAACACAGGTACAGACCTTCTCCATTTTCTTGTCTCCAGGGAAGTTGTGAAAAATGTAAGGTGAAGCTAGCGGAGGCACGGGGCAGTGAGGAAAATCCTTGAGAATTAGATAAGAGACCTTCATGGAAACCACAAAAAGAAGACATTTTGTTAATTACAGACAGAAAAAGGAGAGGCTAAACCAAGGCAAAACTTAAGATCTGCAGTTGAAAACACAACTTTTCAGCCGCAACTGGTCAAATAGATGCTGTAGGAAAAAGGGCTTTTAAGGCAACTGTTAGTCTGACCTCAAATAGAAGACAACAAGCAGCTCTACTATAACAATAGTAATAAGCATGGCACCCATTCTCCCTCCAAATCTGAGACTAGAACTAGAACAGTACTAGGAAAATATTTCAACATCTACCTTCTAGGTGATATTAAATATTAAACCTATCAGTAGCTTTATACTACAGGAGAAAATGCCAAGGCTGCAATATAGCAAAGGAATTCCAAACCCTAGAAATGAAGAAAGTTGAAGGGGCAAAAAAAGACAGGAGGAGGGGAGGAGGGGGGACACCAAATGCATACTTAAAATGAAGAAATAAATGGTAATACTTTAAATGCTTGATCACAAGCAGCTCCCTTGTTATGAACCAAACACATCTCTTTAGAAGAGAGGCAGCAATTCTTAAATGAATCCACTGAAAACAAACTTGTTTTACAAAAAAGGAAAGTAATTTATATGCAATGCCATGCTCTACCAGCATTAAGAGGGCTATGTTCTACCTACAAATACAGAAAAGGGCTTTAGTACTGCTATAGAACCTATTCTTAGGTGCTGGAAAATAGGATTTTGTGGAATGCATTCACAAGTGTGGAATAAGTTCATTTTCATCCAAGAATTCTATAAATGATATATATCTGGAGAAATGATGCAAAAAATAGGCTGATAGCATTATATAAATGAACAATAAAAGGATATCCCTTCAAACTCTCCTTCTGACCTAATTACTATTGGAAAGAAAGATGAAGAACACTTTATTTCAAGAGTAAGTGAACTGGGAATAGAAACTAGTTTCATTAGATGCTGATTGTCTTATGCTTTTTACACAAGGTACCACTCCTGCCATTATTGTAAGAAGAAAACAGAGGCATTTTCTAGGATTTGAAATAATAATTCTCTACTCCAAGGGATAGCAAAGCACCTTAAATGTCAACAAGAAGTAGTAGAAAAATATAAGACCTGAAGGGCATAGAAAAGAAATAAGTTTGCATTCCACCCCAACAGTAAATATTTCTGATTCCTGATTTTTTTTTTTTTTAACCTCATAGAATAAGGTAATATAGCAGAGCCTTAGTAATCCTGACATAGTAGGATAACTTCAGTGTTACCTACTCAGATAGTGTTTTTCTTTTTATACCATATCACGCAGATCTTCTTTCATAAGCAATACTGGGTAATGTTTGACAGCAGGACAAATCTGGAGTTCCACTACTAATGAGAGAAATTCCTGAAGATGCTGGAGAACAAGACTGAAATACATGCACTGAGCAAGAATAGAACTATACACATTTAAGCTCAGAATACAGAAGCTGGCCTTGTCTTTGTTTTTCTTCTGTTTGTTTGGTTTGGTTTTTTAATAGCAAATCTATCCTCAATTGAGATAAAAACCAAGGACAACTCTACTACTGCAAGTTTTTAATTGACCCGAAGAATAAAACCTTTTTTTTTTTTGGTAGAAGATTAATCATATTTTATGAAATCACTTGCTAAACCCTGCAGATATCAAAATCAGATAGTCTCTGAAGAAGATAATTTATCACTGGCCATTAGGATGATGAGCTTTACTGGAGCAATAGATACACACAAGACAAGATGGGCAGCAAAGATTGTAACTAAATTACATTTCTGCATTATGGAAGACACAAAGAGGAAAAACAGTGTCCTCGAGCCTTTCTGATGCTGCTTCTGTGAAACTCTGCAACACTAGGAGTGGTAGAACGCTTCACTGTAACAGATGCTTGCTCTCTATTAACATATCACTGTGGAACCACAGGAGAACAGGACCTGAGCAGGGCTCCTGAACAGGATTAGATTTGTTCATTTGTTAATTTTTTTTTTTCCTGGTCACATTTGTTAATGTGACCAGAAGAAGAAATTTGTATACAGGAGGAGACACTGCATGCTGCAAGACAGACAGGAAACTCCAGCTCAGAAGGAACTGCCATGTTCCCATTTGAGAAACACTGGGTTTTGGCATTAAAAATTGTTATTTTTTAATTTGTGTTTTCATTATCAGTCTCCCATTTTTAAAGGAATAACTACATTTAAAATGGTGTGTGGGCTTAGTTTACAGGGAAGAAAAAAAAAAGCCCAAATAAGTTCATTATTAAATCCTAATTTTTTGAGGTATTTTGTACCTGTGAAAACCAGCTGCAAACATCAAGTGTTCCTAGTCACCCTCTGTGCCTAGCGCAGCCTAAAATTGCTATCAATAGTACTAAACTAATGTGTTCCCTTTTTATTACTAGGAAATAAAATCAGATGTTTATAGACATCACACAAACATGATGCACATGGAAGCTGAATGCATTATCAGTAGGAAAAAAAAAAACCCAGAGAAATCTCCTTTGATAGACCTAAATTAGACTGCTGAAAAAAAATAAAATAAAAAGTGCCCAACAGCTTCTGATTATAAAAGCCTATAAAACCCCTCACAGATATATGGATCTAATACAAAAGACATCAGCAGATCTATTACACTATTATGTTTTTCTATGAACTTAACTACTACACAAAACAGGTTTCCTCTTCTCATGCGAAGTAGAACTCCATTTTTTGCAGACCTTTGACAGGCTTAAATCCTGAATCTTTTCTGTCTACAAAAGAAAATGACTATTTGGTCTCTAAGGTGAGCCAGTTCAGAATGTGTTTAGCTCTGCCTCAGAAGTCAATTAAAAAGTAAGTCAAAAAGGTCAAAATTTTATTACAATCTTTTTCACTTGCCAAAACCTCCTCTGCCATAAACCAGAAAGTACACCCTTCTGCTTTCTCTCTCTGTATCCACACAAACGTGCACCACTCTCTGCTCTCACATCGTCCTGACAAAATGCATTTCTCCATTTATAAGGCCAGAATGGAAAAAATGGAGGCAGCTCCCTAATCTGCGATACCACAGAAGTCACAAAAATTCTGCTTGATTGAGAGCTGTGTAAACTGCATGTAGCACAAAAGAAATCAAACTCAAATCCATACCTGCCAAAATTTTCTCTTCCATATAAATCATTTTACACAAGCTAACAAGCCAACTACCCCTTTTTCCAAGGCTGAATCTCCACAATGCTTATGCTCACAAGCTGGCATCAGCAGATCCCAGAATGATGTGGCTCTTGGCACTCCTGACTGTGCCAAGTGTGCAGGCACTGGCATTGCCACTAAGGCAGGAGTAGGGTGAGTGGTTTATCAGTCTGTCGTGGGGATGTGGGTGCATTTGTTTCCTGGCCCGTACCACAGGCACAATATTTACTGATGTTCTTTTGCGCTGTAGGTTCGGATGCCAAGAGCCTTTCTTTGTTCTGCTCCTACAGATGCTACTATAAGTCACTGTCGTTTCCTAACAAGTTTCAGTAGCTGCTTCCTGCAGTGGATGAGGGAACACCTGGTTGCCTGTAAAGGACTGGTGTTTGACACAGACTAAGCATTACAAGCTGATCACCTACCTCCTATCCATCTTTGATGTTGCTACTAATTGTTCCTGCTGTCCTGGTCTGGACTCCTATCTTTCCATTTCCCCCCTCCATATATGTTTACCTGCTGCTGCTGCTCCTTTTTTTTTTTTTTTTTCTTTTACTATTTTGTTCTACAGTAATTAAAGCTAGATTGTGAGGGGTTGTTTTCCTTAGGCATGGATTTTAAGTCAGTTGCACAGCATTAAATGACACCAGCTACCAAAATCAGATTCATCACAGGACAAGCAAGCTCAGAGATATGAAGTAATATTGTAATATCAGTATGGAATTTATATATAACAACATGTTTAATCTTGCAGATATAAGTAAACTCCAAGAAAATCCAGGTCACAGCACATCGAAACAAAAATTCAGCCTGTAGGCTGCTGTGCAGAAATTGAGGGAAATTAGAAATTCCTTAGCTGCAATGTTCTCATAGTGTTACCTCTGGACTCCAACATGACACAACAATGCACAATCTGGCTTTGCTTCTAGTTAATGTGAAAGCATGCGAAAAATCGGGATAGCAAGGTCACTTATGCGCAGAAAACGTATGTGGGTTTTGGGGGCTTTTGGTGGAATTCTTTTGTCTCTAAGGATGAATAATCAACTGTTTCGGGGACAAGCACTGAGGATTTATTGCATGCCATTTGAAAACATAAAAGATAGAGGAAGAAGATAAAAAGAAAAGATGCAAGATGAAACAAGAATGGAAGCAAAAGACAAGGATGTGGTAAGACAGAACTGGGTGGTTTAGGGAAAGACGGGGCAGTAAGAAAAGGCAAGAATGCACAGGAAGGGAGAAGGCTGGATATTAAGATGGTGTGTGAGTGTCTCCAGCTGGAGATTCCTTCCTGAGGAGAGGAAATTGCAAGAGGCAGCCTGCAGAAGTTTATGTCCAACAGCAAGGGCTTGTACTGGGCCATCAGTTTTGAACAGCACTTCAGCCAGTGGCTTCTAGTGCTTTCCCCTAGAAGCCTATAAACTCACCCAGGCATGTACCAATCTGCAGAAGGGCTGCAGAAGAATTGAGATGATGGAAACCCTACACAGGTGGGTGCCCACAGCAACTTCCGTGCCACCCCTGAGGAAACCGGGGAAAGCATGAACTGCTTCCCTGAACACTGATGGTTCCTTCAGCCTTCACCAGGCTTCCTGCTTGCAACAACCACACATGAACTTGAAGATAGGCAGCAAACCAAAGAGTAACAAGATCAGCTGGACCTGAGTCCATCCTGAAGTAGATACCAAAGTCTGTCAGGAATCCTGGCAGTGAAAGCCCATACTGTGACTCTGCTCCTAAGTTTGGTCTCTTCCTGCCTGCATAAGGGAAGAGGCCAAAAAGGAAAACTTCACTCATGCTCTTAAAGTAAGAACACTGACATGAGTTTACTGGGATGTGATATGTCAGCAACAAAGATGCACCTGTTATACAATCCTGATACCCAGAAGAGCAGAGGTGATCGAGTACTGAATGACAGTGTTTGAGCTACATCTCTTCTGGTGCTACTCTCAATGCCTTTGAGCTCTGCCTGTGACAGAGGATGAAAACAATGAAGTCCAAGCTTAGGATGCTTAGTGCTGATGGAGCATTTCCCGAGGCAGCACTGGCTGTAAACACTGATGCTGAGATGTAAGAGCTGGCTCTCAGCAGCACTAGAGCCAGCTTCATTTTATCAAACCCTAATGTCTTAGTGTTAGCAATAAATCTACAGAAACTTTTCATGGTCAGCTGTTTCGTGAAGACATTCATCTCCTGCTGAGGATTGCCCCTGGAAAGCAGGTCTCAGTGTTTGTGACCGGCCAGTGGCTATTACAACATTAAATAACTTAATAGTTATTTCATGCTCACACTTAGGGTGGCTAGGGCCAGAAAGGGGAGATGGGTAAAGGAAACATCTCATCCCCATTTCTAGGAAATCTACATATTAACAACTACTTCAAAAGACTGAATTTGTCTCACAGTTGAGACGATTCCTTTACAACTTTCTCTGTGAGAACATACAATGAATAACTGTGAAACCATCCTTTGAAAAGTGGTATCCCGCTTTCAGAGATTTATTCCATTACAAATTGGGCAAAGATGACTTTGAAACCCCAGTTTCAAAGCAAAGATTGGCCAAAAGCTTGTTTTAGAAGAGATGAATGGAGTAAAGAGAGGCATCTAAGATGTCCACCATAAATATTTACCCTAAATATATTACAATACTGACAAAAGTTTCCACAATACATCAAAATTTCCTCAGACTTCACACTCTGAGAGATTTATCTGGATTTAACTGTTGAGTCAGACACTGCTAGGTTTGCATTAATGCAGCAGACAGAAAGATAGTGTGCCCTGTGTTAGGCACTATGTCACTCCTACTCTAAAGACTGATCCTGAAATGGAGGAGGGGTATGCACACTTCCTAGGGGTTTTCCATCTTGGAAACATACTCAAAGAGCACATGATTTTATTAGTGTGTATGTGTACCAGGAGATCCCACAAGAAGACCTCCTTTGTGTGCACAAAGAATGACTCAGCTGGATTGCCCTGGCTCTCAAAGCAGATAATGAAATGGAAACAACTTCATCTATCAAAAAACTGTGAGGTCCCCTGATGCCAAATTTCATCTCATTGAGCATGTCAGCCATCTGACAGGTGGCAATTTCACAAAGCAAGAGCGATGGGATGGAAAACACATAAACACCCATCCTTTTACACATTCATTTTGTAAACAGTGCCTTTTTGTTTCAATCCATTTTCAGTATCTATGATAAAAGCAGCTGATAAAGGCTGAAAATCATACAGGTTGAACAAGGAATGCTTTTTCAAACTGGGACATCTGCTTTCCCACTGGGTAAGGAGGATTTCTCTTATTACAAAAAAATGCTGAAACGAAACTGAATTCAGAGAGTAAAGTAAGAGTTTAGCCTACCTTTTTAGCCTCATAATTAGACAGGGGTTTTAAATGAAACCCACATCCGTCTAATGCAACATCTGTATATAATTTCATGTGGTAAAAATGTTCTTCTAACATAATTCATTCTCCAGAGGGGAAAAAAACCAGCACCTAAATGTACACCTATTCGTGCTGCATTTGGGGCAAATAGTTTCAAATGGCTAAAAGAGTTCATATACTGTGGGATTGAGACCAGAATGGTAAGTCATATTTTTCTTCCCCAGAAGTACTTGGACATCCTTAATTGCCTGCATCTCTGTCAATATGTAGCCTCTGTGAAGGGCATTATGAAATGGCCTCAGCCAAGAAGATGGTATTATTAAACCTACATTGTATTTGTTCCCTTATCAGTGCGCTGGATACTGCAATTAATCCTGAGCACCAGGACAACAGGGTCACAGAGATAAATAAAAATATTTCTCCAGAAAATGTGGGGGAAAAAATTCATCCGGAGTACTGGTAATGTTGTGTGGGAAAAACTGCAATCCTGATAGAAACCACATGGTTTAAAAAAAAAAAACAAACCAACAACTAAAAATGAAATTTAAAATGTAGCATTTAAAAAATATCAAGAAAATTGGGAGAACTATCCAGGAAGTTTTCTGATCCATGTCAACGAGAGCTCTGTTCCTACAGGCTGTGCTATCGATTTAGAGAGCAAAGAAGGAAGGTTGCCACATGAAGTGATGAAGCAAGTGAAAAATAATGAAATGATTCTGTTTCAGTTAGAAACATAAACACTGAAAGCTCCATAAATCTGCCCTGTAATCCTTTTAAGACCAGTCTTATGCTCATTTTGTGAAGGCTGAAACAAAGGAAAAAGCATGAAAGATTAAAGAATAGATACCTTAAATTAAAACTAGGGACTTCTGGATTAGCAGACATTCGAGTTTAAGTTAGGAAGAAAGTGCCAATGGATTTGCTCTGTAATCTTAGAACCCTCCTTTTGCTAATGCCATGACAGAAGGAAAAACCACTGCCTGTCTCCACTGCTGTAGCCCGTAAGGAGTCAGTACAGATTGTAAGGATGCAGCATATTCTGTAAGGATTCAGTGAGTTCAGCTGATTATCTCAGAAATTGTTTCAATGACAGTGTCATGTCAGTCCTCTAATGTGGCATGCTAATGACCCACAGGGATAGGAGGACAGAGAAATTAAGAGAAGAGAAAGAAATACAGAACCAAATTTTCCTCTTGTTCCACTTTTTATCTTACACTACCCACCTGTAAACTGCCAATTTACAAACATCATCAGGAAAGGGTAGTTTGGTCTTAACAACTGCTTAGAGGACTCCAGCTTCTCTGTCACATCACAGAGGATGGACATCAGGGGGCCTCAGGCAGTTCATCAGGACCTTTCCCACTTACCTGCAGGCCAGACTGCAACCCTATCAAACCTTAATGACAAATGTCCTCAGCAACCAATCTTCCTCACTCAGACAGCTGTGTATCTGTGTTTACTCTCCTTCCTTCCACGCAGCTTTCCACCTTTACAATAGCTCTTCCATATAATGTGAGTGAAAAAAAGGAAAAAACACAAAACAAAACCAAAAAAAAGAGGTGCACTGACAAGGTAGTAAAAGGAATGAATCTGAAGTAGTTGTGTGATTTTGAGACAACAGTGTAGTGATGGGAAAGGGAGAAAATAATGTCTTGCTTCTTTTATCCCACATTTTTCTAAGATTTCTAGTCAGAAATATTAATTTTTGGTCTCCACAGTGCATACTCAGCCCTCACAAAATTTATTTTCACATGTCTTTCCTCACTAAATTAAACCATTCTGCCATGAAAATACCTTTCTTGAGCTACATTCACTGCTCAGTACTGCTGTGTCTCCTGAAACACCCCTGGTGCTATCTCTGTCCTCAACTAAATTTTGTTCCCCTGCATGTTTCCTCACCCAGTAATTTCAGGTCCTGCACTTACTGTGCATTCCCATCCCTCGTCTATGAGGGAAGTCTCCAGTGTCTTATATGTGATTACATTGGCTTTCACACGTGTGGTCTTCTCCCTGACCCTATTTAAGGTGACAGTTACTTATCTTAATTTGTGCAAAAGCAATATTTTTGAGTTCCCATCAGAAAAGGTAATGGCAGAAGGAAGAAATATTTTCTGAGAGGAGCAGCCTGGCAAGCTGGGTGTTACAGCAATGTAGAGCAGGGAGAAGGACAGACTGAGTGCCCTCAGGGTGACCCTGAGGGTCCAGGTTGGCCCCTGGACCCAGTGCAGCTAATGGCTACTGACACTAGCAGCAACAACTGTATGTGCCCTCCCTCGGGGACTGAGGGGATGTGTGGACCACTGTTTTTCTGCTGACCGTCCCCATGAACACTCAGGACAGGCTGAATGCCCCTCTGAGGCCACAAAACTATGACATGTTTGATGTAAACTGCAGTGACACAGTCTTGACAGATCTAGGGCTACACAGAGATAACAAGAAATCACTGCAGTACAGGGAACTGGGCCATGGAGACGCAGGTTCAGGTCTCCAGTCAGATGCAGCTTCTTGCATAATTCTGGAAGTCTCCTGACTTTTTGTCTGTCGGTTGTAACTGGAAACAGATGGTTTGGGGAAGACAACTTACTTTGAGTTGGAACAGAAGAAAGAGGTGGGCAACAGTGCAGGGGTTCCCATTGGTTGCATATAACCTTGTCCTAGGGTCAGCTCCACCACAGGAAGCTTGTATGAGAGCTTGCAGCAGCTATGCATCTGCCTGTCTGATAATAGTTACTTTAAAACCAGTGAGCACTCTGCTTTCATTTCACCAAATTAATAAGAATTTTATGTACTTAAGGTTTTTCACATTTGCTGATTCACACTCAGTAAAGATAATTAGCGAGCATCTCTATTAGCAATACAGAACCCCTCGTGTGTAAGCCCGTTTCATGTGACTTGTCCCATTAGCCTTTTTTTCATGGCTTTTATTTGCTACTAAAGGAATAGCACATGTGAAGTGATGTTTGGAATTTAGAATATTGTAACAGCTGACTGCTATGTGACGACTTTTTCAAACTAAGCCTGAGAAAGTCAGAGTGTGTGAAACCGAACTGTAAAGATTCTGAGTAGAGACACACTAATCCTCTACAAAGGCAGGGCTACTGATAGATTAAGCCATTAGACTTGATGCACGCAGTTCACAAAAGGAAGCTGTGGTCACATCACTGGGCAGGCTTTCAGATGATGATTTTAAAAAATCTCTTTCAAATGCATTGCAGGCAGGAAATGCTCCCCTCAGAGTCAGTCTTGTTACTTAAAATACAGCTTTGCAGTCAAACTGCAGAGAAGTAAACATAACTAAATCTGTCAAATTAGGAGCTCAAAGGAGACTAAGTTTCCTTTTCTGAGTCATTGCTCTTGCCCTCCTTCCTTGCCTTATGGCCAGTGCACACAATGCAAAATGGTTCAGTGTTTTTTACAGCATCACACCAGGTCTCCATTGAAAAATCTTCAATACAAAGAAAAAAACCAGCACCCTGGTGGATTATTCTATGGCGCTCAACGTTTACTTCAGCTATGTCACAAATAGTAGTTTTTAGAATACCTGTAAAGCAAGACATTTATTTTGATCTCATTTCCTATTTCGAGATTGAAAGGATTAAGAACGGAAGTGTCTAGGAAATACAAATGCTGTGTTTGAGACATTTCAGAGTGGGCTTTAAACTTCCTTTTGTATCACGCTTCAAATATTTGAGACTGTGCTCCCACAGTGTTCTGTTACAACTGTTCTCAGCACACCTAACTGAACTGTTTAGGGAACACCTAAAACTAAGTATCAGTAGAAGATACTTCGAGTGATTTCACAACTGTAACATGAAAAATTTAAGACACAAAGGAGGGACACGATAAAAATTTAAGTAAATATAAGACTTTTGTTTTCATGGTGTATGTGTGTTCTACTCACTGTTTACAGAAGTCAGAGGCACTCTCACCTCTAGTATGCTGTGCAATTTGAGTCTCAGCTTTGGGGTAAATGAGGCATGGCCAGAAAATGTACAAAATAGGGCATGATAATAATTGTTTTATAATGAAGTCATAAGCAATTCAAATTATGTTGTACAGACAATCTTGACTTTTGTACTTTTGACTCTGGAAACACAATAACATTTTAACTCTCTGATGTGTTTGTAGCATTTTACTCTAACCTGAAAGAAGACCCCCAAACCAGAAAAAAAATCCACTATATGACATCCTAATTGTATTTATGAGTGATCAGCAGAGCTGCAACTGTTAGTTTTGGCATATAGATCTGATTCTTAATTAAAATCTAACTGGCAAATAGCAATCTAGTTTTATTACAAGCTGAGCCTGGAGCAGAGGAATAAGGGCACTGTGACAAAAGGCTTTACAAATATTTCCTGACAACACAGAAGATCAAGTTTGCAGCTCTGTGGGGAAGCCTGTTCCCTTGGGAGGACATGCACCTGCCTGTTCTCTCCAAACCTATGTTTCTTAGGGACAGCTACTGTCCTGTCCATAGTGATATCACTTTTCCTTTTCTTGGCTGTCCTCATCATCCCGTTGTTCCCTCTCTTTGCACCTAACTCTTGCTCCCATGAACAAAACATCCAGCCAAGCAAACTCAGCTTTCAATATTCTGTATGGACCTCCTGCTTCAACAAACCTCAGTTCCTCTCCTGTTGATCCTCTACAAATCCATCTCTACTGCTTCTCTTCTCCATCATTTTTCCATTTGCCCATGCTCTTTATTCTATCTGCATTCCTAGTTGTGTTTTAGCTGCTTGTGATATTTCCCAGACATTTCTTTAGTATTAGTTTTCTTCATGTACCCAGACTTCAGTCCATGTACTGTCTTCATCTTTCCCTACCATTTTTTTCTTAATTTTCATCCCTTAAGCCAGTTTCTGGCAGTTTTCCACACAAGTTGGCCCCACTCTGCTCCCAGTCTCCTCTATTGCCATCTGCCCAGTTTCATTTTTCTATCATAGAATCCCATTTTGAAGGCAATCCTTATCATGCCAATCTGTTTCGTTTCTCCTCACCCCCAATGTTGGGGTTTTAGTTTAGTCTTAGGTTTTCCTGTTAAAGGAATTTTCTCCCATATGCATGTTGCTAGGGGACAAATAGCTGTACTTAAGAAAGACAAAAAGGGGAGTGGGGCGGGCCTGGCTACTCTTTTGTCTACACCTGGGTGTGGGGACAGTTCGCTCTGAGCGTCCGGAGAGAGAAGCTGCAGAGAAAGGAGCTGCTGCTTTCTTTCTTTTTGGCCGTTCTTTCTTCCTGCTGGAAGCAACGCCGGGACCCCAAAAGCCGCTTTTTCCCTGCCCTGCTGGAGACCGAGCTGTGGCTGCCCTGCCCCGCTGCTGCTTCGAGCTTTCGCTACGCTGTAGCCCTGCTCACCCTGCCTGCCTGGGCCTCCGTGGTTTTTTCCCATCTGGATACATCTCGTCTGCCACCCGGGATTTGCGTTCGTCCCTGCCATTCCAGCCTGCTGTTCCTGAGAGTCCGGGATCGGCTGCCCAGCGGTTTGTGAAGCCTTTGTTCCATCCTTCCCGGGATCCCAGGGCACCAGAGCCGCGGGTTTCCCGAGCTCGCTCCGGAGCGCCCCCTGCAGCCGCGGGGGAACCATCGCACCCGCCCTGCTCACCGGGAGCCGCCAGCGCCCCTGCCGGCTGCGAGCGGAACTGCACCCGAGGGGAAATAGCCTGACAGCCGAGAAGGCTGGCACTGGGTTTGTGATTGCTGTTACTGCCATAGTTGTTGTTGTTTTGTTTGACTGGTTATATACATATATATATATATAGTAAAGAACTGTTATTCCTATTTCCCACATCTTTGCCTAAAGGCCCTTGATTTCAAAATATAATAACTTGGAGGGAAAAGGGGTTATATCTGCCACTTCAAGGGGGCCTCTGCCTTCCTTAGCAGACACCTGTCTTTCAAAACCGAGACAGATCTTGGCGCCCAACGTGGGGCCTGAGGGCATTAAGAGATAGAGGTGAAAAAGGAATAACAGTTCCTCGATAACTTTATTTTGTGTGCTGGATATTGGAACCTTGTTAGGCAGCACTATGTGGTCTAGTTTACCCTGGTTTGGGTGGCACGTAGCCGTGGCTATATTCTTCCCCTTTGCAGCTCCTTACTTGAATATGGGTCCTCTGACTAAGGCTACCATTGCTGTTATCCAGCTTGCGTTATGGGTCGAGAAGGTGAGGAATTCATGGGTTTTTAACTTCCTCCGGAATGTGGGCACATGGATAAACAGCTATCACACACTGAGCACATGTTTTTGGGGTTATGTTAACAATGGTACCTTCTGTGAGGAAATGACACCAGGGGAAGTTTTCTCCCAACCCCTCAACCAGTTCTTTGGGCCCACCCCATCAATTTTCGAAGGGTTTAAATTCCCTCTGAATACTAACCATCTGCTGCTGATAGGCCTACTCTATTTAGCATTCAAGGATAAGTTGAGATTGGCTTGGATATCTACCCGGACACCAGCCCCAGAGACTAGAGATCCTGCCCCAGAACCTGACATGGCCCCAGAGAGTAGAGTTCCTACCCCAGAGCCTGATCCTGCCCCAGAGCCTGACACGGCCCCAGACACTAGAGATCCTACCCCAGAGCCAGAGCCTGCCACAGCCCCAGACACTAGAGATCCCGCCCCACAGACTGATACTGCCCAACAGTCCACCTCAGAAATGGACTACCCAAACTGGGTGGGGGTACTGGCAAAAGGGATGCAGGAGATGTGCCAAGAGATGGGTCAGGTGCGCCAGGGGATATGCCAGGAGATGGGTCAGGTGCGCCAGGGGATATGCCAGGAGATGGGTCAGGTGCGCCAGGAGATATGCCAGGAGATGGGCCAGGTGCGCAAGGAGATGTGCCAGGAGATGGGCCAGGTGCGCCAGGAGATATGCCAATTGCTAAGGGAATACACCTCCTCAGCTAGTGAAAAACCCTCTCCCTGCCCCAAAGAGGGTGAGTCCGATGGTGCAGCAGTGGAACCCACGGATGTTACAACCGTCCAGGCTTCAGCTGAACCACAAGGACAACCACCGCCAGCAGCAGTCGCCCCTGTGCAAAGGAGGAAGTATAAGACCAAATCAGTACGACCAGTTAATGATGATGGGCAACCAGGGCCCTCACAACCAGCAGGAGAGCCAGAGCCAGAAGTCATCACTGAGTCCCTGTCGCACGACAGTCTCCGTGCTATGCGAAACGACATTGTGCGAAGGGGGCGTGAGCCTTATACCACCTGGCTGCTTCGGGTTTGGGACCTTATGGGCACAAGTGTGCAACTGGATAGTGGTGAGGCAAGGTATCTGGGATCGTTGACCCAGGACCCAGGTGTGGACCAGATATTTGTGAGGGAGCCAGGGCCTCTCTCTCTCTGGGAGCGGCTCTTAATGAGTGTGAGAGAAAGGTTCATTCACAAAGAAAGAATGCAGGAGTATCATCATAGAATGCAGTGGAAGACACTCGAGCAAGGGATCCAACAGCTAAGAGAGGTGGCAATATTAGAGGTACTCTTTGGGAAGGATGGACAGCATGATAATGACCCCGATAAGGTCAGGTGCACAGGACAGATGATGTGGAACCTGGCAAGGCTAGGGCCATCGCAATACACCACCTTCATTGCAACGATTGATGCTGACAATACCCGAGAAACAGTGGGCTCTGTTGCCAACAGGCTCAGGCATTATGACAGCATGATCAATGGCCCGCTGAAAGCTCATGTCTCTGCTGTGGTCCAGGACCTCAAAGAGGAGATGAAGGAGAAGATGGAGGAGATGAGGGAGGAGATGAGGAGGGTCAGTGTGGCACCAGTGCGAGTCACAGGCCCCCAAGTCAGAGCCCGTCGTCCCCCTGCTAGAGAGAGAGGGTACACCCCACGAGCTGAGCTGTGGTTTTTCCTGTGTGAGCATGGGGAAGACATGAGAAGGTGGGATGGGAAACCCACCTCTGCCCTGGCAGCGCGGGTGCGTGAACTCAAGGAGGGAGGCACTAACCGGGGGGGTTCCGCTAAGGTGAAGGTAGCCTCAGCCTCCCGTGACCGAGCTGCCAGGTATTACAGAAGGGAGGATGATATGTCGGATCCCCTTGAAGGTACCTCGAGCATGTACGCCCAGGGAAAGAATGATAACCAGGGCTAGAGGGGCCCTGCCTCTAGCCAGGAAGAGGCACGGGAGAACCGAGTTTTCTGGACGGTGTGGATCCGATGGCCTGGCACATCAGAGCCACAAAAATATGATGCATTGGTTGATACTGGGGCACAATGTACTTTAATGCCATCGGGATATGTGGGGGCAGAACCTGTATCCATCGCTGGGATGACCGGGGGATCACAGCAGTTGACCCTTTTGGAAGCTGAGGTGAGCCTGACTGGGAAGGAGTGGCAAAAGCATCCGATTGTGACCGGCCCAGAGGCCCCGTGTATTCTGGGCATAGACTTCCTCCGGAATGGCTACTACAAAGACCCAAAAGGACTCAGGTGGGCATTTGGGATTGCTGCTGTGGAGGCAGAGGGCATTAGGCAATTGAACACCCTGCCTGGACTATCTGAGAATCCTTCTGCAGTTGGGCTCCTGAAAGTGGAAGAGCAACGAGTGCCAATTGCCACCTCGACAGTGCACCGCCGGCAGTATCGGACAAATCGAGATGCTGTGATCCCCATCCACAAGATGATCCGCGAGCTGGAGAGTCAAGGGGTGGTCAACAAGACCCACTCACCCTTCAACAGCCCCATCTGGCCTGTGCGCAAGTCTGACGGGGAATGGAGATTGACTGTGGACTATCGTGCCCTGAATGAAGTGACTCCACCGCTGAGTGCTGCCGTGCCAGACATGTTGGAGCTCCAGTACGAGCTGGAGTCCAAAGCAGCAAAGTGGTACGCCACTATTGACATTGCCAATGCATTCTTCTCCATTCCTCTGGCAGCAGAGTGCAGGCCTCAGTTTGCCTTCACCTGGAGGGGCGTGCAGTACACCTGGAACCGACTGCCCCAGGGGTGGAAGCACAGTCCCACCATCTGTCATGGACTGATCCAGACTGCACTAGAAAAGAGTGAGGCTCCAGAACATCTGCAGTACATTGATGACATCATTGTGTGGGGGAACACTGCAACCGAAGTGTTTGAGAAAGGAGAGAGAATAATTCAAATTCTCCTGCAAGCTGGTTTTGCCATCAAGAAGAGCAAGGTCAAGGGACCTGCCCGAGAGATCCAGTTCCTGGGAGTAAAGTGGCAAGATGGACGACGTCAGATTCCCACTGAGGTCATCAATAAGATCACAGCAATGTCTCCGCCGACCAACAAGAAGGAAACACAAGCTTTCCTAGGTGCTATAGGTTTCTGGAGGATGCACATTCCCGAGTACAGCCAGATCGTGAGTCCTCTCTACCTGGTTACCCGCAAGAAGAATGATTTCCACTGGGGCCCTGAACAGCAGCAAGCCTTCGCCCAGATCAAACAGGAAATTGCTCACGCCGTAGCCCTTGGCCCAGTCAGGACAGGACCAGAGGTGAAGAACGTGCTCTACTCTGCAGCCGGGAACAATGGTCTGTCCTGGAGCCTCTGGCAGAAGGTGCCTGGTGAGACTCGGGGCCGACCACTGGGATTCTGGAGCCGAAGCTACAGAGGGTCTGAAGCCAACTACACTCCCACTGAGAAGGAAATCCTGGCAGCTTATGAAGGAGTCCAGGCTGCCTCAGAAGTAATCGGCACAGAGGCACAACTCCTCCTGGCACCCCGACTACCGGTGCTGGGGTGGATGTTCAAAGGAAAGGTTCCCTCCACGCATCACGCCACCGACGCTACTTGGAGCAAATGGATTGCCCTCATCACGCAGCGCGCCCGAATTGGAAACCCAAGTCGCCCTGGGATCTTGGAAATAATTACAAACTGGCCGGAAGGTGAGACTTTTGGGTTATCTTCTGAAGAAGAAGAGGAGCAGGTGACACGTGCCGAAGAAGCCCCACCATATAACGAGCTACCAGAGAGTGAAAGACAATACGCCCTCTTCACTGATGGTTCCTGCCGAATTGTAGGCGCTAGCCGGAAATGGAAAGCCGCTGTATGGAGCCCCACACGACAAGTTGCACAGGCCACTGAAGGAGAAGGTGGATCGAGCCAATTTGCTGAGCTCAAAGCTGTCCAATTAGCTCTGGACATAGCTGAAAGAGAGAAATGGCCAAAGCTCTACCTCTACACCGATTCATGGATGGTAGCCAATGCTCTGTGGGGTTGGCTGGAAAGGTGGAAGAAGGCAAACTGGCAGCGCAGAGGAAAACCAATCTGGGCTGCTGAAGAGTGGAAAGACATTGCCACTCGGGTAGAGAAGCTATCCGTGAAGGTCCGTCATGTAGATGCTCACATCCCCAAGAGCCGGGCTAATGAAGAACATCGTAACAACAAACAGGTAGATCAGGCTGCGAAAATAGAGGTGTCCCAGATAGACTTGGATTGGCAACATAAAGGAGAACTGTTCCTAGCTCGATGGGCCCATGATGCCTCAGGCCATCAGGGCAGAGATGCCACCTATAAGTGGGCACGAGACCGAGGGGTGGATCTAACCATGGACAGTATCTCCCAGGTTATCCATGACTGTGAGACATGCGCTGCGATCAAGCAGGCCAAGCGGGTGAAGCCTCTGTGGTATGGCGGGCGATGTTCCAAATACAAGTATGGGGAGGCCTGGCAGATTGATTACATCACACTGCCTCAAACCCGCCAAGGCAAGCGCTAGGTGCTCACAATGGTAGAAGCCACCACTGGGTGGCTGGAGACCTACCCTGTGCCTCATGCTACTGCCCGGAACACCATCCTGGGCCTGGAAAAGCAAGTCCTTTGGAGGCATGGCACCCCTGAGAGAATCGAGTCTGACAATGGGACTCATTTCAAGAACAGCCTTATAAACACCTGGGCTAGAGAACATGGCATTGAGTGGGTGTACCACATCCCTTACCATGCACCAGCAGCTGGGAAGGTTGAGCGATGTAATGGACTGCTTAAAACCACCTTGAAGGCACTGGGTGGGGGGACTTTCAAAAACTGGGAGATGCATTTAGCAAGAGCCACCTGGTTAGTTAACACTCGAGGTTCCACCAGCCGAGCAGGCCCTGCCCAATCCGAACTCCTACAAACAACAGACGGAGATAAGGTTCCAGTGGTGCACATGAGAGGTATGCTTGGAAAAACTGTTTGGGTAAAGTCTGCCTTGAGCAAAGACAAACCCATCCGTGGGGTTGTTTTTGCTCAGGGACCAGGTTGCACCTGGTGGGTGATGCAAAAGGATGGAGAGACCCGATGCTTACCTCAAGAGGACCTTGTTTTAGGGTGAACTACCCATGGCTCTGCACTTGTATCAATATCAGCATTTATATTTGTATATAATTTGGGTAATGCATAGATTTATATGGTTAAAAAAAAAAAGTTAAGTTTCATGTAACATGTTAGTATGGGAAAAAATTCGGGGTGGATAATGTTGGGGTTTTAGTTTAGTCTTAGGTTTTCCTGTTAAAGGAATTTTCTCCCATATGCATGTTGCTAGGGGACAAATAGCTGTACTTAAGAAAGACAAAAAGGGGAGTGGGGCGGGCCTGGCTACTCTTTTGTCTACACCTGGTGTGGGGAGAGTTCGCTCTGAGCGTCCGGAGAGAGAAGCTGCAGAGAAAGGAGCTGCTGCTGCTTTCTTTTTGGCCGTTCTTTCTTCCTGCTGGAAGCAACGCCGGGACCCCAAAAGCCGCTTTCCCTGCCCTGCTGGAGACCGAGCTGTGGCTGTCCTGCTCCGCTGCTGCTTCGAGCTTTCGCTACGCTGTAGCCCTGCTCACCCTGCCTGCCTGGGCCTCCGTGGTTTTTTCCCATCTGGATACATCTCGCCTGCCACCCGGGATTTGCATTCGTCCCTGCCATTCCAGCCTGCTGTTCCTGAGAGTCCGGGATCGGCTGCCCAGCGGTTTGTGAAGCCTTTGTTCCATCCCTTCCCGGGATCCCAGGGCACCAGAGCCGCGGGTTTCCCGAGCTCGCTCCGGAGCGCCCCCTGCAGCCGCGGGGGAACCATCGCACCTGCCCTGCTCACCGGGAGCCGCCAGCGCCCCTGCCGGCTGCGAGCGGAACTGCACCCGAGGGGAAATAGCCTGACAGCCGAGAAGGCTGGCACTGGGTTTGTGATTGCTGTTACTGCCATAGTTGTTGTTGTTTTGTTTGACTGGTTATATACATGTATATATATATAGTAAAGAACTGTTATTCCTATTTCCCACATCTTTGCCTAAAGGCCCTTGATTTCAAAATATAATAACTTGGAGGGAAAAGGGGTTATATCTGCCACTTCAAGGGGGCCTCT
This sequence comes from Corvus hawaiiensis, assembly GCF_020740725.1. NCBI lineage: Eukaryota > Metazoa > Chordata > Aves > Passeriformes > Corvidae > Corvus > Corvus hawaiiensis. Next base: position 82,879,341 of record NC_063213.1, on the reverse strand, counting down.
GCCTTCCTTAGCAGACACCTGTCTTTCAAAACCGAGACACCCAAATAAAGAAAAAAACAGGGCTTACATTTTCTCATGTTTTCCCAATTTTGTTCAGATTGAGCAACATTTCAACAGATGTCAATCATACAGACTGTGTTCAGATTAAGCAAAACCAAAACAAAAATCTTGTGCACATGAAAAAGGAAAAATTTTCTATTGTCCTGGGGTTGTCCCCTTGAATTTGACAGCAAACCTTGTTTTAAAATAATGAAAAGTGTTCTGAAAAATTAAAATTCTGTATCCAATGTGCAATGTCTTCCTTTTGTCACCTGATGACCACATTGCAGGTGATGACTTGTCATTGCTAGAGATGCTTTGCAGAAGGTGGCTGTCACAGTTGATCAGCCTTCCCAGATGAAGGGGAGATTATCCCCTTTGATTTCAGGAAAGCTGAATTTGGGCAGCCACCTCCAAAGGTGTGACTCAGAACGTACTGGGTAGCAGGGATCAAATGAGCAAGAGGGAAGGAGATGTAGAGGAATACTAAAAACAAAAGCCAAGCCAGTGTCAGGAGCTGCAGTGGCAGGGAAATGAAAGTGGGTATATATTGTGGCAGGTGGGGACAGAATACGAGACAGGAGCCTGAGGAAAAGGAAAGGAAACTAGGGAACTAACCTGCTTTTTCATCATCTAGTGCTACATCTGATAACAGACCAGTTAACATGCTGGAAAACTGTCTCAGTGTGACTCATGAGCACAATTGTTGGTAGACATCTGCTCTACAAATACAATGAGTGGCATGTCCCTTGTTCACTTTTGCTGTTGTTTAGCCTTGATTCACTTCCCCAGTGGCTGGTTCTATCCTAGAATCTATCCACTCACTGCACAGTTCTGCAAAAAGAATGGCTGGTAAGCAACCAGTGAGCCAACCTTGGAGCAAAGACTTCACCTTTCTTGATACAGCTGCCCTTCTGTGCATCATCTCTAAGAAGTTCACCTATTTCTGTCTGTGTATCCACAAGAAAATTTTAGTTGTAAGGAGTCACTAGCTACCTGGCCAAGTGCTTACAATCACGCATCAGACTTCCTCACAGCCACCCAGTATGTTTCATTTTATTACCTTTGGATAGTGAAAAATTGCAGTTTGAAAGTTGTTTTAATGGTGGTGATGGTACAGTTTTGTGACATGATCTTATAGTATAGTACAGCAACATTTCAATTAGAAAATATTTTCCTTAAAATATATTCAGTGTGCTTATTCTTCCCCCAAAAAGCTAGCAGTGAGATTCTCTCCGCTACAAACCCGAAAAAATAACTTGCAATTTGCCTGCTCACAGCTACAGTCCCCTCTGCCAATATCAAAAAATAATCACGAAAACCACTAAAAGATATGCATTCAGTTTTAGAGCACAAAATTCTTGGGTTCTATAAAACATATTTCTAGCAACTTACTTTCACTGGCTGAATAGTCCTGTGGATCGAGTATCCCTGATTCCTGCAGTGATCTAATACAGGAGTCCACCAGCTCCAGACCAGTGGTGAGTTCATCTTCTATATCCTTCTGACCATCTGTAATAAAATTAACAACATAAAAATGTAAAAGAAGGGCAAAACCGTAAAACCATTTACAAGACAAAAGCTACAACTGGTTACATGTGCCTAAGCATGCACAGCTAATGAAGGAATGGAGGCCACACATTCACAGGATGCTGGCCATACTGGAAATTGTGCCATCCTTTGAAAGTGTGGCCTTGGATTAATAAAAGCAAAATGAGATTATTTAGGTCTAGTCTTAAAAAAAGCCAGAGACACATTTAGCAGTGCCCCCTCTCAAAACTCTACATTAGTTTCAGGGTACTTTTTGTCAACCCTACCAACTTTTGCCAAATCTTATCACTTTTTAAGTAGAGTTCTCACACACTAGCAATGAGAAAAAAACACACAAAAAACCCAACAAAAACCTCCACATACATAAATGTGCTTTTCCCCTCCATCTTCTTTAGGTAAAAATGATCCTTCTGGGAGAGAATATAAGTAATACAGATACGTAGATAAGTACATTACCTTGTGTTTGCCAGTGAAACTGCTCTTCTGTTGAACTGGAAAGAGAAAGAAAAAAGTGATCATTTTAAATTAAATTAGTAGTGTGCCATGAATATTCAGATATAAATCTATTTGGAAGGAACTGATTTAACAGAAGAACACACTTAAGAATAAAACATACTTAGAATACAAAATTTTATATATATTTTTAATTAATGACTTGTACAGCATTCACTCAGCTGGAGGGAAGCATCTTTATTTCTTTATCAAGTAATTTGACTCATACATATAGAAATTGCCCTCTTGGTCTTGATATACAAACTACACTATTTCAAAGCAAAAACATTAGCATTCTTCAGCTTTTCTGGATCCTTCCATTTGTCTGATTCTCCATGTTTATAGAGAAAATTATAAATTGCTTTCTCAAGTAAATAGTTACATGTGATTTCTGAAAGAAATTACAAGTATAATTCCTGGTTCTACTGATCATTATGTGCATTTTTATATTATTCAAATGTGCAGCTAAGTTAATTCAATTGGCCTACACAGGAGAGTAAATTTAGATGTGTTTGTGCTTCTATGTACAAGCACTTAAGCAACAGAAGGTCTTAATTTTAAAATACTGAGCATGCACACCAGAGGATGGGTTAGGAAAGGTACTTTTTTTTTTTTTTTAATAAAATGAATGATACGTTTAAATGAATGATAAAATGAATTGTATAGTCAATTAGGCAATGACTACACTTTCCTCCAAGGCATGTTCTGTTTATGCTTCAATATAGGTCTTCCTCACATGACAAGACAATACAGGTCTTCCTCACGTGACAGGAATACAAAAAGGATTGAAGTTACTCAGTACTAACCATTCCTTAGGTAAAAGTGAACTGATTATTACACTCATGATTGAAAGATTTTTCTGTACATTTTCATAAGATACTTACAGGGGAGAACAACATTGTCTGTTGCATCCCCCAGTTAAAAAAACAAAGACTGAAATTTTTTTAACTTTTCAAACAATTATATTTATTTCTTTCTGATGTTGAGACTAAATGCTCTTTTGGATGAGTAAATGGATTTAAATCTCTAATTGTTTTCCCTTTTCCCAGCAGATGCTGGCTCACTTATGAATATGTCAGCATACCTCCTACTATCTATGTTCTGAACAATAATAATAATGTAAATTAAATCAAATGCTTCTTTGTGGAGGTCTATTTTTACAGTAAAGAACTTGTGTCAATTATTTACCAGACTTGATAGTGTTAAAAAAAAGAATAATTGCCTAATTTACATAAGAATAGTTCTAAAAGGATTTTAGGATTTTAATTTCTACCTGGCATCATAAATGTTAACCTGAGAAGTTCAAATCTGTACATCATCATAAATTTCCTAATATCTCCAGTCTGTGGTTTATACAGACCCTTTGTAGTGAGATGTCACAGATTTAGAAATCAGTCCTTTGATGAGAAAGTGAACTAAAATTCTTACATTGAAGTCCACTGAAATTAACAATACTGAAGATAAATGTTGCCAGAGTCCTTGGATGAACAATAACTGCGAAGTGCTGAACTGAAAAAAATTACTTTAATTTAAATTACCTTTTGAAATGAAGCCCTAGTGGTGACTAGGGACAGTGGCTCTTTTTGAAATAACACTTTTTCCAATTTTAAATTCCTTTTGTCTGATTTTCAGATTTACTAAATAATTGCAGCTTCATCTGACACACTGGGACTTGAGAACAATCTTCCTGTCTGTAATTAGCACAATCCACAATAAGTAATGTAGTACTTTCCCTCTTCCAGCATCCAGATGTCTCTGTGATAGATACCACCTCAGCAGCCAGAAAAAAATGTAATATCTCAGGTGGCATTCTTGCTGGCAGATTGAATTACTAGATGTTACTGGCAAGAACACCATGATGCAAAAGCCTATGCCACCTCATCCAAGTAAGTTAGAAAAGAAAATCAAGTCTGTGCATAAGCAGTGAATTATCATTTCCAGGAATTCCAGTTTAGCCCTTTTTAAGCAGCAAACTTGTACAAAATGTAACAACGTTCATTATGTTCAAGGAATCACTTGTGGTTGATTCATAGTAATCCCCAGTATCAGTTGTCTGACTTCAACAGAAACACTGTACTGTATTCATATTAATCTTAGGGTCACAGTGACTACGTTTTGACTCCATTTTGGCTTTTCCAATTTTAGTCATGCTTCTCCTCACCACTACTGTAATGGTCTTTCAATAAATAATGTAGCTCTTACAGTCAAGATAGCAGACCCACTATCAGAATTTTTATCCTAATGCTACCTTCTTATTCAACACGCAGAACATGAGCCAGGCTGCCCAGGGCAGTGGTGGAGTCATCATCCCTGGAGGTATTTAAAAGATGTGCAGATGTGACACCTGGGGATATGGTTTAGTGGTGGACTTGACAGTGCTGGGTTAATGCTTGGACTTGATTTGTCTTTTCCAACCTAAAAGATTGTATGATTCTCTATTAGAATTGTATTTGCTCCTACAAGGATATCAATATATTCTAGTATGAAAAGAGTGCTCTTCTCCTTAGTTAAATTCATGCTCTTTCGCTTTTTAACAATCCAGTATAGTAGGATATTGAAGCTGCCATATCTTGGTTGTAAACCAATGCCAGAGCCTTGCACACGAACATTTAAAGGGTTTCCCTAGAAAACTTTATTTGAATTTGCCATAGTTTTAATTTAGATACTCTTTCTTTTTTCTTTTCTCTTTTTTTTTTTTTTTTTTTTTTTTTTTGTAACTGAGATTCCCCTGCTTTTAGCTTTAAAAGGATTCCTGACTGAAGCAACCTGACGTGTTTGTGCAGGGAGCCTTTAGGCTGTCACACGACTGTGCCAGATCTGTTTGAGTGAATAAAAGGACATGCTTTTTTGTCCTTTTCTTATAGGTGTTTCCCAGCTTCATAAAATATCAGTACAATTGACTGTATAGTTACATTGAATACATGAAAAGACTAAAACCAATAATTACCAGAAGTATTGTCCCTAATAAATTTTTCTGCATGTTCAGTGAAACATATTTTTGCTTCATATTTTTTCTAAAGAAGAATGCATTAGCAACCACTTTTCTGCATATTCCTATGCCTCATTATGTAAGTTTGCAAACAATATCTTTGACTGAGGAAGATGAGCAATAAAATTCTTTATCAAGTTGTTCTGAACTATGGTAACTTGAGCCCATCTTAAGAGTTTGAGGAAGGGATTTTAACCAGAACTTCATTACTATAGTATTAGAAAATAGTGGCATAAAATATGACTGAGCTCAGAACTCAAGCAGGTAGAATTACTACCTCCCTTAACCCAAACTCAGAAGAATAATTATGATTTATGTATTCTTTTATTTTTGGTAGTCACTGCATCATGTATGTACTTCAAATGTTCTAGGTACAAATAAGACTACTGTTCTACTTAATTCTACCTGAGTGACATAAAGAATCCTCCATCACCATTCAACTATGCAAAACTTGATTCTTCTATGCTTATACTGTCTTTGGAAAATACAATGTATTGAAGGAAAATACCAAGGAAGCTGAATAACTTAAGAATGAGATGATAAAGCTAAAACCCAAACAAATGAACAAAACACTTGACTAAACAAAAGAAGAATATCGTTATATATTTAGTTCTGGATGTTAATGTTAAAGCTAATGAACCTATCTTCTGTAAGGATGCACTAGACTATGCTTAAAGCTTTACCTTTAATAACCACCTAGGAAAGGAGATATTCCAGTAAAAGTTGTTTTACCTCCCTAGGCAAGAATGAGCAAAGTAAATATCCATAGAGCGGTCATCTTGATTCCAGCTGAACTCACATGTTCCCATTTCTGCACACATGTCATAAAAGCACCGAAGGAGCCAGAACCCTCTGTGTGTGACCTTGTATACTGGGAGAGCAAAAGGCAAATGAGCACAGCACGCTGCAGGGAGCTCATTTTGGGGAGCATCACCTGGGGAGCTCTACCTGCCTCTGCACAGCAAGGTAACAGCAGAAGCACAAAGCATTGCAAAAATGCAGATTTTCTACAGCCAGCTGAGGATGTCTGAGTGTTATCAGCAGCTCTTTACATCAAGTTTATCCCTTTTCAGGCATGAACAGAAAAATCCCAGCCTGACCTATAGTACGTCTATAAACAAGCAACAAACCAGGCCTTAGGAAGCCTTCATTTTTTCCTGTACCTCAAGACAAGTTAAACAAGAAGTGGGTGCCCCTTCATGATGGACTTAATAGGAATCCACCATGGTAAGATGGACTCTGTGGAGACAGCCAGCACCTGCATAACAAGGTGAGTTACAGAAGACCATCAAACACCTCTGCCAGCAATTTATAGGAGTCAAAAGCAGTTTTGATGGTATAGAAGTGAATGTTCCAAATGACACCATAATAATGCTTTTCTGGACAACATTCACCAGCCATATTTCTGTAAAAGAAAGCACAGTCCTCATGGGAGGTAACCCAGAGTTGGGGAACGCTGTTGAGTCCTTTGGCAGAAGAAAAGCTTCCTGAGACATCCTCAGACTGTGTTGCCATAGGGCCTGTACAAACACCCAAGGATTCACTTCCAAAGCAGGTGCTGGGAAGCAGCAAGGGCACCTTGGACTCAGTGGAACTCCTAGAAGGCGGATGTGTGCCTGTGGCACTGGTCGCAGGGGCAATGGTAGGCAAAGGTAAGTTACACCAAACCCCAGCCCAACGCAGACATCTTGCACACTACCTGGACACAGCAGTACTTGTGGTATCACCTGGGTATAGTTTTAGACATTACGTGGCCAAATGTGAGACCCAGCCCATTTCAGAGGAATGCCTTGATAGGTTCAGAACCATTCAGTGCAAGAAGGAGCTCCACTGCCCTGTACACACTTCCCCAGCAACAGTATTTATTATGCAGCCTGCAGAAATTCATTGTTTTCATCCCATGCACCAAAATACATCAGTGTGCGTGCACAGCAGGCCATAGCAGTTGGTATTCATTGCCTTGCTGCTCCCCAGAAGAACACCACAGCAAAGAAACTCACTTCATGCTGCAAAGGGAGGTAGGTTTTCTTCCATTCACTGTTTCTGGCACGCTCCTTGCTTTATCACTGAGCCTGCATAAAGGCTGCCAGGGCCAATTCACACTTTTGTATTCCTCTAATTATCCAAAAAATGTTTGTGAGCCTCTCCTTTGTGTGAAGTCATTCAGTTTACAGTTCTCACTCATTTTTTAAGAAAGTGCTATAGCTATCTGCTACATCAAAATATTTTTATTGTTTTCTAAAACAATTAATGAAATTATATCTGACACTACTGTAGAAAAGCTATGAAAGGGTTTTACAAGGAGTTGTATCAGCACATGATCTTTCCATTTCTACAATGGAGCTACACAAACATTGCTGTATATAATTACAGCCAGATACTCTCTCACTGGTTTTTAAATTGTTGCTTGGTTGTAGAAGGTGGAAGAAAAAAGATCCAGAAGCATTTCACAAAAGGCAAGGAGGCTGAAAAACTAGTATTCCATCTAAAGCAAAGGAGAAGCAGTTTTTAAATCAGCAGTACATTTCAGGTTATCTGCAAAATAATAAACTTTTAGTATCAACTATCTGGTGCGGAAAAAACCCAAACAATCTAAGAATAAATTTTACATTAAATAATCCTGCGAAAAAGTACCAACCCCTCAATAAATTATCATAGCAAAAAACAATCCTCAAGAGCAACTTTTGGGTTTTGTGGCCGATTTAAAATTACATCAAAATCTCTGACACTGGTAGTCACTCCCTTCACCTCTATAAATGTGACACTGTAGGCTTTCTCAAATATTTAATAGCACTCTATTAGTCAGCCGTGGTATCAACTTGGCTACCCTGTCAAGAAGCCCTTTTTTTGATGTTCCAACAAACCTCATCCAATCCCCCACAATGATCCTGGAAAATGTAAAAAAAGATCCAACAAGCTAAAATAAATAAAAAATACCACCACAAACCTGCACATATTTAACTGATGTACCTTGGAAACTTCAAACCAACTTTTAAAATTGTGACAAAGTTCTTAGCTGTAGATGCCAGAAAACCATTCAGGTGGTTAATTCCCACCTTCATTAGAACAGCCTTGCTTCAAGTTCCTGCAGGGAAAGAGAACTGTCTCATTTTTTTCCTAGAAAAATTATTGTTATTCCCTAGGTGTTACGAAATCAATAGCAGAACTTTGCGGCTGAGCTACAAAGGTTTTGTACTTCTTTCCAATGATGCAGGGAAATATTTGCAGCCAAAATTCCAAATAGGTCTCAAAAATCAATGGTTTCCTCTGCATTTAATACTTCCAGAAATTTGCAGACATGATTTTCCTTTAAAAAGAAGTTTGAAATTGCCCCAGTCCTGTTTATATTCAATCTCCCTATGCTGATTGTGCTTAGTAAAACTGTTCTGTGTCTTCTTATTTAAATGTGATTTAAAGTTCAGGTGCTACACCACTAAGAACACTATTCAAGCACCCAGCATTCACAGAAAGGCACCAGCAGTCTTGCATTCCATAGAGTGCACTGTTTAAGGGCTTGCAAAGCAGGTACCAGACGCTATTATTTAATGGACAAAGCATAACACAGTCTGTTTCCCGGCAGTTTTTGACCATCACTCCTGAAATGGTCTACAAGAGTATCAATTACTGAATTAATTTCACACAGACCAAACCCCCAAAACACATTTACTTCAGTTTGGAATGAACTTAGTCACCTAGGGACAGGACACTTGCTACTTAGCTTGCAACCAGCCTGTTTCCTTTAGCTTCAGATCTGCAGGCAGTTGCTGGCATGAGAGTGGACACAGAGAATTCTTTCAGAGTGGAAGCCTTTGAAGCTTTGCTGTTCCAAGAAGAAGAATTTAGAGGGCAATACGCACTTTGTGTATTTATTTAACTTTAAACTTGGTAAACAATAACATTAGGGAAACAAGTACTGTGTGACTGCCCTGTTCTCACTCTTCCCCTCATGTCTCTTTCATGCCCTTACACATTCCAGACAGGATACTGGGCTAGATAGACCCCACTTCTGAATCAATACAACCGTTTTTTTTATTCTTATAAAAGAATAAAAAATAAAATTATATAAAAGAAAAAAAAAATTAAAGAAGCTAAAATCAAACCAAATTACTTAATTTTGTAATTTCCCATTATAAATTAATTAAGAAAAAGGATGATGGTTCACAAAAAGAAGGAATTAGCCCAGGGCTGGATTTCTGCTAATACTGTTAGTTTTTCTGGTTTGCTTCAAACCTATTTTTATTTGAGAAAGCAGCTCATTTCCCAAACCGAACATAGCTACAGAGGAGCACATTTAGAAGAGAATAGCATAAGAATATTTCAATTCTAAAAGACCTACAATGACCATTGAGTCCAAATGACCAGTCCAGGGCTGACTGAAGGTTACAGAAGGTTATTAAGGTCATTGTCCAAATGCCTCTTGAACACTGACAGGTCTGGGGCCTTGACCACCTCTCTAGTAGCCTGTTCCAATGTTTGGCCACCCTCTTGGTAAAGAAATGCTTCTTCATGCCCAGTCTGGACCTCCCCTGACAAAGCTTTGAACTGTTTTAGGTGTTCTGTCTCTGGATCCCAGGGAGAAGAGCTCAGCGCTTCCTTCTCTCCTTCACATCCTGAGGAAGCTGCAGAGCAATGAGCTCGCCGCTCAGCTGGGGTGACCTGCTCACCCATGCTTCTTCCTATCCCAGACTGTTCCCCCGCCCTATTCCCTGCCTTAGCCTTGGCCACTCCCTCAGCTCTTCCTATTGGTTCCTGTACTCCAACCCCGCCCAGGGACCACCCCTGGGACCCTGACAAAACCACCCCACACTCAGACCACGAGGTCTCTCTACCTCCGGAGATCGCTGGGACAAGGTGTAAGATTAAAATCCTCTTCACCCACGCGGGGAGACCCTTCTCTACCTCTTTTGTCACCACTGCGTTGTAACACTGGTGGCTGCTGGAGCCAGATCGCGGGGCCATCCAAAATGGACTCCGGGATGCGACTGATCGCATGGCCCTAGGAAACCCTCGCTGAGCTCTCAGGGAGCAGCAGCCTGATAAGCTAAATCTAGCTTTACAACACTCAGCCTTCTTCAATTTTAAATTTTGCCGCTTCTACACAGCGGAGCAGTTTAGATAGCAGTGTACTATGATATTCCTTCAGTCCCAGTGGCAGTATTTGGATCTGATCCAAACCAAACAAGCATCTAAAACACAATCAGAAATGGCCAATTAGAGAAATCAATAGTGAAGAGGTAGAATCATCTCTGCCCTAAGGCAATGGAGCAGTCCGGTGCCTAAATGACACCACAGCCTATCAGTATCCATAAAAGTGTGTTCTTCAATCATGCCTTATTGACAGCATTGCACAGAAAGTATGGTAATGGTTGTCATGCTTTAAAGAAAACAGTACAATACCCTAGAAGATAAAGTGAGATCTAGTTTCTTCATTCCCTCCTCCCTCTTACTCCAGTAGTTCAGCTATTAAAGCACTCATGCACAATGTGATAGCACTAGATATACTATTTTGTGAGAAATCAAAGCAGTGACTAAGTTGAATGTAACCACTGGGCTCTTCCCTGTCTTTCCTATTGAAACCTCTATCATGTATAGAAAACAATACATTATTTTAGTTAAGAAACTCCATTATAAAAGACACTACCACAGCCAAATTTTCTTCACACCAACTTTTGAAAGATGCCTTCAGGGTAAGTGTGCAGACAGTAACACTGAGGAAAGCTATTTTCCCAGTGGAGCAGAAAAAGGTACTGAAGACCTAAGACAGAGAGTGTATTTCTTGTAAGGTGCCTTAAACAACCTGTGCTTTGACGCTGGGTAAGAAACATTCAGTGAATATGAGATTGATTCTTTTCTGAGGCACATAGTTCTGTGAGTTCTGTGAGTACTGCAGTTTGGGTGTTAACTCAAACCCTGGATGTGTGGAGACAGTCACCTAAAAATAAGAATTACCACACATTTTTTCAGTATCTTCTTCGTTCTGGTCTTTGGTACTATAACATTAATTTCTAAATAAATATGGTGTCATATAACTGAAATTCCTTTAAGGAAACATACTTCTGTACATGAAGATATTGCCTTTTTTTTTCTGGGATAGCTAACTGCTAGAGCAGGTAACATACCCCAGCACTAGTAACCTGAAACTCCTCATCCTCTCAATATCAATAAACTGCACAAGGATATTCCTTCTGCAGAAGAGTTAATCCTTAACATGAAGATCAAGCCAAGAGCCTCATGCTGACAATTGTTTTAGATAAATTATTTAAAGTATGATCACACTTTATATGACTATTTCAGCTACAATATTTGTTCTGTGTTGTCCTTGGTAAATAATAGAAAGGGGTTTTCTCTGTTTTGAGAGAATGATTCATTCTAAATTCAGCACTTCCTTAGGGAAATAATTCAGACAGAAGCCAGACGGCCTTCACCTTGAAGAAAGTGTATTCCATGCAGGAAATTCCCAATACACACACACAAAGCCTGTCACTGTGTGAAATCACACATCACAGCCCTTCCCAGTTCTTCTCCCTTACAGCCTCCTCACATTAGCTTCACCCAGCTGCTTCCAAGAAACCTCCCTTCACAGGACTCTTCCTTCAGCTTTGCCTCTTTCCATGTAAACAATTCTTTCCTTTTCTCTCCATTCCTTCTCCCCCCTACAGAAGAAAATACAGAGCCAGGATGTTTCTTCTTTTTATTTAGCTACTTCCTTTCCTGTGGCTTATGCCTGTTGGAGCCAGAAGTAAACTCCTACTGTGCCTCCACAGTGGTGGGAAGGCCCCTGTAACTAACAAATAGTCTCAATGTCAATATATTGTCTGAATTTGGCACTGAAGAGACGGCGTGGTAGTCATATATACCTTATAGGTTGTTATTTCTGTATTCTCCACCAGATGTGTCAACATGAAACACTCCCATGAAACAGGAGCAGATTCTGCAGGAAGCAGGAAAGATTTTGTTGATTATTTTTATGGGAGAACTTGGAAACATTTGGTCCAGTCCCCACTGAAAGCTGGGCTAACTTCAAAGTACTGTCTTGCACATACTGTAGCAAGGCACGTTGGAGACTCCGTCAGTATTCTGCTGTTCAGAATTTGTTCAGTTAATTCTGTTTTTTTTAACAGAGAAAATAAAAACTGGTAAAAGGTGAAATTAGAAGAGTTTGGTGAATTTAGATGAAGGAATTGAAGTCTGAGAAGGGAGCACAACTGGCTTTTATAATTTAGCAAGGCTGAAGGACAGGAGAAAAAGAAAGAGTCAGAGGAAGCACATGTGGGACAAGGACAACCCAGTTCAGGCTGGTCACTGGTCACAAATTTTTGCTGGAACTTTAAAAAAGGTATTAGAACATCACAAAAGCAGCCAATCCCATGTAATTTGAGTTGAGGTGTCAAAACTATACTCGCTCTGCTCTTAGAAGGTTGTTTGGTAAGTTTATTAGAAAGAGCTGATGTTAGTTCCAGCTTCAAGGAACTGGAGGACAGCCCAGGATGATGCCTCCAGTTCTGTATTTGAAATAACCTTAATCTGTGATGCTGGCAACTTGGTGATTGTTACAGAGCAGTATCCACACAACTGCATAAAGGAGCAACTGATACCACCAGAAACACCAGGCAACAGAGAAACACAAGTTTACTAGAAGGAGGCAGTACCAAGAATCCCATACATAAGAACTAATGAGTGTTAAATTTACATTTCAGTGGATGAACATAAAGGCAACAGAAAACTACTTTCTAACCTAAAATGCTAGATGAATGTAAAGGTAATTGGGTCTACTAGGTGGGTGATAAGCAGCTGGATCAACCCATGGAAAATTGCTATTGATTTATGATTTTAACTATGGGAGTGAAAGTTCTTATTTGTTAACTGTCTGTTTGTATACAGAGTTGACAAATTATCCAAGTAACTGAAACAGCACATGGTAATAACAGCTATTTAGCTATATGGATAACCTTTAATCACACATTTATTATGGAAAATGACTAAAATTGTATTAATGCAAGCTGACAAAAAGTAAATGTAACCTTTAGACAGATTTGGAACTTTTCTGTAAGCAGAGAGCCTTTTTATTCTGGCTTTTTCCACCACTAAGGTGCAGAGGGGAAAACCAGAATCAGTTCCCTATTAAAATAATATTTCTTCCATTATTCATTGCCTACCAGAAGAAATACAACATAGGAGATACTACACACGTCAAACTAGGTTCATAGGTCAGCCATTTAGTGAAGACAGATGTAAGAAATACATTGTATTTTTAAAAATTATACAAAGGCATTAAAGAGAATATTCCTAAAGAGTAAAAGGGTATCCTTATAGAATTTTGATGAAAATATCTTACGGATATCATACTAGTAATACTGAAAGCAATAATATTTTCAATCATCTTTATTCTTTGAAGAATATTACAATATAAAATGTTGTGAAAGGTCCTTGACAACTAAACCAATCCTTTGAAATTTTGTTTTGTAAACAAAAGGATGAAATCACCTTTCTACTTATACATTCTCTACATACAGAACATGAAGTCTCACAAGACAGTTAAATATTGAATCTTTTCATCTTGTATATAATCTACACATTTCAATACTGAGTTAGAACCTTGCAACAGAACTTTGTGTCCTGGTCCAGCCCCAAAGGTCTGTCAACCAGGTAAACCATGAAGGGCTGTACTAGTAGGCAGAGTTAGATTAAAACTCTGATCAGATCCAAAAACAAGTGCTCAGTCAACTTTGGAAGTCCTATATGCAGCTTCTTTGGTTTTTTTGGCTTTTCTATAACCCCTCTATTGCTCACTGTCTGAATACTGAAGCAAGTGCCAAATTCCCTGTCTGAACCTATTACCATGCCGTTGATATTGCTACAGCTGAATTGCAGACTTTTTCCTAAAAGCCTGCGGCCTGTTTTGGGCCATCTTACCAATACTCATGAAAAACAAAAGCATACCCCTGAATTCCCCTATTATTGTTCTGTTGAGCTGCCAAAAAGATCATCTTTCTCTCCACAGTCAGGAGACCAAAGCAGAGAGTAAACTGGACAACTAGTGAAAGCTGCTTGTTACTTAATTATTGCAAAATTTTCCAATGCAAATGTGGCCCATATATACCAGGGAAGTAACTTCACAAATATTACAGGTTCTCACATTGCATTGAAAAAAAATGCAGGAGGCATAGCTATATACTTTTATCACTTGTAAAAATTTAAGAGACCAGTTAGTCTGTCACTTATGGTAGCACTGAGTTCATACCTAAGAACCTTTTAATAGAAGAATTAAACTGCTGGGATGGCTTGTTTGATACCTGCTTTGACTGCAGTCCTCAAAGCACTTCAAATTAGCAAAGTTGTAACACTTTAAAGTGTTAAGATAGGGCAGTGATCCTCATCCTGTGTAAGGGACTGTCTAATACTTTCTGGAAAGTCTGCACCATTATGCAGAAAAATGTTAAACTGTATTTGGTTAAATAAAAGCACGAATTTTCTCTGCTGACTCTGCTGAAACAGCAGACAAGGGAAATGAAACCCAGATCTCAAGTAACTAGCTGAGCAGATACATTGGCAGATACAATTCTTTGAAAGTCCTTTGTTTTGGTGAAAAGGTTACTGAACCATAGGAAAATTGAGTTCTTGGCTACCTATGCAAATCCCTCTCTAGGACGCCTCAACATCACTTGTTCAAAACAACTAATTAAAATTCTTTCTTTCCCATGCCTGGTAGATCCAGAATCCAGTTAGTTTTCACTAAAGCTCATGCCTCTAAGTAGTATTTTCCTCTTTATGTTCATCTAAATCACCATGTTCCATGTTCAGAAATATTACATATACATAAAAGTTACCAGCTTTGCATTTATTTTAGCTTTCTTTTCTCTAATTACACTAAATGAAATTTTGAGGGGTTCTCAACTGAGTTATGCCATCATTCACTAACTCTGTAACTTCTTTCTCTTTGAATATCTTAATCTAGTCTTAAAAGCTGATTGTAAAATTGAATTTTTACATTACTTGTTCAGTGCATCTTGGAAATAGTCCAATCAAAAAGCTAAATCTGTTCTCACTGGCAAAACAGAGCTAATATGAAAAGCGAGGAAACCGATTTATCTTTTTTTTCTCCCTGAATATGAATCACATAAAATCTGTTCTAGACTTCACAAAACTAATTTTTCACAGTACAGAAATGCTAAAGCTCACAGTTCAAAACTATAAGTTTGCTTAAGAAAGCAATGAGTGTTGTGGCCATTCTGAGGAAGATCAGTATTTGCAAGTTAGCTTAAGGGCTGTCAGCGTCAAGAGCAGAGACAGATTTTTACTCCCCATCATGTGGTAAAACCTCTGCTCAAAGCCAGATCAATGAGTGCTGGCCGGGAGGTATTCCTACTCTTTGACTCAATTGTCAAAAATTGTACCCAGATCCTAATGTTTTTTTCATTTTAAAGAAAACAATGAGTAAGCAAAAAGTTTATGAAGAAAACATGAAAAGACCCACTGATAAAATTCTAAGAATCTCAGTTTCAACAATTTCTTGTGTTGAGAAATACAGTTCAACACAACACTGCACATGATAACTGAATAGTTTTGACTTCAATACGAAACAGCTTTGCTGTTAGGATGGACTGGAACAGAAGTGATCTGTACAGATAAAAAAATTATATCTGGCCTGTTTTCAACAAGAGTGATGTTCTACTCAGGGCCAATGGTAAGGAGAATTTGAATAATATAGTATACTCTATCTCTCATGATGAACTATATCACGCCCAGTCCAAAAGTGAAATAAACAAAGGTAATCACACATTTTGTTACTCTGTCAAGCTGGGGGTGGCAATTGCTAAACAGACATTACAAAGTATCATACCTATTTAAGAAAGGTGGAAAAAACCAAAACTAACATCTCAAGCCTAGGCTGGCTTCCAAAGCTAAAAATTCATTTATAATTCAAAAGGAAAAGAAGTATATGCACTTGATATTATTAAGGTTTCACACAGCACAATTTCTTTCATGGAGTAAAAAGAAAGGAAAAGTAGATCTGATACATCTGGAATTCCATTGGGCATTTAACCCATTATCAGATGACATTGCCAAGTTAATAGCTTCAAAAATGAAGTGGGAAACAGTACTAGATTTGAACACTGTGCATAAAAAAGGGCCAGACAAGAGACAATCAGTGGTGTTAAACTGAAGCTGAGCAAGAGAGAAGCAACCCAGCATTCCCCAAAAGTCAGTCTTGGGGGAATACAGTTTTCCACAGAAGTATGCAAGACAAATTCAGGCACTTTGAAAATGAGGCAAGATCAGTACTTGAAACATATTAAAGCAGTTGTTTGGGATCAGATAAGACTGGACTTCTTGACCTCTGTCTAAAACTAAACACTACTAAAAATTGCATGTGAAATTTTGGTGATACACACTAATAATGGCCACAAGTTTTGTGTCCTATTTTTCTTAAGTCATTGTTTTCACCACTGAAAAACAGAAAAATTTGAAAACACATTCTTCTGCAGCACTGTGAGCCCCTAACACCTTTAAAGTTTCCATATTACACATAAAGGCTGCCTTCTCAAGATTGACATGCTCTATGAAGTCCTCTTTACAATAGCAGAAGCACTTTCAAGAATTAATACATAATTAAAATAATCTACACAAGTACCCAGGTTGCACTCCATCACCGAGTGACTCCCCTGTGTGCCAGGTCAGTTCCGGGCAGCTGCAGAGCACAGAGCTGGAGACACTGACAAGAGGTGACCTCGGCATTGACAGCCAGCACCCTCACCTGCCTTTCTCACACGGAGAGCTGACCTGGTGCCGGGTGGAATCCCAAAATACCGAAGTGCATGAGTGAACATATCATCAGTAGTAGGAGAAAAGGACCAAGGATTCCCTGTATAGCTACATGAGGAAAAACTCTCCTCCAGCAGATGGTGTTTGTACACATGGTGGCCTGACTGCCCAGTTAACTCCTGTCCACTCCAACCCAAAACAATAGGGTCTTCTGGCAGAACTTCAATGTTGCTGCTACCAGCACCTGTGCTCAAAGACCTGTACTTCCAAAAACCTTTAACATGAGTTACCTGGGGGTTTTTTTAGATTTTTTTTTCTGTTTCCTTTTTTTCAGAACTATTATCTTTTCCTCCCATCTCCTGCCTATTATAAAAGCATTAATGGAACCTGTGACAAGACCAAGCACACTGGAATCTCAAATACAATTATCCAATGAATAAATATATTTATTGCAAACAATTAATGGATCCTTTTATTTTTTCCTAAGCAGATTTCAGGTTCAGATTTTACTCAGATCAGTAGGAGTTGAAGAAAGTAGATTATTATGCAAGTGAGGTTGTCCATAAAACATGACATTAAAAATGTTGGTATATTAAGCAACTTGATTCCAAGTATATGAAGCAGCTATATTTTGCGCATGTCTGTAGTTAGATTAGACACATAAATTTAACTCCTGTAAACCCAGAGCTAATGCTGCTTAGAAAAAACAGGTGGTTTGTTCTGGCTTGTACAGGGTGCTTGGCCTTACTGTTGGGGTCTTCCTAACCAGGACATCATAAGTAAGAAGGCCTGGCTGCATTTAAAATCCAGACTCAAACTGCATTGCAGACAGGAAAAAGAGAAGGTGAATGCAATCCCTATTTTGCTTCGAAACTGTGCAGCTATAACCTGGAATCATTGGGACAGCAGGAACAGCAGACCATGATACCATCTTCTCAGAGCTGAGTTACATTTTCAGAAATATATCTGAAAGGAAAGGATTCTTTGAATAACTTCTTCAGCAGAGGGCAACGAGACATATCATCATCATTAGCATCACCTGAGAACCAACTGAAACTCGTGACCAGAAGCCTGCCTTCATGGCAGTTCACTCTTTAGAGCTCTGACACAAGGTATGCATGTGACAGATCGGGCAGCCTTTCTCACCGCTGCAGAAGAACGACCTGCTAAGCACAAGTGCGGCATCACTTGAAGTGAAGAGCTATCTGACGTGTTGTAGTGCTAGGTTTGGTTTAGCAAGCTGCAGCTTTCCCTGGGAGCTCAGCGGAGCTGCTTAGGGCAGGGCAGCCATCTCGCCCTCCCACAGCCCTTTTCGGACGGCTCCGCAGTTTTGCTCCGGCAGCTCTCAGCTCTACAACACAGTGACGGCGAAGGAGGAGAGAAGGGTCTCCCCACGAGGGTTTTAGAGGATCTTTAATCTTACATCTTGTCCCAGCGATCCCCAGAGGCAGAGAGACCTCGTGATCCGGGTGCAGGGGAGCTCAGGGGCAGTACATGGGCAGAGTTGGGGTACAGGAACCAATAGGGAGAACCCGAGGCAGTGGCCAGGGCAGGGGAACGTGGCGGGGGAACAATGTGAAAGGCATTTAATAAATGAATCGGTGGGAAATACAACACCACAAAGATGGGCACCTTTCCCTTTCTCCTTCTAGCCCTTTGTAAGTTTGTATCTGGGCAAAGAATAAATTATTACTTCTGGAAAAAAAATACTAAAAAAAATTAGTTCCTTGTCAGTCTATAACTAGCTCAGGACATTTGACATAATTACTGTGTGTGGCAAATTCAGCTTTATGGGGGTAGCTGAGCACACAGTTATTCTGTAGTTTTCACTTTCTGCCACAGGGCTCAAGCTTATCTGTTAACCCAAATAAATTCGTGACATCTGTCCTAATATTTTATGAAAGCCTTGACCACCTGAATGAGTCCATAAAAAGCTGGGCCCTATGACAATGTGGATTACACCTGCCCTGAATTCAGCCTTCTTTCTCCATATCCCAAACTGCCCCAATCCTATTTTACATCTTTCATGCCCCCAGCAGGAATCTCAAAATGTCAGATTCCATCTTGCTCCACGGCAGCGTATCTTCCCTGTGTCTTAACTGACTGTATCAGAGCCATCAGAGCCAAGAGTGACCACAGCTCAGACACTCCACTATTGCCACTGTACTTTTCTGAGCCTACCACACTGACTTTAAGTGCATTTGCCTTTCCTTCCATTTCAGTTTGTCACTGCTCAGTGAGAAACTGAATGTGGATAAAATGCTCTGCATTGGAGTGCCAAATAATACTGCCTTCTTTAGGAGTACAAACTGCTCTCAACTTCTCAGGCAAACAGACTAGCCAGGGTCAGCACACCTTGTTGGTCCCACTCATGACACGTGGTACCACAAGGTGATCCACTTGACAGCCACACTCTGGCTACAGAAGTCACAGGATACTAGACCTGTCAGACAAATAGTTCCCCTACAAATTGGGCACGTCTATGTAGCAAGTTCTAGACATACTTACGGAAGCAAAAATATTCAGATAATTCTGTAAGACTAGAATATGGCCCAATCAGTAGAGAAGAGGTTTATTTCTGGTTTATTTATTTATTTAATTAATGAAGCTACCCTCACTCTTCACATCACAGTATGAATCACATTTTAAATTAATTTAACCTTATAAATATTCCAGTCATAAACGTTTTTTTCTATCCTTCTCTGACTTCCATGTTTAAATTCTATTCTAGCATTTTATCAATTTTCAGCTTTAAGATTGTGAGTAATACTTTGATTTTTATACAAATGGTTTACTGGATCCACAGCTGTCAGTACAATTATGGCCAAGAACTTTGTAGCCTGAACAAAACTACAGAAACATTTAAATAGAGCCTACTTAAATGAATAGCCAGTAAACTAATATTCCTGGTAAAAATAACATATTTCCAGGAAGACCGTTATGAAATATGTTTTTATTGTCCATTAAGTATGGACTTTGAAATTGTGAACTACTATGTATAGACATATGTGGAATACAGATTAGGCACAGCAGCAGTAATTTTAGGACGGTATTATGTCCTAAAAATTCAATAAAGCAATACATAAAAAGACATCTAAACAGAATGAGCTACGTACTTCAGGACTGAATGCAGGTAACAGTAAATTTAAGAGACATTACACGTGTGAGGTAGAAGAGCTATACAGTGAAAACCAGAAACATGTGCTAGAAGTTATTTCTCTCTCAGTGAGCCAGACCCAAAATTAATACATTTGGTGCTCAAAATGAAGTTACAATGAGGCCTTGCATCTGAAAATCCTGCATTTATATAGCTTTCATAACTAGACTCACCAAAGTTTCCAAGTCCAATATCGTTCACGTCTGAACTGTTGTTTTGTACCCCCTTGTGAGGCTACAGGAAATTAAGAAGTGGTCTTAGCACATCTATCCCCTAACATCTATTGACTCTCTTCATCAATTCAAGGGAAAGGCAGCTGGGCAAAAATACCACATGAATTACATCAGTGTGGAGATGAGCATTTTGAGCATCATAACTTAACTGTGCAGATGATGGGACAGAGTGCAGCCTCAGCAAGTTAACAGATGATGCAAAATTGTGAGACGCTTTTGAGAGACCAGGGGCTTGTGCTGCTATTCAGAGAGATCTCAACAGACTGCAGAAATGGGCTGACAGAAACCTCATGACGTTCAACAAGGGGCAAAGGAGGAACAACCCCATGCACCAGTGCAGGCTGGGGTCTAACCAGCTAGAAAGAACCTTTGCAGAGAAGTCCTTTTGGGTAATAAGCAGCACATAAACCAACTGTGTGACCTTGCAGTGAAAGGTGGCTTACAGCACCTACAGCTGCCTGAAGAAAATCAAGGCCAGTGAGCTGAGGGAGGTGATCCTTCCCCTCTGCTCAGCACAGGTGAGGCCACACATGGTGCACAGTGGCCTGTTCTGGGCTCCCCAGGACATAACATACAGAGACATGCTGGAGTGAGTCCAGTGAGGGGCCACAAAGATGACAACTGCACTTGAGTCACTGCCATGCAAAGAAAGGCTGAGAAAGCTGAGAAGGCTTCAAGCAGGAGAGGCTTAGAGGGATCTTACCAACCAGTATAAGCACCTGATGGAAGGGAACAAAGAAGAGCCAGGCCTCTCAGTGGTAGTGAGTGAGAGGACAAGTGGCAATGAGCCCAAATTAAGACTGAAGAAAATCCACTTAAACATGAGGAAAATTGTTTTACAGTTAGTAACTAGAACAGGTTGGTCAGAGAGGTTGTGGAGCCAGCCCCACTGGATGCAATCTTGAGCAACCTGCTCTAGTTGACCCTGCTTTGAGCTGGCACCAGACACTTCCACAGGTGCCTAATTCTAAACCAGAATTTAAACCCAGGCATGCTGAAAAGTGCAAAATAGACAAATAATTCAACAAAAATGCTAACAGATCATTGTCTTCAACCTATACATGCAACTTTGTGGCCATGTGCTACACAGAGGAAGTATGAATTTCCTCTGTTGAGAAAGTAAAGTGTGAACTCAAAGTGCAGCCCTCAACCCTTAACCACAGTGGTTCCCCTGGCTGAAGCTCAAGTGCTGTCTGTCTCACCCAACACATGTACCTGGCGTACATCACAAGGAGTTAATTCAAAAAAATGCACTTGCTTTTGGAATATAAGGATGGCACCAGCAGGTACAGCACTCTCTGACTGCTTAACAACATATGGCTTCATTTCGATCTAGTCTTGAGGATGCATACATGGGAAAAAATGTCATGTAAGTTATCCTTGTAAGCCTCCTCTCTTGCTGTTTGCTATCACAATCAGAGACCTAATTAAGAAGACTCTCTATCATTATTTTTCAAATTAAAAGTATTTTGAAGACAACGTAGATACATTTTTCAGAAGACAGAAAGTGATGTTCATATTTGCAAAAGGAAGTACAACCACAAACATAAAGAATCTGAGCAGAATCCCACTGTCCTGTAACACAGTTTCTTTTAAGTTTCAGAGCTCAAATGGATGATTGTCCCATAATCTAATGGTCAGCTGGAAGAAACTGAGATTTGATTTAAAACTGAGAAGACATCCTGAAAATAAGAAATGTTTGCAGCTCCTAAAACCCCTTGCCAGCACATATCAACTTAGCTGGATCATAAGCAAGCAGCGGAAATACCACTTCTATTTTCAGAACATCATGCATCCAGGATGAAAGCTGGGTTCCTCCCACATCTAAATTGCTCAGTAAATCTTATATTTCAAGAACAGTCTCATGATAAATGTCAATTTTGTGCTAACTGCATTCTGCAAATATTTAAATTGAGATGTGTACAAAAAACCAGATACGGTTTTTTGATCTGAGGATGTACCTTGGCCAAGAAAGAAAAACATTTAAGCCATGAGCTACATGGCTACTATTCAATCCAGACTGAGTTGGGAAAAGATGTTTTTGTATACCCTTAAGATGAGTCAAAAATGAAACTTTTCATATAAGTGGAATGATTAAATATGAAGGTATGTGATACTACAAAATAATTTCAGTTAGAACTTGGGGAAAAAATTAATAGACAGATGGTCTCTACTTACTCTGAAAAGTTAAAAAAATATTATGATCATTCTAATCCCTGCACAGCAAACTATTTTTAAATTCCAGATTTTTGTGATGTATTAAAAAATAATCTGTTCAAATCAGCTAGACATGGAAAGTGAAAGCCTTGTCCAATTTTTCTGCCAATGTTGATTTCAATTAAAATTATCTTTACCTGACACTTGAACTATTAGAAATCTTTTCTTTCATGAAAAGTGTGACATCAGTACTCATTTCTAATTAGAACAGGGGTTGCTACTAAATAGTATCTTTTATATATGAGTTATATCAGCATAGAAAATAGAAAAAATTACAACTCTGAGGCAAACAAGCTTATCATTCAAAAGAATCAAAACCATTATTGGGTTCTAAATCTCAGAACTGAATAAATATCTATCATGACTACACCTCTAAAACTGCCTGATTTTTTATAGCTATGTTCTTCTACTGCACTCAGCAGGGCACAGGCAGATGACAGGATAAGGATCTCGTTTTATTGTCTAAATTGGAATCCAAATTGGAAAGGCTGCGTCCCCAGCTAGCTGGTCTGTGGATTAAAATTGAGTGGGTAGTTTCAGTTCAATTTTTCCACAGACAAAACCAATAATAATTAAAGAAAGACAGCTTGGTTATCAGTATTAGTGCAGTACAAGGCAGGCCTGGAGATTATCTCTGTCTCTGTAACATGATTTCCTACTGTATATTCTTGAAAATAAGCAAGCCTAAAAATTAGTGCCTAAAAATTAGTACCTGAATATTCAGAGCATTTTAGTCTTTCCTGTACTTAATATCCTCTTTATGAAGTCAATATATTCCTCTTGTTTCTAGAAATTTGTAATACATTAAGAGAAATCAGAGGCCCTTAGAGCAAGTACTGTCTATGCAAAATTCTGAGTTTGTAGCTGTATCAAATAACGAAGAGCAAAATCTGAGTGGCACACAGTAAGTACTGCTGCTAGAAAGGCATCTCTAGGAAGTCTGGATAAAGCTACTGAAGATGCAAATACCGACTTTCTCTCACTTACAAAATATTGTCAAATCATTATGACAGTGCATGCACAGCTGTACATAAATGTTTAGTAATGATGATGGTACCCTTGCAAGAAATGAAAGAATAAGGATAGAATAAGTGGCTCCAGAGTTAACTTGACAGAAAAAAAAGCTTGTTCTGCAGAGATCTATAGATAGTAAATAATATAACTGGTTATTGAAAGCTATTTTATTTTTAAAATATTTGAAGGCATTTTATAGTATAATCATTATGAAGAGGCCAAAGAGAATTTTGGCTAAAAAAATTCAAACTGCATAATCAAGTGGAGAATAATATACACAGATTGAAGGAATGTTTCTAAATGGAAACATTATGGGAATATATTTTGAATAACATTACTTACTACCCAATGTTTCTTAAGCTCCAGCTGCAAAAATCTGTAACGTTTTTATTTAATAGCTGAAGCTATTGCATTTTACTTGCTGTACAGAACTCATGTCTCTCCTTGGGTGTCATTTCCTGGATTAAAAGATTAAGCTAAAAAATTTGTATTGGAAATAAATGTTTCAACCGGCAACTGTGGACAGTGTATGAATCTTGTGTTTCCTTATCAGCTAGAGAGAACAAACTCCTAGAAGACATCTGAAGTAGATCAAAATTCTGAAGGAAAGGAGCCAAACTCTGCCAGTGTTCAGAAGTGTTTCCTTAAAGCTATGGAACGGTGAGATATATTATCACTGTATGTCATATTCACAAAAGTCACAAAATTGGCACTTAAAAGAAACTACATGCTGTTCCACAAAGGCAAAAGGCCATTCACTGGACAGTTAACAGTAAGCACATACTGAAGGAAGGGAGCTGTTTTTTCCTGCTTCTATCTCTGAATATTATATACTTCTAAATTACTTATTGTGAGTACCGTATAACTTAATCAGGCTAATCACCATCGAGTGTTGCCAAGTGCTGTGATGCCGGATTGTTCTTCCTTATGAGCCCATTTGCCAGGAAAAATGAAAGTGATTACATGTAGAGTTCTCAGCAATGTGAACTTTGAGCAAGCATAAATACTTTAATTTTCATATTGTATTTTTGCTAGAGCTATAACACTGACACAGGCATGAACCACATGCTCCTAGTTCCTTAAGTGTTTTGGGCAATTTCACATAAACCTAAGAATGGCACCGCATCCTGTAAAATGGACAAAACTGCAATGCTGTTTTTTTGATGATGGACAAAAGAACTTAATTGAAAGAGGAGAACATAAAGGTCTTAGCTTTATTATAAATGACTGTAACAACTGTTAATGTTGAATACAGCATCACTCACCAGACTTGGCAAATCTTTGTATTTCCTGTTTGAAGGGATCATCCACCCTATCAACAGGCTCCCAGAGCAGTCCCTGTACCCCTTCATCTCTACATCTTACTCTTTGTGGTAATCCAAGCCATATGGCTCCTACCTACACTTCCTCAGTTGAACCCCTGAACGGTGGGGCAGTCAAGTGAGGAGAGCCTGCTTAGGTCTGTAAGCCCTTCACAACTGATTCTCAGAAGTAACTCAGCCACCAGTGAATACTACTACAGGTGCTAGGAATTGCCGAACTCGCTGCTGTCTCTCTGTCAAGCCTGGTGTAGAAAGTATGGTCTCCTGATACTGTCTGACTGTTAAAAAAACCCCAAAAAACAACAAAAGGCAAAAGGCAAGCTGTCCCCCTTTCCCCTCAGAACTGGATACTGTCACAAACATTTTGAACATCCTGCACACCTGCAGGCATATTAAAAGCTACAGAAACAGATTTGTCTCAACTGAAAAGTAATCTTGACGCTGCTCTGATTCAAACGTGAGAATCTAATATATTATACAGTCCAAACTACTTAAAAATTTGAATAACAAAAAGAGAAGATTGTGGGTTTTTAATGGAAACAAAAATTTAATACAGAAACCCCTACATTCAGTTAATAGGTTAATTTATTCCAGGATCTTATAAAAAGAATGGTGAATTATTTACAACAGATAGCAAATGCAACACCTTACAAGGCATGTGAAGGGCAGTTACAACAATTCCAACACTGGTTCATCTGCCCATGATCTCGATCTCAAATGCTGATTCCAAAACCCTTCTGTCTCAATGAATTTAAAAAAGGTCAAGGTTAATCTCTTACACAATTTACACTTAAAAAACTATTAGATTCACAATGAAATTTAAATCATACAGTCTAGTTAGTAACTTATATTTAAGCCTGTATTCTGGTAAGACAATTAATTGTAAACATACTGACTGGCTGAACTATGCATGAATATTCAAGTACTACTAGTAGGCTTGCTTATTTCAAAAATACATTGAATGCTAGACTATGTAGCTACTTTGTTCACATCACTTGTAGTCTAGTTATCAGACTATAACTTGGCTCAAACTGCAAATTGCTTTAAAGAACTCTGGTCAAAAAAAAAGTACATTATTCTAAGCATAAATCTGTAGGTAAATCATGCCCGAGTAACAGCCATGGAAGCTGAAATTCTGTTGAGGGGCTCTACAGCAAGAGTCAGGAGAAACGACTTTATGAAAGTCTGTTTACAATTTTTGCTTTAGTCTACCTTATTCTTCCACTTGCTGAATCAATTGGTGGGTCTGTTAAGATATTTTCTCTTTGCAGTGACCTAAAGCAGGTCCAAATGTCAGTCAATAACAGTGTACCAAGAACTGTTATTATCAAACCAATTTGATTGCCTTCCTAGATCTAAAGTTTCACTTTTAAAATTAATGGTAAATACAGTTTACACAATGCCATTTTGAATAATATTTTCAGATAGAAAATAGGATTGGGCAGAATCAAAGCACATGTAGAGAAATGGCTGACATCTTCAGCAGCAAATGGGGACAGTACGTCGGACAACTAACATCATTTTCACTGATGAGCTGGAAGAAAGTATTACAATAACTTTATAAAGCTTGCTGATGACTGGAATTGGCAAAATTATTAGATGTGAAGGAAACAAGTGGAAAGACAAATTGTGATTACTTTCCGAGGTATAAATGTGTTTTATTACAATCAAAAGAAGACTAATTCATTAAACAATAAGGAATTCAGGTCTTTCCTGAAGAATGAAGAATGTATCTTAGAAAAACAGTTAAAGAGGATTTTAGGTGTCATGGTTAAATATCTATCTAGTTAAGCCATATGCTGTGGCAGAAGAGCAAATTTTAAAACCTTGGAGGTAAAAAGAGCATAAAAAATAGTGGAGAAAATTCCATTTCAGTAAAAGGGTTCCAGAAATATTCTTGATATTCAAATATTGCTTAGAGAGATCAAATTCAAAAGGGGTCATTGAAAGGACTGGAGAAAAAAAATGAAGAATAATACAAATTAAACTGATGAAAACGCCTCTGTATGACCTATATGATTAAAAGGCTTTGTTTGATCAGCTAATCAAGAAGATTGAGAGGTTTTCTGATTACAACATACGAAGCTTTCTCCCAGTCAAGGCACTAGGGTTTTCTTCTAGCACAGAAAGCAGAACAGGAGAGCATTACAATAGCAAGCTCTTCCTTTGAATAATCTGATATAAATATTCATGAAGGTACGTAACCACCAGAGCTGCAAACTACCGAGGGCACTTACAGACTCTCCATCCCATAATGCCTACAAACCAAGAGTTTAACATTTCTCTGGAAATTATGTGAGGTAAACACGTGTTACTCAAATACATATAAACTGAGTGAAATTAAATGGCTTAAGGTAAATGAGAAGTCAGATCTCAACACTCAAAGGGTCATTTCTGTCCATGATACTTTTAAAGACTGCACCCAATTTTTATCTCCGTAACAGGGAAAGTAATCTATCCATACACAGAATTTAGTGATTATGTTGAAAACCAGAAAACCAAGGGCAAAAGTTAGACACAGTTTTCACTATTGATATTTAGTAAGTGGATTCTTGAACTCCAGTGGCATCTATAACGTCCTGATGGCCGTGGCCTAGACTTCACACTCAACTTGTCTCCAACATCTCCTCTACTCCATCAGAATTCTGCTCTGCTTCAAAAACAACAGCATGGAACTCTGTCTTTAGGACCAACTGCATAAGAAAGGTAATTAGTGTGTACAGCATAGTTCTCAAGTGCTCTATGAATGCCAAAACAAGCTAGACTTAGTTTATATGAAAAGCCAGTTTCTGCTCTATAAAGTATCCAAATAATATGATGATGGGTGAAGGAGGCAAGAGGTAGAAGAAAAATAGGTGCCATTAAGTGGCCTTTCTTATGTCACTTAGGCTGTCTTCCAATTCTGACAGCCTTCCAGTTCTCATTCTCAACCTGCTCTGTAACCATCAGAGAATGCTCTCCATTTTATTCAGCAACCGTGACAGAGTATATAGCTAACTTTTGCAGCCGCCTCACAAACACAGCAGATATCTGATCTGACAACTAGGTGAGCTGAAAGTTGACTTTGGACCTTAGCAATCAGCTTGTCCTATTCCTCTGCAAAGAGTCTCACACAAACATTTTTAAAGGACAAAAGTGCAACAATGCATATGTTGAAATCATTTAGGTCTTGTATGTACTTGCATAAGAGGTTCAGACTATTTACATCAAGTTTTCTTAATTCTCAGCAAGATACAGAATGAATAAATGTTGTCAACTGCCACGGGCAATCATGAATTGTTGGGAAATCAGGAAATAATGATCAAATGAGATGCTGAAATTCATAGTTGCAGATTAAGTGTTTATTCTTTATTTCTGATTTCACTTAAAGCATTATTATAATCACAAACACATACGTATGCTTTTCCATGTAGCTCATGAAATTGGCTGGATGATTACAAAGACATAAAGATGAAGTGCACTAGAACGGATTATTCTAACACTTGATTGGTTTCAGATAGCTGCAGGGCTTTGACAGCTGATACTTGGCAGATGTGCTTCCATTTTAATACTGTTTATCTCCAAGTGATTTGGTCTTTTATTTGGAATGTGTGATTGTCTTCTGCAGGATCAGGCTAACCCTATGTAACCACTGGACTGTACACACTGAACTAGAACTGTTAACTGTACAAATACTGTACACTTAGCTTGTAAAACTTTAGAAACAGGATTCATAAGGATAATTGATCTTATGACATCTGGCTCAAATGCTAAGGCTTAATATTTTACAAGCTTTGTTTTTCTTTGTTCATGCTAGAGATTTGTGTGCTGTCACATGAGCATTCTTTCCTTTGATGTTCCTTCTGTGAGAGCTACTACTAACTTTGTGGTTATACCTCTTCTCAATGTAGAAAAAGCTGGTGGGAGAAGGAAATTACAATTCCTTCTCATCAGCCTTCTGCTCTCTTAAACAACTAAAGTAATTTCTTAGTTAATTTATTCTTACAACCCACACAAAGCTAGGTATACTTGCAGGTAATGGGAACAGCTCTTGTTGTCCTGGATTGCAATAAAAGATGTGGTTGTCTAAGTTACAGTTCTCTGGTTTTTTCCCCTCAGGTTCACAGTGCCACTGGGATATTCTCAAAAGAGAAGTACTCGAGTATGACATTTGTGTGTGTTGCCACCAGCAGAGTAGCAGTGATGTGTAAGAAAGACCATATCCACGGCTCCATGGGTGCTGATTAAAAAAAAACCACAAACCTTTTGAACAGAAAGCTTGTTACTTTAAAAAAACCCACCAAATTTGATAGATATAAAACTGTTCAAATCCTAGCAACTGTTTTAGAATTAGTATTTTTCACAGTAATGCTACTTCAGTTTCTGTAAAAGGCACCATCCTGAGTCAAGAAAGTTCCCTTTACTTGAAGGCACCCTGGATAGAGGCAAGAAACCTCCATCACCTCCCTGTGCCATTCTTATTGAACAACCTCCAACAATTTCAGTTACACAAACCGTATTCTCACCTTCCTGTACCAAAAGACCCACTGCTTTTTTTTAACACCAAGGAGCACAGAAATTACAAGACATCTTTCCATTTATGTTATTGCATTTGTTTACCTCAAAAAAAAAAATCACTCTTAGCAAGTGTGGTGTTGGTGATAAAGGGAAAAAATTAAAATAAAAGCTTTACATTTTAAAGGCTGATATCTCAGTCCTTGAAACCACCATACAGAAACAGTCCTGGAAACACAGATGGAATTCAGGTACCTCCCCAGCTGTCAGAATAATGTTCTTTGACCTCTTTCCACTCTAATGACTCTTCAGTTCTGTGCGTAGTAGAACAACCATCATAGGAAGTATAAAATACATCTCAGCCAAAAAAATTTATATTTCTTGTCATCAGAAAACTTTCCTAGTTGGTTGGGGAAATGAATTGAACTTGGTTTTCATACATTTTCTACCTAGAGCATTGAACACCTTTTCTGGTGGCCTTTTGGACATGAGTGGAAGATACCTGATACAGCTTTTTATATACAGGAAAAGGTTTAGGCCAGCATGCCTTAGGTGGACAGAGCTGACCTCCTGAAGCTTGCAGTGATGGACTGAAAATGTGACTAGATGTGTACAGCTGTGTTCTAATATACTGTGGATTCAGGTGGTGCCACATTCAGTATGCTGGCTGTTGCACATCACACTGACAAGCTCTTAACCTCATGTGGTTCAGCTCACAGCAACAGTAAATTAAAGACAAGTTATGTCCACAGTAGCCAGCATTTAAACTCTTTGGTGCACAGTGCACTTGAGAAAAACTCCAGGCATAACAAAGGACGTTCAGCAAATGTCTGAGAGAGCAGTAACTTCACTGCTCTAGGCATCTACCTGTCCAAACCACAAATGCCAGAGATGAGCTCACAGAGCCTTACACACATGAAATTGAAGGTAACAACATAAACATGAGCTACAATCAAATGTAACCACACTAAAAGCTATGTATCTTTCCAGGATTATCCAAAAGATAGGTTATGATTATTACTATGTTGACCTTAAAAATATTTGGCTACAGACCTCATGACAACAACTCATCCTTAGTTTGAATTAAACTATTTTTTTCTGGACACTGAGACTTACAGCAAATCTGTTTTAATATACTTCAAGCATTTCATGATAAATCTTGAAGCTGAAATTCCATTTCTACAGAGCTAAAATTCCAGTCATCCCCAAAGATTTTATCAAAGCCGTAGAATTTGATCCTGAGATAACATATGTCAGAAGAGATATGTGCACAAATTTTCAACAGTGGAAAAGAAGACAGGTATGTCCATGATGGCTAGGCAGGACCAAATAAACAGATCATCCCTTAAAGGTATTTCAAGAAACAAAATGGAAAAAGAAAGAACAAAACTCTTATTTTGCTTTATTCTACAAGTTATTAAACATTACACTCAACTTTATGACCACTATACAATCAGGAACCATACATTTTGTCTCAAACTTGTGTGCTCTATCAGTGTGACAGTTCTTGCATCTACTGCTTATTGGTTTTAAGGTTCTGTGTCAGAGCAGTATTTAGACACCAGAAGATCGGTCATCCAATTTATGTTAAAGGAAACTCTGGCAAGTCAGTGCATTTGATTTGATTATTCCAAACAGTATTTTGGTATTATTATGTATATTTTGGATGATGCATTCCTTTTCTATCTAAAATTCCTCTATACTTTCACTTGATTTTCTAGTGTGGTAGCAATGCTTCTTAGAGTTAAATCTGTAGCGGCTTTGGCAATCTCGACTAAAGAACTTTTTTCTTTCTGAAATATAAATGCATGAATATGACACACTGTGATTTTAGTCACACAAATATCTAAAGGTCCTGCACTTGAAATGGTGTTAAAAAGTGCTCTGAATTTCAAATCTCCTGTTGAATGCCCTTGTGATTACAGATGGTTGAATGTAGATAATGAATATTTGACTCCTATTTAATGCTTTATACTAGGCATTCACCTGATGCTCAGTTATTTTATTTCTTCCAAAAGGATGCTTCATAATATTACCCCAAAGTGAAGTAAGATAAACCTAAAAGCAATTACTTAATGCTGCTGTCATTTCTGTGTTTGCTAAAAAAATTAAAAGTTGCTATATATTTGTTCTCTTAGGTAACCAGGTAGGAAAGTTAATATTAGAAATTAGTTCTAACCTAGTAAATATTAAAATGAACTTTTAATTAAGACTTTGCTCTGGTTAAAGATGATTTTTTTTTTAAAGAGAGAAGAAAAAAATACATTTGAACTGGTAACTTCCAAAGGATTTGGCACAGGATTTTTTTTGGTGTTTTTTTTGTTTGCTTTGGTAATGAGAAAAGTCACTCACATGTACTTTAGCTAACTGCAAACAACAACAACCCCACCTCAAAGGATCCATTTTTTGTCTCTTTGTATGTAACTTCTAGAGGAAAAACACTGGACCTTCGATATAAAGAGCAAAAAAATGCCTGTAGGCATATTGCCCTCTATCTTTTAGCTGAACTTGAGAGTTCATTTCCAACAAACCTTCCTGCATCCTTCCCCATCTTGCAAGTCTTAGACCCCATCTTATCCTTATATTTATAATTAATTTGGAACTGTTGTACCAAAATTTTTTTGAGGATTAAAACCAAACCACCAATATAGCCATTTTACTTCTTTTCTTTACATGTAGAGACTTTAATTGTAATGGAATATAATTGTACCATCCCACTTCTCACCAATTTACAACACGGAGTAATGTAACAGAATCACTCAATATGGTAAAGTATATAGAAGATAGGACTTCCATCATTTTCAACATGTGAAAAATGCACCTTCCTATCCAATAAATTAATAAGAAAATATTTAAGATTAAAAATACAGCACTATATTGAATAGAG
This sequence comes from Corvus hawaiiensis, assembly GCF_020740725.1. Taxonomy (NCBI): domain Eukaryota; kingdom Metazoa; phylum Chordata; class Aves; order Passeriformes; family Corvidae; genus Corvus; species Corvus hawaiiensis. The sequence continues at coordinate 82,847,183 of NC_063213.1, read as the reverse complement.
AATTCAGGTTTTTCTTTTTTTTTTTTTTTTCATACAATAGCTTCTGTGTTTCAGATAGCTGTATTTGTAGGATTATGGAGCAGGATTGTTGAAACTGGCTTGCACTAATACTCAAATAATGCTGATTTGATCCATATCCCTAAATAAGTTACCATCTTGCCACACTACAATAGAGGAAGGTTTTAAAAGTGTTTATAGCTATTATTTCTCACAGAAAAAAAGACCACATATAGAAAGCTTGATTGGTATTTACAAGCAAGGTTTTTGTTTCTGTCCCTTCTAACAGCACAGTGGCCTAGTATTCTTATATCTTCTTCTCCTGGAAAGTCACCATTCTTCCCAAAATCCTTTAAGCACTCAGTCATCAACTGCTGTTCCTTGGACTTAAGAAATACAAAATCAGATCTGAGAGCACATCTCCTTTGGCTTTAAAGGGACAGCATTCAGACACAGCAGATCAGAGTTTCTAATTTCTTGGCTTATTCAAAGAATAAGAATAGGTGATAACTGCACCTTAAACCCAGTGCAACATTCTTCATCAGAGAAGCAAAGTAATCTCCAACCAGATAAGCATTTGGCAGCACAGGTTTTGTACTGCTTGCCATGCTGTGGTCTTTTCTACTAACACAAGGGACATCTACAGGCATAGCCATGAATATGCAGTGTTCAATCTCAACCATTTTTATACTTCATGAAATGGAGATTCCTAGCCCAGTTGTAAACACACTACTGTCCACAGAAGGGAAAAATAGAAACCATAACTTCTTTCCTTTATGCATTTTCCTGACACACATCGGTGCTTGTCTCAGAAAGTGAAAAAGTGACACACATTGCAGCAAAGCAGAGCTGGCAGACCTTACAGCAAAAAGCTTTTTTGTTGTGGTGCAATTGTTTTCCCTCTCTCCTTTTTCAAACCATTACCTAGTCTCACACGTAACTAGCCTGACATTGCCATCATGGTATTAACATGAGCTGCAGCCTGCGAAATAAAAGTAACAAAAAGAACACAAGCTGAGAATGCAAAAAAGCTTCAAGAAGTGTGGCCTGGAGAACAACTATTGCAAGTACAGGTATGAAATATGAGGTCACAAAGGTGAGATAATCAGTGAAATTCAGATCCCCCTAAACAAGATGGCATCAATTTGAAATGTATGTTCCTAATTGTGGAGGGAGAGAAAAAAAGAGTATTGAGGTTCTACAGCCTTTTTAAAGTCATTACTCTGATAAATATTGTATTCTGTGACATAACAACCCTGCTAACTGTATGGCTAAGCTTGAAGAGTACTGGGTGTAAGAAGAAAATGATTCATGGGATATCTCACTGTTATGTACCAAATGATGTACTTGCCTAAGTAAAATGTACTGAGTATGAATGGAAAGTATGAATGGAAAGCAGTAGTAGTTCAGGAAGCTTCAGAAATCATATCCAAAGTGAGGGACTATGCAATCGTTTATTAGGGTGTGTAAGAGATGAGAAGACTCCCACAGAAGACATAAGAACATCAGCTTTTGTGTCAATCTCTGACCTAAAGTTCACCCTCTAAACCACTCAGCTCCTACAATGTCTGGTTTTCTGCATTCCAGCAAGGCGGGCTTTGAGAGGAGAGGCAATTTATCAGGACAGCCATTGCACGTGGCACACAAGACCCTTCTTCAAATCCTACACTTCCACAACCATTATTTTTCTTCAAAGAACCTGTCAGGTATCCAGTAGTACTACCAGTTAGTAAGTGTTAAAATTGCCAACAGAACTTCAGTTGTGGACTGGGTGACTTCACTGACAGAGCTTTCAGATCAGAACAGATGTACACAGGAGATCTTTTAAGGAAAATAATTTTGGGAAAGGTCCCAAGTCTTCCATCAGCTTTTTTAGACTGGACAGAAAATTGTTTAAAGCAAATAAAGATTAGGAATGCTTGAATTTCCATGCTAACTGACTTGGAAGGCGTACTAATGCTAATCAGCAAATCAAGTCTTAAGACTAAATCACACTTTGATACGTAAAAGCCAATGGAAAACCCAAGAACTTGCTTACTGCTGATCACTGTTAAAATTCCTGAACAATTTTTAAGTAGGGTGAGGATGAAATGGATTAATCTTGAGGAATGCTGGTGAGGGGTAAATGCACTCCAGTTGTTTACTGAAATAAGAATACTTGTCTCATTTTTGACACAGTACATTTCACTTTGGGAACGGAGTACATCACTAACCATGATTACAACTACTGATCATCTGTTACTGATCATGACTGCAACTGTTATAAACTGTGATATATTTGCTAAAAGAGAAAAAAATATTTGAATAGAAAGTCCATGTATGATGTTTTCACCCATGGCTGAATAAAAAGAGAAGGAGGATTTGTTGCTCAGTTTACAAATAAATCTGAGACACTGGAATGCAATACTCTGAGGAAGTGATGAGTCATTATAACAGTATCAGATTGTCTAGTAAGCAACTTTACTACTACTACTAAATTGATGAAGGTTAATAATTACTTCACTCATATTGACCTGTTGTATTAGTTGTACCAGCAACTATTACAGCCAATGGGATCTCCCACCCTGTTAAAAGAATTACTTTCAAATGTTTCTTTCCCTGTTCGTGTATAAATTACAAGAGAGAACATTTTTTCACTCTGTAACAATTTCTGGATATTAAAACCTGTAGAATATTCTGATAGTTTTATGGCAGATACATTGTTACTGATTTTTTGAAGTCTACTTAATTATTTGCTTCTTACAGTTTTTTCACTGATTTTAGAGCATTTCTATGCAAACTTAGTGTTTCCTCTATCTTCATTTTTCATGAATTCCTTTTGATTTTTATGATTTTTATTTTTTTCATTATTTTACCAACTTACTAACCCTTGGACTGATTAGTCTTTCAGGTAGCACACACATCTGTGGCCAGTTACAGGATTTAAAGTCACTGTCCTCAGTTAAGGACACTGTCCTTTTGACAGTCAATGATGAACTTTCCTCAGGAAAGGTAAATTGGATTATGGATTATCTAATCTCCTCTGGGACTAGCTCATTTTATTTCCATAGTGAACAGATCAGCAATGCTTCCCTGAGCCCCACTCCTCCAGTTCAATTATGTCAAATTAAAACTGGAAATTACACCATCAGACTATTTGTCACCTAAAGCAATACTGATGCCATAGGTTTTAACTTTTATATTTTTCAAATCCTGTACTGTCTAATGCGTAACTCTGAAACTTCATACAGCCTGTTAGCTACTGTTCTCCCATGCTGGTTAGACATAACAAAGCCTCTCTAGGTTTGCACTTCAAGGACACCTTGTTGTCCCAGGCACCAAAATATGTAAACTAAAGTCTCTGACAGGGAGAGCAAACTAGGGGTAATCACTACTGGAAATTGTAATTGGAGAATTAACCCTGATATGCAAATGGACCAAACTTATAAAAGTGTGAAAAACCCGTGACCCAGTGGCCATCTTGGGTGGAGCCCCTCAGAGGCGTTTTGACCTCCAAGGTGTTCCTACTGAAGGCACTTCAAATAAATACCTGCTTTTATTCTCTTAATCTTGTCTAGCCTCTGTTTTCAGGTAGTCACTTCAAGGCATCAATACAGGATTCAAGAAATTGCCTTTTGAGAGACTAAAGCTATGTGAGGTTTGTTTGCTTGTTTGCTTTTCTGCTTTCCATCCTCTTTTCAGAGCATCAACAGAATGGAAACTGTGCAGCATGACAAACTCCTACCTGCACTAGCAAGACATTTCCTTTGGTCAGACAGATGCAGGAAGCTCTCTGAAGAAAACGTGGTTACAAGCTGTCACCTGCAAAGCTTTGGGAAAATGTGCCCAGGCCTTCACATTCACCTAAGGCCTCAGATCTTTGACCAGCTCTTTCCCTGGATGGATGGTAGCATTTCACTATTCATCTTCTGTCTGCCCTATACGTGCCTTACATCTCTTTATGGACATACTGTGTTACAAATAAATCTGCAGCTTATCAGTTTCTCCTGTAAGACTCTTAATTTCTACCTTGGATTGCTCCCCCATTCCAGGCTCACCCCTCAGAACCTTCCTGTTACACCAAAACACAAGCATAACCTATTGTACCAACACAACCTTATGCAGGTCAGCATTTCCTGCATCCCTCACTGAAACTGTAAGATGAATGAATGCAGGAAAACCCATGGCAGCTGCAATGTCAACTTGAAAGCCACGTGAGGAGAAAAAACAGCTTAGGAATTTCAGGTTAAAAAGTAATGTAGTATTTTTTCAGAATTAGTTGGTTATTGATGAACTTCTTACAGTTGTCTACATTTTTTTGTTCCAGTAAGGAGATGAATTATATGTGAGGGTTATATATATATATATATATGTGCATCTCTTTCATGTTATACAACGGATATCTACATAACTTGATGCTGACTGCTCCAACTTAGCAATACATGCGCATGTGAGTGTGTAACTGTGTGTTTTCAAGGCCTATCCTGATTCTCCAGCGAAAAATATGCCAAGCAAACACTGCTCCATAAAACACCAAGAACCTACATTCAATTAATTTTACTCTTTGCTAAGGCTTCACAGAGTTGAGTTACAGTAGATGCAAGACATCGCACAGATTTAATTCAAAGCTATTTAACAAAGACTTTTGTAAGCTAGGAAGAAGTAGACAGAGCTACATAAAAGCCTTAATTTGGTGGAGATGTGCTTCCTCCTGTTATCTTTCTCCATTCCTCACAAAGGTGTATGGAACAAACCGAGGTGGTGTACACACCCACTGAGTACTGCCTTAGGATCCAGCTTGTCACTGCAAAGGTCAGAGCTTACACCTGTAGTGAACAACAACAATGCCTATTGTAGGATAGCTACTGGGCAATCCAAAATAGCGTGGACCCAACCAATTTTACTTACTTTGTGATCATGAAAAAACAGGTATAAGGGCAGGACCTTAAAGACATCTTTCATGATGTAAGATATCATTCCTCAAATCCAGCATGCATCAGCTCAATACAAGATGCCTCAGCCTTTTTTTTTTTACAGAAGTCAATAACAATGCTTTTCAAAATGCGCAACAATCTGCCTAAAAATAAGGAAATCACAGCACATCCTTGTATTCTGTAAGACTTCGCAACTTACCATATTTTTCTCACAATTATTTCCCTTCAATCATGGCAGCTTAAGATAAATGGACTTTGTATCTGTCATTCCTAATTAGCATTATCTAATTTTCATGTAGTTATCTGCCATGAAATTCAAACATTAACCATTTCTGTGACACCGCTGAGGAGAGTGACTGCATACGTATTTCAGAAACTAAAAAAATTCACATGCATCAACTCAAATATTTACTTCTCTACCGCCCATCACATAAAATATTCTCTTCACAGTCCTGGTATAATCTATATTTGAATTCTTAACCATGTTCTACAAAGAAGCCCTAGAGCTGCAAGAGAGAGGATGGTGACTTCTTCCAATTACAACAACAAATTAAAGTGCCTAAAAACAAAAGGTATACACTAGGAATAAAAGGCTGCCTGTAAGAAAAGTCCAAGATCATACATACATACATACATACATACATACATAGTTCTTTCCATTCACTGAGACTGGACTACAAAGATTTATGCTTTGCAAATAAATCCTATTAGAGATTCTGGGTAAGTAGTCATAAAAAGTTAAAAAAGCTGATGAAATCATTCCAACTTATTACTGTTCCTCACAAAGGCGACATACACTTTTCTGGACATGCAGTGAGAAAAGATGAACCAGAAATCACACTGATAATACAGAGACACTTGAGAACTTGACTTCCCTAAAAAGAGCTTGCATTATGGCTGATTTAACACATAAGATTATGTTTAGAGGTGTTACTATATTTTTTAAAATTATAATTATTTATTTTTAGACTGTCTGGCCAAAAATTTCAAGGAGTGCCTGAGAGACAGAAGGAAGTGTGTCAATTCCAAAGGCATCCAATTAGCTTTTTCCTCTCAAATGGCATAGTTCTGCTAGAGTGAACAATAAAGCATAACTGGATTAATAAAATTTTAATATGTCTTACAATTAAATAACTTATATTGAAGCTACATTGTGAATAAATGTATTTCCCACTGGCTTCAGCATTAGTTTACGTTGAAATTTCTTTAGCCTAGTGACATTTGAAAGCAGCAAGTTTTATTTCTCAGAGAAATTGCTTGAGCTTACTCTATTATGACTTGACATTTACATCACAGTCAAAGCCTGCAGCTCCAGCCAAGATCAAACCCTCACTGTTCATGCTCATATAAATGTGTGGTCCCTGCTCCAGGGAATTTAAATCTGAAGTCATCTGCTAAGCCAGCTACAGAAAACCAGAGAATGTAAATAAAAAATTACTAATGTAGCAATTTAAACAACTACAACCCTGAGGTTATAGCTACTGACATACAAAAGCCTGAAGGAGGATCTTTGTTCCCCACAGCGAAACTACTTTTTGCATGCAGCCCACATAATCTGGGTAAATATGCTTTCTGCAATGGAAACCAAATAATATGGATTTGTTGTGTGGCCCAGTATTTGAATACAGCAGCTTTTCTTGTGCATTAACATCATGCTATGATTCAGACCACTGAGAAAGAGTCATTAATTTAGAATTCAATTTATTTTACTTGTACATCAAAGGTTTGCCTTACTGATTTTGCTGAAGTTTTACTATGCTTGCCTAGACGAAGGCATACTTCTTAGAAAGGGTTTTATTTTCCATTTAAAACAGCAGGACTTGCTGAAGTCTGCACTTGGGTCTTACTTTTGACTGTGAACTTGATTTCTGTGTCACCAAAACTGGACAAATTTTGAAGGGCTATCTGCAAGTCAAAGACCTGGACTTTTCTCTTAATGCAAGGAAACTAAACAGTGCACTGTTTTAGCTCTACTACTGTATTAGCTGCTCTTAATCCCTTCTAAGATTCCTTTCTCAACTCCTACCCTACTATATTTCCACCCATATTAAAAATCAAATTCAAATACAGGCCAGTAAATACATATCAAACACACAGCTGTCAATGCTTCATCCTTTAAATTATTTTACCTTGCCTGAAGTCTACTGCTTGATGTAACTGTGCAGCCTGCCAGCGAACTGTGAGCACTCAGCATCCAAAATTCAATTGTATCCTATTTGGGAAGCTCACACAGTGGGATGTTGATGAGGTTTCTCAACTCTCCTTCATTCTGTCTCCCCTGCATAGGTGTCCTTTGCAAGAAATCCTCTGGTGTCAGATAAAATACCTTCAGGCACTATTAGCATTACAGAGACAGTGCTTCTTCAATCAGTGCTGCAGCAATTGCTGGTGACCCAGCCTGTTGTAATTCTGCAACTAAAGTAAGACTCATTCTCTCTTACATGGCATCTCCTTAAACATGCTGATGAAAGATTTTGCTGCCTCAAACACTTTTTTAAGCAAAACCTATTGAACCTACTGCTTCCTTCTTTGGAAACAGGCCCCATATAGAGGTTCTCTACAGTGTGTGTTTCCAACTGTTCAAGACTGTCAGACTGTCACTATATCCAGTATTTTCTTCTGTGCTCCGCTTGTTGTTTACATGTGGAAAGGTAGTGGGCTTTTTTTGCAACTGTACAAATCTTTTGTAATTTATTTGCACACTACTTCTCTCAATACTTAGGAAAAACAAAACACTTGGTTCACATGGCTGGAGAGTTTTCACTTTAAATTTCTCTGCTTGAGTATTTGCTTTCATATGCTGTATTTGATATTCTTTCATCACTTTGGATCAGACAGAGGAAAATTAAAAAGGTAGATATTTTGCTCAAATATAATTTTGTAGGGGTTTATAATTTTCTGGAGGGAAGAAGTATAAATATTAGAACTGAATCTTACTACCTATAAAGCCTAAAAGTCTAAAAACTTTACATGGTAGAATACATTATGTGAATTTCATTACTAGAATTCCATTTTCTTCATCTTCAACTAAGTTTGCAGATTTTCTTTTAGAAGAATGTTTTCTTGTTAATCCAAATCTGAGTTAAATTCTTGAGTTAACTTTTACTGTTACACTTGGAATACTTTTTGCAATGCTATTTAAATTCTTTTACTGCATGACTGCATATCTCTGTTATGAAGAACTTTTTTGGTTTGCTGGACATACTTCAAGTCCCATTAAAGATTACTCAGGATTTTGTTTCACTAGTTATTTTCCCACCAGCAACAAACTATTTTGTTGCACCTTTCACCAATCTTGATTTGATCAATTTTATGCTTTTGGGGTTTTTTCAAGTCACTTGCCAATAAACTTGCCCAAATATCTTATTTATTAAAAGTGGCTGCATCTTCTACTTAGTTAGCAATAGTGGATGAACCTATTATGAATACTTACTGAATTCCAATAATGACTGAGGTTTGAACTATTATTATCATTTTCTCTGATTGGGATTATATCAACATTCATATTATTCATAGTGGTATCCTTTGAACTCTGAAGGCCATGAAGAAACTGAGATGCCACTTTTAAGTTACTGAAGTTCTGAAAGCTTTCAGGCTTCATGGGGAATTTAAAATCTAGTATTACTATCACACAGCTCTTTTACTGTATGGTCTGGATGCATTTCAAACAGAGCCACCGACAGAACAAATGTCTCTGTCCTGTCCCTGGCCCAGCCTGTAGACCGGCCTGTTAACCACCGTTCAGATAAACACCTTCCAGTGCTCTCCCACTTGTCAGAATCTACTGGACTGTGAAGTCCTACAAAAGGTTTGAATTCTCCCAAGGCTTCTACTTCATTAATGACAGCACCCTCCCATTCACAGAAGAGGAAAGGGAGACTTCAATAGCAAAGTGAAGGAGAAGAAAGTATCTCTCCAGCCCAACTGCAAACAGTTCTTTTTAGAAAATTTTGGCCTTTTTTGAATGAAGAAAACACAGGGGGTGGTCAATAAGGAAACCAGAGTTGTTCACTTCAGTTGGCTGCCCTAATGCTATCCCTGTGATTTACTCCACTGGCCTCTACACATACCCATAGAAATGCTAAGCCACCATGACCTTTCTTTAGTGTTGCCACTTACCAATACTGATTGCATAACAAAGCTTTTTGCTTCATTTTCTCCTGCAGCTTTTGAAGATGTGTCTAAGGTGTACAAACATTTTATTGTAATGCCTGTAATATCTACTTGCAGCTGTTTGGGGGTTTTTGTTTGTTTTTTTTCTGCAAGATGCTGCTAATAAAGACTCCTGTTATCATCAGTGGTCAATTCAGTGAGCTGCTCAGACACATCAGGAACCCAAGAGGCCTTGCAATCCCTGCCCAGTCTTCCTTGGTGCTCTACAAACCTACCCACAGCCCAGGACCCCATGTCAGTCCCCCAGGGCTGTCAGCCTCTACTCCAGTGATGCTGCAGCAGGGCCGGTCTCCAGCTCCCCACAGCCCTGCCCAGCCCCGTGATGGGCCCAAGTCCCAGCCTCACCTCATCCCATCCCCAGGGAGGTGCCTGATGCCAGAGCTGGAGCTGCCCCTGTGCCTCCCTCAGCTGCCCTGCTTGATCTGGCAACTTCCAAGTCCAACACCAGCCCCAAACCATTGCCCTTTTTGCTGCCATCAGCACAAACCCAAGCCTGACACAAGCAGCTTATGGGCACTAGGCCCCTCCTCGCAGGTTGTGTCAATGGAAGTATCAGTAATGCTGCAAAGCACAGACACTAGCAAACAGTTACTTAAAAAACAATCCCAAACTTACTAATTTAGATCCTTTGCCTTGGGTAACACTCCCAGACAGACCCAGATTTTGCACAGAGCATGCACAGTCTCTGTCTGAGTGGCAGCAGCCTCTGCATGTGCCCCTGCAGCAGTGGCCACACAGCTTGGGCAAGATCCCCAGACTGTTCCGCTGGATTCCCACCACCTGTCCCATCACACCAACACCATGTCTCCTAGCTGTCTTACATCCTGGCGTGACCACTTCTGCACCCAAAGAAATGGCTTACATGGATCATTTAAAATTATCCACATGCAGTTTGGCAAACTTCATGGTTGAAGCCATCTGGTGATGGTTACTTCCAGAGCAGCTGCAAAGACAAATGCTGAAATAACACGACTCTAATTCTGATTATGGATAATTGTTTGGGTTATATTCCTTCTGTGTAAGAAAAAACCTAAGTGCTTACTTTAAAATAATGATGGGCCTATTCCTTCTGCAGCACTGCTTTAAGACCAACCCAGGTGAGTACTGGAAGATCAGTAATGCCAGAAATAGGCCCATTTTCTCATGACTACACTGATTTCTTAGCAGAAACATGGTAAGCTATTTTGTCAAATACTGCAAAACAATACCAATGTTCAGGACCACCAGCTTTTGCCATCTTTTCTGAATGTTTAGGCACACATGGATAAGCAATTCTATACCACCCCGAATCATAGAATGGTTTGGGCTGGAGCATGTATGTAATCTACATGTTATGTAGTCTTTCTTGGCAAGACTGAAGGTTTTAAAATGCTAATCACAACCCTCAAAACTCAAAAATCAAGCAGCATATTACTTGTTGAGTTTTCTTGCCAAGTCACTGTAAGAAGTGATCTGAAAGTCAGTTTGCTAGAAACAGATGTTGGTTCTAGGAGAGTCAAGCTAAATTTTCTTGCTTTTCAACATGACCAAATCATTTTGACACTGCAGACATATACATGTTATTGACTTCTTTAAACATAAAATGAAAAATGCTCACATTTGTATGCAGTGTATCAAACCTCACACTGTACCACAACCTATTTCACTTAATATTCAAATACTTTAATTGTAGTTTCAATCACCACATTTTTACTGTGTCATCGTTTGCAGATGTCTAGCTGCTAAAAAAATCCTTAAAAATACAGTATGAAAAGAAAATTAGTTCATTAAAAATATTTGAGTCTTTTTATATACACAGTGATATAACGTGACCATTACAGTGCAAGAAACAAAGTGACTTTATACAGCCTATGGACAATTACTGCAATGCTACCAATCTCCTGACAATGTTAATAATTCTTTGATGGCTATGTCCCCTTGGGGCTTTCTTTTGATTAAGCTGAAGTGATTAGTTTTCACTTCAGAAGGGTAGAAGGTATTTAAGCACACTAGTAAAAAGAAACCACTAAACATGGGTCGTTAGTTCCGTATTCTATATTCCAAAACATCTTAACTCATGAAAAAAAATTGTTTTCTGGAGTAAAAATGAAACAGAAATTACTGCAAGGCAAAAAAGCAAATGATGAAGCAAGATTGCTCAGTCACACTGACCAAGGCTGCCCTGTGGTATTTAAATATTCCCTGGAGTTCCTCTGTCTGTTAGGCTTTTCCTGCTGAAAAGATGAGACAGCATTATGCAAATTTGCAATGGGAAAAGACAATTTCCATTAGCAGTAAGGCCAATAATTTTAATAGGTCTTCTGTAAAGAACGAACTATTCACTGACTGGTGAAAGAATGTGCCAGGTATGAAAAGTTCAGAAGTATTACTGACAGATGCACCACTTAGTGCAGATTGTGCACACAGAATATTAAAAGCAGTGCTGCCATCTCTTGGTGGCTTTTGGCTGTAGTAAACACGCAATGTATTTGCCGCGTATGAAAAAAACAGGCAAACAATGAAACTGCAGAAATGAATGCGACAACGTGACACTGTTCAGCAATGTCCAAACAACAGGACATGAAAGGGTGACATTCAAATATTTCAGTAAATGGGGCTACCCCTACAGATGAAGTTTGTACCTCCCTATTTGCCACATAGGAGACAAATATACAGTGGTGGATGTTTTTCCCCTTTCTCTTCTTGCCTTTGGAGTAATTTTACTTCCTGAGAAAAGATCATATTTGGGTTAGACAGAAACAAAATATCTCAGAGAATATTTAGGATGTTATCTGTTAAATCCTAAGCCTAAAAGAGTATGAGTCCTGCAGGGAAGATTTTTGCTGGGTTTCATTTTTTTACTCAAGAGAATATGTGTTCTACATCTCTATTTTTTTTATATGTATGCATATAAGCTTTTATGTATATACAAGAATGCATAAGCAATACAGTTGCCCTGTTACCTTGAAGGAATAAAATTCATTTATCAATTCTGCACAGATGTTGGGTCCTGCTCTTCTGGCAGAATCCAAAAGGTAAAAATTCCCAATGAAACATCAGAGTCACAGCACTCTCTTCTCTTTCTTTCTACATTTCAACCCTCCCTGCAAACCAGGATTGTATTATATTTCCTTCCATTGGACATATATAATAAATCATGGGGGCAAGAGAAACCTACATCCTGTCTCTCTTATGAGTTAACACTCCTAATATTCATAAGAATAGATGCTTATTGCTGTGGCCCTATTCACCTAGGATTTTGCTTGGATAAAAATTTTTGAGACCCTGAAAACAGTCCTGTCTAACTTACTTTTTAAGACACTCCAATGAAACGGAACTTGTGTATATATAATACTTGTGTGGAATATTTCCTCCCTACAACTCCAGACTCTCGTAAGTCCTCAGCTGAAAATCTAAAACTTGAGTCAATCACTGGTCTCCTACAAAAACAGGTTAAAATGTTGTCCAGAGTAAATTCATTAGACATAGTGTAAGTCACGAAATTCAAAAGCACTTTCTGAAAAATGTATCTCATTTGATTTCTTCTTTTAGATTGAAAATTATATACACTAAAGAAAGAAACATCATTTGTTATTCCAAATTCAACATTGAAATGAAATTGCTTCATTAGGTACTTTCTGTTACTTTGCAGGGCTCACCCTTGCTTGTCATGAAACTGTAGAGAATTATGGTTACAAAGGATCTCTTGAAGACTATTTAGCCCAGCTCTCTGCTCAGAGCAGGTCCAGCTAAATCAGGTTGTCAGGGTTGTGTTTGTGTGAGGACTCAATAGTTATGAGGATGAAATTCCACAACCAAAGAGTGCACCAGTTCCCAAACCTGACTGCTCTCGTGGTGAAAACAAAAGAAGCCGCAATATCTGATCAGAATTGGCTGTGCTGCAGTTTGTGTCCATCGCCTTTCATTCTGTCCATGCTGGTTCATGTCTACTGTACACCAGGGCCCCCGAGCTGCTTTCTACCCAGGCAGCCCCAGCCGTGCTGTTGGATGGGGCTATTCCATTTCAGGCGCAGAACTTAAATTGTGTGCAAAATGAAAAGAACTGCAGGACATGAGACAATTGTCATGAGTGATTAAATTAAGTAGAAGTTGGGAAGGTAATAATGAAAAATATTCTTTTCAATGAGTATCCACCTCCAGGGTTAGCTTTGTTTTGGGTTTTTTTTGTTTGTTTTGGTTTGGTTTGGTTTTGTTTTGTTTTACAGCAGCTATTTGGCAGCTAATTTCTTTGTCACCAGGGTACAGGTGCAGGATGGGAAAGGCATCAGATTATCAATTCTCTGATGTAGCAGGACGGCCAAGTAAGGAATTGCAATTTATAATATAACTCTGTCACACACAGCTTCCTGCTGCTTTGCTTCAGCATGGATAACTCACGACAACTCAGCTGCCTTTAGATTTGGATGTAGATAAGCAATCCGTGGTATTGGGGCCCCTCTGTAAGTAGTAGGGGAAGAAAAGGAGAAAAATGAGAAGCCAAAGCACAAAATTGAAAAAATACCTAACCATGATAAACAGAATATAAAATCTGCCATAGATCAAACGAAGACATTCTGCATAGAGCTGCAAAAGTATGCTAGTAATTAATATGTCAGGTAACACGAGAGAAGAGCAGAAACGCTCAGGTACTGAGCTGCATGGAAACAAAACAAAAACCTTCAGTACACTGAACAAACTTAACTGATTAAAATTATCTCAGTACCAGAAAATCCTGTACTATTTATCAATATTGATATAGCCAAGCAATTCAATTGGTGCACTCAGACATTTATCTTTTTTCTTTCAAGATACCAGCTTTTTTGACTAAGGGGATATAAGCAAAAAAAACCTTTACATGAAGAAACAGTCAAGGCTGAATGGATATACCCACCTACTTTGCTGAGGTTTTGACCTGATGTGTCCAAAATAAAAAAAAAAATCCTTAATCCCAAAGTTTGCTTAATAATTTAAAATTAAAGAAGTTCCACTAAAATCAAGAACCACTGGGATATACCATTCTGAACCATCTTTCCTTATATTACTGTTCAATAATAAAAATGATAAATGATCCTCCATCAGATTATATTGCCTAGTCACAAACATGACAAGAGAAACAGACAGTCTGTGGGAGATGTAGTAAGTTATGCTACAAACAAATTTTACCTCTCAGTGACATCAAGAAGAATACAGAATCACCTTTCATATTCAAATAATGTTGGTTAGAACTATTTAAAATAATTTCTAAAGAAACCACAAATAATGCTTTTTAAGATATGATATGCCTGTTGCAGTATTTTACCCTATAATTCAAGCACCATTTGCCTTCCAAATAGCATTTCAAATCAACCAGGGGCATCCAAAGGGCATAGCCCTGTTGTATGGAAGTCACCAGATGTAAGAGCTGGGACTGCACAGCTGGGAAAGAGAAGGCTCAGGGGGAAATCTTATTAATGGCTATAAATGCCTGAAGGGAGGGAGCAAAGAAGATGGAGACAGACTATTTGCAGCTGGTGACCAGAGACAGACCAAGAGCCAATGGGCACAAGGTGAAACACAGAAAGTACTGCATGAACATCAGGAGACACTTTTGTACTGGCCAAGTAGTGGCACAGCTTGCCCAAGGAGGTTGTAGCATCTCCATCCCCGGAGACATTCAAGAGCTGCCTGGACATGGTTATGGACAAGTAGACATAGGTGGTTCTGCTTGAGAGGTCCCTTCCAACATCAACTATCCCATGATACCAAGTAGGCATAAGAATAACTGGCACATAATATGGCATCGATGTCACAGTACCAAAACCAATCATCCTGTACCAACTGTAGGAGCTGATGAGCATATGCAGCTATCAAAATATTTGAAGACATTCTTCACGGTCTAAAGCATCATTTCTGTATGACAGTTGCTCATGTAGTTTTCCAAGGCATTATGTTTATTAGTTTCAATAGCGTTTGGGTCATGAATTAATCACTTTTCTGCAGACACACACTGTATTAACAAGAATGGTAATTACTCCAGTGTTTTATGTACTACTGACCTTCCACAAGTATGTAATCTACATAACTATGAATTTTTATAACAGTACCAGTCTCTGACAAGGCTTTTATTTATCACTTCTTTAGTTACAATATCTAACTCTAGTAGTTCATCTGGTGGATCCAACAATAACCTGGAACCAAGTTTCCTACTTTTTCATGAGACACTTCTACTCTCATCAGTGCAGCAACGTATTGTGACTGATGGACATGGTAGGGAATTTTACGGATGGGACAGTGGGACAGGGGTAATGCCATAACCACCTGTAACTTCTCTTTCAGTACCATTCCTATGGATTTTTCAGGCTGCAATATAGGAATGCTTGATAGTATTAATTACTATTTTTGCTGAATCTCATTTCTTGTTAGGTACTTTCTTAGCAATCTTACTGATAGTAATTGCTATTTTTATTTAGAAAAATTAGAAAAATGAGGACAGACCCCAATTCAAGGGACATTTTCAGAAACTAAATAATAATATTTATTTATATAAGATGAACAACAGTACAGGCTGGGGGCAAAGCTGTTGAGAATGGAGTACCTCTTTTGCTGCTGTTTTGTTCACAACAGGTACTACCTCACTACTCTTTGCTAATACACATGCATGATTTTCTTATCTACTTTAACTCGGACTGCCTTGCACAACGTATAAAGTTCAATTAATAATGGTTTTGTCTTATATAAGCTCAGAGGGAATACTGCTCTTCCTAAACAAGTATGTCAATAGCAGTGAGTTTAAAGGCTTAAAGACAGCAGCACTTCAATAATTCATGAAGTGGCCAATAATAGTGGCTTAGTTATTGAAATGATTAACACAGATGAGAGAAGAGGCAGAATATTATCTTCATGAAAAATGCCTTAGTGCAGCCCATTTCTCACCTTACATTCACAAAATGTCCTATTTTAGAAAACCAGCATGACTTCCAGCATTCAACACAGCTCTTGGCTATTCTGTAAGCTGCACAACCACATGAAGCCTCTGAAGTCTCTGCATCCTCGAGTGTTATGTCTCAAAGGAATCCAGGCACTACCAGTTCTTCCTAAGTGTCTGTTAACCATAAGACTTGACTTAAAAAGAAATCAGTTGGTGTGGAGACAGCTACAGAAAAGGAAAATCCATCCCAAATTAGTCTCTTTCTTTCATATTGCCATTATAAAGATAACAGACAGTGGTACATTCTGTACTATTTATCTCTCTCCCCTTCTATGAACTTCTCACAAGAGAGCTCCCTACCTATAATGAAGAAAAAAAAAAAGACGTGTTCGTAGAAATTCCAAGATTAAAGAATTTGTTATGAAACTATCTTCAGTTTCCAATGTTAACCCATTGCAATGTACTATTTGAGGTCAATTCACTCTCCTAGAAGATCTGTGAAGCACGTTCCACAGTTAGAAACCTTTCACAGACAAGTTTCCACAGGCTCACCACGTTTAAGGATGAGCCGTAAGTTTAAGAGCTTATGTTATCCACAGCTGCGATAAGGATAAAAGCAAACTTTCTAACAGCCAGGTACCAGTCCTTGGTAGTGGCCAAATGGCAGATTTTCTCCTAGGGCCTCATGTGAAAAGAGATCTGAGCCTGTCTCATACAAGGTTGTTACCTGGAAGCCAAAGAAGAAAACCCACAAGGAGGGAACTGAAAACATTTTCAGAAGGGTGAATGAGGCCCATTTGACAGCAACATGTGCCTTCTTCACCCTCCAAGACAGAAAGAAGTGTTTGCCATGGATGTGGCAATGATTTTAAAACATCAGAGCATTTTCAATGTTTTTCTTCTACATCTGTCCTATCCTACTTCCCTACAATGCTAATGTAGGATGTCCATTTTAAGGAAGGTATATGTGTCTATGAAGCTTATTATAACTGTGAATGAAAGAGGAAATTATCAATCAGTCATGGCTGGGTATCAGGGATCATCTGTGTGCACATCCAGGATGTCAGTCATCAGTTCCCTGGGTGGACCAAGACCTCCTGCGCTTGAGAAAACACAAATGACACCCTGGACTGATCTGAGCCACTGAACTAAGTGATCTTCACCCTGGCTGCTTTTCAACAGCCTGTCAGTGAGCATACGGTCTGTGCAACAAATATATCCAGCTGATCAGACACCCTGGAATCAAGGAAGGACATTTCTCAGTTAGGGTGAAAATTGATGAAGGGCTCTTTTTCCTGCCCCTACCCCACTCTTCCTAAAGAGCAGAATGAGATTTAGATTAACTAACAGAGACTTATTACTACAGTTAACCAATGGCTTGCCTCTTACTGCTACACCCTGTACAGAAAAAAAATATTTCTCCAATGAAAAGACTGCCCAGAGTATTGCTGAGAGAGGCCTCTGACTGTCCAGGGAGAATTTCAAAGCACCACATGGTGGGGACATTTTCATTAATCAAAATAAAACAAACACAATAAAAAATCACAGCACAATCACATGAACAGTTTGATTTTGAGAAAATCCCAGTACTATTTAAAACCTGTGTTTATCTAAGACTTCAAGTCTCCCCAAGTCCAGTGCAGACTCACATCCTGAAATGTAAATTGGGAGTCAAGCTAGAACCAGGAACAGTTGTTCCTCACTGAGGAACTGGAATGTGAGCTGGTCACTTCAGGTACACTTCAGATACAAGAAACCCATACCAAGCAGCTGTCCAAGCAGAAGATAAGGATCTACTTGAGGAGTCTTAGGCTATAATTTCTTTAAAAGAGATTGTTTGGTCAAAGCAATACTAGGTGAAAGATGAGACCTAAGCCAGTATGTTATTCTAGACACAGTGAAGTTTATTTACACATTTTGTCCAGAAGGAGCTGAACTAAAGCTGTTTGACAAGTCATATCTGTCACCAAAATGGCCACATAATCAGTGGAGAAATAAAATCATGACATAACCATTAACTAGAAGAGGTTAAAAGAATCTCTGGACTGGTACACTTTCCTACACGCAGTTTAAGTTGTGTTTGTAGCATTATTAGACCCTAACCTATACAGAGGAAAGGTCTCATAAGAGATCCTCATTTGTATCATCCTGCACTGTGCCAGGAGCTATTGTATCTTGCATGTCTTTAATAGGTATTGTAATCACGTAAGTCTCCATTTTACTTCTAAAATTCTAAAGGGCATGTATACAATTATCTATACTGAACCCATAATGAAACAACTTTCTTTAAAAAACACTTGCATTTCAATTTCTAATAAGCCATTTTTCTTTCATGCTTTACTACTTACACAGCATCCTGGATCATGTGAGATGCCTCTTCTGTTTATTAGACATCAACTGACCTTGGCATAACATCCACCTCAGAAATAATTTCAGTGAATGAAATTATGTTTAGCCATATGAGAAAGACCTAGACAGTTCTGATGAGAGAATATACAGCTTAATAGAGGTCCAGGCTTAGGGAATTGCATTACCACTTTCATCAGCCTAAATGATCCTACAACAACCATCTCACATTGACACAGCTTGCAGATTTATGCACTGTGTAGCAAAGAGCCAGCCTTATCACAGCTCATCCACTATCAAGTGTTTGGAAAAGATAAGAATTCATTTGCATTTTTAATGATGGTTCAATGTCTTGACTTCTTTGCAGATGCTACATTGACAAATATAAATTATAGCTGCAAAAATTCACTTCCTCTAGGCTTACTACATATATTTTGGGGATATATTTCTTCAATAAAGATCAAATACTTGTAGGGCGCCAACTGACACAGGTGAATAATTATGCAGTATTTAAAGCTATATTAATTCTTTGATGAAGTATTTTAATATAACCTACAACCTCCTGGATCAGAGGACTTCAAGCCTTATTTGCATTCCTGGTCCACCCTTTCAGTAAGAGAAATCACTAAAAAGGGTTGCCAATTGATATACGCAACACAGAAATTATTTTTTCAATCCCTAATTTTCATCCCTGTTCTGCCCTCATCAGTAGAATATGCGTGGAAGACTGAAATAATCCACATTCATTTGCTAAATTACCTAGTTACTAATGACAGGTATTGGGCCAACTTTGATTTAGTTCTCCTTTATTTAGTTTTAACAGATACCTGTTGTTTCACCAATGTCCTTGCTCAAAAAAGTATAAAGAAATGAATGTATGATATCCTGATAGTAAAACATTCACAAAAGGACAATCTAAGATACTGTTAATGACCTATGCACCATGTATTTGACTTTAAGATCAGAATATAACCTTCTTACTACAAAGGTTTTAAAAAACTGTTGTAAGTCTCCTGAGAAGCTAAGCTGCGATAAAGAAGAACTAGTAAACGTAACACAAACCACCTTCCAAGTCCTTTAATAAACATTTAGTTCTGATACATTTCTAGGAATGTACACTGAATTTATATGATTTCTTAAGTCTGTACCCATAGCTCTGTATACCCTGAATTAAACACTAATCATTCACTTTCAAGATGTTAACTCCTTATACTGTGTGACTACAGAACATTAACCATCCCTGCTCAAATCTCAATTGATTAACAAGGCAGCAGCACATCTTTTGAGGGATTTGTTAAGGCATGGTAAATAAAGACATTTATCTTAATTCCATGCTGACACACATAATAGGCAACTTCACTGAAGGATTTGTATTTAAATCAGCTGAAGCATCTTGTATCATCATCACGTGTTTTACAGCAGCTATTTAAAAAATGCAACAGCAATTTCCCGGAGCAGCTTCCATGGGAAACAGTAACAGAAGAGGGAGGTGGCACAGCGCTTCTTCCACAGGGCTCACTTATTTACAGTTCCATTATACACTATACCATGTTCCACTGCAGTGACAGTTACACGCAATCTTCTCTCACACTAGTGCTTTGGTTATATCCAAAAGACACAGAAAGTGGAAGTAAATCACTGCTGACAGTGAATACACTGTAGGAAACTCAAATAAGTTTTTTCTTAACAGTGATGGGTGGACTGTTCAGTGGATAAGGAATTGTTCAGACGGTCATATCCAGAGAGTAATGGTCAATGGCTCAATATCTGAATAGAGATCAGTGATGAGTGGTGTCCCTCAGGGGTCCAGGGACCCGGACTGTTTAACGTCTCCATCAGCTACTCAGAGGGATTGAGTGAATGCCAGCAAGCCTGCAGGTGACACCAAGCTGTGTGGTGCAGTTGACATGCCTGAGGAATGGGATGCCATCCAGAGGGATCTGCACAAACCTGAGAAGTGCGCGCATGGGAATCTCACAAGGCTCAACAATGGCAAGTGCAAGGTTGTGTGCCTGCGTGGAACTAACCCCTGGTATCAACAGAGGCTGGGAGATGAAGAGATTTCAGAGCAGCCCTGCCGAGAAGGACTTGGGGCTGCTAGTGGACGAAAAGCTGGACATGAGCCAACAACGGGCACTTGCAGCCCAGAAAGCCAACTGTATCCTGGGCTGTATCCAAAGAAATATGGGCAGCAGGTTCTACTCCTCTCCTCCACACGGGTGAGACCCCACTTGGAGTACTCCATCCAGCTCTGGGATCTACAGCACAGGAAAGACATGAAACGGGTTCACAAGACAGTCACAAAGACAAGAAAGTCACAGGACGGGCTGAGAGAGCTGGGTTTCTCCAGACTGGAGAAGAAAAGGGTCCAAGGAGACCTCAGTGTCCTTTCAGTATGTACAGGGTGCTTCTAAGAAAGATGAGGGCAGAAGTGGAGCCTGTTGTGATAAGACAGGGGGTAATGGTTTTAAAGTGAAAGACAGATTTAGGTTAGATGTAAGGATGACATTTTTTTTTATGAGCCTGGTGAAACATCAGAGAGATTTGCACAGAGAGCTGGTAGATTCCCCATCCCTGGAAACATTCATGGTGAGGTTGGATGGGCCTCTAAGCAACTTGACCTAATTGAAGATGTCCCTGCTCTTTGCATGGGGTTTGGACTAGACAATCTTTAAAAGATACCTTCTAACACAAACTATTCTATAATTCCATGACAACGAAAAATAACAGCTGGATGTGACTCGTGAAATTTAAGAAATTTTCACAACCTGTCTCTGAAAATACAGGCACACATCAGGATGCAGTATTTTATTTCAGTATGAAACTTTTTCTCAGTATTACCTACTCTATCATTAAACACAGTATTTTAAGCAGCAACAGTGTTATTTCACACACCCATAGTGAAATGGAAAACTTGGCAATACCCAGT
This sequence comes from Corvus hawaiiensis, assembly GCF_020740725.1. Taxonomy (NCBI): domain Eukaryota; kingdom Metazoa; phylum Chordata; class Aves; order Passeriformes; family Corvidae; genus Corvus; species Corvus hawaiiensis. Next base: position 82,825,939 of record NC_063213.1, on the reverse strand, counting down.
TAGGCTAACTAATGCGTGTCCATCAAGAGAGGGTAAAAACAAGTATGTATTTGTTGGACTGTATACTTAGTATTTGCTAACAACAATTTTGTTAGCAAACAACATACTTGTTTTCTTAGACTTCTATCTTAATTATTAGATTTTTCCTCAGAAGTGAAATATTTGACTTCTATTTTATACCCTTTCATCCTACAATATAATTTTATTTGCGCTGTCAGACATTCATATTTTACACTAAGAACTTAATATTTGTACAAGTATTTTGATTTATTTTCTAATGAGAGAATCATTTGCATCTAAGATGATACATCAAATTCTTCAGCTTTGAAAGAGGCTTAAAGTAATTAGGCCTGCAATTCTTCCTTAAAACCAACAGGAATTGGTAACTTTATCAAGACTTCTTTGAAAAACTTAATCAGAAGATAAACTTACTAATTTTTAAAATTTTTGTTCATTTACCTAATGTACCTTGTATAAATAATTTTAAGTTCTTGTTCACATTAGCCATAATCATTTTTCCCCACATTTTTACAATTCTTTGCTTTTATTTTACATAATTTTCTCTTTGTTCTTCCATGTATTTGCAACATTCACATTTCATTTAGGCCCAAGACACGAGGGCAAGCGTAGATACCACTTGTGTATGCAGCACTTGTGTGGGCCTGCGTGAGGCACAGAATATGTTCATGCCTTTTAGGATAACTGAGAGAAGCGTTCATTGGCTCAGTGCTCTCAGCTCCACACAAAATGAAATCACAATCTAAGTCTCTACCCTTCTACCTCTTGCAGGCAATGACTGGACAGATAACTTCTTGCTGTAATGAAAAATGTTTCATCCACAGACACCCTGAAAAGCAAAGAAAGAACAAAAAAAAGGGGCTAACCCAGGCCCACAGTGAGTTATAGACTTGGCACTGCAAAACTGAAGTCAAATTGCAAGTTAATTCCATCTTGTGAAACCAGTGAAGCAAACCCAGATGCTTTCGGCATTTTGTTCAGTCCCACACCCAGTCCCCTCACCCTTTAGACATCTATGCTGCTAGTTCATCTATTCTTGGTTGCTTTTTATCATCAATGCACTTACTTTACTAATTTAATGAATTCAGAGATTTTTTCTATTGATAATTTTTGCATCCCTTTAGCCTGATGTTAAATAAAGATGACAGGTAATTTCCACAGTATACTACACGTTATTGTATGCATCAGAAAATTTTATCTGTAAGGTAAACGACTCACAATACACTACAGACCGTGTAAACTAAATCTGAGTCAATGCAGCAATAATAGCTCCTCATTTTGGTGAAAGTATTTCAGTGCAACATTTGAACTATTTCAAAAATTCAGTCAAAGAAGTCTCCCTGTATGCTGTCAAAGCCCTGGGCTGTTAGCAAAATACAGATGTAGTCACCCACGGCTGTTTATCTGACCTGACAGCCAACAAAACTACACACAGCTCTGGTGTTCCAGCACCCCTTTATGAGGAAAAAGTTGCCTTTTTCTGCTGAAGACTCCACACCCACCACTTAGTTAACTCATAGGTTTAAACAGGATTAGTCCCTACACTCCAGGAGCTCTTTGAATTAATTCAATTTCCTCCCTTTGACCTCTATGATGGAGCATTAGTAAGCCCGCAGGTGGTAAAACAATGCATTAGAATTGTTCATTGACCTTTTTTTATTTTTTAAGCAATTTTAGATAAGCAACCTTGAGACTGCAGTAGCTCATCTTTTTGCATTCAAATACAAGTACTGTACAAAAGCACTAACTAAATACATTGATGGAACGGGATAAAATTTGACATTTTGGAATGTAGGAAATGCTACTAAATCAAATTTTTAGAGTGGTATAAAATTCTCATTTTATTAGAAGGAATATATCACCCAGTGCACATTCTGGTATTTGCACGCCCTGCAGCAGAGCATCTGCGTACAAACTACAATTTTACAAGAAAACAAGGAGCAATTTTCAGTAAACACAAACAGTTAGGAATATGAACATTGCTTATGGAGCAAGGAAATACACACATGCTCAAGACATTAAAAACCTGGTAGAAATGAAGTGTCCCTCATAGTTCTCAGCAGTTGTTTGAGTGAGACAGTTTCAATGTGGCACACTCAATAGCAGATGCATGGAAGACAACACTCTCTCAGATAAACTAGAGTCATGAATATCGACTTAGGTTTCTAAGAATTAAAAAGTTCTTGAAAAAGATTTCATAATTTTTCCTGTCACATCTTCCCATACTCCCTGATAAAGTATTTCAGCATTTCAACTGAGATGTAAAATAGATTTGTACAGTTAACTTACGTTTTACTCCTGTACTTCCTCTAGAAGAACAAAATATTAACAGATATAACAAAGCAATGGAAAGGAGAAAATAATAAAGTCTCAAACACTTTTTTCACGTGCTCTTTACAGCCTTTAGAAATTTGAGATAGCTTAAGAGTCCACAGTGGATTACCAGTTTTGTATGTCAATCCTTCAAATTCTCAAAAAGGAACATGTTTGTTACCTGCAAAGCTGGTATTTTTAAATAAAATCCTGCCAGTCTGGGAATTCATGCTGAGCACATACACATCAGTGCTGAAGTTTTGATTAACTGATCCAAAATGGGGCTCCTAAGCAGGTCAAGATAACTCTCCCTGTCTGATGGACTTACTAGAAGGCTATAGACTCGATGACCATCAATGCATTTAATGTCAATATTTCAACATTTTGGAACAGGTTCCTAAATTCACTGTTGTCAGATACAGCTATAACTTCAGTGAAATCCTCAGACTTCCACTCAGCTTTCAGTGGCTAATTTGTTATATGAAAAGAGGAAGTGACTGTTGAAACATGACTGAGTTTTTCAATGTCCATCATTAATGATATTTATGAGCCAGCAAAACCACAAAGTGGCATTACACAGTAAATAACATCACAAAAACTAAATATTGCTCATGGCAGTGGAACCTCTATGTACAGAGAACAATGACGAATTAAAGTCAGACAGCCATGTGTGAAATTTTACCACAGCTAATTTCTCAGAAAGGGAAGGTTTTCCTCTTTCTTCTCAACACAAACTCATGGCTTCCATTACAGTCCATGCTCACACTTTACACTTGCCTTCTCTTGAGAACCCAGTCAGAAAATGTCTTGAATTAGTTTACGGATTTTAAAAAAGAGGAAAAAACCCCAAACCAGCAGATTTAGAAGTTCTTATTGTTAAACCCTTGACAGTTCTGGAAGTCACTACTGGCAAATAAATTGTCTATTCCACTCAAGGCACATGGGCTGAAGACCACAATTTTGACTTGTCAGCTGTAGCCTCAGGAGTTATTACTGAAAGATTTTCGACTTTTGTTTGACTGTAATTGCAGGGTTAAACCAGAAAAGCACCAGTGCAGAAACAGCAGTGGAAGATATGCTTAACTTGAATCAAATGTTACTAGCTCTTATCTTGAATCAAGGCCTTACTGTTTTACTCCTGAATTACAGAAAGGATTAAATTCAAGTCCTGATGTTGCATCTACGGTTCTGAAATGTTTCCTGTCAATTACTGGTTGCAAAAGTAAAATGAGCAGCAGTTACTCTTGAAAGAAAGAAAAGTTAGTGAAAAACTAAAGGCATTCTCCATAAATACTCATTTCTCTTTCTCTTCCTTCTTTGTGGAAGCACCTCAAGTTGTGTTACTCCGGAAGTTACGCAAACCCATTTTACAGTATCAATGTCACACACTGAAGAAAGAGACAGATATGGGAAGCATAATTTTGGGGTTTTATCTGCTGCTATACTGTAGCCATTTTCAGTTTTTTCTCCTCCTAACATATAATTGGAGTAGTCATCAATAAATACTAGAGCTATTTGTTTGAACATGAAACACAGACATGCACTACTATCCCAACATTTGTTCTTTTGAACTAGACATTTGAAAAGAATGTTTTTTTCTCTCAACTCAGAAAAAATACTAAAAAAGAACAAGCATAATCTACAAAGTAGGTAATTGCAACCCTTGTCACTTTTCAAGATGGTTTTCAGTCAAAGATATTTTCCCCATGTCATAGAATCATTTGGGTTGGAAGGCACCTTGAAAAGTCTTCTGGTTTCAACTAGCTGACAATGAGATGGACTAGATGTCCAAATTTATGACAACTACTACTGTCAAAATTACATAGATGGATATTTGCAGAGATTTAATGGAAAAAATTTTAAAAATTGCTGTGTTGGGTTGACCCTGAGTTGATGGACAGTCTTTAAGACCAATTACGCTTCTCACAATTTACATATTTAAACCGCACGGAAAGGCGGGACTGCCCCTTTTGGTCGGAGCTCGCCTGCTGGAAGGTGGGGGGGCTCCGAGCCTCCCGGCCCCGCTGGGCCGGGCCGGGGCCACTGCCCCTTTCCCCCTTTCCCATCGCTGCGGCACGGACCCTGGGTCACTGCGGGGGACTGTCCCAGAGCCGCAGGCAGCTAAAACCAGCCATGGACTGCTCACAGCTAAACCCATCCAGCGCGGCTTCTGGGGACAGGCGGGTCCCTCTCCTCTCCATGCGGAGCCGGCGGAGCCAGCGGGAGCCGGCAGAGCCTCCTGTCTGCAGCCAGCACACTTCGTGCTGAACTGAAGAGGACACCACGCAGCCAGCAGCACAAAGGGAGCGAGGCTTTCCCCACCGTAAAGCCCGAACAAGAACACTCTTCAACATGGCGGCTTCAGAGTCAGAGAGAAAGAGAAGTGAGTCCCGTGGGACGGAGCTGAGCATGGCGACAGGAGAAAAGAGGGCGGTGCCGCGATTCTGGCGCGCAGCTTAAAAGAAACCTTCTTGCATGCCGTGGTAAGAAACTGTAATACCACAAACTGTTTGTCTCTTTAATCCATTTGAAGAACATGGGGGGGGGGGTGGAGAATCAACGTGTGCCTATGAAGTTTGTGAAGAGTGCCTATGCCAGGCTATATAGAAGTAGTAAGAGGCTGTTAGAGACTTGTGGCGAAGAAAAGCCTCTGTGTGCAGGCCAAAATAACTTATCCTTAAAAAGATGAATAACCCCATGTGATGGCCCATGTTCTGTAGTGTGAAAGAACTGTGAAATTCTTCATGGGAGAGATGTTCTACACACAGCAGACTGTTTGTTTCCGGGCGAGTCTGCTATTGGTGGCAGTTTGGGAACCACGTGCAACTGAAGGAAAACCCTTTTTTCCTTAAGCATAAGAGAGAGACTTTTCAAGAACTGCAACACTGACTAACATCCCATGTTCTGTTATCCCTTGTGTGAGCTGGATAGAAGGAGAGAAGTGCTGGAAAGAGGGAGGGGGGGGGGAATTTACTTTAATTTTGTTTTGTTGTTTTTCTCTTTACTTTTAATTCTGTTAGTAATAAAGCTCTTTCATTGTACTGCAACTGTTTATGGTTTGTGCCTGCTTTGCTTTTCTCCTAATTCTTATCTCACAGAAGGAAAATAAGTAAATAATGAATATTTTGAATCAAAACCACTGCATTTAATTGGTGTTTCCGCCCGGTTTCAAACTCAACCCGCTACAATTGCAAAATTAGAAATATTTTCAAAATAAGAATTTTTGAAAAACTGGGCATCTTTTACCAAATTTTCCTTTCAATTCAGCTTGCTCATCTCTTTATCTAAATTTTTCCCTTCTCTACTTCAGTTTTTGTCTTCTTGATTGGTTTTTTTTCTGCATATGTAAGTTCTGCTCTTGTTAAAAAATGAGTTTTATTGACATACATGACCAGATGAAGTGGTCATCTTGTGCAGGTCTGGTCAAACAAAAGCCAACCTGATTAAAAAAAAAATTCACCACTCTTCATAAAGGTGAAATGCTGCAGATTATACGCACGAAAGCCTCCCTGAATCTCTACTAGCATGGAAGAAAACATCCGCGCTGGAATTAAAATGGCAAGTCACACCTTCTGAACTACTGTCATGGGGTGACACGCATTAGTTACTTTTAAGCAGATTCTTTTTTTTCCTACATGCCTGTAAGCACCGATTTTTTTTCCTCTGGAAGAAGGTTCAAAGTCCCAGTTTCAGATGATGAACCTGATTTCCTGGATGTTTACAATAGCTTTTTTGCTTGAAAAAAATATAAAAATCTAGTATTTCAAACCAAGAGCTTTGCCTGTTCAGGGTTCTTTTAAAAAGCTTTGGCCCTACTACATGAAAAGTGTAGAGTACAGACTATAGACTAGATTTCATGTACTGTGGATAGACACCATGTGTGACCTCTTCTCAGTGAAAAGACAATAATGCTAAACATAGGCTCAGTCACTGAAGCACAAAAAAAATGAAATGTGCATTCTGTAAGCAACAGCGTTATCACATGGTTCATGGTTTTCCAAAGGAATGCAGAATTCTTTTCATTCATGAAGTTAAAGAGAGTATGCAAAAAAAAGAAGATTAAAAAGCTGCAAAAAGTAACAAATTTAAATGCTTCAAGCCTATCATTGAAATACTTGCAAAGACATTTTTCTGTCCTTCGAATTGCACTATGCCTTCACCTTTGCTTTATTTTCCATATTGGACTTTGATATCTTTGAATCTTAAGCAAGTCCTTACCTACTACAGGATTACAGTGAGTATTTAACTATGAATTCTCTAATTGTTATTATACTGTGGATAACCATTCGTTCAAATAAAAGTGGCACCAAATAAGCTTGTTGCACCTTTCCAAATTTGGTGACTAAAGTGCAAACATGTCAGTCCAGTCAACAATGATTTGCCAACAGATTTTAGTCTCTTCCAGAGGATGCTGTCACTTCAGAAGACAAAGTTTTTGAAAAAGCAAAGACTGCTTTGTTAATAAAGCAGGACAAGGGGAAAAAACTGGGTAGAAGTGGCCTAGAAACCCATGCTATTAAGTACAAAGCCCAAGGGCTCAAAGCTGATCTGTACAGTGGAGAAAGGTTAATTTCTTCTGTATATTTTGTATCCCATTTTTTCCTGGTCTAGTTTCAGAAATCACCTCAGAAAATCTGAGCTCTAATTTTTTAAAATAAAACTGATGCCTCCAAAGAGTAGGGTGGTGTCTTAGTTTCCATTTGGCCACTTACAAATACCTAGATACATCTTTAAATTTCTAGTTAAAAACAATATCAAATAGCTGCTAAAAAAACCAAACAATAGAAAAACCTTTCAATCTATCACTTGTTTCAACTATGTAGCTACATATGATTTCTCTTGGACTCAAGAAACCCCTTCTCTTGTACCTTGTTTTTGAATGAGCTGGTATTACCTGATCTTCAGCAAGGCATTGTAAACTAAATGTAGAAAGAGGCCATTGGTTTTAATCTGGTTTAGGAGTCCTCTCTTTTGCTCAAGATTTTATACATGTAAAAATTGTACATTAGCAGAGGAAAGGAAAACAGTTACAGAAATGTCAACAAAAATTTTAGACATATTTTCCTTTCAGTTTTCTATTTAGCTTTGTTCCCCTTTCTCTGCCCATTCTTCTGCACTTAAAGAGTGAGTTCGGCTGAACCTTCTTTTTATGGAAAACTGAGCCCATGCAATTCTGCTTTTGTGTCGTCTGCTAGTGTTATCAAGGTTAACAGCCACCCACGTGGCCCTGGAAATTTCATACTTTAAACATTAGCGATGGGAATCCCAAAATATTTTGCCAAGAGTTAAGAAAAATCAACCTAAAAAAGGGCACTGAATCACATACTAGTTTGAATAACTAATTTTTCTTTCAGAATATATATGAAACCAATCATACCACTCAGTTACCATCAGTATCAGACACATAGTCTGTAAGTGAGAACAGAATGAAGGAAACAAGCAGGGAGCTCAGGTGTACAGCACAGCTTCAAAACAGATACCTAAAATTAATACTGTTGTACATGCTAAATTTTTACTTCAACAGTTTTTAAATTCTTTGGATATGCAGTACCATTTAACAGTGTCGTGTCAGAATTTAAAAGGATCTTTTAGCACTTGTGTTAATGTTCTGTTTTCCAAACATTTTGGGGGTGGAGGGTATATGCAAGGAACAGGACAGTACTAAGGATTCAGAATTAAAGGGCATATATTTTATTTTTTAAAAGTATATTCAAATATGAAGGTTTTTAGCAATAGGTAATAAGATTTTTAAAGTTAAAAGAACATCGTCAAATTAACAATTCGAAAATGTGCAGACAAAAGGGGGGTACTAAAAGTCTCTTTGTTCACAGGCAACTGTAAACTAATAGAATGGAAAAGAACAGCCAAACTAAGAAGACACGTCACTTGGAGGATTTCTACACATTATTTACTGGATAGATATTTGACAAATTCATCTAACTCAACTTGTGAAGAAGTACAAAAGATTCAAAAACATAATGTCAGTGTCACCTCTTTAGTGAAAAACCCATAAAGCTGCAGTCCCGACAGCCACTCTGCCTGCTCTGGTGTGACACTCAGAAAAGTCACTCGAGCAACCATTTAGTAAAGGGCACCTTTTCTTGTTTCCCTGCACTTGCCCATTTCCATATCACGCAGACTCTTATTAGCAGGTGTGGTGTAACACCACAAAGAGGACTGCCACTGAGAAAAGAGGCCAGAATTACTTTGAGATGCTGAGGAAAACCTCCTCTAATCCTGTACTTGGAATTAGGAATTTTCCTCATCCATATATTGTCTCCAGAGAAGCAGTATGAAATTACACATAAACTAGGGAAGGTTGCTCAAATGAAGAAATACCAGCTTTATAAAGTGCTGGTTACCAGCAAACCCGTTTCTCCAGTAGTATCAAAGCATTCTTCCCTTTGATTGTCTAGTGCTAACAGTAAGCCTTTAAATTCCAGAATAATTAAGGCTGCAGCCTGTTATTCCTTAAGTCAAGGGCAGCTTTGTTTTGCCTCTGCCCGAACTGTGATTTAGCAATTGCTGGAAAGCAACAAGCAGCTGCACACTGAGTAATTCAGTGTCTGTTGGGGAAAGCTCTCATCATACACCTCGCCGAGGCCTGGGCTCTCAGAGGTACGCTCCACTCCCTGAAGGGACCAGCCTGGAGGCTTTGCTTCCCCGCTGGGATGCCCAGGGATGCCACTAAAAAGCAGGTGGCCATGGTGGGATGTGAGGTCTGGGGGGAAGAAGAGAAGCCAGAGGAACTCTGGAGCAGCTGTACATCAGGGGTAAGCAGAGAGGAAATCCAGCAGACCATGGCAGGGGCAGGAGCAGGGGGAGAAAATATTCACAGTTTACAACTCAAGGTCACTAGCTTGCATAAAACAAGCCCAGAAGGACTAAATCACTGTACCATGACACAGTAGGAACCACTTTCATCTCTGTGCTGTTTTCTTAGTCACTTGGAATTTTCCTGTATTTAAAAGATACGTTTTCTACCTTCTTTCTTTCTTTTTTTTTTCCTCCTCTGCCCCTTCTGCACTTCAGAGCCTTTTCCATCTTCTTTGGGGAGCTTATTTTAAGGAGGAAGACTAGGCTTGGTCGTCTCACTTGAAATCTTGTCACAACCTCCCACATCTTCTAGCAGCAACATAAGTTCACTAAAGGTTCTGGTCTGAGGAATGGTTTTCAAACCAGCTACCACAGAATCTTTGCCTCAGTGCCTTTTCCTCTAGGAAGCTACAAATATAAAGATAAGGCAACAGGTTCTTCTGAAACAGAAGCTGGAGTGCTGGAGTGGTATCATTCATTGTCAGAAAGACTTAAAGACAATATCCTGTATATGTATTTCAGGTCAATTATCCTTGACAATAAACTACTATGTCTAGAAATCATTTGGGTGTTCTAACACTTTCAGATTTTTTAGAATTTTTTTCAAAGGTAATTGAGGCTGCATATCCCTTTTCACAAATTAAATTCAACACAATGTTCTCTGTTAACTGTACTTATCCAGGAATTTGGCAGCATTGCTTGAATGCACTCACCATTTCAAAATAAAACTTTCCAAGTGTACTTAAGTTGAACAGTTAAAAAAACCCCACACAACAAAAATATTTTAATTTTGCATACAAACCACATACCATTTAGAATAAGAACCTACACAACAATTTTACAGCTACAAGTTTTTCTCATGCTTTGCTATGGGGAAAAAAAGACCTCCAACTTTTATTCCTGACAAATATGTATTAACTTAAGTATCAAAGTAAATTTTACTTTATATATATATCTTGAAATTATTTTCTTTACTACAAAACCTCCAGTTTCCTACTCACTCCTTTCCAGTGCATCATTAACCTAGTCAGAAAAATAAACAAATAAAAATGAATAAACAAAAATTACTGAACCGGCAAATGTAGTCTTCCCTAAACATATAGACAGTTTTGATTTAAAGGGCTTTGTGTTTTTCCTGAATTGCTTTGTGCTGTGTCATTGCTCTATGCTGCTTTTGGCTGTTTCTCATCACCTTTCTACATCACAGTAAATAGAACCCGACACCTGTCAGAGTTCCCATTGATCACGGAAGTGCAACAATGTCCCAAAACACTATCAGAATAACAGGAAATCTCTCATTAAGTTGATCATTTAATTGCAGAGAACAAAAGCAAGGAAGGTAAGAAAACACAGCAAGCCTTAATGGCAGCTGGTGCCTTTAGCTGGGGTGAAAGTCAAAGAAGTTTTGAAGCACAAAAACCTCCTCAGCAGTTCCCTGCAGACTCCCTGCCGAATGTCCCCATTATGCACAGAAAGCTTTGCACAGGCTTTACATGAAACACTGCCTTGATTCGAGTAATGAGGTCCACAAAAACATGACACTAAATATCTATTCTGTTATATTCTGGAGGCAGGTCGCAGGTGTCAGCAAGTGCCAGAAGAGAGAGCTTTCCATTTCCTAAAGTCTGCCCACTGAATTTTGCCCAGGACCCCTTAAGTCTTCAGCCAGGAGAGCCAAGAGCATAAGCTCAAAGAGACAGATGAGCCCACTCCAGCTTCACATAGAAAGGGGAAGCCCTTCCTAACGATATTGAGCAGAAGAAATGGCACGGGAGGCATAGCTTGCTCACAAAACTGCAAGGCATCACAGCTACCTGGCCTTGCTCTAAATAGCCACAAGACACTTGCTGGAAAATAGTTTCTGCAGTTTTTGCTGCTTCACAAAATTTGATGCTACAATGTTGGACTTGGGGGGCTAGTCCTAAAAAAAAAAAGAAAATGGAGGGCGCCTTCATTTATCTGTTTAGTATTTTGTTTAAGATCAAGTGAATGATTCTGTCACTTATGTTGATCCTAAGGTTAGCATCTGTGCCAGGTAAAGTAAATTCAGTATTTGAGGTCCTGTTAATGATTTACAGAAATTTTTTTGTTGGAAGTATGTGGAATGTAAATAAGGAGAGGAGACCCTCCCTAAGCTGAGCTTTCCTGGGTTGACATGACCTCCATGATTCAGGGAAGTGATGAACAGAGGGCCCCACAGAGACCACCTAGCTCACCTCCTATCATTCCCCACCCACTACATTCCTCATGGCAGCAGAGGAAGGAATGGTCTATGCATAGTGACTTTCTGTAAGAAGATTAGATACCCCTTTGCTGATAAAAGCACATCCAGGGGCCTGAAGATCTTAAAATGATTTCCTTTAGATTTGCTCTGTGGCAGGGGTAAGCTACTCTGCCTACAGGTACTTGAAAGAAAATGGCAGTCTCTGAAAGCAGACTTTTATGTCTGCCTCATCACTAGCTGACATGTATGGTCTGCCTCCAACATCATGCAGACCAGAGATTAAATGTCACAGATCTGTGGATAAACATTATGGACAAGCAGTCCTATATTGTTGTTTTAAATTTTTTTCTAGTTCTTGTCCATTTCATGCGCTACAGAAGATATCCCAGTAGGTTGTCCTTGGAGATGTATCGGGAATGTTCTTACTTTGTTAAACAGTGATCAAAAGAGCGTATTTTCAAATCGCTGTTATACAGGAGACAGAGATGGGACTTACCAGTGATTGTCTAGCCTGCAACGCACTCCAGCCCAGCTTTGTGTGGCAAAAGACACAATGAGACACCCTGGCAAGCCTCAAAGAGGTTTTCAGGAGGAAGCTGGAAGAAGGTTTGGTGGATGCCCTACCCTTTGTGCAGGAGTGGCTGCAGAGTTGAGGCTGCCACACCTGACCACAGCTCACCTGAGCTGTGCTGCCACCACACTGCAGGTGCCCGTGCCCAGCCATGCACCCCACTGACCCAGACCTGGACTGACTTCCCAGTTTGACACAGGAACTGCCTCATCCCTGTGATCTCGCCTGATGACCTCTGTACTCTGGATGACCCAGCGACTGCCTCTACGCTGCCTTGAGCCGGAGTCACTGACTTGTGTTCTGGGCTTCACCTCAGCCCTGCGTCATCACCACGAACTTGTCTGACCTCTTCACTGAACCTGGGGTGAACTCTATTCTTCTCTGAACCTTGTTCCCATCTGCAGACACACCGTGCTTGGATCCTGAGGGATGGGGCCCTGGCTGGTGAGTCCCCCATGCCGCCAGGCTTGTTAGCATGCTCTGCCCTGACTCCCCGGCGCTGATGGCCAGCCATCCCTTGCTGGGGCTGACAGTAATGCTGGAACTGGGAGTACAGACCGGATACTCACAAAATAAAGGTCTGGCACCGTGTTAGAGCCCTGCTGAGTTGGAAAGAGAATCCAAGAGCATCCTGTTAAGTGGTAAGAAATACTATTTTGTACTTGAACACTGTAGCCTTTGTGAGGGATGCTGGCACAGCAGCAAAGTAAAACCTCTCAAACAATCATTTCAAAAGCAGAATTTATACTCCTTCAGCCTGACATTGGGCAAAAGAGAACCTCAGCTCCCCGCAACAGTTCGTGGTGTGGGATGATCCCACACGACAGGAACAGACTGCCAATGTGCTGACTAGCCTGATCACAAAGGAAGTCTTCTGGCCATCAAATTTTAATGCCAGGCCAGTTAAACAGCAATTGAACATAACCAGTAAATTACAGTATCACCCTCTGAGTAATATTAAAAGTGAAGTCCCATACACAATAAATCCGTGCAAGATTTCCTGCATCCTGAGTGAAATTTACTGTTAATGAGAAAATACACTAATTTTGACAAGGAAACAAGTAGTATGCTGTAATACATTTACAGAGATTAAGACAATCTCCAAAATGCTCCAATGTTCCATTCAATCAACGTATTCAGAGCACTGTAAATTCTTAACAATTTTTTTCAGATAGTCATCTAGAGGCAGCGTGATCCTGAGCATCAACCGAGAACACGCAGTGCTGTGCAGTATCTAACATTTACTGTAGATTATAACCTGCATCTTGACACTGACATTTGACAAGTGAGCAACTTTACAAATTTGCATTGTCTGATCCTGAGCTGCCAATTTTAAAGTTGTCCCATACAAGATAATAGAACACATTCTTCTCTTCCTTCTGTTAGTTCACAACTTAAAATAATACCATTCATCAAATCCTGATACTTGACCCAGCCATCAAAACTTGCATTTTCCACAGTGATGGCAGGAATGCCCCAAGTTCTTAGAACCATTGCCTGACAAAAGAAGGGTAAAAATGGAGAAAACACAGGCCAACTAATTGTCCTTCATGCTTTTCCACTGGAACACAATGCATCATTTAAACCACTCTGGCTACACGTAACCAGTCAGAGCCACAGGTGCAGAGCCCTGCAGACAGTTGTTGCTGAACTGATTTTGTGAACTGTTTCTAGCACTGCCCTCCCAGAGCAGTCTGTGTCTGCTCCTCTAGCCCTGCACACAACCTCAAGTACAGCAAAACACAGCACAGAGATACCCAACCTCCCTGACAGTGTCTCTATAGGCAGGGAAGACATGAGAAAGCTCAGACAGCTCACACCAAAGGCACAGTCAGCTGGGTAAGGTGGCCCCTCAGCCCCCAAAACAAGCAGTTCAAGTTCTTGGGCAGCGGGTCAGCAGAAAGAAATGTCTGCAAAAATTGCCACAGTAGATTTTGAGTTATAATTTAAACTTTCTTCTTCCTCCAATCTTGGCATTTCAACTGCACCTCAACAGGAGCGCTTTTTTTTCTGCAATTCCAGATCTGAATTAGTCTGTCTGTACTTTCCATGCCTAGAGCAAAAAAGAAAGGGGATGAACCACTATGTGCAAGGTACGTGTCCTCTTTGGAGAGTTCAGTATTGGGTTTGAGCAGTCATCCCTGAATCACTTACTCTGCCACAATAAGAATCCTTGAGATTAATCAAACCATCAAAAGGAAGCTGTGTATGCATCAGGCTTTCTTCCCAAAAGGCACAGCAGTGACCTTTTTCCAAAAAAATAAAAAAAAAAGATTAACAAAGTCTCCCCATTAGTGACACATTTCTTGGTATTTTCAAGAGAACCTAAACTATGTATGGGTACTGAGTCGTAGCTTTTGAGCTCAATTTACCAACAAATTAGATTGATGACTGGGTTGAGAAATGAATCTTTTCTGAAAGATAATCAAAATGCATCTAAGCTAAGCACTTACTTTACTGTACCAATATCAAACAAAATTGTTATTGCTTTTGCCTGCCATTTAATACAGTGGAACAAAAATTCCTGCACTATAGCCTCAACACACAATTTGATTCTCTCATTATAAATACATGTTTTGGCTTCATCCTCATCTCTTATTTTTGCTGATAAATTCCTCTGTTCCGAGAAAGATAAAAGCAGGAGGCTATTGTCAAAGACAGAATATCCAATTCAACTGTTTTCTCTTAAGTATATCCAAAATATAATAAAAGCACGAAAGATTAAATATCTTTCTCCATTAGACTGTAACTGGCACCTTGACATGATATAACAAAACTATTACTGCAAGTGAACAGGAGTGGAGAAGTCTGCATGCTTTCATAGATATATATTACGTATGTGTGTGTGTATGTGTGTATATATATATATATATATATATATATATAAAGATAATTAGGAACTTATTTTGGATAATACTGAGTGTAATACAACCCATTTAAATATTTTTATCTGTAATTTTTTTTAATACCTCAAACTGCATAATAATGATGAATCATTCTTAAAAGTAATCCATCCTGTTTGCAGAATGACAAAAATGATTGTAGAAAAATACCCCTGATCATCCTCTTAAGGATTGTGACTTAAGAAGTATAAAATACTATTAACCTTCAAAATCTTCAACACAGATACAACCTGTTGCAGAGTTTTCTCCATAAATATGGCATCATGCTGAGATCCATGCAGATCAATAGTTTGACGAGACTCTCTGAATTGGTTTTGCAATCTTCTGAATTAATAGAGTAGTTGGCAGATTTGAAGGCTGGTATGCTTTGCCTGTAACAAGACTGGACATACTTCCCAACAGACACTTGCTGACAGCATAGAATGGGAACGTTCAGGATCAATTGTGAACTCAAACCCACTTTCCTGGAGGACGTGTTCCTACTCCACAAGGCTACCTTTTCTCCAAGCCTGACCTCCTCTGCTTTATAGTGCCAAGCTGTTTTCCTGAGTCCTGTATCCACAAGCACTCCATAAACATAATTCTGGCATCCCTTTCTTGGGTTTGAGGGTGTCAGACTCCATCTCCCTACACAGCAACGTGAAGTTCACTTCTGAGAATTTTTTCCAGTTTGATTGTAACTCCAGCATCTTTGTCTTTTCCATCAGCCTTTGTCCCTTAGCTGTGTAAATATGGTTTTTGCTGCCACTAGCACAAGGTCAGAGGCTTGTTGTCCAGTCAGCAGCATGGGGTCTCCAGATGTGTCTGGCTCTGCCTTGGTGGAAGCTGCTTTAAGCTGTGGCAGCAGTTGACTGATGGCCACATGCCTGTGCTTCCCCACTATGGCTTCAGTCTGGGGGCACCCAGAGCAGGGGGCTCGCACTCCTACATAATCACTGTGTGACAAACAACCCCTCCAGGCTAATGGGACTTGGGGAGGCAGTGAGCAGCTCCCCGACTTGGAAAGCAGGGGGAAGACAGGCTGTGGGGTAAGACATTACATAAAAATATCCCCAAAGAGAGCCAAGACTGAAGAGAAAGGGACTGCCACCATGAACCTTGCCCAGCAAAGCCCTCACACTGCTGAAAACTCGTTTTAACTGCCCCCTTTCCTCTACACTTTCAGCTCCAGGATCCAGAGGAACACTGGAAGAATACACACAATAGCAGGGTGAAGGGGCAGCTATTGAAAGCATCTCTTGTAAACAAATTTAAAAGCAATTTTCAATGAGGTTTTCCTTTTTTAAATTAATTTTAACTTTTAGACAATTTAGGCATTTATTTGCATTGAAGAGTTCCTCTTTACATATATATGGTGTGTACCTTTTTGGTGATAATAAGATTTTGAGTCTAACAATCATCATTTTGTGCTGAAACAGGTTTTCCTTATCTTTAAACTGTCTACCCACTTCCTCTGGCTCCCATCGACCTAGCCTAGTTCCTTTTATAATCTCATGTTACTCTTTTCTTAAGTTATGGTACACCACTGCCTTCCTGTGTTTGCTCAGCCAGTACTCGCTTACCACTCACCCTCTTCTGCTCCTAACTTACCCTCCTCACCTTGCTACTAAATTCCTGAGCCTCTCACCATTAACCAGCCATTTACATTTCTCTGCCCCCTCCTCATTTTTTGGGGTTTTGCTCTGTTCTGCTCCTACCTTCCCCTTTTCTCATAAAATAGTAGCAAAACACAAGGAAACCTTATGAAGACAAGAGGGAGAGGTCTGGAGGCTTACAATCTCTGCACAGAGTGGACCCTTCTGAATGCCAGGAAAAGGGTTAGCAGCTGCATCGACCCTCCCCATGTTCATCAAGGGCATGCAAAGAGAAGGCATGTTTGCCAGCTTCCTTCAAGAGGCCATAGCTATTTGTGTGGAGGTTCAAGAGCTTACAGAAAACACAGACTGACTTGTTTGCTTAGGTGAGATGTACAAAGGACTTAGGAACAAAGAATTCACCAATTCTGTGTCGTAAGTTTTTAAAAGACGAAATTTACAGAATCACGGAATATTCTGAGTTGGAAAGGACCCACAAGGATTACTGAGTCCAATTCTTAGCCCTGCACAAAACCTCCCCAGAATCACACCATGTACCTGAGAGCATTTTCCAAACGCTTTTTGAACTCTGTCAGGCTTGGTGCTGTGACCGCTTCCCTGGGGACCCTGTTCCAGTGCCCAACCACCCTCTGGGTGAAGAACCTTATTCTAATATCTAGCCTAAACCTCCCATGACTCAGCTTCAGGCCATTCCCTTGCATCCTGTCACTGGTGACCACACAGAAGAGATCAGTACCTGCCCCTCCTCTTCACCTCACAAGAAGTTGTAACTGCAGTGACGTTTCCCCTCAGTCTCCTCCAGGCTGAACAGACCAAGTGATCTCAGCCACTCCTCATGCAGCTTCCCCTCAAGGCCCTTCACCATCCTCATGGCTCTCCTTTGGATGGTCTCTAAAAGCTTAATGTAATTTTTATATTGTGGCACCCAGACCTGCCCCCAGCACTCGAGGTGAGGCTGTCCCAGTGCAGAGCAGAGCGAGACAATCCCCTCCCTTGCCCGGCTGGCGATGCTGTGCCTGATGCCCCCCAGGACACACTTGGCCCTCCTGGCTGCCAGGGCACTGCTGACTCAGATTCCCCTTGCCATCAACCAGGACCTCCAGGTCCCTTTCCATAGCACTGCTTTCCAGCATCTCATTCCCCAGTCTGTCTGAACATGCAGGGTTGTCCAATCCCAGGTGCAAAATCTGGCATTTGCCCTTATTAAACTTCATATGGTTGTGCCTTGGATTAGTTTTTGTCTTGGACTGTTCTTTATTTCCTTTTGTTGCTTTTTCAGTTGGATGAAACTGGGAAGTACAAGCAGAAGAGACACTTAGAGTAGTGTCACCCAACACTATGGGGACAGAGAGGTTCTTTGGGGATCCTAGGCAGAATGATGAAGGCACCAGAGGTCAGGAGCAGGGGATACCTGTCAGAAATAGATGCAGGTCCTCCTTGAAGTCAGCAGAATTTGTGATAAAATGCTGTGTATTCAAATTCTCTGTAAATGATGACTCTAAAGCTTGTTCTAGCACAATTCTTAGGCACTTACCAGAAGCAATGCCTTGGTAATTCCTGTGTAAATCTCCAACACACAAACTTATATTCTTCAATATATCCTGTTACAACCTTGCTGGACATACTCACACAGGTATTCTTCCCAGCAGAAAAATCATTCTGGTTTCATGAATGGTAACCCTGGAACTGTCAGTTCAGCCAAGGTCTCAGAAGCCAGACTTGTTTACCACACTTTGCTTTCCCAAACCATGCTTAATGTAATGGATGTAATAAACATCAGATACCTTAAATTGTTCAACCATTCAGTTATAGTCATTTGACATACAAATAGTGCTAAACCCAGACTGTCCTAGCTACAGGCTCACAACAACAGCAGGATGTAACTAAGGCCAAAGGATCTTCCTTGGTATCTGCTTCTGTCTTCATATTTTAACAGTGTGTTGGGCACATTGTGCTGTTGAATGTGATGCATAAACATTATCTGCCATTGTTGCTAAAAGTGTGTGTGGTTAGCAATCTTTCCTGGCTGCTGCACTCAGAACAATTATACAGAGGGAAGTGGAAGGGCTTCCAGGATGAGGCTGAGAGGGAGAAATGCCCAGAAGGGAGAGGCTCTGCTCAGAGCAGAAAGCAGACCTCAGCCACACTGCAGAGCAATCTCTGGGGAAAAAAGCCCAAACCCTTAAGAGCCTAAGAGGAAATGTATGGTACCTGTTCAATCTGGAAAAATCTCTGAAAGCTGCTAGTGTACAAACAGCAAGAAACAACTTACAGTACAAGAATACAGAAGTCAGATTTGATTTTACAACTTTGACCTCAATCTGCCTACACACCAGCACTGAGACTTCCCGATTTCCACAACTAACATGTTCTAATTAGATAACCTTATTTCTTACAAAATGTATATTTGGGGAATAGAATACTCTCCTGCTGTTTCAGTTCAGTTTAGTTCAGAGTGAGCTGGGAGTAGTTCCAGCAGGAGGCTCAAAATTCAATCCTAGACTGAGTAGTGTTTTAATATGGCATTTAAAGAAGGGTTGTTGATGGTGTTCTTTTCTTAGAAAAAGATAAATAGATTGGAAAGAAAACAGATAATGTGAGTTTTGTAAATTATAGGTAGAAAAATACAATATACAATTTATCTTTATCATCATCCAAGTACAGATAGTCAAAATAAAATTAAAATTTGGAAGACTACTGACCTCATACTAAAACTGATTCTGGAAAGATGAATAAAAGAAGCATGAACTTAGTGATGCATTAGCTACTGTATCTGCCTATGAATATCATACTGGTATATAACAGTTTGCTATTACTTTCTGAAATTCTTTCACTCTTCTGAGAAGGTCAGAATAAGGGCGAAAACCAAACACATACCCAGTGTTTGTCTATTTGTCAAGAAAGACCTCCACAAGACATCTGACAGTGTTTATCATGTGCTGAAAAAAAATCTGAGCGATATGGGGAATTCTACCACATTTTTTAAACAGCGAATCTTCAGCTGTGTAAATTCTCAACCAGCAGCAACAGTGATAATCTGCTCTAAATAAACTCACATTCTTCTCCTTCAGGGTGTATTTTCATATTAGACCTAATTCAATCTAGCAGCAGGTGGAGGCCAGAGGGGGTAGACCCACTTTCTCCCTGCTTTTCTGACTCTTCCCTTGAGTTAAATTTAGTAATTGTGCAACTCTCTAGTGGCTCTCCTCAGCTTGCTGATCTGAGGGAAAACTGGGAGGTTTTCATGAGTTAGCTTTCCCTCCAAGCAGGGAACGTTTAGTGTGACAAGTAGAACTCAGAAAAGGAAGCAGAAGGAGCACACAAAAAGTGATGCGAGAATGAGACAACTACTGCTCCTTTCAGTGGCAGTCAGTCATCATAAGACGAACCATGTCCTAAGGCTGTATCTATGGTACTCTTTTCAGTCTTAGTCAGTAGTATCATCTTGAAGCAAATCCATGAAGTAAAGGCCCTTTGGAATGTCAGTTCAGTTTGCAGAATAGGTATAGTGCATGCTAACAATCATTTTAGGACAAAACTTAGCTGAAAACATTGTTCCAGAGGTACACCAAATACTCACTAAACATTTATATGCCATCCAAAAGGCTCTTGAAAGGCTCAGAGGCTCAGAGCTACTCTGTAGTGCTTCTTATACTACACCAAAATGTGTGAGCTGACCAGGTGCTACATTGTCTTCATGAAGATGAAAACCTTAGTCTTTGAAGACCCTAAACCACCGCCAGACTTTGGGGGTAGCAAAACAGACATGTCTCTATTACAGAGATCCCAAGCTCATTTTTGCATGGAAACACAGCACTGAGCTTTCCACTCATTTGGATACCCACACTCACGGAACCAGGATCATCACATGGGACAGTCCTCCAGGATAGAAGTCTACAAGTCCTCAAGGACAGAAGTGTTGTAACCGCTGGACTCTGCCTAGCAGGCTGCTGCTCCCTGAGAGCTCAGCGAGGGTTTCCTCGGGCCATGCGATCAGTCGCATCCCGGAGTCCATTTCGGACAGCCCTGCGATCCGGCAGCCGGCAGCGTTACAACGCAGTGGTGGTAAAGAAGGTAGAGAAGGGTCTCTCGTGAGGGTTTGAGATGGCTTTAATCATATCTTGTCCCCCCCATGTTCAGAGGTAGAGAGACAGCTTGGTCTGGGTGCGGGGTGGTTTTGTCAGGGGCCCAGGGGCGGTCCCTGGGCAGAGTTGGGGTACGGGAACCAATAGGGAGAAACCGAGGAAGTGGCCGAGGCCAAGGAGGGAAGAGGGGGAACATGTGAAATAGGAAAAGCAATGGATTAACAGATCCCCACACAGAAGACCCTTGTGAAGAGACATCCACGGAGACATCTTTGGTCTGCTCTGTGCCCCACACTGTGCTGTGGTTAAGTTCCTCACTCCTGCCAAGGAATTGAGCAGACAGGGTGGTGGTAACAGAGTCTACCTACAGTTCCCAAAACCGTGATGTAACTGATAGGTCTGGAATCCATCCAGGGGCTTGAGTCATGAGCATCAGGAGATAGGGCTGGGGACAGAACTGAATACAAGCTGTAGTACATGCCCAAGAGGTCCATCCAGGAGACAAGTTACCCATAACATATATCCAATGTCCACCCAGGTGACACAGCAATACACAAGGCTGAAGACAAGGCTACCTACAATGGACATTCAGTGCTCATCCAGGGAACAGGACTGGAAAAGGTACACCTACAAACTGGCTCTGTGCCCTTAGGAGAGTGACATTTGATCTCAGTGTCATACATTTTCTGGTTGAAAGCTAGTCCACAGAACAGACATGGCAAGTTTTTTAGAAACCTGAGCATATTAGTGCACCATTCTGCAAATTTATCCAGCAGGGGAGGCAAGAATACCCATACTCTTCATTTTTTTACCACTGGTCCCTGAATGCCTTAGCAATACTATGTTGACAGCAGACAAAGAATGCTATCACAGGTAACTTCAATTGCTCTAGGTGGGGTAATGAAATGGAAATGACACTAAAGATACCAGTGTATAGCAAGTAATGTTGACACATTCATTTCAAGCATGACCTGCCTATACATTTATAGAGTAACACAAGCAAACTGAGAAGCAAGTTCTGTGTCACTGTCACTCTCACAGCCAGTCTGCAAGTGCAGTCATCTTGTACAAAGCTCAGAGAGAACAAATATA
The DNA here is from genome assembly GCF_020740725.1 of Corvus hawaiiensis. NCBI lineage: Eukaryota > Metazoa > Chordata > Aves > Passeriformes > Corvidae > Corvus > Corvus hawaiiensis. The sequence continues at coordinate 82,804,322 of NC_063213.1, read as the reverse complement.
TTGCCACTTGGCTGCAACAGTTGGTAAAACTGACAACACTATCTATCAGAGAAGCAGTGTACACTTTCTGCAGGTGAAGCACTGGAATACATTGAGAAAGGCTTTTTGAGTCTAATTATTTCAGAGAATGCTTAAATAGTCCGTGTTAAGTAATTCCAGGCCTTTTCATTTGATATAGCTTTTTTCCTTTACAGATACTCCCTAAAAATGTCTGTGAAAGCCTTATGTATTCATATATGTGTGTGTGTGTGTATATAGATATTTATTTATTTTATAGCTTTCATTGAAATGAGACCTTTCCTTAATACCACTTACATTTTATTACACAGTTATCCTGTGTACAAGGGAACAATGACAGGTCCCTTGCTACAGCACATCAACTGTCCCCGATGTGTCATTACCATGACACAAGAGCAAGCATAAATTAAAAGTTTCAAGTGCAAAACAGATTAAAACAATGAAAAGTTCATAAGTGAATTATGAACTAAAAGGCCCAGCTGGCTTCCACTTGAAAAGAACTTGGCTAAACAGACAGTGATAGAGCTACAACCAGACACCCAGAACTCCATGTCTGGACAACTGGTGGTCAAGTGCAACGAGATTGTAAGGCACATACAACAATCCATAGTAGAACAATCCATAGTATCCAAAATATCACACTTCTGAATGTAATTGAGCACTACCTTTAATAGTTATGAATTATTTGGAACACATAAGATTTTAGGGTTTTTTAGCTACAACATGTTTAAAATCTCAGATAAAATCTGGAAACCAGCGAAGGACTCACAAGACACTTTCAAAAAATTGCCTGATATTATTTGCATTCATTGAAAACATAATTTCGATTCTGGGAAAAATAAAAAAAACAGCTATTTATGTAAAATATATTTCCTGTAGTAATTAGTCAGTAGCTTATGAATTTAAATGAAATATGAAAATAATCATATCCTGCAACATTGAAAAAAATTTATTTGAGCAGTAAGGCACTTCTTTTCTTATAGTAATAGTCTGAAACCGCTATGGTTGCCATAACTTCTAATAAAGTAGTGAGCTTGTTTAACCTTATTTAAAAAAAGATATACTGGGAAAATCATCACACTATTTAAAATATCCAATGCAGTCAAAACTGGCATTTGAAGGCATTTTGAATTGCATTCAGAAGGTAAGCAATGCCATTTTAGATGCTATATTTCCCATAAAAGAATGTTTGTCCTCTTGTTTTTGAATCTTTTTTTCTTAATGTTAATAGCTTTGCCCCCTGATGCTACCAAAAGGCCATCGAGATGACAGTGGAAAAGATAAGAAAAGTCACACTAACTGTGTGTAGCATCCTATCAAATAAGTAAAGCAACTTTATACCACATTCATTGCTTCTCCCCTCCGTTGCCATTCCTTTCACTGCAAGCTTTCTGCTCAAAGAGAACCGGCCAAGCTTTTCCAAGCAGTAGTTCGTGGTGAATCTTTCCCATCAGGCTTCATGCTACCACACTGCAAACCCATAGACCTAAAAGATCCTAGTTTTAGAAAGTCTCCAACTTCACAATAAAGGAGGTATCACAGTGTGACAATCTTGGCAGAGTACTGATGTCACAGAAGAGAATGGCTGCCTTGGCAGAACTGAATGCTTCATTCAATCCCTGCCCTTCCTTCTTGCAAATAAAGCTTTTTTTTTTTTTTTTCCTTTCTTTTTTCGTTTATTTTTTCCCATTCCCCTGCAGATGGGAACAAAAGAACTGAAAGAAGGAAATCAACTTGTCTCCTCAGGGTACAACACCTAGCTCCCTTCCTTTTAAAAAGAAGCATGACAATTCAACAGAGAAGTAAAACTTCAATATTTATCTCTGTACAGACTGTGTTATAAAAAGCAATTAAGATTTCACCTTGGACCATAAAAATGGTCCATTAAAAAATGACCTTGAACTTCTTCCTTGACGCTCTTTATAATCTTATTCCTACAGATATTCAGGGGTCTCAGGTTATACAAAAGAGAACTTGCAATTTAATACGTATTGTTTAAATTTAACTGTGATTGTATAGGCTATTTCAAAGCCTCTACATTCTCTTGCAATTCCATCTTGTGAGAAAGACCAATGTCAATCCAATGCTGTAAGGTGGGGTTTTTGTTTAGTTTTTTTCTGTTGTTTTTCTCTTTTATTTGAGATTAACCTCTAACCATGACATAGTAAGTCAAAGTAAATACAGAAGCAAATCTACAGAATGTACTTTTAACTATGCATTTACTATCTTCTGTTCTACTTCCATAGTTCTTTTCTGTAAGAATGATGCAATGTTTAAACAGGCAAAATCAAAGGTCATTTTCTAACTTCTTTACCCAAGCAATATCACCGAAATTAATGAGAGGTCAATGAATTGAAGACTGGCTGCAAGATTTGGATCTTCCACTAAATGGCTTGCTGCCTGCTTACAAGTCACATTGCATGGTATTACTCTTTGAGATTTGTCTGAAGTAAAATTAAATATCAGTCAAAATCGATTTAATGGATTAATTTTTTAATAGATTACTTGCAAACTTCAGCAACATTGGTGCAAGACTTTCACTGAGCGGTTCCAAGGAACCCAAGGCAGGAAGGCAAGCACATTTCATTGAAAGTCATAAAATTTTAGCTGCAATAAGTGCATGCGTTTGCATGTAATAATCTATTTATAGCAAGAAAGACTATCAAGAAATGCAGCATGTAGTATTTCTGACAGACCTTCATGGAAGTACTTCAGTCACTCAGACTGCCAGTATCTATGAAAGCATTACCATTTTTTCCAAACTACACTACCTCTTGTCTTGCAGCCCCTGATTCTGACCCAGGAACCATCATTGCATGGAATATGTTAGCAGAACATAGAGGGGCCTATCATCATCATGAAGTGATGAAGAAGCTTAAGGACACAAAGCAATTGATTATTCTTGAAGAAGCAAACGATGAGATACCTCCAAAGCCAAAAGAGAAAGCGGCATGGAGATTCTAAAGAAAGTAGATTGGAAAATTGTGTATCTCCTCCTAGATTAGCTGAGAACCAGAGATGATCAACAGAAAAAAAAAATCTCCATCCTTTTAGACACACCTTAGTTTTCAGAGTGGGTTAATTGGTAAGGATTTCCAGTCATTAAGACTTCAGGGCCCTTGGGTCTTGAAACTCATGAATATGACATCACTCCAGTAAAATAAATTATTCACCTTATCAGATATTCCAGGGCAGCAAAATCGTCATTGAATCATACAGAACAGATCACTGCCCATCGAAAAGGCCTACACCTTTATAATACCAATAAAAGAGAGAAGGAAAGAGAGAAGAAACTGCTACAAATATGACAAAAAGCTAAACCAAAACTGAAATGTTAAGAAAAACACAGAAGCAATTGAAAACACTGGATTTCACAAAGTACAAAAATGATATTAGGAATATTCTTGTAGTTTTTTTCATGTATTTTACTATATCTCGTAAGTTAAATTCAAGCCACTGGAACTCTAAACAGCAATAGTAACATCAAAACAACTTATCCCTGTGTATAAACCTTTAAATCCTATTTAATAATTGGATTAGATTAAAAATATTTAGCATTATTATAGCTTAGCATCACTTAATATAGCTTTAAATCATAACAGGATAGAGTAAAAAAAAAAAAAATTAGGATCCAAAAAAATTGTACCCCAGGCTGGCTGCACTCTTAACTAACGACGTGCTACTCTCAAAACACTCAGTAAATGTGGTACTGTTTTTCACTAAAGTCAGCATTAATGCACAAAGCTGTACATTAACCATAAAATCTTTCTAAATGACTAGCCACAATTGTATCTCTTCACTATGTGTATCCTGCATTATTTTGAACAAAATAAAAGTAATTCACAACCTACATTTTCAGTAAATGCTTTAAATAATCAAAAATGCTTTAAATAATCAAAAGCTGACAAGGGTTATATTATGCATGGTAACAGGGCCCTCTTTAACTTTTATTCATCAAGGGATATAAATCATGCTCATTTAAATATCGTTGATGTTAGGAGGTTCCTGTCACAGATTATTTTAATAACGTGAAAAAGGGCATTTACTGTAATTATACCAATATCCTTTTTGTTGTTGGGGTCCTTTTTCTAAACTGAATACAAGCTGTCATCTAAATTCACTGCAGAGGAGTAAAGCAACATAGTACCAGTGCCTCACTGCAGAAACAGAGATTAATCTTGAAACAGTTGTGTATTCCCAAGCCACTAAAACAAATCCATTTTTAGGTTTTATTAGTAGAGTTGGCTGTAGCAAGGTTTACATGGATTTAAAAAACAGTTCAGCATCAGAACAAAAGTGACTTGTAGTACAATCAGATTCTTATATTGGTAAGAAGGGTAATGCACAACATCCTCCTTTTTTCTAAAACTTCAGATTAGAGCCAAAAATAAAGACTCAAGGAAGGTGAAAGTCTTAAAGTCTTTGTCTTCAAATGTAAACACACTGCCTTTTTAATTACAGCACTATTTGAAAACACTATGAGGATGTAAGTCGAGAGGAAAGGAATGGAGGAGAGATGGATGAGAAAATACCCAATAATAAAAGCACTATTCTTCTGACATCTAAATTGAGGTATTTTTTAAATCATAAAAAAAAAGCTGGGAAACATAAATGCTGCTACAGAAGCTGTTCCAGATTGATTTCTGGAATTTACTGCACAAGCCCTTTTCAAGAGCAGATTTATAAACATCATTACGTATGGATAAACTACATCTGGCTCATTTCTTCAACAGGATTAACATGGACTGGATGGAGAAAACCAGAAAGCCTTCTGCAAAAGCTTTCCATAAATATACAAAGTTGCTTATTCCCTTACGCTTACATATCCCTAGAAGCAACATACAATACATTGTGATGCAATATATTTAGCAGACTAAAAAAGAAAGTGGAGATGATGATTACTTCAAATTATTAATAGGGTCTTCATCAGGAATTTGCAATGATTATTTCCTCCTAACATGTACATTTATCAATTTACATACAATACATTACACTGACAAATTATTTGGCCATGAACTTCAAAAGATCTGCCAGAGCTTTCAGTGAATCAACTAGAAGGGGAAAATCAGATAGCTGAACTACAAAGCACTGATTACAACTGGATGGGTCCCATGAGTGTAATAAAGAAAATTCTTGTAATGTTCTCTATCTGCTGGTCTGGTGTTCTGACTAGAAGTGGCTCCATGTAGACTAACACTGCCAGATAGATGTTGCTGAAATGCTGTTATTATGTTAGCTTGAAGTGGTTGAAATGGGTTTAGATTTAAATACTACTTACAACTGGTTTTTAGAATAAACAAATTTCTTCATGAGTGACATAAAAGTGAAAAGGAATGGTGTAATAGCATCCCAACTACAGATGCCTCAGCTTACAGAAGGGAACTTATCCCAACACAGGCAATACTTGCCTTTAAGGGCAAGATCCCTTAAGTACTGGGACCTACATGCAAAGTGTGGCACAAACCTACTGTAAGGTAACTGTGCATATATTATTCAGTAAACCCATAAAAACCTAAGCCAAAAATTAAAATATTAATGATGTCTCTAATTCACACTGTGAGAATGGGGAAAAAAGGCAGTGAAAGAAGGGGAAAAAGAAGAAAGCTACAACTTTGATGTGACTGCTGCTGCAGCTGCATTCTCTACACAGCGCCCGATACTGTGAAAGGAGGACTGCAGCCCTCAGATGGTTTAGATGAGGGGGAAACTCCCATCTGCCCATCTGCAGCTCCCTTGCTTTCAGCTAGCAAAGCTATCTTGCCAGCACTACTGTCTCAGACTCCTTTCTTGAAGGGTGTGACCTAAAGCAGGATTGCTTCAATCAGACTCCTCAGCAGAAAAGTTATTACCACTGGGAGATTACTAGTCCTCCATCCCAGCACTCTCCAAAGTGGGGTGCACATACACCAGGCATTGCACAAGACAAGTCGCCAGAGTGCAGGAAGAAATTATTTTTGTACCATTAATACATAAAAGAAACATAAATTTAAAAAAAGGTGTTTACGTAATTTGTATCTCATACTTTTTTAATTTCTGGTGGTTTTATGGTTTATAAGGTTCATAATATATTAATACAGGAGTACATGAATATAATCTATAAATAAATAACCATATATTGTGGGTGCATGCTCAAAAATGTTTTACTAATAGGGGTTCATGAACAAAAAGCTTTGGAGAGCACTGCTCAAACCCAGAAGAGAGGCTGGAAACCGCGGCCAGAATCCATAGTCCCTACTACCAAGTTAATCCTCTCGAAACTGTGGATTCAGTTGGGGGGGGAGGATTGCCATTGCTGTGAAGCTCGCTGAAGTCCCCCTGAACCTATAACTTTTTACCAACTACTGGTGCCCTATAATTCTTTTAAATTTTTTTTTCTGATAAGCTTTGAAGAAAGAATTTTTATCTAAGCTAAAAACATTCCTTTCATGTTAGTCATTGGCTCCTGCTAGGCATTCACGAAAAGAGTCAAAAAAGTCAGTAGCTATATCGGGAACATTTAAGGTAACTTTCACAGGATATTGGAAATTAGGCAAACTTCACACTGTACTCAGTTCGATGTGAATTCTATTGCAGCTGCGCTCACTGCCATCTTTGTGATAACATTTAGATGAAGGCTTTCAAGATAAAATGCAGGAAGTAGATTTAAATGAAAAGAAAATACAACTATTTAATCTTGATCTATTTAAGATAACAGAACAGAGATAAATGCAACATTTGTACTAAATTTTCCTTCTCTATACTTGGGGAGTTGGGGTATATTGCTCTATAGAGAGTGAAGCAGCAGAGGTGTGTGCAAAAGTTTTGGGGTTTTTTGGGGGGTTTTTTTTTGTTTGTTTATTTTTGTTTTTTGGGGTTTTTTACATCTTTTGTTTGTACAAACCAGCAGCGTAGAGAACAAGGTAAAAATTGAAGGAGTAAAGGAAAGCCAGAAGGAGGCACAGTATTTATTCACTATTAGCAACAGCTGAGAGTACATCTATGAGCTGAAAGCATGAGGGATTTAAAAGCCCCTTTAAGTTTAACATATTAAAATCTATAAAATATTCCTTAACTGCTGAAGTGGCAACATGCCTAGAAAGCATCTAAGATTAGCCATTCAAAGCATGCTGCTATCCAATTCTGAGATGCCAGTGGAAACAGAGCTGTATCCATTCATGCCATTCCTGGAATTCAACTAAATATAATAGTAACACTTCCTGAGCACTTCTGACAGTCGAAATACTTGAGTATCAAAGAATGCGTAGGTCAGTTTCCACTACGAAGCGATCACAGCTGTAGCAGCACTATTAAGAAGTTAATGTCAATCCAATAGAAGAAGTATAAGGACAACACAAAGGATAATCAGGACCAATTATCACATATGAGCAAGGAGAGAATACCTAATAATTAAGAGCAATAGAACAGTCAATTTCTAAAGTTAGGAAAAAAACCAGAAAAAACCCACCCACAATTTTTTTTCTAAGTGAATTGGTAAATATTAAATTCGCTGTATCAAACACTAAAGCTAAATACAACAAAATTAATCTTTTTTTACCAAGACCGATCATGGCAAGACACAGGATCCACTTTTGCTGGGACTGCAGAAATTACTACTGTCAAGAGGAGTATGCCTTTGAAAGCTATGACTACTGAGAAGTCTGTAACTTCCACCAATACATTTTTATTGAAAATCAGTTTCTTAAGATTACATTGGAAAACAACTATGCTTTTATTAAAACCAAGAACCCAAACAAAGCCATCTTAATAGAAAAATAACTTAATCATTTGCTAGGAACAGACAAAGTAGCCAGGATGAGGTTTTGGCTGGGAGCCTTAGTAACTGTTCCCGTATCTGCACTGAAAGGTGATCAGGACTTGCCAAAGCAAGGAATGACTGAGAGCAGGAGGTAAGAGCTTTATTTTGGCAAACTGCAGCGTCTAGTGATTTAGGTGGAATTTAAATTTAGGCAGTGGAGAAGAAGAAAGGTATCAAACAAGTGGATGCTCGAGACAGAATTCAAGGTCGCCTATACAAGGTCAGATAGTGAGAAGCAGAAGATAAGGGTGGTGAAGGGAGAGAAAATACCATGCCTGACTGCCTAGTTCTTTGAACTATTTCTTTGAAACTCAACACCAAACAATTTTTTTCCCCGAGAAACAATAAGACAGGCTTTGTCTTCACTGGTAAAACACACACATGGAAAAAAAGGTATTTCTGGAGTTCTGGGACACGTCCAGCTGGCTGCATTTTGATTTACTCCTTGTACAAATGCATTTTTACACAACTTCTGTTTCATGACCATTTCATTTCTAAACTGCTTGAGGTATAAGTCACGTTTGTGTGGAGGGACACTGCTGTTTACAGGACCAACAGATTTCATAAGTTGCAAAATGTGCATTAATATATAAACTACCTATTGGCTTGTAATAGCTGAAGGCAATCCAGTGGAATTGCACCTACTTCTGCTTCCTAATGCTGCTGCTGTAAAGATTCATTTGAATCCTTGTCAGGTATTATTTGCTTCTTATTCCTCTGTACAGCCTTCCAGACATTCAGGGATCCTAATAACCAGATCAGGAACTGACAGGCAGATGTGATGAGTGTTTATAGCAGCAAATGAAGCCAGTAAGATCTCTTCAGTAATTACTCCTAGATTTCTCAGACTGAGTAGCCAGGAAAAATTGTTATTTTCAACTTTAGTCTTTGATCCTCCAGCTGAAAGGAAAGAACATACCTCCCTGACTCCTCTGCATTATCCACCTCTTCTGCTCTACTCTAGACTCTGCCCCTGTTTTTTCCTCATCCTGCTTCAACCCACTCTTCACTTCTCAGTCTCCAGTTTTGACCAATCTACACTTTATAGAGACTGAATCTGCATTCTACCAGATGCCTCATTCACATTTTGAACAAAGGTTCCTCCTCTCTAACTTCCCCCCCACACATGCATTAACTGGGATGTTAAATGACCTCTTGTCACCAGACTCAAAGGATGCCTCCTTATCCTGACAACATGGAAAGGAGGATGGAATAACACTGGAGACTTCCCTCCAGTATTCTGTGCAATCATACACCAAATTAGGTAGAAGGCAAAAAGCACTGTAGGAAAATGGGGACTTATCTCCACAACTCTGTGCAAAGGTACGTTTAATTCCTCTGATAATAGCAATGTCTTGGTGCAAATTTATAAAAACAGCAAGAAAGTTGATTGGTTGAATTTCCCTTCAAAACCTCAGTATGTGCATTTTGAAAAGAAAATGCTCAAGCTGGAAGGTGCAGCTTATCAAAATAAGGAACAACTAAAATCTTGGTTTTCTACAAAGCAGCAGGCAACTTTAGTGACAGATAGCACTTTGGTCTCTGTCCACAATTTCTCAGAGCTGACTCCTTGAAGCACCTTGGATACCTTACTTCTGTTTCAGTGTTTGATGTCGACTGCCCATGGCCATTTTTTATTGGCACCACATTACAGGATTTGTTCTCAGCTGTAATCTACATCTAAGACATCACAAAGACACTATCTAGTACCTTTGACCCACAAGCAGTAAGCACTAAAAATGAACTTTCAAGGAGAAGTTTTATCAAACTTGCCTGCAAACACTCTAAATTGAGAGTTTTAATGATGAGGCATTTTCCCTCAGTATATCCTCAATTTTGTCTTCCTCCAAACCTATCCAAAAACATTTTGACATAAAATAAGGAAGGATGGGGACAAAAAGGATGCTGTCAAATTATTAAAGTAGAGCCCAGCAAGGAGACTGTTGGGGTTTTAGTTTAGTCTTAGGTTTTCCTGTTAAAGGAATTTTCTCCCATATGCATGTTGCTAGGGGACAAATAGCTGTACTTAAGAAAGACAAAAAGGGAAGTGGGGCGGGCCTGGCTACTCTTTTGTTTACACCTGGGTGTGGGGACAGTTCGCTCTGAGCGTCCGGAGAGAGAAGCTGCAGAGAAAGGAGCTGCTGCTGCTTTTCTTTTTGGCCGTTCTTTCTTCCTGCTGGAAGCAACGCCGGGACCCCAAAAGCCGCTTTCCCTGCCCTGCTGGAGACCGAGCTGTGGCTGCCCTGCCCCGCTGCTGCTTCGAGCTTTCGCTACGCTGTAGCCCTGCTCGCCCTGCCTGCCTGGGCCTCCGTTTTCCCATCTGGATACATCTCGCCTGCCACCCGGGATTTGCGTTCGTCCCGGCCATTCCAGCCTGCTGTTCCTGAGAGCCCGGGATCAACTGCCCAGGGGTTTGTGAAGCCTTTGTTCCATCCCTTCCCGGGATCCCAGGGCACCAGAGCCGCGGGTTTCCCGAGCTCGCTCCGGAGCGCCCCCTGCAGCCGCGGGGGAACCATCGCACCTGCCCTGCTCACCGGGAGCCGCCAGCGATCTCTGCCGGCTGTGAGCGGAACTGCACCCGAGGGGAAATAGCCTGACAGCCGAGAAGGCTGGGACTGGGTTTGTGATTGCTGTTACTGCCATAGTTGTTGTTGTTTTGTTTGACTGGTTATATACATATATATATATATAGTAAAGAACTGTTATTCCTATTTCCCACATCTTTGCCTAAAGGCCCTTGATTTCAAAATATAATAACTTGGAGGGAAAAGGGGTTATATCTGCCACTTCAAGGGGGGCCTCTGCCTTCCTTAGCAGACACCTGTCTTTCAAAACCGAGACAGATCTTGGCGCCCAACGTGGGGCCTGAGGGCATTAAGAGATAGAGGTGAAAAAGGAATAACAGTTCCTCGATAACTTTATTTTGTGTGCTGGATATTGGAACCTTGTTAGGCAGCACTATGTGGTCTAGTTTACCCTGGTTTGGGTGGCATGTAGCCGTGGCTATATTCTTCCCCTTTGCAGCTCCTTACTTGAATATGGGTCCTCTGACTAAGGCTACTATTGCTGTTATCCAGCTTGCGTTATGGGTCGAGAAGGTGAGGAATTCATGGGTTTTTAACTTCCTCCGGAATGTGGGCACATGGATAAACAGCTATCACACACTGAGCACATGTTTTTGGGGTTATGTTAACAATGGTACCTTCTGTGAGGAAATGACACCAGGGGAAGTTTTCTCCCAACCCCTCAACCAGTTCTTTGGGCCCACCCCATCAATTTTCGAAGGGTTTAAATTCCCTCTGAATACTAACCATCTGCTGCTGATAGGCCTACTCTATTTAGCATTCAAGGATAAGTTGAGATTGGCTTGGATATCTACCCGGACACCAGCCCCAGAGACTAGAGATCCTGCCCCAGAACCTGACATGGCCCCAGAGAGTAGAGTTCCTACCCCAGAGCCTGATCCTGCCCCAGAGCCTGACACGGCCCCAGACACTAGAGATCCTACCCCAGAGCCAGAGCCTGCCACAGCCCCAGACACTAGAGATCCCGCCCCACAGACTGATACTGCCCAACAGTCCACCTCAGAAATGGACTACCCAAACTGGGTGGGGGTACTGGCAAAAGGGATGCAGGACATGTGCCAAGAGATGGGTCAGGTGCGCCAGGGGATATGCCAGGAGATGGGTCAGGTGCGCCAGGAGATATGCCAGGAGATGGGCCAGGTGCGCAAGGAGATGTGCCAGGAGATGGGCCAGGTGCGCCAGGAGATATGCCAATTGCTAAGGGAATACACCTCCTCAGCTAGTGAAAAACCCTCTCCCTGCCCCAAAGAGGGTGAGTCCGATGGTGCAGCAGTGGAACCTACGGATGTTACAAACGTCCAGGCTTCAGCTGAACCACAAGGACAACCACAGCCAGCAGCAGTCGCCCCTGTGCAAAGGAGGAAGTATAAGACCAAATCAGTACAACCAGTTAATGATGATGGGCAACCAGGGCCCTCACAACCAGCAGGAGAGCCAGAGCCAGAAGTCATCACTGAGTCCCTGTCGCACGACAGTCTCCGTGCTATGCGAAACGACATTGTGCGAAGGGGGCGTGAGCCTTATACCACCTGGCTGCTTCGGGTTTGGGACCTTATGGGCACAAGTGTGCAACTGGATAGTGGTGAGGCAAGGTATCTGGGATCATTGACCCAGGACCCAGGTGTGGACCAGATATTTGTGAGGGAGCCAGGGCCTCTCTCTCTCTGGGAGCGGCTCTTAATGAGTGTGAGAGAAAGGTTCATTCACAAAGAAAGAATGCAGGAGTATCATCATAGAATGCAGTGGAAGACACTCGAGCAAGGGATCCAACAGCTAAGAGAGGTGGCAATATTAGAGGTACTCTTTGGGAAGGATGGACAGCATGATAATGACCCCGATAAGGTCAGGTGCACAGGACAGATGATGTGGAACCTGGCAAGGCTAGGGCCATCGCAATACACCACCTTCATTGCAACGATTGATGCTGACAATACCCGAGAAACAGTGGGCTCTGTTGCCAACAGGCTCAGGCATTATGACAGCATGATCAATGGCCCGCTGAAAGCTCATGTCTCTGCTGTGGTCCAGGACCTCAAAGAGGACATGAAGGAGATGAGGAAGGAAATGAGGGAGGAGATGAGGGAGGAGATGAGGGAGGAGATGAGGAGGGTCAGTGTGGCACCAGTGCGAGTCACAGGCCCCCAAGTCAGAGCCCGTCGTCCCCCTGCTAGAGAGAGAGGGTACACCCCACGAGCTGAGCTGTGGTTTTTCCTGTGTGAGCATGGGGAAGACATGAGAAGGTGGGATGGGAAACCCACCTCTGCCCTGGCAGCGCGGGTGCGTGAACTCAAGGAGGGAGGCACTAACCAAGGGGGTTCCGCTAAGGTGAAGGTAGCCTCAGCCTCCCGTGACCGAGCTGCCAGGTATTACAGAAGGGAGGATGATATGTCGGATCCCCTTGAAGGTACCTCGAGCATGTACGCCCAGGGAAAGAATGATAACCAGGGCTAGAGGGGCCCTGCCTCTAGCCAGGAAGAGGCACGGGAGAACCGAGTTTTCTGGACGGTGTGGATCCGATGGCCTGGCACATCAGAGCCACAAAAATATGATGCATTGGTTGATACTGGGGCACAGTGTACTTTAATGCCATCGGGACATGTGGGGGCAGAACCTGTATCCATCGCTGGGGTGACCGGGGGATCACAGCAGTTGACCCTTTTGGAAGCTGAGGTGAGCCTGACTGGGAAGGAGTGGCAAAAGCATCCGATTGTGACCGGCCCAGAGGCCCCGTGTATTCTGGGCATAGACTTCCTCCGGAATGGCTACTACAAAGACCCAAAAGGACTCAGGTGGGCATTTGGGATTGCTGCTGTGGAGGCAGAGGGCATTAGGCAATTGAACACCCTGCCTGGACTATCTGAGAATCCTTCTGCAGTTGGGCTCCTGAAAGTGGAAGAGCAACGAGTGCCAATTGCCACCTCGACAGTGCACCGCCGGCAGTATCGGACAAATCGAGATGCTGTGATCCCCATCCACAAGATGATCCGCGAGCTGGAGAGTCAAGGGGTGGTCAACAAGACCCACTCACCCTTCAACAGCCCCATCTGGCCTGTGCGCAAGTCTGACGGGGAATGGAGATTGACTGTGGACTATCGTGCCCTGAATGAAGTGACTCCACCGTTGAGCGCTGCCGTGCCAGACATGTTGGAGCTCCAGTACGAGCTGGAGTCCAAAGCAGCAAAGTGGTACGCCACTATTGACATTGCCAATGCATTCTTCTCCATTCCTCTGGCAGCAGAGTGCAGGCCTCAGTTTGCCTTCACCTGGAGGGGCGTGCAGTACACCTGGAACCGACTGCCCCAGGGGTGGAAGCACAGTCCCACCATCTGTCATGGACTGATCCAGACTGCACTAGAAAAGAGTGAGGCTCCAGAACATCTGCAGTACATTGATGACATCATTGTGTGGGGGAACACTGCAACCGAAGTGTTTGAGAAAGGAGAGAGAATAATTCAAATTCTCCTGCAAGCTGGTTTTGCCATCAAGAAGAGCAAGGTCAAGGGACCTGCCCGAGAGATCCAGTTCCTGGGAGTAAAGTGGCAAGATGGACGACGTCAGATTCCCACTGAGGTCATCAATAAGATCACAGCAATGTCTCCGCCGACCAACAAGAAGGAAACACAAGCTTTCCTAGGTGCTATAGGTTTCTGGAGGATGCACATTCCCGAGTACAGCCAGATCGTGAGTCCTCTCTACCTGGTTACCCGCAAGAAGAATGATTTCCACTGGGGCCCCGAACAGCAGCAAGCCTTCGCCCAGATCAAACAGGAAATTGCTCACGCCGTAGCCCTTGGCCCAGTCAGGACAGGACCAGAGGTGAAGAACGTGCTCTACTCTGCAGCCGGGAACAATGGTCTGTCCTGGAGCCTCTGGCAGAAGGTGCCTGGTGAGACTCGGGGCCGACCACTGGGATTCTGGAGCCGAAGCTACAGAGGGTCTGAAGCCAACTACACTCCCACTGAGAAGGAAATCCTGGCAGCTTATGAAGGAGTCCAGGCTGCCTCAGAAGTAATCGGCACAGAGGCACAACTCCTCCTGGCACCCCGACTACCGGTGCTGGGGTGGATGTTCAAAGGAAAGGTTCCCTCCACGCATCACGCCACCGACGCTACTTGGAGCAAATGGATTGCCCTCATCACGCAGCGCGCCCGAATTGGAAACCCAAGTCGCCCTGGGATCTTGGAAATAATTACAAACTGGCCGGAAGGTGAGACTTTTGGGTTATCTTCTGAAGAAGAAGAGGAGCAGGTGACACGTGCCGAAGAAGCCCCACCATATAACGAGCTACCAGAGAGTGAAAGACAATACGCCCTCTTCACTGATGGTTCCTGCCGAATTGTAGGCGCTAGCCGGAAATGGAAAGCCGCTGTATGGAGCCCCACACGACAAGTTGCACAGGCCACTGAAGGAGAAGGTGGATCGAGCCAATTTGCTGAGCTCAAAGCTGTCCAATTAGCTCTGGACATAGCTGAAAGAGAGAAATGGCCAAAGCTCTACCTCTACACCGATTCATGGATGGTAGCCAATGCTCTGTGGGGTTGGCTGGAAAGGTGGAAGAAGGCAAACTGGCAGCGCAGAGGAAAACCAATCTGGGCTGCTGAAGAGTGGAAAGACATTGCCACTCGGGTAGAGAAGCTATCCGTGAAGGTCCGTCATGTAGATGCTCACATCCCCAAGAGCCGGGCTAATGAAGAACATCGTAACAACAAACAGGTAGATCAGGCTGCGAAAATAGAGGTGTCCCAGATAGACTTGGATTGGCAACATAAAGGAGAACTGTTCCTAGCTCGATGGGCCCATGATGCCTCAGGTCATCAGGGCAGAGATGCCACCTATAAGTGGGCACGAGACCGAGGGGTGGATCTAACCATGGACAGTATCTCCCAGGTTATCCATGACTGTGAGACATGCGCTGCGATCAAGCAGGCCAAGCGGGTGAAGCCTCTGTGGTATGGTGGGCGATGGTCCAAATACAAGTATGGGGAGGCCTGGCAGATTGATTACATCACACTGCCTCAAACCCGCCAAGGCAAGCGCTATGTGCTCACAATGGTAGAAGCCACCACTGGGTGGCTGGAGACCTACCCTGTGCCTCATGCTACTGCCCGGAACACCATCCTGGGCCTGGAAAAGCAAGTCCTTTGGAGGCATGGCACCCCTGAGAGAATCGAGTCTGACAATGGGACTCATTTCAAGAACAGCCTTATAAACACCTGGGCTAGAGAACATGGCATTGAGTGGGTGTACCACATCCCTTACCATGCACCAGCAGCTGGGAAGGTTGAGCGGTGTAATGGACTGCTTAAAACCACCTTGAAGGCACTGGGTGGGGGGACTTTCAAAAACTGGGAGATGCATTTAGCAAGAGCCACCTGGTTAGTTAACACTCGAGGTTCCACCAGCCGAGCAGGCCCTGCCCAATCCAAACCCCTACAAACAACAGATGGAGATAAGGTTCCAGTGGTGCACATGAGAGGTATGCTTGGAAAAACTGTTTGGGTAAAGTCTGCCTTGAGCAAAGACAAACCCATCCGTGGGGTTGTTTTTGCTCAGGGACCAGGTTGCACCTGGTGGGTGATGCAAAAGGATGGAGAGACCCGATGCTTACCTCAAGAGGACCTTGTTTTAGGGTGAACTACCCATGGCTCTGTACTTGTATCAATATCAGCATGTATATTTGTATATAATTTGGGTAATGCATAGATTTATATGGTTAAAAAAAAAAAAAAAAAAAAAAAAGTTAAGTTTCATGTAACATGTTAGTATGGGAAAAATTCAGGGTGGATAATGTTGGGGTTTTAGTTTAGTCTTAGGTTTTCCTGTTAAAGGAATTTTCTCCCATATGCATGTTGCTAGGGGACAAATAGCTGTACTTAAGAAAGACAAAAAGGGAAGTGGGGCGGGCCTGGCTACTCTTTTGTTTACACCTGGGTGTGGGGACAGTTCGCTCTGAGCGTCCGGAGAGAGAAGCTGCAGAGAAAGGAGCTGCTGCTGCTTTCTTTTTGGCCGTTCTTTCTTCCTGCTGGAAGCAACGCCGGGACCCCAAAAGCCGCTTTCCCTGCCCTGCTGGAGACCGAGCTGTGGCTGCCCTGCCCCGCTGCTGCTTCGAGCTTTCGCTACGCTGTAGCCCTGCTCACCCTGCCTGCCTGGGCCTCCGTTTTCCCATCTGGATACATCTCGCCTGCCACCCGGGATTTGCGTTCGTCCCTGCCATTCCAGCCTGCTGTTCCTGAGAGCCCGGGATCGGCTGCCCAGGGGTTTGTGAAGCCTTTGCTCCATCCTTCCCGGGATCCCAGGGCACCAGAGCCGCGGGTTTCCCGAGCTCGCTCCGGAGCGCCCCCTGCAGCCGCGGGGGAACCATCGCACCTGCCCTGCTCACCGGGAGCCGCCAGCGCCCCTGCCGGCTGCGAGCGGAACTGCACCCGAGGGGAAAGGGCCTGACAGCCGAGAAGGCTGGCACTGGGTTTGTGATTGCTGTTACTGCCATAGTTGTTGTTGTTTTGTTTGACTGGTTATATACATATATATATATATATATAGTAAAGAACTGTTATTCCTATTTCCCACATCTTTGCCTAAAGGCCCTTGATTTCAAAATATAATAACTTGGAGGGAAAAGGGGTTATATCTGCCACTTCAAGGGAGGCCTCTGCCTTCCTTAGCAGACACCTGTCTTTCAAAACCAAGACAGAGACCTAGAAGGGCTGTAGAGAAATACACTTGTCACTCGTGCCTCACTCTTGATAGATATTCTATATATCCTTAAGTTTCAAATTACAGTTTTTATTATTGTCTCCTTGGGCAAACTACTACAGTGCTTATCCAACCTTTATGATAAACTGAATTGCCCTGGTTTTTCAACAAACAGCTTGTGAACAGTAGGCTGAACATAGAACCTCACTTTGTAAGACATAACTGAGTTTTACACTAAAAATACATTTCCAAATGTCAGTATTTCCATGCTTATTTCAAATTAGCCATACTCATGTGTCAGGCTTTCAAAGACACATTTAAATTGTCGATGCAAAATTTGTAAACAGTTTTCAAATAACTTAGTAGTATGCCAAAAGTGCACTAAGGCAGAGAATTCACTATAAAGTACAACCTTCATTGGCTCACATATCAGTAAAAGTTGATATGCAAAGTATCAGCTTTTTCTGTTGTCATTCTGCTTTTTTGTGGTTTTGCATATTTTTTTTCCTGTATTATTCCTATATTTCCTGTATTAATAAAAGAGAAGACATAATGAAAAACTTGAGAGAGAATATAAGTGACAATTGGCAGCCCCATATAAGGCTTTCAGACTGTAAGACCCTTTCTTAGGGCAGAAAAATATCCATATCCTTACTGACATAGCTTCTCTTCATTGAGATTACACTAAAATCTGATACTTGATTTCTTTAACATGCCAGGGTAATGAGTTTGGCAATGCTGAATATTACTGTGTTACTCCTCCCATGGAGATCATATTTCTGGAGGATATTCAGCAAGCAGAAAAAGAGGGGGAGTAGAAGGGGTGTTTTAAAAGTCCAGCAACAATTTATTTCCTAGAGTGAACATTTTCTTCAAATCTTCTTCTTTTACTGACCAAGTGTAATAATATACAGAGTTCATCACATTTCAGGTCTCTAAATCTCACAATCAAAAGATCAAGAGATACCAAGTACAAGGTGATATTGGAGTACTGAAAATATTATCCTCAGTATTTCCCTGAGTTCTAAAACATTTTCTCTGACTTGAACACTCTTACATATGGTGGTACACACAACACAGGAACATCAACTACTGATGTCAAACTGGCGTAGGAAATTACACCTGGTACACTGTAACAGTTACGACAACAAGCAGAATCTGCCCATTCTACTTCTGGACAACTTATTGTATTCCACAACATTCTGATTTCCAAAATTTCAGAATCACAGAACAATAGAATATGCAGACTGGGAAGGGACCCACAAGGATCGTGAGTCTCCCAATTCCTGGCCCAATGCAAGACACCTCAAGAGTAACATCCTGTGCTTGAGAGCATTGTCCAAATGCTTCTTGAACCCTGCGAGGCTTGATGCTGTGACTGCTTCTGTGGGGAGCCTGTTCAGTGCCCACACACCCTCTGGGTGAAGAACCTTTTCCTGATACCCAACTTAAACCTCCCTTGGCTCAGCTTCATGTTGTTTTGAGTCACGTCACTGGTCACAAGAGTGAAGAGATCAGCACCTGCCCCTCCACCTTCCCATCATGTCTAAATGCCGTGTTTGGACATGGAAATCAGTAGCCTGAATTTCAGAAGGGTTTCCAGCTATTTTCAGAAGGATTCCAGGTATTACCTAGCTAGGCACACATTAGCACAGTGACTGTCAACCATTAGCTAGCAATCCCAGCAACCCAACAAAGACACCAACATTTTTTGTGGTAGCTAAGTTGATTATTGAAAAGAAGAATCCCTAACTGACTTAGTTAAGCTATAGGCTGAAAACTGACACGGGGAAAAAAAAGCAGACAAAGATCAAAAAAACCAAAACAAATCCAACCAGGTTTTTTTTAAAGTGGCCAAGGATTAAAACCACATTGTTCATTCTTAATTACGATCTGACAAAAGCTGCTTCAGTTTCTTTTCTTCTAAGATAATACAAATGAACTCCTTAAGGATTGTGAATGTAAGGAAAATACCATCTTTTCAACTTTTTCTAAGAAAATCTCTCTTTGTTTTGTTGTTTCTTCTTCTTTTTGTTTTTTTATTTGGGGCAGTGGTGGTGTTTATTAAGGTATTTTTTTTTTAATGTATGCCTCCTAGAGATAGCAAAGAACTCAAATAATGCAAACACATCAATGAAAACCTTCTGGTGTAACAAAGCCTTGCAGATTTTCCCATTGTTTTGTTCTAATTGAATGCTTTCTTCCAGCTATTTAATTTTCATTCTGGCTTAACAGAACTATAACCAAAACTAGGCTTCCTAATAAAGAATGGTAGGATTTTTTTAACCTCTACTACCTTGAAACTCACAACATATTTTTACTAGGATATTCTGCTTTATCACGAGCCCACACATGATAAGCTTTACATGAGATGGAAAAACACATCTGACAGTACCATGCTTAACATTGACAAAACTCTCTTCAGGAGGAGAGCAATCTGCATCTTTTTGAAAGGTTCTACCTGACCTGGTCACTTATAGCAACATAAAATCATTGTGAGATAAAAGGTGGGAAAAAGACACAAAAAATCCCCCTACAAAATGTTGTTTTATCACAGCTAATTATTCTGACTCGTAGAATTTGTGATGAATGTTTTCAGAATCTTCCATTTTCAAAAACTTGCATGCTTTTATTGCCATTTTTAATTTTATTTCAGATAAACTTTTTTATAAATTCAGTTGACAAACGTTCATCCAAGCATGAATTGCTAAGCTTTACACAATTCACAATGATGAGCAACAGTGTGTGACAAAACTTAAAGCTTATTCAACTTCTGAACTACTAAGCAAACATACATTGCAGAATGAGATGAATCTTTAGGTACAGCATTTGCTGACAAAAGTTTAGTAAAATCTTCTCTTCCCACTGGTGAAATGCCCGTCTCTTTAAAGAACATCACTTTTAAAAACCCCTTTAAAAATAGACATGCTATTGGCTTGTTTTAATAAAATAAGTACAAAAAACTACAATTGGCATTTTCATAGGTAATGATAAAATACTGATCCTTTTTTCGCTGCTCTGAAATAACTGTTGACTTTTGTTTTTTCTTTTTAAAAGTTAGCTTTCTAATTTACATTTAATTAAAAGGATTTTTAAATTTTTGTTTTCAAGTTAGAAGCTTCCCAGTAGCATTTGGAGATATCACAGCAATCAAACCAATGTGAAAAGGTTTAATACATTTAACTGGTAAATCTTGAGTTGATAAAGAACCACAATGCAGGCTAAACAGTTTTCTAATATGTATTGAAATGTATGTTATATGTGTATGATGGTGTATAAATTTTACTTGTAAGTTGCAGTGTTTTTACACAGGACTGTTGATCAAACTCTTTGCATAAAAAAAGCCTGTTCTGTCCTCATATTATGACAAACATATCTTTGTCTTTTGGCTCATATTTTGCTCCAGAATCCATGCTAACCATGTCTTTTTCCAACTTCGTTTTAATACCTACATTCATATTTTAATATTTACATTCACAGGCAAAAGCAAACACATTCACTAGTTCAGGTAAGAGAGGTTTGGGTTTTTTCTGAAATACTTGAATCGAATCATAGAATATCCCAAGTCAAAAGGGACCCACAAAGATCATCAAAGTCCAGCTCCTGGACCTGCACAGGACAGCTCCAAGAATTCAACCACGTGCCTGACTGTTATCTAAATGCTTCTTGCATTCTGGCAGCCTTGGTGCTATGACCACTTCCCGGGGGAGCCTGCAATTTGATGGCAAAAAAAAAACCAGAACAGTAGAATGCTAATACAACTCTTTTCCCAGGATTTATGATGAAATAGTAATAAAAAGCACAGGAAAACTTGGGTGGGAAGAGGAAGTTCTTATTAATTCCGTGGACGGAAACTCTAGAACCTATCAGTGCAACCTGTGGCAATGTTTAACCAAATTCATGGTAAAAAAGGTTTTTCTTACGCCTAATTAGAATGTTCTATGCTCCAACTTGCATCTGTAGCCTTTGATTCTACCCCAATGCACCTCTGAGAACAGCCTTCTGTTCTGTCTTCTCTAAGTCCTTCCTTTACCTAGTTATAATCAGAAGACTGAGCCCTCCTGACCCTTCTCTTGTGGCTAAAACCCCTTGTCCTCTCATCTTCTTTCCACACCCTAGGTGCTCTCTAGCCTCCTGCCTTCCTGGAAGCTCTGCACAGAACCTGCTCCAGCATGCTGATGTCTTTCTTGTTGTGGGATGCCCAAAACTGGATAGGGAACTCAAGGTCTATCCTCAAGAGCTTCAAACACAAGGGATGAATCACTTGCCCTGATCTCTTGGCTACACTTCTGCTGCTGCAACCCAAGGTGCAGCTGGCCTTTGCTGTAAGGACGCACTGCTGACTCACAGAATCACTTAAGTTGAAAAGGCCTCCAAGGTCCTGAAGGTCTTTTTCTGCAAGGCTGTTTTCTATCCCTGCCTGTGTTGTAACAAGGGGATACTCCATCCCAGATGCATTTGCAAATCATTTATAAATTTCAACTTCATAAGGTTCCATTCAGCCCATTTCTTCACACTGTGCAGGTCTAGGTTGTGGGAGCCTCACCTCTATGAGGCTACTGGATTTATCAGTCCTTTATATTAAATATCTACAAAGACCACTATATATCCTTTCCCAACAAGTAGCCTAAATCAGATCTAACACTGACGGCTGCACAGGAAAACTGTAATTGCAATTTTATTAACTTGACCAACACAGCAGCAGCTGTCTACCAATGTCACAATGCATTCCAGCTATTTCTTCAATGTTCTTGAAATGAAAGCTCTTATGGGTTTATCAATTAGACTTGTGGTACTTTTCTTTTCAATGAATTTGCAAAAATTGTATCCTCTTAAGGAAAACGTAAGTTTCCTGGTGTTAAAGTGTGAATAACATAGGCATTTCTAAGGAAGAGAACTCTACTGAAGAAAGCATATACAAAGCAGGTGTGCTTTCCATGTTATTCAGCTTATTAGACTGCATTTTTGTGACTTGTAAGATACAGAAACTTCAGCATATTGCTTCAGGCACTCAGGCACAAATGACAGTCTATTCAAGAGACTTTCAGTAACAAATGGCACATCAGTTCTAGCAATTCCAGTACTGAGTAGAAATTCAGTTGAGAAAAAGTCTGTTGCCTTGCAAACGCTGTGTTCAAAGAAAAAGAGTAGGCTAGGTTAGAGCTACACTCCTCAGTTCAAACACTAAGACTCCTTAAAAAAAAAAAAAATCCAAAACAACAACAACAAAAAAAAACCGAAGAAACTGCTCACATAAAACAGTGATAAAGAATATGAAAGAGAATCTTAAAGTTCTAAGGATTTGCTAACAGTACACTTCTTTAATATGTGCTTAAAACTATCAGAGACTGAAGAGCTCTAAAGATATGCTGGCATCTAATTGCCCCGCCCACCCCCCCCATACTAAAGGGAGTGACAGACTGAAGATCTGGCCCACAAGGAATAAGCACCTCAGCCAGAGGAATGAAGCAGAATAGAACATGACTTGTCTCCTTATGGAATGTATCATGAAATTTTAATACTCAGCAGGCTGAGTAATGAACTGTTCAGAGGCTGCCAACAGGGAAACCCTGGGGAAGGGAGGAGTTCACAAGTTTTGTCCTAACTCATGGCCTAAGCATTTTATTCCGTTTTATCAGAAGCTACTGATTCTGCCTTTGGTTCACAGCCAAGTACTTGTTCCTTAAAAGAAAACAGTCAAGCCCTTTTTAGCAAAATTCTTGGTGAATACAGTCCCCGATCCCCTAAAAAAATGACTACAGATCAAGGATATGTCAAAGAATACAATGCTAAAGAAACATTCTCAAATGTAGATGAGCACTGGGAAGTCAGCACAGCAACCTGACAGAATTTTGACTTCATTTAGTATCTGTGTTAGTTCTAAGCCCCTAAAATGATGATTTAGAATTTTTTGGACAGAAGATTACTTATTTAATACATATGGGATAAACAACAACCCAACACAAACAATATTAGATTATTATTGATTTCCTCTTTATATCACTTGCCAAGCCTAAGGACAGCTATCTAACTGTAAGCTTTCGATGTTATCTTCTGAAAAACAGTATTTCAGGTACTTCTTAAAATGTTTTTAGTTAAAATGCTAGAAATTGCCTGGTCGTATGTAAAACATTTCCAGGGTAAATTACAGATGTCAAAAATTTGCATAATATCTCTTCCATTGTTCTATGTATTGCTATATTCCACAGACAGATAAGCAGTCCAATTATTAAACTTCTTGAATAACTGGAGTTTCAGAACTCAATGAAGAGTCAGTTGATGTTAATATCCCTGGTAACTCTAAAGTATAACTTTATCAATAAGAAAAAAGTTCACCAAGGAAGCATTTACTGCACAACAAGAAATTTCCCAACCTTCATATCGCTGACTGGAATAATCCTAAAATAACAGCATTATTTAAACATACCTCAGTATTACTCAAACATATTTCAGATAACTTTCTTGAAATGCAGCCATACCATATGTAAACTTTAAAGTGCTAGGCAAACACACTTGACATGCAAATATAGTATTCTCCTGCACTGCCAAATATTACCTATGTCATGCTGAAAAAAACTTAAGTAACATACTTTTTCTAATGTTGACAAGCCTAGATGGTGACAAACATATAACAGAGGATTTTATCTTAAGGAGTTAATTCTCAACTGATTTATTAAGAATGCTTGTATTTTAAGTCAACTTCATGTACAGCTTCTGCTGAATTAGTGAAAGATTTTTCTGACTTCTGCCATTTTAATGGATCTTGCATTCAGTATTTTTGTTACATCTTTGACATTCTACTGAATAATTATTTCCTACTTATAATGGAAAAATATCATTTATTTGATTGAAACGTTGTTTGAATTGCTTAGCTTGGCATGTTATACTTACTATTATCTATTCATATTTCCACTGATAAAAATAGAACACATGCCTATACAACTTGTTTTTTTCTCAATTCTTGAAACTCTAGTACCATCATCTTCCATTTATTAGCTTCACTGAGAAAACAGAAACACACGTATCAAGAAGCTAAAAACCGCAAAGTCTGTACTTCCACTAAATTCACCAAGAGATCAGTTTCCTTTGTTACAATTTCTTAAATAAACTTGCCATCCTCCAAACAATGTACCAGGACAATTTCTTAAAGTAAACCAATGTTTAAACAAAGAGAGTCACCTATATCTTCTCATTACATTTTGATGACAGGTCAGCAGCTTTACGTAATTCATTCTAAAGCTTTTAATACTTTGAGTGATAAAATTATGATTAAACAGGTTCACTTATCAATACATGTCTGCAATTATGAAGCTAAAAATCTTCAGCTGAAAATTACAGCTGTATTGGTGGGGGAAACAAGTTGCTGATAATCCATTCAGACTCCAGCAAATCAACGAATTCCAAATGTGACTACTATTCTGTTACTGGACAAACAAGATACAAAATCGCATGAAATTTTCTTTTTAAAAAGCAGGTCACAATGCAAATTTTCAAACTCTACTAAAATCTCATTCTCCCTAGTGTATAACTTTTTTACAAAAAGATTATCAAACTTGGTGATAATTCATAACAGCAACAAAATTTACTAATTATAAAAACAATTTGTACATTACCTAATGCTGCTCATGCTTCCAGTTTCTGATCCAAGTTTACATCTCTCCAGCTGGCTTGCAACAATCTGACGTTCAGCCTCAAGTTCTCGAGTCAGTCTCTCAAACTGCAGTTCCTGAAAAAAGAAAGTTAAACCATTTGCTTTGACTTCTCTTGAGATTAAGAAGGAATTTCCAAATACATTTAGTAAGTCAGGCCTACAGAGTTCATGCAGATCTCTCAGTAGCATACAGATCTTAGCAAGCTGACCTAAGTATGATCACAAATAAGTACAATTTGTGTTACTGAAAAAAAGATGCAAAGTTCTGTGGATGATCCTGTGGTGACAGAAGTTTCTGCACTTAAAAATTGATAACCATCACAGTATACACCAGTGAAATTAACTAAATTGTAGGTGTGTTGATATGGCCTGAGCACAGCTTAATTTCTGCATTTAATGATGTGCAGTAGGAAAACTCAAGTAGTTTTGGACAAAAGCTGTGCTAACATTCCTACCACTAATTTAATGTATTTTCTTTTATTCTGTCAAGGAAACCAAATCACTCCTACCAGATAAGATTTATCCACAGAGCTTATAAAGGTACTTATAGCGTGGTTTTGGTTTTATACACAAAAGATTCTTTTTTTAAATTAAAAAAAAAAAAAGTAAAATGAATATAAGTAAAATCTCCACCATTTCTTAAAGGGCCACATTCCCCACATATTGTAGCACTAGTTTTATCAAATTAAAATATTAAATACTTTTGGGGAGCTAATGGTTATTGCAAATTTGTGAAGTGTTGCTGCCCTTCCATTTTGGTCATAGTTACATTATGTCATTTTCACAGGTAAACAAAAACATCTCTCCTGCCCCTTTCTGATGAAGGGTGAAGGAGAAATATTTTGAGAGTCCATTTCTTAAATAATTCCCCTACCCACACAAATTCACCCATTATCCCTTTCTCCCTCTTTTTTTTTCCAAAAGGACCTCCCTGTAATGCAGAGTATGGGAGGGAGTCCTTTGAATAACTCCTCAGAAAGGTCCTGCCTGGCAGAACAGCACTGGAAATTACTGGAGTCATGACTTATGTCCACCAAGGGCCATTGAGAACTTAGTATTTGAGAGAAAGGAAGAAATGGTAGAAGCAGAGTAGGACTCATAAGTGTTCATTCTATGTCCTACCCAAAACCTCTGACCAAGAAATCAAGGGTAAATGAAGGCATTAAACTTTTCAAATCTCTGAAATGAGGCAAACCATAACTGAAATGTAAGACAGGAACTGGCTGGTGGTCATTCTGCTTAATCCAACTGGATCACTCCTCTTTGTTTCTCTTGCTACTGACATGGAATAACTTCTGTCCTGCACTATGAGTAAAGGGGGACATCCACATAGATTATACACAGCATGAAATAGCCAGTGATTACTTAACTGGCCACTATGTGACAAAGCCTGCTTAACTGTGAATTTATTATTCCAAACAAATCTATACAGAGTACAAGAATGCCACTGAAAGTCAGATTGATTTGAAGATCAAAACATCACTGCTCATTAAGTGAAATGGTCAACAGTGCTATAGTAATCAATAGTTAATAGTATTCTCTTCACATTTTTGTAGTGTGCAGAACTATCTTTTTCACTGTTACCTGAAGATATGATTAATAAAAATCACCTGACAATAATCACCTCTTTCATATATGCCTCCTTCACAGAGAGCTTTTCTCTCACCTAGAAGAATCAATTGCCTGAAAAGCCGAAGAGCCAGTTGATCGGGTTTCCAAGGGTTATTATTCAAATCCTGGTCTTGTTTGCATAAAATAAAACCCTTAACGCAGAAATACTACTAAATTGTTGAAGAATGAAAAATCAAAGTGATACAGTATTTGCCATGCCAGCATGCTTATATTAAAGCATGCAAGCCTGGAGAAGTTTTGATAGTATAAAATACCCAAGAAAATCAAACTGAGCATTATGTTTACTTCCAAAATAAAAGCAGAAGTTTTAACAGCTATCCTGTTCCACTGCATTTTTTAAGCTCCTTGATTCTATCACAACAATGCACATTTTGGTGCTTAGCATAGATTTTCATCCAGTCAGTTCACCTCTCACCATCCCAGGTGAGGCAGGTCAGACGTGTTCTTTGCCGTGGCTTAGCACGGACACTTGGCTTACCTGCCTAGTAAGAAGGTGCATCTGTCCCCATAATGCTGCCAAGAGAATGTTAAGCACCAAGAACTTGGCAACAAATGCTCCTCACTCTCTGTTGTCCACCTGCCTTTTCCTAGACATCAAGTGCAGCTCATTGTGTTCTTTAAATCTAGTAGGGATGCAAACAGTGTTTCTCCAGCTTCTCCCTTTTGTCCATGCTATGCCAAGCCAACTAAATACAGAAATGCCCCAAACCTATTTTACTGAAATACTTCAAAAGTAAGTATTATTTTGCCTTTTTTTTTCCTTCAACGGTCTGGATTGTGTATCTTCTCATATCTTTTCTATGCTTTGTATTCCTTCAATTAATCACTCTGGTTGACAACTTTTCCAGAAACTTCTGCATTTCTTCAAATAATACCCTTTTGTCATGATAACTTTGTCCACAGAACATTTTTTTGCTCATGATTCTAGTCTCCAAAATATACTTTTCTACTCTTCACTTTGACATTTATTTTTCTTTCCTACTTATTGCTTTCTGTTCTCTTCTGCCTTCCATCTTTCTTTCATTTCCTAGCACATTTCATGACTCATCCTCCACTAAATTTCTTTCAGTCCTATTACACTAAGAGCTACTCCAGCAAATGCCTTAAACTGATTGGTTTAAGGAATTTCTCTCATTCTCTCTCTCCCTGGTTCCTTATTGAGGAAACTCTGCTCTTCTCAAAATGTAGAAATTATTGTTTTCTGGTTTCACTGCCCACATTATTTAAGTCCTGCCCTGCAGAGATTACTAGGAAAGGGCAGTTGTACGTATGTTACTCCTCAAGCAGGAAGCAGAGATGTACTCAATTACTTAAGAAAGAAATAATCTTGGGTTTCTAATGCATGAAAATGGCTAGAAAACATGAACAGGAACATCATTACCAGCTTTTTAATTGCTACTATTTCTTGCTTAATCATGTTCTGTCAGGTGCCATCAGAAGTTAGAAATTAAAGGAAGGAGATAAAAGGTGGGGAGGTGGGATATGTGCAGAGTTAAACACTTACTACTTCAAGAATTATCCTCTACATTAAATTTAATAAGCAACTGTGTTTGGTATTCCCTCATGCCATGAAAAGGTGCAGGTCCACAGGGTTGCCTTTGGACTGAGAAAAGGAAAGAAGAATTCAAATAAGATTTGTGAATCTTTTTTCCCTCCATACCAAGAAACCTGGGCAGAAAACAAATAAATAAGCTTCCTTCTCTTTGTTTGGGAAGCAGTGAGAGTGACTAATATTTGAATAAATCCATATGTTTTACATTTCAAGCAGCTGTCACAGTGTAAGAAGACAGAAACCAGAAATAGCATTTGCTTACATTTTATAAAAATAATCACTGAACCTGACTCCGTCATTTGTCTTATTTGTTATGTTTACAATCATTTTCACCAGTTCATGCCACATTGTGTTATCTTCACAACTTTCTATTATTTATCTGAATCAAGCTAATCAGAACAACAAAATTAAAAACAAATTCCTACTCACTGATTATGCAAATCTGTTGTCAAGACAATTGCAGAATGAAGAACAGCAGAAACTACAATGCAACATCAAAATTAATTTACTTAATAGCATGTCAAGAGCAGCCTCAATGACTGTGTTACAAAGGGCAATAATGCCAAAGCAAGCGCCCATGCAAAGGCACTACAAAGTGCAGTGACCAGCCTGGCAGTCCTTAGCACTTGGCACCAGGAGGGGGTGTGGGAGTGGGAAGCCACCAGAGATCAGAGATAATGATGAGAGTAATCCAGAGAAATCACTCAAGAGAGCAACTTGGAAAGGGAAGAACTTCATGATAACCGTATCAAATTGTTTTGAAGTTATACAAAGTATTTATCACCTAGAGCCTGAAGTAATTTATGTTTTAAAAATGGTATTTGGCCACTACCATGCTGGGGTTAGTTTTGTAAAAAATATTCATTATTCCATAGATGGCAATTCAATGTACTTTCTTTTCAGCAGGAGTTTTGTATTTTATCTGTCCTCTGCAGCCACCAAAGCTTCAAGCAGTATATAAGACTTGAGCCAGGTCATAACATTTCACAGTGGTCCAGACACTGAACAAGCATGATGGAAATCTTCACAGCCTTCGGAAAAGTTAGGAACTCCTGAGCTCAGGGCACACCAAACCAGAGGATATTCTGGTTTTTTTTTTTTTGCTTTACATGTGCTGGGTCATCTGTATTGACCCATTTGAATGTTGGGAAGGGTAAAATAGGGCAAAAGAAATTGGCTTGTATTTGGAGTTGATCTCATTTTACTTTGTCTGTTACAACCTTAAACTAATCCTTCAATCGTTTCACACAGAGATATGTATCAATGCCAAGCAAAAGACACAGTAAAATCAGTAGTGACAGTAAAAAACAGCTGATTAAAAACAAACAAACAATTAAAAAACAAAAAACAAAAACAACAAAAAAACCACTAAAAAAACTATCTAAATTTAGGCCCAAGAGGGTTGCAAAATTACTGGGTTCCTAAGAATCGTTAGGTCACGACATGAAAAGAGGAGAAGTGTTTGGCTTTTGATTGCAAATATGCTATAAAAAACCTAATTGGGGCAAATGGTGATCATTTGAATCTTCAAATACAGACAAATAACAGCACTGATAATCCAGGTTGGGAATCCTGGGTGAGATGAATACGGGAAGTCTGATTACAGCTACACAAACAAATAAATCGTCTCTGGGATTGAAGTCTTCCAAAGGAGGATCTTAGAAACCGCAGAAGTTCAAAAAAAGTACACAGGCTGTAGAAGTGTACAACGTTGGCTCTATCTTTTTGTAATCTGTTAAACAAGAAAAACCATACCTCAATTAATGCCACAAGTAGTATATGTATATTCCTAGGCACATCCTATGGCATCATGCACAATGCCACATACTCCACATCTATACGCTCCAAATGAACGCCACTACTCAGAGTGATGTTGGTAACAAACTGTTCTTAACCTATTGTACCAAACACACATGAATAGCAAAAACTGGAGCACATGCTTCCTAAGGAAAACAGCAAAACCTAGGAAAGTTTAGCTTGGCAGAAACCTAGGGACAGATAGCGTCAGACACAAACCAGACCTGACAGCCCATCCTGTAAGTAGAAGGAAAACAGAGTGTCTTCATGCTTTCAAACAGTACAAAAACCACCACTACCAATACCCCCAAACATCTGACACTAAATGCTCTTCAAAAGCTTCGAAACTGGACTTTAGAATCAATATTACCAATCAATAGCTTCCACATTCTCTACACTCTATTGTTGGACTGTGTTTTCACTTGTTCTGTTCTTATCCTTTTTCACTGGACTTATACTGAATAACATGGGGGTGATGGAAAAAGCTCACAGAAAGGTAATCAGACAAGCAGAGAGGCGGCAGATTCAAAAACTCAGTGGTGGGTACATACGTTCTTGAAGAATCTTAATGGAGAAGTGACTGCACCTATAAGTACAAGTTTCCAGGTAACCAACCTGAAGGAAGCAATTCATACACTGGAGGGCAGGACTACCACTCAGATGAACTTTGACAAGCTGGAAGGCCAACAACTGTGCCATGAAGTTCATGAAAGAGAAACAAATGGTCCTGCATAAAGGATGGAATCCCATGTAACAGTACAGCATCTCCTCAGAAAGGATCTGGGGGTGTGGTGGACACAAAGTTGTGATCAGCAGTGCATTGCTGTGGTGACAATGGCCAAACACTCATTTCACTGTACTAACAAGAGAGCTACTAGTAGAACAAGGAAACGATTGAAGTGATTATTCCCTCTTATTCAGTACTCCTTAAGCTTATATCAAGTAGAGTGGTTGATTTTGGGCCACCAGGACAAGACATGACAAGATTTTTGAAGCAAGACCACCAGAGGGCCACAAAAATGGTTGGTCAGAAGATTAAAGCACATATTATACAAGCAGAAGGTAAAGGAATTTGGTTTGTTTAGCATGGAGAAGAGATGGTCTAGGGATGATGTATTTCACAGAATCACTAAGGCTGGAAAAGACCTCCAAGATTAGAAGTCCAACCTTTGACCAAGCACCACGATGTCAACTAGACCACAGCACTAAGTGACACATTCAGTCATTTCTTGAACACTTCCAGGGATGACTCTCTTCCAATGCTTAACAACCCTGTCAGTGAAAAAATTCTTCCTGGTGCCCACCTGAACCTGCCCTGGCACACTTTGAGACTGTTGTGCCCTTGTCCTCTCACTGGCTGCCTGGAAGAAGGGATTGATCCGCACCTTGCTATACCCCCATCAGGCAGTTGTAGAGAGCAACAAGGTCACCCCGAGCCTCCTTTTCTCCAGGCTAAACAGCCCCAGCTCCCTCAGCTGCTCCTTATATAACTAACCCTCCAGACCCTTCACTCTGTCGACCTCCTTCAGACACGCTACAGCCCCTTGATGTCATTCTTGCAGGCAGTGGCCCAGAATCAAACACAGGATTTGAGGTGTGACCTCACCAGTGCCGAGTACAGAGGGACAATCACTGCCCTGGTCCTGCTGGCCACACTATTGCTGATACAGGCCAGGATGCCATTGGCCTTCTTGGCCGCCTAGGCACAGCTGGCTCATGTTCAGTTGCTGTTGACCAGTACTCCCAGGTCGTTTTCTGCTGAGCAGCTTTCCAGCCACTCTGCCCCCAGCCTGTAGCATGGCTGTTGCAGACTTTTACTTCTTTAAGGGGATTATAGTAAACACATCACCAGGCTCTTGCCAGACACATGCAGCAACCAGACACAGGCAACAGTGACAAGTTGCAACAAAGTAAATTCCAACTGAACAAAAGGTAAAAGAACAAACACAAACAACAAAAACAGTAACGAAATAAAAAAAAAAGAAAACAACTCCAAAATCAAACAACACATCAAGGGTAGTGAAACACTGGAACAGGTTGTACACACAGAATCTCCATTCTTGAAGATTTTAAAAGTCATCTTCACATCTGATCTAACACTGAAGCTAGACCTGCTTGGAGTAGACCTCCAGAGGTTTCTTTTAACCTATTTTTACCATGATCCTAGAACTGATGAGTTCTGAATATTTTTTCAAGTCTTTATACCATTGCTATTGATTAGATCAGAGGCTATCAAACTCTCTGATCATGCTGATTACATAAAGACATGTTTCACTTTATGTAAATGCTTGTATTTTATCAGCCTGAATTTCTCTAGTTTATTCCTTTACCTGATCTGACTGATTTAGCAATCCCACGCTTCTTTACAAGAGATTAGCATGGCATCTAGGCTATTATGCATATGGATTATTTACGGGATAAAGAACTAGTTTGGCTGATTACAGTGTTTAAAAATAAACTATTCCTTCATTTTCATGTAAAATTACTTCAAAGAAGTCCCTTTTATGCCTTTAACAACTTTTATAGGAATAAGACCCTATTTTATTTTCTTTGTTTAGGATCCTGATACCAATATGGTGACAATTGCATTCCACTGCATGTTTTAGCTCTCCAGGCATACTGCCCTGTTCCTCTGTGAGTTACAGGCAATCCTGACTCTCTGAAGGCACCCTGCCCAGATGCCTGGACTTCTGTTCCAGGAGAAACTGCATTATTTCTTTTCCAGCATAATCACCAAAGTTTTTAAAATTTTCTCCATTTTTCTATTACAAATGGCCTGGTCCTTTTTTATATTGATTTTTCTTCTCTGTTTGTGTTCAGCTTCAGTCTTTAAGCTAACTCTTTTCTTCTTCTCACTGGTTTTTGCATTCCTTGCCAACACTCCCAATGGTTTATCACCCACCATGACTACTGTGCTATTCCACTTCCTCCCATGCAAATGACTTCTGTCCATAAAACAATAAACTGTAAGTAAAAACCCTGGAGCGTTAGGGCAGGATTAGAACTACTATGAGCTTTCTAATGTCATAGTTTTGCTTTGCCACCCTCTGCAGCAGCATAAGGAAGATGTAAGATTAAACTGACTTTCTACCTTACTAACTTTGACCTGCTTCAGGGCTTACTGTTATTATTTGTAAAGCTCAATGTGACAGCAAAACAAATCCTCAGAGAAGGTAGGTCTTCTCCAAGGACAGCAAGAGAAGTAGAGCTGAAGTTTAGTAACATACCCTGACTCTTCAGTCTTACAAGCTTAGGCCAGTGTAATTCTAATTTGCTTCTCAGCTATCCGAGCACAAAGATTTACTATGTCTAGAATGGAAAAGGGTAATTCCATTCACAGTAGCAGCTCTTGAGGCCTGACTTCACATTTTCAGCATATCTAATATATCAGACAGAACCATGGACTGATGTTTTTTACCTTGATTTCCCAGTGCTTATCTGCAGAGTAATTTTGCTGGGGAAAGAGCAACATAATCTTGCTGCAGATGGAAGATGCCTAATTATACATATATTTGTATGGTTTAAAGGCATGCAAAAAGTAAGGAAATTTTAACAACATGGTCTCAAAACGTGAAACTTCTAAAAATGTCCTAGACATTGAAGCACTAAGAAAGCCTTTTCTGGTTCTGACAACATCCTCAGCTTCTAGTCTCCCTTTCTTATCTGATTAGATCCGGCTCTGTTGGGCAACGTGCCAAGATGCCAGCAATAGCTGCAGAGGTGTCAGTGCAGTGACACACACCACTTCTTGGGCAGTCTATCTACATGCTTAGAGATCTGAACTCTTCTCCAGCATTTTATTCATAGAGTTCTCTGGTTCCCCATCTATATGCCTCTGAACTAGTTCTCCCTCCCAGAGTTGTGAGAACACACATCATCCTAGGCACTAGGAACAGATGGAGAACCAGCATGATAAATCATTAGCTTTACACTTGTCCAAAATGGTCTAAAAGAGCAGACATCTATTCCCTTTCTTTTCTCCTACTTGCATTGGAAAAACTATTCTGGTGAACAATTTTCTCTTTTGATTTTCCTTGCCTTGTAAGAGAGACTTGTTTCTCAATCCACACGTAGACCATCAGTGCAGCATATCCAAGAAAAGACTCCATCATTTTGCAATTATCCTGGAATTTCTGAATTAATTACGATACTAGATCTGAATATTGCCATGAGTAGTTATTAAAAGGCTGGTCCTTAGCAAGTTACTAAGGGATTCAAAAGTTATCTAACAAAGCAAGATGGGCTTTTCTTTTAAGACAACCTAGCACATGCAAATGAATACCTATAGGATTTTTTTTTCTTGTCATGAAACTAACAAGACAGAAACTTGATTTTCTGCACACTTGAGACACACAGTTTGCTACACTAACTGAATGTGGACAGACTTTAAAATAAATAGGAATTACATCAAAATTCAGCTTAAATACAGGGATGTTCATAAAGAAAAATTCTAGTATTCTAGCAGACAGTACACTGATTAGTCAAATAATTCACTTATTTCTGCTACTATTAAGTATTAAAGAAAAAAAAAAAACCAGCATGGGCTAAAAAAAATTTGAACTCAAGGACTGCAAACCGTTGAGATTTGCACATTTTCTCTCACAGATGATTCTGTGGCAGCAGCAGTTAACTTTAATAGCTTTTGAATATTTCCTCTTTTATTACATCTTTTATTACAAAGAAGAGAACTAGTAAAATAATTAGGCAATTCATTCCTTTTCTGGCTACCCTACAGAAATACCACAGTTTCAGGAAATTCCCAACAGATTCATATTGTTCCTTATGAAAGAGAAAAGCAATTAGTAATGAAAATGTTAGTTTTAAGGAGTATCATTACGATCTTATTCTTCTAATTTCTGGTATGAATAGCTCATCTTTTGAATGAAGTAAAGGTTTTCATAATGAAATTATAGTCTAAAAATCACCTGTTTGAAAACAAATAGGTAAGGAACATGTATTTCAGGATAACATTGTAGTATGGGCAAGTATAGGTAGGGAAAGAGTATAGAACCAGTAAAACAAACAATCTCACTGGTAAAAATACCATTAATGGGTTGACATATGGGTTAATGCACTATGGAATTGCCAGAGGTGTATTTTGAAAGATGGGTACAAAATGCAATAGTTCTGGGAGTCTTCAATTACACCAATACTTGATACCAAAAAAAAAGGTAAGAGATCGACATGGCACATAAGCTGAATTTTGGATAGTATCATACACAGATGCTTGGGTTGCCCACAGGAAAAGATTAAATTCTTGACTTGGTCTAGACAGATAGTTTCACATCTTGCAGTTGAGAAGCCACTTTTAGTGATCATTCTGTCCTTAAATCCAAGATCGCCACAGAAAGCAAAATATCTGCCAGTTAGGAGCCACATTAAAAGAGAAAATATGTAAGAAAAAATATCAATAAGTTTGTTTAAAGCTAAAAGTAAACTATTCATAGACAGTAGGGAAACTAACTGTTGGAAGTGTATGATGAATGCCTAGAGTCAAGACAGTGTATCAAGAAAAGTTTGACACAAAAAAGGAGGGAAAAGGAAGCTGCTACTAATAAAAAACACATTTTCTGAAAGTTGAAATAATCTTCAAGTGAAGAAAATATAGAAGCATAAATGTTGACAGGTTAAACATAAGAAGACAAGACAGCACAATATGATTTTAAGGGACAAATAGCCCAAGGCATTGAAGCAACCAACAAATATTTCTCCAAATGCATCAGGAGCAAGAATCTGCCTGGAGAGTCTGTAAAACCACTGGGTGGATCAGGATATAAAAGGGTTTGTTGGAAAGAAACCAAATGAATCCCTCATGAAATTCTTTACTATTTCATGGGAAATTCTCACGCTAAGAAATCACTGGGGGAGTCTTATCAGAGGATCTGCCTGAAACTGAAGTGATTAGGTCGTGAAACAAACTGACAAAACAACCTGTAGCAAATTGAAGATCAGATGGTGTTTTTCTCGATAGTTCTGACAAATTAAGAAATACACAGCTTAAAACAGATGTAGTACCTGAAAACTGTAAGACATTGAATGCAATTCCAGTTTCAGGGAGATTGAGAAGACTACAGAGGAGCAAGCCAGATAGTCGTATCAGGCAAATTATCACAGCCTGTAACATAGAATGGAATTTGTGGCCTCTAACATAAACATGAACAAGTTGTCTAGAAGGTTTCCACATGGATAAATTCTTTCTTAAATAGGAAGTCAAATCGAGAAATGAATAGTAAATTCTCCCAGCTGAAGGTGTCCGCCAGTGAAATTCTGGTTCCATGTTCCACACTGTTTGATACATATAAAAGGACTTGAAACAAAGAACGAGCAACAGGGTAACAAAGTCAGGCAGCAATGAAGTTATGCAGGACAGTAGGGCTGAAGGGCAATGCACTTGACCCTTCCATACTATCAGTGGTTTGCCATTTGCTTTGTTGTTGCTTCTTGACACAGAGTTTTGGGGCCTGACATTACCTAGAAGAGAGGCCGAGTGCCTCAGCCATTCCTGTGCCATTTTTTATGAACTTGCTGGTCCTAATCAGCAGCAGAGCTTATCTTTCTTGTACTTCTACTTGCTAACATGCAGAAACTCTTATGTTATTATCTCTTGCTACTTTGAGTTCCAGCTGAGCCTTTGCCTTCCTAATTGAATCTCTGCACACTGAAGCAGTACCTCTATATTCCGCTTTGGAAGTTTGTCCCCTTTTGCACTGCTCTAGTGCTCCTTTTCTCATTTGGGCTCTCTTAGTAGCTTGGTGCCTTTCCAAGTGATTTCTTTTTATGTCTGCTCCTTTTCCTGCTTAGGGGGATAGGCTGCTCTTTTGTACTTCAAGAAGCAGCTGCACTGGGAAATCTCCCAACATTCCTGAGCTTCTTTGCCCTCCAAGACAGGTTCCCATTGGATCCTTCCTAGAAGTTCCCTGACTGAGTTGAAATCTGCTTTTCTCAAGTTCAGGTCTTTATTTGATCACTTGTGTTCCTCAAGCCCTTGACCTCTATGCTCTCACAGTCTCTGCAGCTGCTGTTGATGTTTTATCTTCCAACAGGTCTTTATTAGTAAACATTCAGTCCAGGAGTGCACTGTTCCTAGTTGGCCCATCCATGACCACATGAAGAAGCTGTCCTCAACGCACCCAGGAAATGTCCCAGATTGTTATGCACCACTGCGCTGTTTTCCCAGTACCAGAATGGTTGAATTCCCTTTTGAGGACCAAAGCCTGAGGCTTCTTGGAAATGAAGGCTTGATGTACCTCTTCTTCCTCATCCAGGTCCATAGCAGACACCATAGGATTTCTCTCAGTAGCTCCGATTTTGACCTAGAAGCACTCGACTGACTTGAAAACAAATGAAAGATGATGATTCTTTACATAATAGGCATGCTTTTGATGGTTACTAAGTACACCATAACTTCACTGGGTCATGGAGACCTGAAAACAGGTGGCTTTTTAGTATTAGAAGACAGTATCACATATTATGGCCCTGTTCTTACTCTTTTCTCAGCATATAACTTGAGGTCATCAGTGAAGACAGTTCATCCGACCAACAATGGCTGTTCTTACCAGTGAAACACACATTTATTGCCACCAAACAGATACCAGAAAACATAGCGTGTCAGGTTTTTCTACAGAAAAATAAATTTTCATCCATAAAACATCCAGATTGGGAATCCAGGCTATTCTTTCAACACAACACTACATAGATTTTACTATTGAGTTCTCAAACATTCAAACAGAAAGATTCCAGATTTGTACTACTCATTGTAGTAGTGCAGTAGTAGTTCAATGAATAGAACAGAATAATTAAATATGTGGACTGGATGTGTGGTTATGCCTCTGGGAGATCAAACACACAAGCAACACTTGCTGCACTCCAGAATTACCATGCCTTACTAAGACAATTGTGCTGTTTCCACAATTACAGCACAGATTTCAGTTCAAAGACTACTCAGTTGCCATCAAGAGATGTTGAGGAAACTGTCAGTAGACTAAAGCAGAGAGAAGCATCTCTACAGGGATGTTCCTTACAGAAGGAATATCAAAATTACTGCTATGATACAATTACAAAACAAGAGCCATAGGAATCATTGTTACTTTCATTGATTCAGTAGAAAGAAAAAAGAGGGAAGAGTGAGTAGAAATAATGAATGAATCAATCTGCTGCATTACTTCAACCAGAATATTTCATTGACAGTATTGTGAAAGTAATCTGAAATTCAAGTCTTTATTACAGCAAAACACAGCCATCAAAACCACATCTATCCCTGTGGAACTGGGTTCCTGCTAGGAACCTTCTAGCAGTGTTGGTAACAGGTCCAAGACCTGTCTCATACAATGCATATTACTAAAGCCCCTGATCCCAAATGCAGAACAAGCAGGGAGGAGTAGCAGCTCCCTTTTCAGGAGAAGAAAAAGATTCATGATGTCACAGTATTGAAAAGGAAAGGCAAAGTAAGTGAAAACAAGCCATGCCTGCAGAATTTTAAACTCAGTGTTTCAAGTAAATTTAATGGCAGAGGGGGAATTCAAATTAATTTCCAGACATGGTTTCTGAGTTGTGGTTTAGAGCCATACTGTTCTTCCCCCTGCCCCCCATCTTAAAGCTGACATCTCTTCCCCCAGTGGGAACTTGGACTGGGTAAAATGAGGGATCTCTCCTTCCCACACCTGGCAGCAGCTGAACAACACACATATTTCCTCTTCTGTGACTCCAGGCACTGTTTCCACGGCAGCAACAGGAAAGTCATTCCAAACTGGTCAGGGAGGGAGGGAATGAGAATCACCCCTCTCACCTCCCTGGACAAGGCATTCTGACAAACCAGGGACAAGAGTGAAGATGACTGCACAGTCTGGGAGGGACTGAGGGCCCTGGCAGCACCATGCAGCCTGAAAACCTCTCTTCATGTCTGGTGAGAGTTGCTGTGGTTCAAGCCCATGGGATGGCGTGGATGGAGTGCCCAGTTTTGCTGGTAAGTGGGAGCAGATCTGCGATGGCCAGAGAGCATTTGTCTCTCCTGTCCTCCAAGAGCCCACTGACTGTACAGCAGATGGATTTCTGGCCTTTCTATGGATGAGGGGAAGTAGAGATAAGTAACTGCCATGAACTGAAGCAGCACAAAGAGACTTTGTTTTTACTTCACAGATCAAAATACCAAACCCATGGTACCAAAGTTTTAGCTGGATTTTTCAGCATGTCAGTACTGTGCATGTGTTGGGATTATTTGTCAAAGCCATATGATTTGCACAGCCAAATGTCTCAAAGATGGAAATGAGATGTGATGTGACACTTCTGAATGATCCTTGCTAGCCTGAAATAATGAGAATCTGGAATTGCAATCTCTGCTTGCACAACATAACTAAGATGCAAGATTACTCTGTCTGTTTCCAACCCCCAACGTGCTCGCAAACCAGGATGTAATGCATCAGCACTAGACATACGCCCTAACCATGCATGGCAGGCAGCTTTACAGGATCACAGAAGGGTGGAGATGGGCAGGGGCCTCTGGAGGTCACCCTGTTCAACTCACAGAGGGCGACCCTGAGCAAGTTGTCCAGGACCATGCCAGGTAGCTTTTGAATATCTCTAAGGGAGAAGACCCTACAACCTCTCTGGGCAACCTGTTCCAGTGTTCAGGCACTCTCCCAGTAACAGTGTGCCCTCCCGGTGTTCATACAGCACCTTCCATATTCCAGTTTGAGTCCATTGCCTCTGGTCCTGTCCTTGGGCACCACTGAAGAGAATCTGACTCCCTCTTCTTTGCACCCTCTGTTCAGGTGTTTGTACATATTGATGACTTCTCCCCCCAAGCCTTCCTTATCCCAGGCTGAACAGTCTCAGCTCTCAGCCTTTCCTCAAAGGACAGATGTTCCAGTCCCTTCATCATCTTGGTGGCTCTTCAGCGGACGTCCTCCAATATGTCCATATCTGTCTGGAGCCAGTGCTTGAGGTGTGGCCCTACCAGTGCTGAGCAGGGGAGAAAGATCACCTACCTTGACCTGCTGGCAACACTCCTCCTCCTCCTCCTAAGGCAGCCAAGGACACTGGCTGTCTTCTTTGCCACAAGGGCACATTTCTGGCTCATCTTCAACTTGGTGTCCACTAGGATGCCTCAGGGCCTTTTTGGCAAAGCTGCTTGTCAGCTGGGTTGACCCCAGCATGTACTGGTGCATGAACTTACTGGGCATAGCCCTATCTGAAACTAACCTTATCAAGGTTACTGAGGCAAACACGTCATCCCAGAAGCAGAAAAATTTGACCAGACAGTTGTCAGGAACACTGTACTAGGCAACTTTTTTGGTGCCATCAAAATGACTCTCCCTCTAAGAACACTTCTGCAGTAAAAGGGAGATTTTCTAGAATTTTTCTCCATCTGACCAGTGTGAGAGGTGTAACATCTTCCTAGTGTGCCTGAGGGCTAGGAATGGATAGGATGTCCAATTATACCAATAGGAGAGAATATTGTTTTATTTTCTGAATTGATCGTAGATGGCCCAGCTTGTTTTACCTGACAAAGTTCATTCCTCTCAGTTCACAGATGCTCCAATTTAAATAGCCTGTGCCATACAAAACACTAACTTTCCCTACTCTGAGAGCTTCACTGGATATACTCCTGAGAAGCCTCTTTGCTGAGTAAGTCTGGCTCCTTGGATTCAGACCCTTTCGAGGAGAGTCTCATCAGACTGGAATACATAAGTACCAGAAACATTTGCAATGCTAAACTGCAAGAATACAAGAAAAGCTACTTAACTTTCTGGACCTGTTCTGTTGTCTATTCCTTGTGTATTTTACATTATCCAATCATGTGACAAGTAAAATGTGGTATCAAACTGATTTAGCAAGAGCTGAAAATTTATAGAGCAAGATTCTCACTGGCTTAAAAAAGGAAGGGTACATATTTAGTGTACCGAAGTCAGGATTTTTAAGCCAAATTTCACCACTACTGAAGCTTTCTTATTATTGTGTTACTTTCCTATTCCTAAAGCTTGATTTCTATTTAGTACAGACTGGTTTTTCTTATTACATGGCTGGCAAAGTGTGTATCCTTTCCAAAAGCAAAGTCACTGAAATTAGAATGAAAGAAATAATTTAATGGGATGCACTCTACTTCATTTCCTCAAACAAGAGACTGCATTGACCAGGAAAGACATTTCTCTGGCTCATATCCAATGCAGAGAAAAGCCAGAAAGAGAGAAACAG
Source organism: Corvus hawaiiensis (assembly GCF_020740725.1). Taxonomy (NCBI): domain Eukaryota; kingdom Metazoa; phylum Chordata; class Aves; order Passeriformes; family Corvidae; genus Corvus; species Corvus hawaiiensis. The sequence goes on along the minus strand of NC_063213.1, from coordinate 82,763,409 downwards.
AGAGAGAGAAATACAGCATACCCTCCCTTGAATACATTCATGAAAAGTGGGCAGAAACCTTGCAACAATATTTGGGATGTCTTTGACAGCATCATCGGAATATAAAGTGTCTCTAACCACTTTTCATGTCTTTTTTTTGGAAGAGCAAACTCCTCCAACAGTGTAATACCACTTAAAGAGGAGGAATTTGAAAATTAAACCCTTATAAATCAGTTTCCTTCTCTTTAAGTGCTTCACAAACACTGCAAACAGTTTCTACCTTTTTTTCTTCCAGCTCACCTTTCATACAGGAGAGGGGCAGGGAGCCCTTTCAGACTCAGTACTCGCATAAGGTACAGCCTCTATGGACAATCCTAATTGCTTTATGAAGTTTGGCAACTTGCTGATTGCTAGGACTGGACAGAGGGGAACATAACCTCCTGGAGGTAACCCAGACTGGATAGGTTTGGGGTTTTTTAGGATTTTACTTTCCTTTCCTGAATTTACAGAACTCATCTCTCAATCCAGTGACACAGGTTTTGTACCTGCTAGCAAATTTTCTTCACACCACTGCTTTGGGCACGTTTGGTGCCATGCTGGACTATCACTTTCCTATGAAGACAGGATGACAGGTGCCTCCACAGCAACTGAGTACACATGGCTCTGGATACAGTACTTCATGTAAATAACTTGCAACTAAGTGATCCCTAAAAAAATACAGTTAGAATCCCACTAAAATGGAGACTACAAAATTATTTACAGCGAAACAAGCTTAAGCTTGAGAAGCAGTCATGTGAGAAATAACACTGAAAATAATGGTTAGCATAAAAACTACGTGACCTTAATTACAATTTCAAATATTTCTAAATGAGAAAGCTTTGGATAACTCAGACAACTGTAACCACTAAAAAATGCTAACTTTTTAATGACAATGACTGTATGCAAATGATCTAATTACAAACACCAACACACAATGCCGTGTTGAAAAACAGGGAGAAACATTTTGAGCAGCTTAGGAAGAAGAAAAAATTACACTTTGAAAGTATTACTATGCACATGGAATAATGAGGCCTCATAATAAATGCTGCATCTTATTTACTAAAATTTTGCTGTTTGATTCAGATGTTAATTTCATGCTGCATTAAATGAATAAGAGATAAAGCCCTTTTTCTTTAAATGCTCACATCAGCTTCAAAATTATAGTTTGATACATTTTTGAATTAATCTTACAAAGCACTGAATTTAAATTTGCAAGCTGTGTTGATCTAGAATTTTAAGGAGTTCTAGTAGTGGGAATGAAAAGAGACAGGAGCAGATAATAGACACAGGATGCTCTACTCATGCCAACAGGATCTCCTGATTACAGAATAGCTGGATACACCAACACTTTTAATTATACATAAATGGATCTGAAGAACAATGACTCATAAGTTAATCATCTGTCTAAATATTTTTAGTAATTATTGATATATTTTAATATTCCACAGATCAAGTTTAGTCAACATTTTATTTCAGTAATTTCAGGATTAACTATACTTCTGTCACACACAGCAGAAAACAAAAATCAAAAGTTATTCAGTCAGATAAACCTAGAGGCTTCTTTTTTTTTTTTAAGGGTGACACTTCAAAAGTGTGCAATTTATCTTCTTCTGTCTGTGAAGGTCTGAAGTATCCAGTCTCACTGCAAGAATACCCTGCTGTATGTCAAAACAATAGAGCAATTCATCCCACTGTAGCCAAACCTAGCACTTCAATATGTTTGGAAAGAAAGAGTAGGGGGGAAAAAAAAAGGTTGAAAAAAAGGTAAAAAATCCTGCAGCTAAGGCTGCAAAATATGGCTGCTGCAACAGGTGAACTGTTCTGCAAGATTAGCAGCCTGCCATAAAATCCTTCTTTGTAAGAGAGCAAACCACAACATGACAGTAGATAAACTCCATTACAGTGAATTTAAGTACATGTAACCATGTAGACAGAATAAGCCAAACATCTGCCCATGTTTTTTTCTATACTTTGTTGATGTTGCTATCATCTGGACACATTATCCACATGTCCCCTGAAACCATGTACTGCAATTTCCATCAAATGGTATTACACCTGCTGAAGAGGGCAGAACTGATCGACTACAGCTTCTCCTGCTGTTGAGCTCAGCCAACAAGCTGTTTCTGAATCCTGCTCATGTTTTGGTAAACTGAGCCAAATTGATTTTGTTTTTAAACTGATTTTTTTAAAAATTAGTTTTCAAACTAACTAAAAAAACCCCTGTTTTCCAAAGTTATATTGTGCCTTACTGATGCATGCTTCAAGATTTCAACTAAAATCAGTATGAGGTAAATGACAAAAATCATAATGAACATTAATTCCTTTATATATTAAAAAAAAATTATGTCATGATACAAAGATACCCTGAAACAATAAGGACAGTGCTGCCAAACACTCCCAGAAACATTTTCAATCCCTTCACAATGCTTGTATTTCAATTTTTTCCAAATTCCTTTTCAAATATACTGATTTTTAGATGGAAGAGTGTGTTTAGGTTCTTTTAATAAACATACTCTGCCATTCAGAAAAATCAATCATAACAAGCCAAGTTCCCAAGCCTCAAACCTGCATCTGATTTCTCCCTTCCAATAACAAAATGGCTAATTATTCTTTTAAAGCATTCCACAAATATTAAAAAATAGACATTTAAAGGAAGAAAAGAGAGGAATCTACACAAGTAGATTGTGTAAGAGCTTGGAGAATGTACCTATGTCCAAATAGGAATCTCACTGATTTTATGGACAGCTGTTTTATAAGAGTCAGTACTAATTAAAACATAGGTTCTGTCTCTTTCCTGTCTTAAAAATGTTAAAAGATAACATTAGGAGGCTGTGGCACAGTAAGAAGTTTAATCATAAGGACTTTTAGAGTTTGTCTAAACAGATATCCAGAGTCTATCTGGAGGTCACAGCCAACCAGGCAGTTTCTTTATCTACTCATCCTGCAGCTGTGTCCCAGCCACTCCTACTGTACAACTTACTAACCCAAGGAAGTTATTTCCAGAAACAAGTGTCTGGACGCTGCCTTTACATTTATCCAAGCTTATTTCCATTTTAAGGCATTATAACACAGATGCCAAAGAACTAAAAGTAAGAATAGGAAAACAGTTGAGATTACTGCTGCCAGACTTTCCAAGTTGAAGCCATGCAGTAGCCCCTGAACACACTACAAAAGGAAGCAGCATCAAGATATACTGACAGTCAAATAATGTCATAGATTTTAAGTATGCAAAACTGTGACTGATAGCAGGGCACTAACTAATAGTAGGATTCAATAATATCTGAAATTTTAAAATAAACTAGCAAATAAATCCCATTTTGTTTGGAAAAAGCAAATCAGGAATATGCAAAACCCACTTTAATCTTCATGCATATATAGACAAAATGAAGCCTTATTCAGATGGCTGCATTCCTGTTTTAGAACAAATGAGTCCACTTATAGATAATACTGCATTTACCACAGCCATACATGCAATTTCTAACCATTTCAGTAACTCAAAAAGAACTCAGAATTTCATTATCTTTTCAGACACACAATTCCTAATGAAAAACATTAAAAATGGTTCAATACATAAAATCGGACAAGAAAGTTACGCCCCTAACTCAGAGAACTCTTCGAGAATGCAGTAAGACCCATACATAACACATCAGTACAGAATGGCAGGAGGGAACACAGAGCAAAAGTTTGGGAGAAGAAAGAAGGCTGTGCAGCACTGCTGGAATCACTGCTGTACTTGTTTTCTCCCAATGTACCAATTCCTCCTGGGGAAAAAAGCAAAGAAAAAGTAACGACAAAGAAAGACCGCGTTTCTGAAAGTTGTGTAAGCCACGGGAGACACCTCTCAGAGTCAGGAGACCCAATGGAAGTAAGGACATCCTGCAGCCTGCCAGAACAGACACCCTCCCAACTGCCCAAGACTTCCTCAACCATCTGAGATCAACCATGAAAACACTTTCAAGCACATGAACACTTAAACAACCCCAATCTGATTTTAACATCACCTGGCTCCCAGAAACACTGGCTGCTTAGCACACTAACCAAACTTATCAAGTTGCTTCTGGATTTTACTCTCTAGAAAAGCACAGAAGTGCAAACTCAAGTCAGGGATGTCAAGATTTTTCAGCTCAGATGCTGCCAACTTACTAGCCTGGAATGTGATCATCCAGGTAGTAACAGAAACAGCCTCGAGTTGCACTGTAAGGGGCTGTCCTCCACTTGTGAGCACTTGCAAGTGACAGGCGGCTGCTTTGTAACTTGTCTACAAATCATAGCAAAGGCTTACACTCCAAAGTATGTCGAATTTTGCTACTATTTAAAACAGTACGCATCTTATCCTGTAAAACACCTCCACTTCTGTCTTCATGTTAGCAGTGCAGGAACATGGATGACAAAGGAGCCACAGCCAAATTTATTCCCTCTATTTTTCCTCAAACATCACCAAGCACGTTCACAAGGCTGAGATGCCTTGTGTCTTTCCAGATGGCAAGGCTATAAATATAGTTTCTCATACTTGAAGTAGACTCCTGCTGTTTCCAGAATATTAGTTCAGGTAACATTTTCTGCAAAGAGATAAATTCACATGTGTAATGCATGTGCTCTGAAGCAATGCTATTGTGTCTGTGTGCAAGTCATCACCAACACATGAATAAACTGACAACATTTGAAAAAAAAAATCCTGTCATGATAGGCTAAAAAAGAGAGCATAAAGATACAAGTGTGAAGAAGCTGTTATCACAGGAGCTTATCCATTAAAGGAAATCCTGTAACTTTTAAGGAATGTTTTCAGGTAATCCAGCACATAGTGTACTGCCATAGTCCACAGGAAAAAGATGTCCAAATGAAAAACATCATCAGCACCTTTTAAGACTTCATTTGTTGTTTCCCCCTTCTCCTTACCTGCCTCCCTGAAGCTGTGACTTAGTGTTGTTAGCTCTTCAACATAGAACTCCAGCTACCAAGCAAATGAAGTTCTAGTCTACTCCATCAACTGAATCAAGGAGCATGTGTCTGATTTACAGCAAGTTCTCACTGTACAAAATTTACAGTATGAGCCATGCAGCTCCTACAATATTAGAAATAACTTATTTATGATGTGCTGCACAGGTTCATTATGAAAACTTAATACTAATTTAAAAATATACTTTAAACTACTATTAAACGCAGTGAAAATAACAGATTGTCAAAGTAAAAGGTACTGTGAAAATAACAGTTTGATAGGAATAATGTTGTGTGAAACACCACTCTTCAAAGACAGGCAACTTGTGCAAAGAGCACTGAGAGAGTACATAGATGCATATTCCAGATAATGTTCCCATTTAAATACAGAGCTAATTTGGACATGGCTAATTTTGATATCATTGTTTATGTAATTCAGTACTGGATGTGTATGTACATGGGCTTTAAAACAATCGCAGAAGCTTGTTTAAGAGGGGCAATGGCACTTGAAAAACCCCACTTATAGGTGTACTAAAAAAATAAATAACTTTTTTTTTTGGTGGTAAATATTTATTAGAAACAAAGTACACAGGGTACCCAGAGCAATTACAACATTACAGTTGACAAGCGAACAAGGTACTTATTTCATCTCTGAAACAAAATTAAAGCAGTGGTCATAAAAACAAACAGACAAAAAAACCCCACCAAACAACAACAAACCCAAAAAACCAAACCAAACCCATGGATTGCCAGCACATCAGGAGAGTAGTAATGGGAGAATGGAGGTATAACCTGACTGCCTCAAAAGTGGATCCAAGACATATCTAAAGCCTAACTCCTACGACAAAAATGACTGAGAAATCTATACACACTCTTATGCTAGTGCTGAAGGAAACTTTACACCTCTGTAAATGCAAATACATTTCATATTTTGGTCTGAATACACAGTCTGTTATTTGTGATGAAAATTACAAATCATTGCTGGACAAGAGCTTACAGGTTTACAGTGAACTGAGGCAGAACAAAACTCATGAAGAAGGACATATGATTAACACTGGGGTTACTCAATACTCATATGTAGCATTAATCTCACATGGGAACAATTATATTAAAATAAAATTGCTCTAAATTCTTTTCTGTATGTTTGTTCAATTAATAGATTAGGGAACGCAAGCTATTCATCAGATCCTAGCACCAGCAAATCATTCACTGGAAATGACTTTTTAGGCATCTGTGCTTGGTTAAAACTAAACCTAAAACACATCAGTGTTTGAAACTTTATGTATGTCAAGCACACACCCTTCCAGTGCAATGTCTAACCTTATGACTCTTTAGAAGGGAACAAATATGGTGAGGATGCTTTAAAATTATTTAGGAAAGCCCAAGGGCTTTTGCAGTTTATATATGACTTTCTTTCCTCTTTTAATTACATCCTTCCGAGCTCGTGCTTTCAAATACAATTTACACAGATTAAGCCGGTGACATTTCACCTCCTCCACAGGATATGCCAAGATGTGGTGTAGTTTACTATGGCTGCAGTTACTTAAAGCAGTCGTGTAACAGTTTCAGCAAGAGCACAACAAAACACAGGGATTCTATCAGCTCAGGCAAGTCTTCCACAACTTCAAGGGTATCATAAGGCAACCCAACACAGACTTACCTCCTAATAAGTAAGCCAAGTTCCACTAATTTCAGCAGATCTTGATACCTCATTTTAAACCATCTCAGAACTTCTGGTTTTGACTGAGTATCATCAATTTCATTAGAAAAAAAATACTAGAGACAAATCACTAAAAATATTTCCTCTAACTCATCAGCCACGAACCTCCCTCCCTGATGGCTTGGAATTTCACGTGAGAACTGAGGAGCATCTCTCTCCCCAGCTAATGGCAGGGACTGAGCTGACAGGAGCTTTTTTGCAGGACTTTACGCATGTGACTGAGTATCAGTTAGGTGGGAATTATTTAAAAAGAGTCATAGCCCAGCAGCATAGGGCTGTGAACACATAATGGCTTTGAATGCCACGGAAAGACAGACAATGAAAAACAACAGAGCCACTGTGCAGACTGAAGTGGAGAAAAGGAGCACAGACCAAGGACAAAGATGAAAACCCGCTCCTCACAGAAAGTTGTCACGGAGCCATTTGCACGCTTGACTCTCAATTTGAAATTTGACTGTTCAATTTTTATCACATAAAAAGCTAATTGAGACAGTCAACTGTAGAACCAAAAGAAATCTAACCTGAAATCAGGGCAGGGCAGACATGTAGCACTGTAACCTTAAAAAAAAAAAAATTTAAAAAAAATTGCAAAACAGTTTATTGGGGTTTGGAGGGGTTTGTTTGTTTGTTTGTTTAAAAAATCTCTGCTATCCTTCTATTTTAATTCTTTGTCTTTTTTTATTGAAAATTAACCACACCTTGCATTAGAAGAATATTTTAGGTTTTCTAAGTTAGTTTCCAGCAACAGGCTGACTTTTTCATTGCTTAAAGGCCATCTTGTGACAACTAACAGTTTCAACACCCTTAAAAGATAAAAGCATGATTAGAAGGTTCATGCGAGACTGGGCTCAGCAATAAAATACTGATCCTTCTGAAGATGGCCATTAAACTAACAGCAAAAAAACTACCAGTGTGTAATACTACCTCTTCACTTTTATATTATTTTCTACATTTCAGTCAACAACACCCCTCTGATATTATTCATGATGCAGTCATTTTAATTCTCTGCGCAAGAGACTTGCATCAGGTTTTGGCATGTCCCTTTTGCACATTCATGGACTCTGTCAGCTAAGGAAAGTTGAAAGAGTTGGAAACACAGAAAAGCAAACACGAACTTATTAGACTTCAGATTAACTGCAGATTCCACCTGTGCAGTGGGTTCACGAAATAGAAATGAGCAACTGCACAACCAAGGCTGTAGAAGAGATTCTGTTACTTATATGTAGTCTGGTGGGCCATGCAGTAGGCTGGACAAGCAGCCTGCTTTTTTCCCACCACGGCAACCAACATCTTCTTCGAGCCATTGTGCATGCAAACATCACAAGGAACGGGTACATGTTCCAGGTGAAATAGCCCTGAGCATCTGCCAGAACAAGAACCTGTATGTACTAGAAAGCAAAGGCATCTTCTGCCCTCAGTTTCCAAATTGACTGCTTAGTACCACTCCACATGTACATATCTTTACACAACACTTGCACAAAGCTAAGAGAATGGCAATAATCAGTATTAATTTATTTATTACACAATCAAAATATCTCAAACACATGGTGCGCATCTGTTCAGTCATAATACTATTTAGAAGAACTCAAGTTTCCTTTAAAAAAAAAAAAAAAAAAAAAATCATTATTCATTACTACCAGGAAAACTGATGCCAGCACTAGAAAAAAAAGCAAAAACATCTGAGTGTCTGGTGATCACCAAACAATTTAATGTAATTGCTCAACAGTTCAAAAAGATAATATTTCTCTGGCTATAGTTTTAGAAGAAAATGTCAATAAATGCTTATTGCAGTCTCAATAGACTTTTACAGACTCCCTTAGCACAACAGAGAGAGGTGTCCCAACTCTGAGCTTCTCTGACAGCTGCTAAAGCTGTGAAAGTTATTTGGCTTCAACATGTTTCATTCCACTGAGAATAAAACTTTTAGAACTGGTCTTAACCCAGGTTCTGATTTGCTCCACTGTGCTGTGATCAAACGAAGGATACCTGGCTGTGCACACTGTCATTAGAAAATGTTAGACACAGGGTGCACTAAGTAGAGCCTTGCTTCAACTACTGACATGCAGTTGTGTTTCCACTTACTTTTTTCTTCCTAAAACTGCACATTTTTGTAGCATTCAACACTGACAGAGATGTTTTTCATGTTTTTCACAGCTGGGAGGACAAAGTTCCTCCAGTTCCTCCTTTAATTTTCAGGTTAGCTTTTTCAAAAGCCAATTACTGGCATGAGCATTCTGAGAATGCCATTATAAAGGCCTTGATCTCTGGCAGAAAGTATTCATAATAGCATGAACCCCATGCTAAGGCTCTTCTGAAAGGATCTCTCTGGATCTTAAAATTAAAGAGTTCAATTTGTCATTAAAATATCTACAACATCGGGAAAAGGGGGAAAGGGGGAAAAGGGGGAAGAGGGGGGAAAGGGGGGAAGGTCCCCCACAAACAATAACCTCTTTCATGTACAGATTTAAATGTAGGGATAGTAGCTTCCATCAAAGGCATTACATACTCTGCCATCTGAATGACCTGCCCAGTGTCAGTATTTTAAATCTAGTGCATCCTGACAGATCAAGGCTTTCCATTTTCTGTTACCTCTGCCTCTCATTGTAAGTTAAAGCAAGTACCTAGTTATTTAAAATACAGATATATGTACAGTTTGCATACTTGCATACACACAAATGCAAGCACATCAGTAGCATGGACCCAGACATGGAAGACCTTAAAACATGCGGAGAGAGTGTATCATGGTACAAGGAAGTGTGTGAAGAACTTCTACGTTAGTAGGTTATTAGGATGAATTTTTACCAGTGACAGAAAGCTGGTTTATCACATCTCTCAGCCACTTCAGATTCAGCAAATAAAACACTAAACATGCGTTTTTTTCAGAAAAAGAAGAAAAATTAAATTATACCTTCTGCTTACAGTTATCTTAATGAAGAAATGCCTAAGCTACTGAAGATTAATAGTTAGTATAGAAACAACTCTTATCTGTATAATAAAATCGCCAAAGTAATTCCAACTTTGCCTTGGACTTCCAAAATGCAAGATGTACACATATGGTTGAATTAGCTCAGTTACTCAGAGATCAGTGGAGTAATACCAAAGATAGATTTGGCCCATTATCTACCTGCACAGCACAAATGAATAATGCAAATGTGTATGCAAAGGACCATGAAGTATCTCAGCTTAGCAGTGCATTTAAAATGTATCACTAACTTTCAGCTTCTTGAAATATTTATCAACCGCAGGAGGTTCCACTGAGAGCACACTCTATTAGGAACTTCACTGAATTTTTATTTCTACACCTGACTCAGAGGACTTTAGAAAAGGAGGCTGGAATTAACTGCTGTAACAACTTCAGGTACTGCTCTGACACCACAGGCTTCACGAGCACTTCATGAGTGTTTCTAAGTCACTTTAATGTTCTTCCCACAGTTGAGACCAGCTGGGGCCTTTATGCAGCACATCTTAGGAGGGAGAGGAAGAAGATAGCCAGTTTCTGCACATGACTTCAGAAGCCACTAAAATTACATTGTCTGCAATTAGAAATCTACTGAAAGAATCCACAGTAATGAGCATGCTTTAAGACACCACAATCAACTGAAAAATACCACGTAACAAGCAGTCTTACTAAAATCAGTCTAGTTGATACAAACTAGTTAAAATGACTAGTTGGATCAAGTAGGAACAAGCTTGGATCAACTGCACACAGCACTTAAACTACTAAGCACTAGTCAAATATTAAATTTGTTTTACTAAACTCTTTTTGAAAAAAAATTTGATCTTGAAGTAATTACAGTAGTTCTATTGGTCTACTAAAGATGGGTACATCTGAAGAAAGATTTTTTTTTAAAGATGAATAGATTACCAGAAGAAGAAAAAAGGGAAAAAAACCCCTGAAACCCACACCACAAAGCCCCCCAGCACTTAGCTTAACATTGAGTAGTTACAACATTTTGATCTAGACAATCTCTTGTTTCCTATTTTAACTGATAAAAACGAACTATATCAGAAAAAAAGTTCCCTCAAAGTCATGAGTTTTATTCATTATGGACTTTGGGAGGATACATGTTTCTCCTTTGATCTCACAAATGCAGTCACCTAGTAAACAGTATTACTCCACAAAAACACATTCCTGCAGTGTTTTGAGTCAGGAATAATACAGAAAAACAATATGCTCTAAAAGCTTTGTTGCTGTTGTTGGTAGAGAGTACTAGACATAGGGAAGGGTGGTTTGTTTTTATATTTTATGTATTTCACTTAATTCAGCTAAAAGATCAAACCACTGAACTGTTACTTCAACAAGTACACAGACCTGTGTCAAAGAAGGATGTCGGGACTTTTTCCACACAACTTACTCTCACGTGAAATTCATTTATTTAATCCCTTGAATAGTCAGCCACATTTCCCTGGGACTTGGGCAGCACCAGATGAAACCAGCAGGTCATAACCATGCATTATTTTTACTATCTGTAATGAATTTCAAATTAGCTGACGCATTAAAAAAAAAATCTTCCTGAAAAGCTCAGCAAAGTCTGAAAGGCTCAATATAATTACAAAAAATGCAAATCCCGTTCTCACCTACTTAAAACTGTGATCGGAAAAGAGATATCACTACAGCTGATGTGGTACTTTACTGAGAACATTTTCTAGGGTGAAAGTACAAAGCAACAGGTCTGCAAACTCAAAAGCACGCATCTACAGAAATACATTTTTGCACAAGGAAGATCGGCTGGTTGAATTATTTTAACTCAGTGAAATTACTGATTTTCTTAAAGCTTTGCTTTAGACGGGTTGCATCAACAAATAACCGCGGTCAAATCAAGTGTTGCTGAATAAGAACACGAGGCATTTGGGGGAAATAAGGTACTGAAGAGTAACATTTACTTTTTTGCCTTTAATGTGAACTCTTAAAATCTGGCCAATTTTACTACCTTTTTACTCTTGGGTAAGAGACTTACAGCATTTTGAAGTCGAAAAACATCCGTAAGACATTCGAAGGTGACGTTTTAAAACAAGTCATAAACCTTTCTACGAAAGCTCCCATTCCATCTCACACAAGCGATCCATCTTTAAGGCTTTACCTTTTGTCGCCCACTTGTAAATTAATCTCCTGAATCACTTCAGCTGCGCCCTGGGAAGCCTCCTCACCGCCGAGCCGACTTTCCCTCCTCTCCGGAGCGGCAGCTCAAGCAGCTCTACTCTTTTTCTTTCTAATTCCCTCTCTCTTTCCTTTTAACACTTCCAGAAAGAAACTTGGAAACACCCGCGGCCGGCCATTCCCCGTGCGCGGGCGGAACGCGGCGGCAGCGGCGGCCGACAACAACAGCAGCCCGCGCCGCCGTGCGCTGAGGCGGGGCGGGGGCGGGGCGGGGGCGCGGCCGGGCCGCGGGCAGCGGCGGCAGCTGCCGGGCCGGGGGCGGCGCTCCGCGGGCACAAAGGGCGCCATGGCAACGGCGGGACGAGCCCCCCGCGGCCCCGTCACCGCCGGACCCGCCGCGGCGATCGCGACAGCGGCTCGGGGAAGCAGCCCTCGGCGACACGGGGCTGGGAGCCGGGCGGGGGCTGCGGCCCCTGGCCCTGCCACTGGCTCAGCCACGCGTTTTCAGCAATTTATGGGTTTTTTCCGCCAGAGTGCCGATCAATCTCCGCATATATGTATGGTCATTTAGGTTTTCTAATTGAGGGAAGTCGATAAGCTGCTACTGAACAAATTTGGGGGCTGGGCAATCACCAACCCTGTTAGGTTTAACAAGGGAAACTGCTGGATTCTGCATCTGGGACGGGGCAACCCTGGGTGAATGCACAGACTGGGGAACGAGAGGCTGGAAATCAGCGCCACGGAAAGGGACCTGGAGATCCTGGTCCATGGCAAGGGGAATCTGAGTCAGCAGTGCCCTGGCAGCCAGGAGGGCCAAGCATATCCTGGGGGGCATCAGGCACAGCATCGCCAGCTGGGCAAGGGAGGGGATTGTCCCACTCTGCTCTGCACTGGGGCAGCCTCACCTCGAGTGCTGGGGGCAGCTTTGGGTGCCACAATATAAAAAAGAAGTTAAGCTTGTACAGAGTATCCAAAGGAGAGCCATGAGGATGGTGAAAGGCCTTGAGGGAAAGCTGCATGAGGAGTGTATGAGGTCACTTGGTCTGTTCAGCCTGGAGGAGACTGAGGGGAAACCTCACCGCAGTTACAACTTCCTCACGAGGAGAAGAGGAAGGGTAAGCACTGATCTCTTCTCTGTGGTGACCAGTGACAGAACCCGAAGGAATGGCCTGAAGTTGTTTCATGGGAGGTTTAGGCTAGATATTAGAATAAGGTTCTTCACCCAGAGGGTGGTTGGGCACTGGAACAGCTCCCCAGGGAAGCAATCACAGCACCAGCCTGACAGAGTTCAAGAAGCGTTTGGACAATGCTCTCAGGCACAGGGTGTGATGTCTTGGGGCTGGCCTGTGCAGGGCCAGGGGTTGGTGTTCCTTGTGGGTCCTTTCCAGCTCAAGACATTCTATGATTCTATTCATAGCATAACTTCACACTGAATGAATTAAACTCCACATCAGTCTTACAGGTCTTATCAGTCTCTTACAATATGCAACATTGCATTTTGGGGCATATATTCTTTCTTTAAATTTTTCTTTTAAGCTTCTGCTTTGCAGACAGTACAACCTGAAGCTGTCAAACTTTTAAATACACAGTCATCTAGAAAATAAAACTTACTTACATTCAAATTTTTAGATACGTGCGAAGCAACAGGTGGCAAGGTCACAAGCTAAGGCATAAGTGCCTGGCCCAGCCTCCAGGAGGGACAACTCTGACCCTCCAAAGCATGTTGCTAGGAACAAATCTATGTACAGCATTCCTGCCGCTGAATGCAGCAAGACTGCGTGTGCACCCTGAACTCTGAGAGCTCTTGGGTCAAGGATCAAGATGCCAAAGGTGGAAATGAAGCTCAATCAATATTCATGACAAATTTCTACAACCCCAGGCAAGACCCCCATAGGGGTAGTTATGCTCATAAAAGATTGGTGTTGTTTTTCGGCATGGTGCAAATGTTAAAGTGGTTCAATTATTCTGCTGAAGTCAAAAAGATTTAACTTGCTCCTGAGAATTTCTTGCTAAACTGCCTTATTCAGTCCACGCATTTCCATTGGTCAACACCTCTGTGATCTGAACGCTGGTGGAAAACAACTGATCCATTATTTTGTATACAAAGATCCTGCCAGGAAAAATAGCCTTCCCTTTCACATAAATGTTAAGCTTCATAGTCAAATACTTTGTGTGAATAAACTTGTCAGCTTAGACTCCAAAATGAGTCCTTCCCAAGTTTTTTTATGCAATTTTTATACCCATTTTCATTTAAAAATAATTCCTTGCACACAGCCTTTGTTATTTGCTGCCAATATTTAGGTAAAAGGCTGCAGGACTGGACTAGAGGCTTGCATTTCAGCCTTTTAAAATTCCATATTCAATCCCGGTCTTAAAAAACCAGCTCCTTTCTACTTACAAAGAGCCACCCCTTTCTCTGAACCACAATGACCACGTTCTTAACATCCCCTATCATTAATATTTACCACTACTGATTGGGAGTCATAAAATTTCACTGCGCACTTCAGTAGCCTTCTCTCAAAATGTCACAGTGAAGCTGTGGTCAACTTTTACTTGATTCGACAGGACACAGCATACAACACTGAGGAAGGAAAAGCAGCATTTCAGGGTCTGAAGGGACAAAAAATAGCTGACTTGGCTTCTACCAATCTTCCCTGGGTTTATGTGCACTGCCTGGGGCAGACATAGGTGCAGGGGTTGCCCTCACTCCTCCCAAAAGGGAAGAGAGGTAAGAAACAGATAGGACCAAAGCAGGTTCAGAGGTTTAGAATCAGAAACTTATTTTAAACAACTGCCAAGGCCAATGAAATAAAAACAGTAACAACAACAACAATAATAATAATAATGGACACAATCAGCTACTTCTCCCAGCAACTTTTGGAAGGGGAAAATCCAACAGTTAATTGTATTTCTAAAATTTCAAGGAAGTAAAATGTTGCTGGGAGCAACGGATAAGTCCTTTATTTTAGCTCCTGAATGGCAAAGCTACCAGCTTCCTTGTAACTCTGCCAAGCTGTAAGTGTCATTTAAGGAGAGCAATACAACAGTTTATTGTTGTTCTTCAGTGCTGCTTAAGATGTAGAAAAAAGACTGTTTATGATACATTAAAGGTCACAAATAAATAGTAATTTAATAGGAAAAAAATCTACTCCACAGGCAAGAATATCTCAAAGGGATAGCTAATTACATAGCAGCCTGAGATGTTCTCTTTCATTAAAATGCTGTGAATGACCATCCTGTTTCATCTCAATGAGCTAATATGCATCACCACCTCAGGAAAGCTCTGTTGAAAAAATAAGAAAACAGGTACTATAAAGTCTACTGCAGCAGTGCACAATACACATGCAATTTTGCAGTATATTTAAGAGAGAAATTTAACCTATCAATACAATTGAAACGGATTTCACTCTCATTGCCAAAATCAATGACTGGTATTAAAATGGATTGCCACATATTCATGAAAGAGTTGTTCAATCATTTGACATTTGTGCAGATTGCTATCTTTATATAAAGGGATCCTATCTCTCATAAAACTGATTGACGAAAGTGGAGGAAAACTATTTCCATTTCAAACCCATATACTGTTCCCAGATAAGGGTAGAATACCTACCTTTTCTGAATCACAGAAATTCCTACACACTTAAAATTGATCAACTCCTTAAGTGCTCTGTTAGTATTTGATTCATTGAAGCTGTGCAAACTTTGAGAGTTTGAGCAGAGAGAAACAGAAAGAAACCCTATAATGTATTCCTGAACTACGGGAATAAAAGGAAAACTGCCTTTCAGTTGGAATGCTGAGAAAGGAGATAAAGTGTGTGATTTTTCTTTCATTCATGCAGCACACGAACGGTTATCTCTGAACCACAATTCAGTGTTTTTATGCTAACATCCACACCTCACTTTAATCTACACAAATGCACATTCCCATTCTTTTAACATTGGCTCATCAAGAATCATTTAAAACATCTCCAAACATCAAGAGTGTAGTACCTAGGTGAATTAATTGTAATTTGAATGGAAAACATCAGTACTGAAATCTATGTTTTCAGAAAAGATAAATCTGTAAACATTTCAAAGCAGTTGTATGAAAGCCAGAGTCAAGGGTTAGCTTGGGCTACTCTTACATGTGTGTAATGAGCCAACAGGACCCATGCACAGGATAAACCACTGTACCAACCAGAAATGAGATTATTTCATTTAAATGAAATAAAGTAAATAAAGATATTTACTGAAGTAGTTTCTGTACCGAGTTTTGGTAGGTATTTTTCCTCCTAAACCCTTTCAAAGGGACACTTTGCTGTTTTTCTGCTTGACAATCCATGCATATGCAGACAGAGATTATTCCAGAGTCTTTCCTTTCTCTCTAGTAACATTTTCTGGTCTGGGACACTAAGTTACTGTGAAATAGTCCTGCAAGTACTGTGAAACTTCAGATGTTTTTCAGAAGCTCAGGCCTCTGTCACAATCTCTTACTATATTTTACTCATGTTTCTCTCTTGATTTGATAATCCTGTGGGGATGACCACTCTAAGAGTAAGTAAGGGGTTTGTGTGGTACTGGGCATGGTGGCTCTGCAGATCCCTACAATTTTTTTTCCATGACATATTAAGCTCAGGCAAATTGAATAAACAGGATTTTTTTTTCTTGCATAATGAATGAAGAAAGCTTTTTTCAGGGTCTGAACAGACAGTAAGAGATAGCGCTTATTTCCACCAACTTTTGTTCTTTATATTCTGTAACACTAATGAATAGCAGAATTATTTTAAAATAATATTACAGGCCACAGAGTCTTTAAGACTTAACTCTGTTTCCCTGATTGGGGGAATAACCAATTCAGTAACAGTAAGCAAGAAGAGGACATGCCTATTTTCTAACTAGCTTAGTTGAAAGAACTACTAAGACATTTCCTACTACTTTGTATCATCTTTGTAAGTATTGTTACATGTTTTTAACACGTAGCAAGAACTTTGCAGAATGTGAGCCACTTTTAAGTCACACAGTAGAAAGCAAAACAATTTCAGAAGGCATGCTGAAGATAATCCCAGTTTCTTGGAGAGAACATGAATGTCTGCAAGATCACCTGGCCTATGCAGAGCCTTGTTACAGAAAGCTGCTCTGAGCACTGTATTAGAGAAGTGGGATGGGACAAAAAAAGGCAAAAAAGAAGTAGGTTATTCCAGACAGTGCAATCTGCCTATTTTTTCTGTTGATGATTTAAACACCATCAGAACCATGGGATCTGATAGATAACCTTAGTCTCAAGAAACCCACACCACCCACATCTCATAGGCAAAGCTTAATGGTCAGTGCTGTTCTGTACTACTTAGTACTCCTTACTGTTGTAAAGATATAATGCAAGCATAAAAACAGGACACAGAAGCCATGACGCTGGGGAATTTTTTCCCCTTGTTTTCAAATCTTGGTTGTTGACTTATGCAGCAAAAATAGGAGAAATTGAAGAAATTCTCCCTCAAAAGAATATTCTGTTTCTACAATCTATGTGCATTTATGGCTATATTGCAATGAGCACAAATGAGACCGGTTTGCAGCCTGTAATTTACTTACAATATTTCATCTTGAACATCTATAGCTAAAACAGAAGAAAATTGGTGCACTGGTAGGCATTACTCCTAGTTAAGTCATCCAGAAGAGCTTCACTGCCTGTTCACAACATGAGAAAAATCTACTAGATGCCCAACGATGCAGAATACAATGCATTAGGATAAGGAGAAAGAATCATAGAATTGTAGAGTAGTTTTGGTTGGAAGTGACCTTGAAGATCATGTAGTTTCAACCCTCCCCTCCATGGGCAGGAACACCTTCCACTAGACCAGGCTGCACAGTGACCCATCCATGCTGGACTTTGAACACTTCCAGAGATGGGCCATCCACAATCTCTCTGGGCAACCTGTTCCAGTGCCTCACCGCCCAAACTGTAAAGAACTTCTTCCTCATCTCTAACCTAAACCTGCCATCCTTCAGCTTAGGGCCATTCCCCCTTGTCCTGTCACTACATGCCCTTGTAACAAGTCCCTCTCTTGCTTTCCTGTAGGCCTCCTTTAGGTACTGGAAGGTGCTCTAAGGTCTTCCTGAAGCCTTATCTTCTGCAGGCTGAACAGCCCCGCTCTCTCTCAGTCTGTCTTCATATGAGAGGTGCTACAGCCCTCTGAGCATCTTTGTGGCCTTCCTCTTGACTCAATCTAACAGGTCCCTGTCTTTGTTTGGGACTCCACAGCTGGATGCAGCACTCCAGGTCGGGTCTCACAAGAGCAGACCAGACAGGCAGAATCACCTCCATTGATCTTCTGGTCCTGCTTCCTTTGATGCATCTCAGGATACAGTTGGCCTTCTGGGCTGCAAGTGCATATTGTCAACTCATGTCAAGCTTCTTGTCCACCAATACCCCCAAGTACTTCTCAACAGGGCTACTCTCAATCCATTCTCCACCCAGTCTATATTTATGTGTGGGATTGCCCTGACTCAAGTGCAGCACCTCACACTTGGCCTTGGTGAACTTCATGAGGTTTGCAAAGGTCCACCTCTCAGGTTTGTCCAGGTCCTGCTGGATGGTATCCCTTCTTTCTGTTGTGTTGATCACATCACTCAGCTTGGTGTCATCTGCAAACCTGCTAAGGGTGAGCTCTGTCCCAGTGTCCATGTTGCCAACAAAGATGCTGAACATCACCAGTCCCAATACCAATCACTGAGGAATACCACTTGTCACCAGTCTCCTCTTGGAGTACCAATTCACTTCCCTCACACCAACAAGTTGTTAGTAAAGATTTCCTGATCAGCATCTGATCTTTCAAATTTGATGCCAGTTCAGAGTTTGAGTTCAAATCCTTCTAGGACAACAGTAACAAATGTAGGGAGGGAAGGTGCTGCTGTTAAATGTGCATTCTTATTACACCTCACCTCAACAGTACAGAATCCTGGAAAACCAAATTAGTGAGAGGATGTGCTCAACTGTATAAACTCTTGGACAACTGGGTAATGTGTGCTATTTTCATTTGAATTATAAGATCTTTTTTAGTTAAAAATTATTGTTTGAATAGAGGAATCCTCAAAAGTTGCTGTATTTAACTGCAAAGAAAGTCTAAGGGTGTATTGGAAAAAGATTAAATCAATATTGGAACTAACAAATGAAATGTGAAAATGTGTTATTACAGCCATGTGCTCCATTGCTGGTGTGGTGATCAGTGGCAGAAATGATTCATCACCACAACACAAAACGAGGTCTGTAACGCAGTTTCACTTGTTTCATCTTGTATGATGTATACAAGCATCAAGAAAGTTCAACATCTGTGATGCTGAAGCTTTGTAATAGTCAAACATTATGATGGGTTTTCTATCAAACTAAAAAGAGTTCAAGACTCAATAGTTTGAATGCACAGAACAAGGGCACAGCAGCAGTGTGTGTCATATAGTCTTACACAGTGTCACTTCTTCAGCCTCCAAGTCACTTTGAACAAGTAGAAGGCTTTTAAAATCTGACTTTGTGTCACAAGGCAAAGAAGAAATATATCCTTTTATCTGGGAATTCATGTCTGACCAGAAATAAAGACTTGCTGCTCACAACAGGTTGTTTTTCTTCTCTTTCTGAATATAAAAATACAGTACGGGTCTGGTAGCATGAGGCTGCTTTCTGCTCCCAAAAAGATCTTGAAAATGAAACTACACATTTGGAGAATGAAGATTTGGATTTTCAAGCAAACCAGGATATAAACAGGTCAGGAGCTAGTAGTCAAAGTAACAACACAACAGAAATCCATAAAGGGAGTGGTGAATATTGACAAACATGCTTTTCATTAGAAAAGACTTTTTGCATCAATTTTTGAATTAAGAAAATCAATCAGAAGTGAAGATATACTTGACAGCAGCATCGGGAAGCAGCAGAAGTTCAACAGAGAGAAGCAGTGCAATCAATTTGACCTTTTGTAAGACACTTCACCAACTCCACAGAAACTGGGTATTAAGCAAATAGCCATAAAATAGGTTGAATTATTTAGCAAGTGTGGGACTTCTAAAACAACCTAGGCCATGACCTACCTGTGTCAGCAAATCCAACTGCACTGGAAAACTGTGTCTCCCAGGATGCAGCCATGGTTTGATGGGAGAGCAAGAATAAGGAGAAGTTCTTCAGGACAGAAAAGCCAAAGTCTGCATTCAATTCAATTAGCTAGCTGATATAACTAAAATTTTAGAGGGAAAGACAAAAGTGTTTTTAAAGTAAAACCTATGGGAGAAAAAATTGGGGGAGGGTGTGAGTGAGCATAAAAGATGTTTCAGGCTTCTCTACTGATAGTGACAAAACTCCATTTTTTAAAAATTACTGTATGGTGCTGACTTTTTTTCCATGTATATTTAAAATGGACATTATAAAATCATTGGGCACAGACATAATAATGTTAGCAATGCCTCTTTTTTCATGCAAAATTTCTTTGACAGCTTGGCATATAGTTAATCACTTTTTAAAAACTGAATGCACACCAATGCAGTGGACCTAGTTTTTTAATCTGTCAGCCATAATTTGTCATGAACAAACTTTAAAAAACTGATTAAATACTTCACTTTTTTTCCTCAAGCTTGTGCCTTGGCAATGGGCTGAAGAAAATGTGTATTTCCAGTGAGATTAATGAGTAATTATTGGTTGAGATTAAACTGCTATATAGATTTAATGGATTTCTGTTTTGGCTGTAGAAGTACTCAGAATAAACTGATGAATGATTGCTGCAAATGAAAACAACTTAACTTGATCAGAAGGGAGTTGTGGAGGCTGAGGGATAAAAAGAGAACAGAAAAAGCTGGGAGTGAATCTGATGTTCAGAAAGGTGTATGAGACTCCAATACTAACAGGAGAGAGAGAGAGGCACCTGTTAATGACCACACCCACCATTCCTTTTGAGGTGACAGGCACATTAACCCTCACTTGCTACAGCAGTCATATCAGGTACAAAATAAATCTATCTCAGGGAATTCTTTTGGACAGTCATGACTGCTTGGCTGCTGGGGTTTCAGTTTAAGTTTTTAGTCAGATAAGGATAGAGGTGTGGTTTTGGTTTGGTTTGGGTGTTTGGGTTTTTTCCTCCTAAAAGCACACAGTACATCTGTTTCATAAGTTTTATTATGGATATAATCATTTTGTAGAACAGGAAGTTCTGAAGTATGGTTACATATTATCATAGCAAATACTAAAGGCCTCACATTCTACCTGTAGAATATTTGCTGCAAAAACCAAGTAACAATGTTATTTGCACCCAAGAGAAAGCAACTTGGACAATGATTAACAGACCAATTAAGTTATTTAAACTTCTGCTAACATTGTCCAGTCAATAATGCATTCACTCTAATAACAATGTTACATTTAAATAACGTTCTTTTCACACTTTGTCTTCACTCTGCAGCTCCGTCTTTTTCTTCCTCTCTTCTCAATCACTCCCTTATTCTTTCACTTTGCTCACTTACCTCTCCTTACAGTAAATCCAGTTCCCTTAAGGAAAAACAAAAATCCCATCAACACTCAAGCACACTATTCCCTCTGTTGGCATGTTATCTCTCTGCCTGTGTCCTCAAACAAATGCAACAGTATTTTGTGAAGAAATAACACCTACTACCCTTTCTGCACACACTATTGGAAACTGTGTTGCTAGTTCCTTGTAGTACAGTAAGCGTGAACCACAGCGATATATTTTTTTAAATCCAGATTGCAAGTTGCCTCTTTCCACTTCAAAATATACCATGAGGCAATTAGCACCCCAAAAACACCAGTGTCCCCAAAACACCCAACTATTTCAATTCAGCCCGGAAGCCAGACCTACTATTTCCTGTGCAGCACCAACAGGCTGCAGTGCCAGACCTTCACTGCCCACCGAGGGCACACACCCCTGCCCAAGAGTGCAGGGGCTGAATTCCAGCTCTGCTTTTAGCATATGGTGCTGGCTCCAGTGGCCATCAGAGAGCAGCAGGGCTGAGCTGTACCCGGGGCAGGGAGAGGCGTGCCTCCAGCATGGGCAGGGCAGTGTCCTCCCCAAGCAGGGTGCTGTCCTACAGCACCTCTTTTATTCTTTAAGGGTGACAATACACATAACTGCCTACAACATCCTTCACCCCACCTTTATGTGCCCAAGAAGCCACAAGTAACTTTGATCTAGTGGATCAGTATTTTTCTGTGCACAGAGTGCTCCGCCACAATATTTTCTTCTCCCTCTTCAGAGATGCCAAGAGATTTTGGTCACTGCCTCTTCCCATGCTGTGATGCAAATTTATTGTCTCCTTTCTTTTTATGGCAACACACTGTGCAAGAGTTTCTGCTTGTGTCTTGGCCCATGCTGAGCTGTCAGCCTTTACACCTTGCCCACGAGTGTTAAATTCAAAATCTGTTTCTCAGCTTTTCAAGTAGCTGCCCTCACGTGATATAAAAGCTACCAGTAAACCAAGCTGATACACTGGGTAGAAAACATTAGTGGAAACTACCGAGAGGCTGTTTGGTCTAAGAACTTATATTTATGAGATGACATTATCTCTATAAACTGGAAGATTAAAAGTTACATTGTGTGACCTACATTCAAACTCCCTACATTCAAAGTATCTGCTGGGAGTGGGCACAGAAAGGTAGCAACACATTTCTCAGGATGTCTTACTAGAGTAAGGAATTTAACCCTCCTAATAAGAACCTTTTCGCACTGTATACATTTACAAGAAGAATGGCTAAAGTCTTCCCTAACTTATGCCACCTGAAACAACTCTGAAATAGCTGACAACACCATGTCTCAGGGAAGACTGTCTCCTTCCCTTGGCCTCCAGAGGAAAAGGGTTGTCTTTTGGGTGTGTTCATAAACTGGTGGATAGGGCTTAATTACTGTAAATGAAGTTGCTTTTATGCTTTGCTAGTTACAGACAGAATTTCTCCCAGCTAGGACGTTATGGAGATTACAACCAGGGGCATGACAGAGAACAGGGGCTTTCTGAATGAATACAAGCAATTTTATCTGCCTAAAAGAATCTTGAGACCTATTCTGCAGGCATTTGTGTAAATTACCTTTGAAATTTCCTTCATGATGAGGAAGGTGATGCCTACTGCACATTTCTAAACTAAAAAAATCTTAACTGCACAGGCATATGCTGGGTTTCTTCCACTTACAGACTGGTTTGTGCTCCCTGTGACCTAGGGAGAGCAGTTCTGCTCAGTCACACGCAGACATACCCTATACCTGTCAGCTGGAGCTGTTTTGGAGGACAAAAGAAGAACTGATTCTAATAGACCTGCATAGCTTAGACAGCATCCAATTTGGCCTTTACTTATTCTAACAATAAAAATAAATGCAAATAAATGCAGAATCATGGAAGGAAGTAATACTTGTTCATGTTGAAAGCTCTGAAACACGTAAATGTTTATGCAACACTGGGATGCAGACATAGCTGCCATACACATCCCAGAAGTAAATATATGAGCAGAAAGTGTTGCACCCATTTAAATAAGCTTTTCCATACTTGAAATCTTTATGCAAAGGATACCGAGAGATTAATCTGCTTAGAACTTATAGGATATTATATTACTTATAGCTGTAGGTAGTACAGCCTTCTAGCAGGTAATATGTGACAACCACCATTCTTAGAGACTGCATTAATACCGTAAGACGTACCAAAATAAGAATCAAAAAGTTGTGGTTTTTTAATGAAAAGGTTTTTCTCATATTCACTAAAACAAATAGACTTATCAAGCATCTAGAACTCAAGCAGATGCAAGTACGTGATAATCATAACTGATAATCATGTCCACCTTTCTGCTCCTTCATCTTACTGAGAACAATGAGAAAATGAGGAATGGTTCAGTAAAAAAACAAGTCTTTTGCCAGCTGCTTAGCACTAAGTAGTGAAATAAAGTCAGTCTGGAGATTAATTCACACTACTTCATAAGCCTAAACCAAATTATTTAGCCTGTGGGAAGACAATTGAAAGCAGTAAGGAGAGCGTAGAGCCCAGTGAGGCTATTTCCCCTGCTCCCACAGCCTGGGGGGATATTCCCTGTTAGCATTACGGCAGGAAATCATGAACAAGTGCCTGTGGAGGTGCACTCATGGGTAGTCTTTCACTGAACAGGACAAGGGCTTGGAAACACCATTTTAGCAGTCAGCTTTATTCCTTATACCGCTCATCAATTCACAAGCAGCATTTTTTTGGGGGTACATCATGGCTTTGAAACATTCTGGAACCTTGGTATTAAAGACTGTGGAGAATCACAGAGGAAAACATGAGCGAGTAAATCTCAGTCATTCAGAAGGGCAAGGCCTTTTCTGGGGTGTTTGTCTCTTGTTGACAGCTGGTACTGTTAATGAAGCCAAGAGGCGGTGAAGAGGTAGGAAGCATTTAGCACTGAACACAAGGCTTGTTGCAGAAAGTGTTTGCTTGCTTGGTTTTTCTTGACTCTCTGCAACCTAACATTTTGAAGCTATTTTTCTTATTCTGCCTTTTCCAGTTTCTTTTCCCCATCTCTCCCAGCTTTTGCTGTTATTTATTGGAGTCTCTCTCTAATTATTTTCCTCCATGCTAAAGTAAGGGCAACGGTGCTTTTCCTTCACTTAAATTTAAAATTGTATGAAGTTCACATGGAAAATAAGAGAGTTACCATGCAGTATTTTTTCCTTTTAATTAAGATAACTACTTCACAAACCTACTAAATTCTATTTCACCTAAAAATGGCAGGTAATTTTTTAATTCAGGATTTGCATAAAACAGAGAAACTACAAGCCTCGTACTGAGTGTTTAATTAAGGAAAAATTGATATGGCCTAGAAGACACGAAAAATTATCTGTACCCCAGACATTTTGTCATCTGCTGCTCTATCACTGGAGATATAAGCATCAAATACCTTCGTAATTTCTTCTATGAGGAAGATGCTTTCATGTAGCTAAGTGAAATATCCAAGACAAAAAAAACCCCCAAACATAGAAAGTACCATGTGCCAATTGTGTCATATCTTTCACAATGTGAAGATATTTTTAATTTGATAAACTTACCATGATTAAACTCATAAATTAGCTGCTGGCTGTATTGAGCAATTAAGAGTCACTAAGGAACTGTTTAAATGTTGACATTATTACATGGCCTTATAATATGCATGACTTGTAGACTTAGAGAAAATGTATGAGTGTTTTTTATCAGATCAAAATACACTGACTTTTCTGGAAAAATACATTTTAGAAATGGGAATATGTTCATAAGTCCAGATCATCCCTGTACATTAAGAATTAATACTTTGTTATTGAAAACTGAAACAAATCAGAGTTGCACTTATGGCCTAAAGAGAATACTGGAATAGAAAAATACAAAATTATATGAAGATAAAGGTAGCAATAACAAGAACTGTGTATCAGCTTGGAGCATAATAAAAAAAAAAAGGAATTTACATAAGAAATTTTAAAGTACAAACAATAACACTTCCTTTCCATTCCACCATAATTTTATATATTTATAACCAAATGTGTGAAAAATACACACACAGAATAGAATACTTTATGTGAAACTGTATCAATGCAAGAGAAGTTAGGACTAAACCACTGTGTAGAAGATAAGGAAATTTCACTTTTTGCTCTGTTATCCAAAGTAATTTACTGTCCAAACACAAAATGTCCATGGTGGCTTGGTGTCACTATAGGCACTAGGAAGTACTAACATAGTTTCATTGTTTCAGCTGATACCACTAGTGCTACTCACACATATTTGTACAGTTCAAAAGTTAGATATCATGGCTAGGAAGAGTTACATACCCCCTTGCAGTTACACTAAAACAATTAAAACTTTAATTCTTTCAGTGAGAAGGAATTTGGAATGAAATTATAAAATGCCAGTTAAGAAAAATAAAGGCAATAATACCATTAAAATAGCACACAATGTTTTCAACTTTGTTAAACACTATCAAAATAATTACAGCACAGTACATGTATTATTTTAAAAACGGCTGAGATACTCTGAGACATAGTACTATGAGAATATGATATATGCCATGTCAGGCTTTGTCTGTTAGAAACAAAATGTTTAATTTTTAAAAGAAAGCTTTAGCAGTGTAATAGCCTTATAGATTGTATGTTTTGCAGCAGCATTCAACCAAAATGGGACTACCATGCATTGCATTTGAAACCTATTTTGTGGAAGGTTTTTGAAACCAACAAACCAGAAAATCTGTTGTTTGATAAAGGAATAAAGCTTTACTAGAGTATTAAACCCCCCCAAATGGTAGGTATTTGAGACTTGCTCTTGGAAAGAAGGATAGCAAAGAATCAAAACCCCGTTGTGTATATCTCTTGCATAGGAAATCTGTTGCCTGAAGTCCAATGATATGAAACAAATATTAAGAAAGGAAAATGTATTTGTATGATGGAAACAATATTCAAGCCAACATCAAAAGAAAAATGTACTCTGAGGCAATTATTTCCTGAAAAAATTAATCTTTCCTTTCTTCCCTCCTTTTCCTCTCACAGACTGACCTCAATGCTGTGAAAACTCTCACTCTCTCCAAAACAAACATTACAGTACAGTTCCTCCATACTTACAGGATCAATGCTGCTAGAAGAAATGAAGTGCTTGGAAAAACTACAGTAGATGAGCAAAGTCAAAAATTTGTCCTCCACGAGATAAATTTATATATTTGTACCTCAATCTTGTCTTTTTTTATTTTGGAGGCTCTTTGAACCGCTGGTGTGCAATCTATACATGCAAATCTGTCTGAGAAGGTGAAATCCAGAAGGGTGGTAGCACATGGCCATTCACCTCATTTGCACAATGTTTTACTGAATCACAGACTCACAGAATCAACTATGTTGGAAAAGATCTTTGAGATCATCAAGTGTAACCGATGACTTAGCACCACCATTTCAACTAGACCATGGCACTGAGTGCCACATCCAGTCTTTCCTTAAACACCTCCAGGGACAGTGACTCTACCACTTTCCTGGGCAGCCCATTCCAGTATCAAATCACCATTTCTGTGAAGAACTTCTTCCTAACTAAACCTCCCCTGGCACAGCTTAAGACTCTGTCCTCCTATCCTACTGCTAGTTGCCTGGGAAAAGATACTGACCTTCACCTGGCTACATCCTAATTTCAGGGAGTTGTAGAGAGTGATAAGGTCTTCCCTGAGCCTCCTTTTCCCCAGGCTAAACAACCCCAGGTCCCACAGCCACTCCCTACAGGATTTGTCTTCCAGACCCTTCACTAGCCTTGCTGCCGTTCTCTGGACATATTCAAGCATCTCAGCATCCTTCCCAAGCTGGGGGGGCCCAGAACTGGACACAGTACTCAAGGGGGGGCCTCACCTGAGTGCTGAGTACAGGAGTACAGTCACTGTCCTGGTCCTGCTGGCCACACTGTTTCTGGTACTTGGCCTTCTTGTCCATGTGGGCACAGCTGGCTCATGTTCAGCTGACTGTCAATCAGCACCTCCAGGTCCTTTTCCACTGGGCAGTTTTCCATCCACTCTGTCTGCAGCCTGTAGCATGGCAGGGGGTTGTTGTGGCCAAAGTGCTGGACCTGGCACTTGGTCTTGTTGAACCTCTTATTGTTGGATTCGGCCCATCTATGCAGCCTACGCAGGTTCCTCTGCAGAGCTCTCCTATCCTCCAGCAAATTGACACTCCCCCCTTCTTGGTGTCATCTGCAAATTTGCTAATGGTAGACTCAATCCCCTCATCTAGATCATCAATAAAAGTAATAAACATGACTGGCTCCAACCCAGATCCCTGGGACACCACTGGTGACCGGCCACCAACTGGATGTGGCACCATTCATCACCACTCTCTGGACCTGGCCATCCAGCGAGGAGTGCACCTGTCCAAGCCATGGGCTGCCAGCTTTTCCAGGTGTATGCTATGGGAGATGGTGTCAAAGGCTTTGCTGAAGTCCAGGTAGAAAACATCCACAGCCTTCCCCTCACCCACCAGGTGGGTCACCTGGTCATAAAAGGAGATCAGGTCAGTCAGGCAGGACCTGCCCCTCCTAAATCCATGCTGGCAGGGTCTGACCCCCTGGCCATCCTGTAGGTGTTGTGTGATGGCACTCAAGATGTTCAAGTTATGCATGAAAGACTGAGATCGTAGCATAGACTAAGGAAACTGGAAAAATCTAAGAAGTTCTTTGAATTCCATAAATAAAAAGCATTTTCTGAGTGATATGGTGATAAGTCCTATGCTGAATCAAGGCCTCTGGCCTTTATCAACTCATGTAACATGAAAGCCATTAACAATTTAATTCCAGGTTTAAAGATAAATTTAAAAATTAAAATAGTTAACTCATTACCTTGCAAAATTTTATTTCTTTTTATTTCATCCATTACTTTGGCTTAATGCTGTTGTTTTCCATCTTACCTAAGACAGAACAGGAAAACTTGCAATATGGACTTTTCATCGCTGTACTAATCTCCAGAGTCCTGCTCTAGTGTCAGCCTGACTTCTCTGTACTTTAATGTAATGTTGCTTTGACTTACAAAGGTGAATAACACTGGGACAGACTCCTTTGTGCAGTTTCTGCTGACTTTTTTTGCTTGGTTATTATATTTACAGTTGAAGATGGAAAGTAACACATTATTAATGTTGATGATGCTCCCAATTGGCATTGCGAGGTTTATGACTGGGGATGCCGAGCTAATTTGGACAAAGAGATTGACAGCAAAAAGATAGTGATGCATGTACTAATCACAGAAACCAAGGGCCACACTGCCTCAAAGGCTAATTTTGCTTCCCAGCATGTCTCAGAACATTTCACTGCACAGGGTCACATAAAGAAATAGTACAGCACTGGGACCATCCCTGATGTAACTCAGCACCCCTTTGTTTTCCCCCAGAAAGGTTCTGCTTTGTGTTTTAGGAGAATCAGGATGCAGCTGAGGGAAAGAAAAAACATCTGAGACAATGTTCTATCCCTCCATCTTCTTCAGCAGCATACACGGGAGTAGAGAGCCTTGTGATGCTGTTGCTCAATGCTGCAAGACATTGCAACCTTCAGAACTGTCACAAGACCTAGAACAGGCTAGATAGACAAAATTAAAGGCAAAGGCCATTTAGGCTAATATCTCCAGAATCCAGTCCCCAATTTCTGTATTCAGCTGAGGTCAGATGAAGGATTTTAATTATTTGCCATAAGAATTACTAAAACTACTGTAACACTGTGAAAATAATCAGAAAGTCATTGAGTACTGCTTCTTCAGAAGCACGAGTACACTGGATTCAAAACACTTTTTCTGTATAGTCCCTCTAGTATTTACTCTTGGTGCCATCTATAGGTAGCCCTTACTGTAAAACATTAGTCCCTTAAGACAGTGAAATGTGTTATGATCACTGATACGTTTTTTCCTACTACAGAAGCTGTTAGCCTCTTAGTAAGCAGAATTAAAATTTCAGTTGTTTTTAAATCACATCTAAGCATGATTTATCTAAACTCAAGACTCCAACTCATCTTCATTTCTTCGCATTTTTAGAATTCCCTCAAATAGCCACTGAATGTCTGAAAATTGAGATTGTGTTATGAGCAGAAAGTCCAGACAAAAATCTCCGTCTAGAATAGCTATAAAAGCTGAAAAACAATTTCTTCAGTCAGCATACGGTACAGATGTAGGATTTTGTGAAAGCATTGTTACACGGATATGAAAACATAACTATTTTGGAGTCATAGCTAGAAAAGCAAAAGAAAACCTTCTAATACCCCCTTGCAAAATTCTTACACAGAAAAAAACCTCATCCTCCTCTGCCCCAGCAAAAGGAAAAGGGGAAAATGCTTTATTAGTAGGCCATGAAGAAAGGATACTAGGAAAAGAACTTTAATATATGCAATATTATTGCACTTATTTATGATGTAGTGTGTTTTGCTTGTCTTGCACACATGTACCATCATGATGATTTAGTTCTTCTATGATGCAGGAGAGAAGAAATCTATTCTTGCAGTCAAAATGCAAAATCTGTATTTGCCATAAGCTAAAACAAACAAACAAAAAAACTGTCCATGTGCATTTGGTGTGTAGCAGACTTCAGTCTGTTTTATTAAATCTAAAACCCTTAAAGGTGAAACTAATAACCAAATCCATGGCACTTCCCCATGTTCAGCTCAGGATCAAGCTTGGTTTTGGTCTCTCAGTTAAACTGGAATACTTTTTACAAACCACGAGGTTATAACTCAAAACAATTTTGAGTTGTAACCTTTAGAAATTGCCTAATTTAAATTATTACCGGGAAGAAATAATCTGAAAAGCTTTAGCTGTAGTATATAAAAAGGGTCTACATGAGAAGGAAAGCCTCTTTAGTTGGCAGTTCAAGAAGGCTCAGGAGAAGAAAAGTAAAAGAAATTGAGAAATAAGATGTAAAACTTAAACAATAAAGGAAATAAAATGTTGGAGTAACTTTCCAGCATTGTACTGGATTATGCATCACTTCCTATTTTTAGACTGACTCTCTTTCTAAAATGATTCAATAGATCAGACACAGCTTTTGAAACAAATACTAGGATTGTTGGCTGAAATCTTATGGCCTACAAAGTATATCATGTATTATCAGAATGGCCCCCTTTAACCTTACAATGTATGAAATAAAAATCTGAATGGATGACAGCAGAGACAGCAAATGAAGACATTGTTCATAATCATAAATACAAATCTTTTTAACCTCATTTTACACCTTTAGACGGTATATCAGCCTTAGATTGTGAGTATACTCAATTATTGCATGTGCTCTGAAATATATTGATGTAAAAAGTAGTTTTTTCATTGAAATGTACAAACAACTGCTTTCAAACAGAAATCATTTAAGATGTGATAGAAGTAGAAAGACAAAAAAAACCTTTAAAAAAAAAAGAAAATAAAGGATTTTAATATTCCCACAAAAAGAATTCTTAACTGATGTGTTCTTTTATATCATAGCAAACAATAAATAACTTCAGTGTCTCATTATTAGAGTTGTAATGTATTTTCAAAAGATAGGCAAAGGTACAAGACATTATTTTTCCACATGTGATATAGTGTCTGCAGTGAATTGTTATATTTACACAGTGAATGACAAGTCCCTACCAACATTTACTTGGCTTCAATAAGCTCTGTCAAGTACCTTCCCTTAACATCCTTCCTACCTACCATCTATTTCCTGTTTTATACTTACCCTGGAGTCCAGATCATTTAATTAGCCAATAAACGCTCTCAGGAAAAGGTTTGCCTGATGCTTTTTTGACTGTTCAACTGCATGTTATAAACTGATTACTTGTTGCCCAGTGATGCAAACTGATTACCTGAGTTAAAACCCTTGATTAAATAGCCATTCATTAAACTCACAGTTAAATAGAACACATGATATTTTGTAATTAAAACAAATTGTTGTACACAATATCTTTTAATTCAATGGATTTATATGACCTGTTAACAGTATATGAAGCTCGAATACAAAAGAAGCACTGTGACTGAAGTGAAAAAAGGCATATACCATATGCTTCAAATTGGAAATAACTATATAGCAAGAAATAGTTATTATTTATAATAGCTTTTATCATTTTGTATCACATTTAAACTAGCTCACAATTATCTCACTCACTGGGGCCACTTTTGAATACCCGTGCATATACTATGCATTTTCCATGAGGTGATTGCTGCTCTCTAAATAGAACATTTGACTGGTGCTGCCATCTACTATGATTAGAATACAACAATTCAGGTTTTCTTTAGCAGACTATAAATAAGCACAAAATCATTCCAATTCAACATTTAAGGATTTGAAGATGTTTCCCTGACCTGGTAAACCAATTTCCTTCCGAGGCTTTTCCCAATGTCACCATTTGTTTTTTGAGCTCCAGCACAGCTTCCTTTCACCTCCTGACAAGACTCAGAGCTTTCTAGCTTCATCCTTGTCCCTGCAATTCTCCTTCCTGAACCATTCCTTTCCCTTATCCTTAGCCATCTGACGCTAGTAAGGTCATCCTGCTCTTTCAGAGAGGAAGCTATTTCTTTTTCATCCTCCCCAGACAGTACATGGACCACTGGGACTAGACTAAATGAGAGCTGGAAGGGAGGTGATTTTTATCACCACAGGGCAAAAGGTAAGATAAAAACAGCTTATGCAACTCCATACAACAGAGAGAAAACCACTACAAAATATCGGGTTACCTTTGCCGAGGATACATATGAAAAACAATGGCCTTTTTCGGGAGAAAATTTATCTTTAAATCACAAGACTTTTGCTGGTTTATTCTTCAACAGCCCCTTCACTGCCCTGTTGCACATAGGTAGATTTTCACCCTCCTATGGAATAAACCCAGATCAACACCGTGAATTCTGCCAGTTTTCACAGATGAAGTGGAAAAGAAAAAGAAGAGGAAGAAAGTATAACTCCTTTATTCTTCACACTCAAAGTCCTCATATAGGGAATAATGACCCAAGAAATTGAAGTATGTTCTAGGTGAATTTCTTATTGGAGGGCCCAGGACAAAAAAAAAAAAATTGAATAAAGTTTGCCCAGCATGATCTCTGTATAATATAGAGTACTTGGGGTTTTTTTATTCAAAGTAGACAAATAATTTCCTGGTTGGAAGCTTCTGAATAATGGCACTTCCCTCTATTTTGAGTTCCTCTAATTTTTTTTCTTCTGTCAATTAAAAATAACTTGATAAAAATAACTTTATAAAGAATAACTTCATAAAATGCTTATAGTTTAATCCCTTAATGAGAATCAGCACACAGTACCAATTTTATTCAAGTACATTTAAAAGTCTTACCTACTCACTGCTAAAAACTGAATTATCTGAAAGTCAAGTCAATGTCAAATTAAATCTTGCTTTTATCCTGCAAAAGAAGGCTCAAGAAGATCCAAAGAGCTGTACGATTAAGGCAGCATAAATAATAACTGAAAGCAAAGATAACTCACTTGATTTTACTTTTGGGGTACCGCGCTCTGTGTGCAGCATGGAATTGGTCTCGCATGAAGTTTCAAGTTTGTACTAGCATAGCTGTCCATGCTAGGGCAAGAGCCATGATCAAGAAGTACAGATCTCAGTAAAGTGAGGTAATCCATATTTGTAACATGACTACAGATGAAATGGCTTTCCTCATTTGCATAAAAATGAAGGCAATTCTCAGACAGTTGTAAAGAAAGGGTTACAGTCAAGAACACAGCATTATAAAGTAGTATTAATAGAACAGACTGTTCACAATCTCTCTTGACTACTGATAACTGCTATTAAGTTGCAGGCATAGTGCAACTCCAAACTTCATCAGTCATCATGAAACCTACCCTTTTCTCACCTTTAGCTGTGAACATCAGCTGAAAGGTCTTCCTACGTGCCCTTTATTTTACAATATTCCAAAGCAACCTTTTGATCCTACTGGATTACTTAGCAAGGAGATACAGATCTGCAGTGATGAGACATTTATCTGCCTAGGCATCAGACTTGATGTGAAGTGAGAAGATCTGCACTTGTTTTAGGGGACTGTATATCTGTTTCTAAGTTACAATATTTATCTCCACACAAGAAGTAGAGCTGAGAATATGACAGTTCTGCTGGCAATGGCATATATTACTTAATACTCGTGAAATTGTGGCCTGTGCTAAAAAAAATAGTCCACTTCTCAAATGAATTTGTTCTTGTATAAGTGCTGTATTAAAAAATGGTACATGCAGCAATAGCAAAATCAGACCTACCTTGAAGCCCTGTTCCTTCACTCTAGCCCAGTTTTATCACCCTGTGTTTTTTCCTGTCTACCACCATCTCTCTCCCTCACGGTGTTTGTCCCCATTCCACTACCTTTACCACTCAAATAAAACATCACAGAACTTCCACAATAGTTCTTCTATTATTCTTGTTTGGTGTACCCCTCAATGCTACATATGCTCTGTGTGACCACTAAACTGTTCAGGATAAGATGGAAACTCTATGATTTTCTGTTTGCCCAGTACCTAGAATGACTATGTTCAGCCTTGCTTGCTTAGTCAATGATTATGATTTATGTGAAGTTATTTCTGTTACAGTAATATCTGATATCTAACCCTTTTAAATGTTTTTCTCCCTTTATACACCATTAAGTAGGGAAATGTGGAGAACTGGGGAACAAAGAAATTCAGTGTCATAAAAGCAGTAACAAGAGAAAAAAAATGTAAGCATCTGGTACCTATTGCCTTGTAAATTGTGTCTCAACACCAAAATGCATGAGAATCATTACCTCCTCTCAGGATGAAATTCAACCTCTGTATCACCAATACCCTTTTAAGTGCTCCCATTGGTCTTGCTGTTGATGCCATAGCATCTAAAACTCTAAATACAAGATAGTGTATCAGTAACCACTCTGCCTCCAGATATTCCAATAACTGTCACAACGAATATGAGGAGCAGCTGAATTGACCTACATCACTACTCACTCACACAGTTACTTTATTTTCACAGCATTGCCACAAAGGGTTTGTTTGCTGTATTTTAAATCTTTGTTTTGTTAACTAACAACAATCTTCACACTGCATTTTTATTTATATGCATAAAAAAAAAAAAATCAAGGGCCTTTGTTATCTACAAACATTTTTTAAAATTCTCAGTGCATTCAGTTTCTAGTCTTCTCAGAGTCTGAAATATGAGTTGCTATTCACATCTGAAATCTCTCATTGGGTGTAAGTGAAAAACTGATAACATTATAGTGTATTAATATAGTATTCATTAGGAAAACACAGAAATCAAGCAAAAGTAACAACATAAATTTGCTAACATAAAGGGATGATCAGAGTATTTTCATAGCATATTAAGGAAAAAATGCCTAAAGCATGAAAAAATAAAACATAAACATCTTTAATGAGAACACTTATCTATTTTCTTCTGGCCACCTGGTTCTGAGGGAGATACAAGGCCAAAAGTCCAAGAGTATGGACTAGAGCAGGACTTCTTGGTAAGGTAAAAAATGAAATAGTATTCCAATACCATAATTATTCAGTAAAAATTTGTCCAATGTATTTTTAAAAAGTAGCATCTATTAAAACCATGGATCTTGCTTTCTAGAATCTGACCTTTCAGAATGCAGTATGGGCCAGAAACATGACAGCAATACAGATTATGAGAGACTTCTTTCAAAGATGATAAACTTGGGATTAAATTTCAGTTACATTCTACCTAAGTCACTATTAATTGTATTTATATGACTAAAACGTGTATTCTGGCAGAATTTTGTCACCTTCTAAAAAATGTGAGTTCCTTTAATGGGAACTGATAGTGTGTTTTGCTACTTAAGTGTGGAGTGACACCATTTTTCCCACTAGATGAAGTTGCAACAGAAAGCAGACGAGAGACACAAAGACAAGAACTACTTAAAAACTACTCTCCCACCTACACATACAGATTCTCTCAAAAGGCCTTCTTTGCGCATCGAGAAACAAAGTTTTTGAAAGCTCTTAAATAAAGTAGCACAAATAGAACTTGTTTGGGTCCTCTGCTTTGCCCCCATTCACCACCAGAGGAAACAAACTGTTACGGACATACTGCTTGAATCCTACCTCAACCGTCCTTTGCCAAAAAGAATTGGTTTTGTGTGGTAAGCAAAATGTGTAAATTTGTGTTCTGGAAGAGCTGAGCCTCTTGTCTTTCCCACAGTGGGTCAAGAAGGGGTGAAAAACCTGTCTTGACCAAGCAGACCTGCATTTTGACAGTTTGCTGACCATAACCTAAGCTTGTTACATTCAGGGATTTCTTACATAACACCACCTAAAACATTAGTAATTGCCAAGAATTGGCTGGAGTCAATTTAGCAACCATTTAAATGACAGAATTTTAAAAATGTTTCCAATAAAATTCATTTATCATTTCTGTGTTTTTCTCATCTATAGCAAAGTCTACAGAACTGCAAGGGGGATGTTGATATTAAAAGTATAAAATAAAGATACAGAAAAGAGGACACCCTAGGAATCGGTAACTGTCCAAGCCAGCACATTCTACCATGGCTGCAAAGGATGACAACACCAATTAAAGGGATCACTCTTTGCACTCTATTAGATAATTATCCAGATAAGGTCAAGGCTCACATTCTCCCCAAGTGCTCTGATAATGGTTTATTACAGCAGCCCATTTCAAGTCACATTAGGCTGACAGCTGGTGTATGGAATACATTTCAGCACAGCTGCAACAAAACAGTCTGGAGATTAATGGAAGGGGGGAGCTGGCAGTCAGAGTGACAGGCTCCTTCTCTCCCCACTTCCTCCCCAAGGGCTGGGAAAGTGGCACATAAGGCTGCACTTTCTGTGCAATCCCAACAGGATATGCACCCCCAGCATGTGTTACTTCTGTAGTCACAGGAGACCTGGGCATTGAACAGGCAGATTCTGCATTCAAAGGTTTCTGCTGATGGGCTTTGAAGACAAAATGTCTCTTGTGGTGTTAAGAGTCCACCCCTGGGATTCTTGTTATTTGCAAAAGCCCTGCAGAGATACCATAGCCAAGCCCTGCATTAAGGGCTATTTAATTGTTTTAATGAAGTCCTCTTTTCATCTATACTTTGTTTATAACCCTGAATTTTCAAAACAATATTGTAATGACTAAAAAGAACTTTTACACTGCTGTTAAATATATAATTTTAAAATTACCAGTGCACATATGCCCGTGTAAAGCTCTAACTAAAATACAGAACTTAACAAAAAATATACTTTTTTCTTCCACTGATGCTAATGAACTTTAAATTATGCCTATCAGTGCCACTCTTTGACTTTCAAACACCTGCTGTAGCTGCAGACTCTATTCATTTGATATTAAGCCCTGCTTACAAGAATTTATTTATGGATGAAGTCTTCAGAGAAGGCACATTATGATTTCCCTATATAATGAAAGCCCTTCTTAAATTTTTTAATATTCTGAGAAGCCGAGATAACCAAAGTTAGCTTTTTAATTCCATACTTGAAGTAGCTGTTTAAGTGACCTCATTTAAAAAAAAGAAAGAAAAAACCCAAAAAACTTTGCATATTACTGAGAGCCGCTGAGTGCTCAGAACAGAAAATAAAGTTACATATTCAGCTTCTTTACTTTGATTTAATTCATCATGCCACAGTTCAGAAATTATGGTCAGAAAGATTTTAGATCAAATTTTCAAATGCAAGCTGCAGAGGTTTTTCACCTCCCAGGATTTCACTTCCTAGATTAGAAAAGGAATTTGGCTCTCTGACAGCAGTGCGATTGCTCAGATAAAAAACCAAATAGATTGTACTCTCTTGTGTCTTAGATTTAACACTGTCCTATTAACTCCTCTTTGAAACTCTCTCTAAATGCCAACTAATTAATCCTTACAATACAGTGGGAAGAAAATGCTGCATTCTACAGCTGGGAGAGGAGAAGCAAAAGCCACACCTGCCAAGAAGCGTGTAACAGCAGGTAGGAAAGCTCAGAAGTTCCGTCCTCAATCCCCATTACTAGATC
The DNA here is from genome assembly GCF_020740725.1 of Corvus hawaiiensis. Taxonomy (NCBI): domain Eukaryota; kingdom Metazoa; phylum Chordata; class Aves; order Passeriformes; family Corvidae; genus Corvus; species Corvus hawaiiensis. The sequence goes on along the minus strand of NC_063213.1, from coordinate 82,726,243 downwards.
TGGGCATTCTGCTGTACTGTGCACACTGACCCCAGAGGCTGCCTGGCTCAGTCATCTATCAAGAGCATAAAGTAAGTGGTGGCATTGCACATGCATCAACAGTCTTGCTGTTACTGCATAATCTTTTGATTACACCACTCTGTCAAGTGACTAAAATAGCTGTCTTGAGACAGCATGCTATCTTGCAGCACACCTTTTGAGGTCTCGTAGTAATTCCCTTTGTAACAAGAAAATTACTCTCTACCTCCAGTGGCAGGATACTACCAGAACAGGTGGGCCAATGAAAGGGCTGGCTTCAAACAATTTCATCAGTCAGCCTTTGAGTCCTGTTGGGATTTCATGGCAGATCATGACTGTTAGTTCACAGTATGCTCTAGGATTTTGCTCATGTGCCTACAATGTCAGCTGCCTAAATTGTGCTGGTCGTAAAAAAAACAGTAAATATTATTCCAGTGTAAGAATTTAAGCTGCCTGGATACACTGGCTCTAACCATGTCCAGCAGGCATTTTCACTGCATGGCAGAAGGTTTGAGGTTGGCAGGGACCTCCTCTGGAGCCCATCTTCTCTAACCCGCCTGCCCAAGCTGGGACACCTAAATAAATCAGGTTGTTCAGGACTGTGTCCACATGGCTTTTGAATACCTCCAAAGAGAGAGACTCCGCAGATTCTCTGGGCACCCTGTGCTAGTGCTTAGTCACCCTCACAGTGAAAAAGTGTTTCCTGATGTTAAGAGGGAACTTTCAGTGTTTCAGTTTGTGCCCATGGTCTCTAGTCCTGTCACTGGGCATCAACAAAAAGAGCCTGGCTCTCTCCTCTTTCCATCCTCCCTTTAGCTATTTACATACATGGATGAGATTGCCTCGGAGCTCCATCCTTCATCACGCAATCCTTCAGCAAGCACCAGTACACAAAAATAAAGGTTTAAAGTATAGACATTCAGAGTCAATGCAGCATCAAGAGAAGTTGATGCATGCATATATAACAACCAGTAACATTTTTTCTTGAAACTTAAGAAACCTCGCCCTTAACGAATTTCAACTTTTTAAAAAAAATTGGTTTTTTCCTTTACATTTTGACTATTAAGCAATAATTCACTACCTAATTCACTAGTTTGATTTTGAATTTGAAACCAAGAATACAAAGCTAAGTCCTTCCTGTGTTAAGCAATAAATCCAGCAGCCATGCCTATGAGGCACCATGTTGAAGATCTGACTGCACCAAAACTTTTATGCTATCTGTTAATAAACCCTTTTGAAAATATTTAGACAGCTTTTGTCTCGGATCTTATAAATTAAATATTTTGTCCTTACAGGAGTGAAAAGGTGTGAAAGTCAGTGTTTAAAATAATTCAATCCAAAAACTTTTTAAACACCTTTTAGACCAAAGTACTTTGTCTTTTTAGGGTCTCTCTCCTTACTCTATCAGCATGTAAAGCCCAACACATTCTCATTACAGGCATTCTCCTTATAAAGCACACCTGCCTACCCACCAAATATGCATAATATGAAATGCCTCTAAGTATAGCTGCTCCCTTCTGCAAACAAGACCCTTTAAAAAGAAAGGTGTACAGCAAACCAGCGTGCCTTTTAGACTTTTTAGATATTACTCTGCATCTCACTCTTGTATCTTACTCTCTTTCTACAAAGATTTCTTACAAACATACTACTGCTATTTAGTTTCCTTCCATTTCTTTGGAGCAAAATAGTAAAAAATAGTATTTTTTTTTCTCATAATAAATTATTTTAAGTGAACAGACCTTTATCCCTACAGGAATTTAACAACAACAACGTGTTGGAGATGATCAAAGTTTTGATCGGTGAAGTGTTTGCAGTAATGATCCACTGTACATATAAAAAAATTAGTGAGAAACAAAGCCTAAATTGCATTGTACAGTAAAGATAAGGTTGAAAATCCTGTTGAAAACTCCTAGTATTTCACTGTTAAAGTAAAAATGAGGGGAAAATATATTATCCAGCATATTTAAAACAGCATGATTATTCTTCTCTCTCATAAAACTTGCTCCAAATCTTTTGCCAGAGTTAAACTCACCAGGACACAGTTCCATAATAGGAAGGAAGGACGGACGGATGGACGGACGGAAGGAAGGAAGGGAGGGAGGAAGGGAGGAAGGGAGGAGAGAGAGAGACTGAATTAGGCTAGGACAAGCGTGAAGCTTAGTTTATGTGCTTTTTTATGGACAAAATATAACTTGAAGACGTGGTTGCTAGGAAATGCAAAGCTGAAAGGGTAAAGCACTTTCTTATTTTTCTCCTGGTAAGGAGCAGTTGTTTATTTGCTTGTCTTTCAGCAGGCAGAATTTCAGACATTCAGTGCTATGTGGACAGAAGCTGAGAGTAAAGTTGTTTGTAATTATTAACAGAACAATCTATTTCCTATTGAAATAAATCACCTAACTTTACAGAAAACATTATGTTCAAAACCTCTGCTGATTATCATATCCCTGTATTATGTGGTCATGCTACCAACATTAAGGTTTACATTTTTCTTATTATTTCTTATTCCTTAGCTGAAATACTTGCTGTTGAAACATACACTAACCTACCTTTGTTTTTTGAGGCTCTTACATACAAGAAACTCCCTATTTACACCACTATAAAGGGTAATGTGTATCTCATTTCCCAAGAGTGGGATACCACAGGATAAATAAAATCTGGTCATAAAGCTAAACTCTAAGACTGATTTTTAGACAGAAGTCTTGCATGAGGGTAGAGAGAAGATAAACTTCACAACAAACAAGCAAACAAACACAAAAAAATACTAAATGCTGGAGCTCATGGTTCTCTCATCTGACTATTTTGCTAAGGTGGAAACCATACCAGCTTATATGGGACTTGGACAAATGCATCAGCAATAAACAGCAAAGACTGCTCTTACCCAAGTTCCAATCCTACTTCAGAAAGGAATTAAATCCATTGAAGTCAATTACATTTTTGACAAGAAAATTAGCTTTGGAAATATTATGGATTATTTCTGTCATACTAAACTATAAAAAGTACGTCCTGTTTAACAGGTACATTTTAATTCAAGGGAAAATTTTTCATTCCAGGGGATGACCCTAGTTAAAATATTCTAACAAACAACTTTTCATCTATAGTTGATTACAGTTCAAACATGCTGTAAGGGTTAACACTATTATCAATACCTATTGCATTTCCTCATTGTAAATGCACAAAATAGGTAACATTGGTTGAAGTGGTAGTAATTATAAATTTGAATGAACTGCTAAAGTGGATTTATTACACAAATCACTGAAATGTTAAAGCAATTAGAACAACTTTTTTCAGCAGATTAACTCAGGAAGAATTCCAAGCAACGATAAAGTAGCTCTTGGAAAATAATTACTAAACGGAGCTCATAATCAACAAAGATGCTAACTCGATGAAGCACAGTTTCCTCCTGAATAGATGTCATGTCATGTCCCCCTACCCAACGTATGTACAGGGTACTTGAAATCATATTTTGAGGACAGAAAACAAACTACTATAGGAATGCTGGCACACAGATCACATTTCTGCTGGAACTGCTTTAATTTAGAGCAACTGTGGCTACTCATCACTGAAATTTAGCCTCAAGACAACAGGACATAGAAGTAAAAGAAAGGAAGGGGAGACAGTGTTTTAGTCATGGTAGTATCATGATAGCTATGAGAGAAACTACTTCACTAACTAGTTCCAAATGCTCATCTAAATAAATGCTCAGACAAACTTTAAACAGCAAGAATTTGGGGCTGTTGTATAGGCTAAAGCTAGGAGAAGAGATATGTGACAAATCACATTAGCTATCTGAGAAAAAACTAGAATTTTTGGATCCATTTTGTGGTACATTTAAAATCCATTTTGTTACAGATAACAGACTGCCACATTGTGTAAAATGTGTAGTGGCATTTTTTGTTACCATCTAAATACAGCTTGGATGCTGTCCTTCAGAATATGGCAGAGAGTTTTGAATCTCTTAACGTATCCAAAAAAGGACAGCCCAAAGTGCCAAGGCAAAACCACCACATCTTACGGCAAAGTTGCAGTATTGACTCAATACAACTGGGAGGAGTAGGGGATATTGAACAGGCTGCAAGTTTATCACTGTCCAGTTGAGAGGGGTCCTGACAGGCAAACCCAGGTTGCATTAGTGACAACCCTTCTTTATCTGAACTGGATGCCACCATCCATGTCCCTAGCTGCTCCAGCTGGTCATGCTGCAGTGTGGGAGTTACACTCAAAACGTTGTTAGTCTATTTAGTGGTCTAAAGTCTAAAGAAAACCTACTGTTTTTCGCTGGGGCTGTGCTCCCCCATTCAACGCTCCTCTGCATCCTAAGGGTTCAGTCTTCTTAAGGATGAATGGGGGAAAAAAAACCTCAAGTTGTGGGCATCCTGAGGTACTTGCTGAGAGCCATACAGTGTTCACAGTGAGGATCTCTTCTTCCTAGGTCTTGGAATCTGCTTGTGTCTATCATAAATGTTCTTACAACAGCCTGCCTCCTTCTGCATGCTTCCCAGGCAAAGTCAGGCAGCTGCGCTCTGCCCTCCCCACCCACTGTCTGTTTGTCCTGCAGTGACTACAGCCCCCTGCCCTGGGTCTTCCCAAAGAGAGACCACAGCAGGGAAGCCACAGGCATGTGGCCGCCAGACAACTGCTGCCCCTGATATCCCAAGGGCTGCCCCTGATATCTCACCAAGGCAGGGCCAGACATGTCCTGAGACACTGTCAGGTCAGCATCAAGCCTGTGACCTCTTATTGTCAAACCCAAAACTGGATTTCAGAGTGGGAGGGATGATGGAGAATTCACCACCAGCTCCTGTAATGTCTGCTTTTGGTCTATTTAGCCAAAACAAGACTTGAAATCTTGTGCAAAACAGAAAAAACCATTAGTCTGATTAGTGGTTTTAATTTGAAGAGAATTCCTGGCATAAATTCTGCTCCCCACAGCACCTTGGCTGTTGAGCCAAGTTCTTAATAGGGACCAGGATACAGCAGCTGACTACAGCCTCTGAAGGGGAATACGTTTCTGGAGGAGACATTTAAAGAACTGCCTAGGAAGACTGCCTAATGGGACTTGGAACAATCCACAGCTGGGTGCAAATAACAGGGTAGGCACTGGGTTGGGGTTTTTCCTGGCCAGAGGCATAAGACTACAAGGTTCATTTCTGCATGGACAGCTCTTCAGTGGCATCTCTGTCAGCATCCCTTCTCACTGGAGTGAACACCATATGCTTAGATGGAGACTTGTAGCTGCTACAGGGGGAGGCTTCAGCATGCAGAGGCCACCTAGGCCCTGGCAGATGACAAGAGTCACAAAGAACATGCTCTATCATGCCAGACTGCACAAAGGCTGGCCAACAGTGACAGAAACTGGACACCCATTCTGCATTTTTGGAATCTTTATGAGTCAGTCAGTTCTAGTTAAGAAACAAACCTAATTTTTAGGTTGGTTTGTTTGTTTTTAATTTAATTGCTCCAGTATGAATTGGCCAAGTAGATTCTGGCAAGGCAATCCTGTTATCTAAAGACAATATATTACAATATGGAGAAAAGAAAAAGTAATTTGGAAACTCTGGAAAATTTGGCTTGTCTCTTTTGTCATATACAAACATATGAGGGGCTAAATCTTGCCATTTAATCTTTCTCTTTCCTCTAGGAGAAAACCAGAAGTAAAAAATACCATAGGGTTGGAAGAATAAGTGCTTTGGATGCTCTTTTCTGTAATAGGAAAACCTTCATTAATAATTAAATCAAGAGATGAATCAATGAAAGACAGTGGAAATAACCTGATTAATAGAATATGGAAGTCTGACAGATTTTGAAAAACCAGAAACAGGATACACGTAAAGTACCACTTCACCTAGAATGTAACCTATTTTGGGTTTACCTAGTTTCTTTCACTGTATCAAATATGAGTATTATTTTTTGTTGGAACAAAATGTCTGCAGTGAGATTATCCAAAAAAAGTCCTGCTGGTTTCATGAAACTTTAATTGCAACAGTATTTGCAAAGGCTTATCTTATTTGAAAAGACTATTTTACTGATCCATTTATGCAAAAATTAGAAAGTTCATCCTGAATTGCTGTAATAACTATTACTTACCTATGAATCAAAACCAGGAATAAAGAGCAAGAAATATGGAAATAACTGTAGCTTAATCCAGCCCTTTGAAATGGGGAATGAAAAGGTTGGGGTTTTTTAATGAACTGTTATGCCAGGATAAGATGGCACCTGTATGTTCAGCTTTCTGAATGGGTGGAAGGATTATTCATGTTTATTTAAGAAAAGACTCTGTCATCTTCATTTATCAAGGTAATTGCTTTTCTAGGCAAGTAGTCCAACTCTCTCAGCTAGGGCTTTCATGTGGAATAAAGTATAAGACACTGTGAATAAAGATGGTAGGAATTGGCACAAAGTCAGCATTTTCATTTCCTTTTGTGAGGAGCCAGTTCATTTACCATATAAATTATCAACCACCTTTTTTAATATGGTTAGAAATTCATTGGGTTTTTTTCTTTAAAAATCAATTGCAGCTGAACAGTAACAAGAGCAATAAAATTAATTTTAAGTGGAAAAGAACTTCATTGACACTTTTGAGTAAAACCTTTACAAAAACACAGTTTTACTGCAGAATACATGTTCTGTGAAACCTAATGACCTTCTAGCATAATAAGAAGCAAACCTAATATGCATAAATTTGGGATCAAGTTTCAGCACAGAATTCTTTCTCATTCTTCTAACTGAATTTTTTCAAAGATAAAATCTAATGATCAAACATATTCCATAATCTAAATTCATTAGAGGTTTTCATTAATATTCATTCATTACATTTGAAGCACTCAGGTAGAGAACTGCAAGGACACTCAATTAGCAAGTGATCAGAAAGCAAAGAAGTTTCACTTGTGCCACATTTCAAACAGATCAGGTATTCTTAAAATGCATAAAATACATTAGCTCAAATTAACCCCTATCAGCGACTCAAGAACTGGCATCACTATGCTGACTGAAGTGGGAGGCTGCTGGACTGGTGAATTCCAACTGAGGGCCAAGATACAGCCTGCAACTGAGGGGGAAACCAAAAAGGCATAATCACAAGTAATTACTGTTCTTTGAGCATTATCTTCGAAGCTGAGAGGGAAAAGTAGGAATCTTAGTTCAGTTTCAGCACTTGCAAAGTATTTTTCACTCAAGCATCTACATCTTTCTCCTTTGGAAAAGATGGTCGGTATTCACTATTTCTAATGTACAATCAATATATAAGAGGTTCTGTTTAAAAAGCCTATCATTCAGTGTTAGGTTGCAGCTTGGGATATTGAAACTCTAAAATCATGGAAATACTTCACCAAATATTGGGTGACAGAGTATTATTTTTGCCATTCTCTTGTAAGGTAGAAAGCCCTAAATAACTCAGAAAATGCTGAATCCTATCCTGATGTATGAGCTTTCCAGATTACACATTAGCTTGTGTATTATTTCACACAAGTACATGTATGTTACCAATGTACAAAAATGAGTTCAACTTGTCAGTTGTCACAGTTGAAATACTGCAGTTTCTCAGCATCTGAAATAAGAACCCCCCTACACAGATTTATTCCCCCTTGCTGTGGTCAGTTTACTTAGCAAATGCATCTGAACAGCCCCACAAAACCTGAGAAAGACAACAGACTGTACTGATGCATTATCTTTCTTGAAATGACTTTCTTAGACCAGCAACACTTTGACCACTTCTTACACCAGTAAAGTTATCAGTTATCCTTGCTATAAGATGGCAAGAGGTGCAGCATATAATTATTAGAACAAAACCACAAGCTGCTAGCCAGGAAGCCACTCTCCACGTTCTACACTACGTTCTACACTGCTAGGGAAATAAAGGTAAATAAATGCTCGTTACGTCTGGACTTGGGTTTGTACTGCTGAGCCTCGTAGCTGAACTGCAGAGAAGGGAAGAATTTAAGTTGCTTTTGGGATGTTTTGTTCAGATCAGAGAAACTTTGCAAGCATCCAGATGGTCTGCCTCTATTCCTTTAGTCCTCATTGCAGGAAAGCATTTAAACACATAGCTGGTTTCAATTGGCTTTATTGGGATTTAAGTGTATGTTAAACTACTTCTAATTGTATTCTGACTTGGCATCTCAATGATTAACACACCAAGAATACTGTCTGTTGCCATTACTGGGAATCCAAATGAGTTTTAGACAATAGAGTGGCCTGTCATGAGGTGAGAAACTGCTTCTCAACAGACTGGAAGACATTTCAAGCATGACGTTTTAAGTTCCACCACTTTAGAAGTGGATCATATGTACCAAGAAAGCAACAAACATGGCACTGGTTCCCCAGGCTTTTGAAATACCTTTTATGATACAATTACTTTTTAAATTAAATTAGAAAATATGTTTTTGAAAACACTATTCACTAATATTATCCCTCTCCAAGTTAATTACTGGCATGCTCCCACACTTTATGTGATCTTGTGTAAGAAAAAAATCACTAGATTTGTATTTGAGAAACATGTATTTTATAAATACAAGCAACAGCTGAGATAATTCTAACTGAAAGGGATCTGTGAAAGACTTTTTACATGAAGATATCTTGTGACTTTACATCTTACAGCTTTCTCCCACCAGGAAGGTGAGCCCTCCCAACCCATGCTGGAGCGTTTTTAGGGAAACAGCGAAAGAAAAATAGAGATTCTATTTCTTTCTTTTTTTTTTTCTTTTTTAATTAAAAGAAGTCAAAATATAACCATGAGGGAATACTATTTCAGGTAAGAACTAGTGAAATTTATGGCTCAAGGCCAACAAAGTATCAAACTTAAAATCACTATTATGTAATACTAAAGGTGTTTTAAAAAGGCATTTAAGGAGGAAATTTCCTATTTCATTTTCACAAGATATTCCAATTAAACAAATTCCCCAGGAATATAAATACTGTTACGTAAAATTTGAAATTATTTCTTACTGACCGGGAAAAAAAGTCTTTGTGACTGACAGGTACCTGTTCATTAATGTGAGACATGTCACAGAAGTTCTACATTGCAGCCCGAGACTGCTAAATTTTAAAAGTCTTGCAGTGGCTCTTCATGTAAGATTACCCAGTATTGCAGTGGATGGTCCAAAGCAACCCTGTCTTTGCTCCTTGCTCCTGTAACAGGTGTGACTTGTTTATAATTACACTAATTTATTTTTAGGTATTATTGCAACCTCCACTTGTAACACCTGCAGGTGTAAACTTAGAATCCAGATTTTCAGGGATAGCATGTAAGGCTCAGAGTCAAGAAAGCAGTTAAGTAAATGTTTTACATCTGGTTCGAGCTCCAAAGCTTTCCTGCAATTGTTAATGGGCTCTGGAGCAGATTTCAAAAAACATCTTCTTTACTAAATGAAAATAAGCCCACCATGTGGACATTAGCTAGCAGAAAATAGAGTGCCCCTGTGGAGTGAGAACTGCTCTTATATTAAGCTCAGCAGGGAAACTCTCAAGTTCCCTGGATTGCTGGTGCATTTCTCACTTTTTGCCAATAAACTCCATACATTTGAAAAACCAGATAAAAATAGATCAACATTCTTAAAATAAAACATGCTAAACTGATTCCCATCACACAAGCCCTATGACAAGGCAAGCAGTAAGGTAAATTTTGACAAATTTTTGAAATACTGGCCTTGGTTGCAAGAATCACTCTACGCATGGAAAATTACTGCAACAAGCTATTTCTTCCTGACTACTGAAAAAAAATCACTGGTTCCAGTCATTTTGATATTCAGCAGCTGCCAAAGCTTTTCCACGTAAATAAAAATCAGTTATTTAAGTATCTACAGAGGCTGAAGTAAACAGAAAACTCTCCTTATTTAAATGCTGGCAATGTTCTTGCACAACACATTTCCAACAAAGAGTAGAAGTTTTGAAGAGAAGGTTACATGGATATAATTTTATTGAACATCCTTGGTGCTCAAATAACAATGGATTGCAAGGACATGGAACTAAATAGGGGTTATCTGTTGGGGAAGCTGACCAGGGCCTCTGCTAGAGCCTCTGCTAGAGCACTGCTGTGTGATTACCAGCCAGAGTCTTTAGCTCCGCTGAAGCAGTACACATTTGCAACTTCTATTCAGGTGACTACCATGGGCTTGCAAGCTTGTACTACTGGTTCTGCTTGTTACTTCTGAATGACCTCTTGCACATTTGAGCTGTGCATCAATGTCTGCTAACTTCAGCAACCACTCATATCCAGGCTGGTTCCACTTTTTTGAGCCACTGTCATCCTACTGCCTCCTACTAGCCCAGAGGTCCACTTCCCTTCACTATGTAAAAGAGGCTTATAGGCAAGATAGAGAGAAGCTTTTTGCCTAGGCCTGTAATGACAGGACAAAGGGCGAAAGCTTTAAATTGAAAGAGGGTAAATTTAGATCTGATAAAAGGAACATTTTTTTTTATGATGAGAACATAAAATATGTTCTATGGAACAGAGAGACTGTAGATGCCCTGTCCCTGGAAGTTCAAGGCCAGGTTGGATGGGGCTTTGAGCAGTCTGGTCCATTGAAACGTGTCCCTGCCCATGGCAGGGGCGTTGGACTGTATGATCTTTAGAGTCTCTTCAAACTGAAATTAAATTATGATTCTACAATTTAATTTCTGTCTACAAGGCACATATGACTGTAGGTCCTTCACAGATGAAGGTTTTTTACAATATATTTATTACCTAACGAAGGATAGAAATTTTGGCCTCAAAATGTTTTCTGTTCAATTAATGGGAAAAAAAAAAATAATGCACATTTGTCCAGTTAACTACTGTTGTGGGAAGTTTTAATTGTCTGGTTAGATCTGGTCAGTCTTTCCCATTTCTGTGTGTACCCTGGAATGATGCTGAAGCCAACTGGGTGTTGTGTAGTCCTCCAGCCTTTTTATTTCTTCAGGTTTTTTAAGCATGGGGTCAGTAACAGCTCTACCTGTTCATACCAATCTTATTTTTGGTTCTCCCTTGGCAGTGATAGTAATAAAGTTCAATCAAACTCTTTTCTAAAAAACATATTTGGAAATAAATACTGTGATTACATTTTTCTGAAATGCAGCAAAATAATTTGGTTTCTTGCTTCAAGCAATTACTGAGCTAATAATTTTCTAAAATCAAAATTGGTACTGATGAAAAAGTCATCTTCCTTTCTAATATTCCTAAAGACTTTCTCTATTAAACAATAAAAATCCTCTTATTTTCCAAAGGCTCCCTAAAGGCAAATTGTCTTCTAAATTTCAAGAGTTTCTTCTATAACACAAAGATGACATACTCAATAAAATCTTCCTTCTAAACTCTGTGCTTCTATTTAAATAGACATATTCCATCAAGCAGTCTCCAAAAATTGACTGGAGAAGAGGCCCTCTCACCTGACTGAAGTTTTCCAGCTCACAACTTCATTGCTAAAACTCATCAAGTCTAACCATTTTTCTTATTCATAAAGAAAGGGAAAATACCCTCACTTTTTACTGCTTCATCCTTGAAGAGAGCTTTACTGTTTAAGCTTTAGTGTCTCATCCCCATGGGCTGCCATCATCAACCCATGTAGAAAACAACAATAAAATGAAATCACCCATAAAGGTCATTCCTTTTGTCCTGTGATAATATGAAGAACCAGAAGCCTAGCAATGAATTCCAGAAATTTAACAACCTGAATAAATTGTCAAGTACAAACCAGAATGAATATAGGATATGACAGTCATTTCACACGAGTCAGTGCACAGAGGTGCAGTCTGAAATCTGCAAAGATATCCTCTTGTTTTTACTGAGGAAAAATGACAGTGAAAGGAAATGATTGTTTTTTATATACATCTTTTTCAGTAAGACAAAATCATTTTTTAAAGATGTGACAAAAGTGTGAAAGAGTAAATTAAATACCATCTGAATGAAAGCACTCCAAAACTGAAACTGAACACCAGTGACTGACCCAAGGCTTCTGATTATTCCAGTTCCTTTCCCTCTCTCTCTTTCCCCTTCTTTTCTCTTTCTCTGTTCCTTTCCCTCCTTCCTTCTTTTCCTTCTTACCTCCCTCCCTCCTTCTTTCCCTTTTATTCCTTGTCCATTTTGTGATAAACAAAACCAACAATCCAAACCAAATCCCAAAATCTGTTAGCTAAAACTTGTTACTCAGCTAATTCTTGAAATAGACTTGTAATGACTCAAGCTGGATGATTACAACACAAATGCTTATTTAACAGCACCATCTTTTGATTGAAAAAAGCTTCAGTCAAGCCTGATCATCAAAATGATGATCTGACTGACAATTTTCATTCATGGAGTTTTATCACTATAAAATACTAGCATTACTTATGTGATAGCACAGAACTCAACATTAAAGAAACTTAGAAACAGTCAAACTGTCCAAGCCCCTAAGATGATCTCTTGATGACTCAGCTTCCAGAACCCAGGCATGACGGTCACCTTAAGGTTTTGAGACTAATATAAAGAAGTAAACACAATACATTTTGTAGATTCAGTAACTACAGCATGTTCAAGGCTTTCAAGTTGCTATTTCTTCCTCACAATATGACCTTACATCTGTTTTTCTTTTTTTCAAATACATTCAATTGACACCTCTGATTCATGTCTATTTCAGAAATACATTGTTCTCTGTCTATTCATTGTTGCCAATTTGTAATTTTAAGACTGTTTTGTTGCCCCAGGGAAAAATCCATAGCAAATGTGCCTCAAAGCAAGGTAATACAGTAAATATAAGCAGTCATAATTTAACATATATCTGAGTAGTTGTGTGTTTCCCACAGAAACTTTCTTTCCAGAAAATAATGATTTATGGCTTGTGATTCCTTTATTTATTAATTCAGTTCCTGCATTAAATAAGTCAGGTGATATATATGACACAAAAGTGAAAACATGCCTCGTTTAGCCTGTTATATATTGCATCAAAATTATATTTTGCAGGGAACAATCTCTCTCATGACAGAACTCACCCAAAAACACAATTTAAATTGGACAAATAAAGATTTTACAACAAAAGACATAATTAGGTGACAGTCAAGGAATAAGTATCCATGATTCAATCTCTGAAGCTTGAAGGAGAAGTGATCTCTTTATTTATACTGCCAAACCCAATGTTAACCACAAGTTACAATCACATGAAATGAAGCTTCTAAAGAACTAAAAAAACCTACTGTGGTTTACACGTTTGTATCTCCTGCTCATCCTGTGCTGACATAACAACAGCAGTGTGATACCATACTTTTATTCTCTAAGTTCCAAGGGCTTCAATTAAAATCACAGTTCGAGTTTACCAGATTCACTTTGAAGACATGAGATTCTTTTTCTTCCAGATGTTGCACTCCAATAAGACAAAGCCTGCAGACTTATTATAAGGGACAATGACAAGGAAGATACAAGATTTCAATTGAGTAAACCAAAAAGATTTTAACCAACATAATAATGCGAAAAATACTGCTCTCTTCCTGACAGGCCTGAACTTCAGAGATTAAGATGATGGTGTAATACCCAACAAGTTTTTCTTTGGAAATAAGAAACAGTAGCACATCCTTATTATAGAAACTGAAAGCGATTACATCACATTACCATGGGACCACTTATGCAAAATATGCAGGAATAACAGGAGAAACAGTAATCAGAAAATGTGTCATTGACTTTATAAAACCCAATGTTACCATTTCCTCTCTCCTCAACATGCAAAAAAGCTTGCTATCAGCAATGATTTTCTGGCTCTTTCTAACTTTAGAATTTTAATACTATGCACTTCAAAAACTGTACCACATTATCCATTGAAACAGAATGCTGTATAAATTAAGTACAATAAAAGACCATGACCATGTAGAATGACAATGCAAAATAAGTAGACACCTTTGTCTGTAATTGCTCAGTGCCTCAGTTCCCCATCACTCAAAGACAGAATCTATATTCTTCCACTGTAGTACAGTCTGTGCTATTAGAAATTATCATGGAAAAGCCAAGGAGGAATTTAAAAAAATCCATCTTAAATCACAAGACAAATGGTAATAATTAATAGGACCCAAGGCTGAAAGAAGGCAAAACAAATTACTGAATAACCAAGTGAATATTAAACCCTTATACATTAAAGAAGGCAAATGCTGCGGAAAATTGTGCTGTGATCATGTAACAGGAGACTTTCTGAGAGTGAACATAAATAGTTTCCTGACAAATCTTAATCCTAATTACTCAAGTTTTGAGCAACTGATTTAATAACCCTACATCACTTCTGCTCTCTTTCTGCAATCATTTAAAAAATTAACAATATCATATTTGGTCCTATTGTCTAAAATTCATGAAGCAGAATAACCAGGAGAATGTCATTCAACTTCTCTGAAATTCACAAAGCTCCTCACTTTCAAATAATATTTTTCCAGCATCTTCATTTACTTCCTACTCCAGTTTCTTCTGTAGGCATTTATCTCTGATGTGAAAGCCTGTCAAATTCTTTTTGATATGTAAGGATGCTACATCCTCTAAATTTTCCTTATCTTTCTTACCACTAGTATCTTCAAAGAACTCAAACAGATTAGCTCAGCATGACCTCTTCTGCCTGAATTCATTCTGGATATCCTTTATCAAACTGTTTTACTAGGTGTTATTCTGCCACATCTTTCTCAAAATAGGGGCTTTGGGATATTGTTTCTTCGTTTTACTCTCCCTTCAGACAACTGTTGTGCCATCTAAGAAACCTCAAGAATTGTATTGAAAATTTAATTAATCTTCATAGCAGCAAGTGAGAGTTGAGCTCAGGGGTTTTTTTAACATTAGATACTTTGCAGATAATGCATATATTTAATAAAGGCTGTATCTATTCTCACTGTACTGCATCTCAGGTCTCTGCACAGAATTCCTGTACCTGTTTCTTGCCTATTTTGCCAGCGCCATCTAGTTTCAGGTAGTAAGTAAGCTGACCTATGTTTTTGATAAATACCCAAGCCCTCAGAGACAGAATTTCTCCACATGCACTTTTTAAGCAGCCAAGGCTATTTGAGTTAGTGTTAGAATGGAAAAGAACCTCTCAGTGCCTGAGATTTTTGAAACTTTTCTCCTGAGCTGCATTTCACTACAATTATACGGGACTGCGAACTATTTTTAGCTGTTTCTAGCAACAATTTCAGGGTAGGAAACCTACCTTGACACACCTCCCACCTGACGGAGGAGCACATTAGCATATAACTGCACACAAGCAGAGAAGGTAGGATAAGCAATGAACAAAAGCAAGACCACTGATCTTACAGAGAAGAGAGAGAGTTCCTATGGAAAGGCAAACCCTCGCAACACATCTAGTTTGTATTATAAACACAAATAATTCTAGTTTTCTCTTTCACTGTGTGACTTTTTCTTCTATGATTTTAGCCTCTTGCCTCTCAAAACCCCTCTCACTTGCAGTACATCCATATTTATCCTCCATAAGGAACAAAGCATCTCATACCACATTTTCAGCCATAATACTACACATTTAGGCCTTTTTGTGTGGTGACTAGCTTCTGTTTTTCTTTGCCTCTCCTTCCAATTAGAAATTCTACTTTTCATGGTTGCCATCACCAGTTTACTGGTTCTCTCTACTTCATTCTTTATTTCAATTCTACACCATTACTACTAAATAATAGTGTTCAGTCTCTTTCTTTACTTCTTTGCATTTTAATATTCTCAGTGTGTTCTTAATTATAATAAGCTACAATTGTTTTTGTTCCTTTCTCACATATTTTAGGTATTCAGTATGACTTTCAGGTATGGATTACTCAACACTTACATATCTCTTTACTCTCCAATGCAGACCTTTCAGATGTCATGGAGTTTTCCTCAAATCATTCCACTTTCCTTGAGAGTCTGTTTTTCAGAGGTCACGTATTTTCCTGCTACTGCTTACAGAACCCATTTTTGGTGTAGTAAATTCTAGGTGCTGTCCCTGATGAATGTATTTATCACACTTGACTCTTAGCCAGTAATTTTCTATGTCCAGTGTAGCTTTTGACTGTATTGATTGTTCAGCATTCTGCATTTGAGACTGAAATTGCATTTGCAGCTTAGGTTATACTGTCAAAATGTCTGGTTCCCACTTCTGAGAGGGAATTTCCCTACATTAGAGGAAGCACTTCTGGCCTTTTGTGCTCCCCAGTATCTGACTGCCAGAGAAATCTGCCAGCTTTGATTAGCACAGAGTCAGGAGAGGACATTCATTGGCATAACTGGAGTTGAGTTCCAGACCAAATGGCAAAGCTTGTTTATTCTCCCCTCATGTTATCCTCTCCCCTCTCTCTCCTCAATCCCCTCACTTTCTTTTCATTGCACCGTTCTTTTTGTGGGCTCCTGCCTCTTAACTTCCTACTTCCTTTTCATCTACTTAAAACCAACGAAACACTCTTTCCAGCTCTTTCATTCTGTTGGAAGAGGATGCTATCCAGGATCCAATACTGCCATAAGCTTTAACTCAGTGTCCCACCTTGGGGTTCCCTCAGGACATCTCACAGGGAAGCGGAGGAGGCTCACAATGCCCTCGTACAATCCTTGGGCAGCATATTCTTGGTACCAGCTAGACCCCGCTGTGTGTACTGAGAAGCTCCTGCTAAGCTGTTGTGCTTATGAGATCATTTGTGGGAACACAGTGAACAAGAGTTGCTTGTCTTTGTCCCTATTCTGTATTTAGCTGTCACCAATAACCTTTTTTTGTGCCAACTGTTCAATGTTTGAAACCATTGTTCTTTTTTCTGCTTTTGCTTCCTGCCAGATTTTTCTATTACCCTTGTAATTACCTACTTGAATGAATTTTTTTACTACCAATGTAAAATGGGATGGTTTCAATGAGTAAGTCATTACACAATCCAAAGATATGTGTTAAAGCTAGATTTTATAATACCAGTAGTTACATTTGTTGATGATTATATTCATATTTCATAACATGAAAAAAAGGAACTATAAGAACCTCATAATAGTATCTAATCCTTAAGAATTAAGTATTATATTATTTTCAAATCAGCTTTAAATACCGAAATCAAATGAATCTGGGCAACTAACCTGAATATAATGAAATGTGACTCCTGCAGGTAAAATAGGCATTTTGGTATTATTCTCTATCTCCCTGTTTGGGGGAAGAAAAAAATATAAAAGCAATGAACTCTTTCATTTCTTGTCTTTTTTCAGGAACAAACTAACATATGTTTATATCTGGTGACA
This sequence comes from Corvus hawaiiensis, assembly GCF_020740725.1. NCBI lineage: Eukaryota > Metazoa > Chordata > Aves > Passeriformes > Corvidae > Corvus > Corvus hawaiiensis. The sequence goes on along the minus strand of NC_063213.1, from coordinate 82,709,070 downwards.
CCTTCATACCTGCCCCACCCCCCCCCAGATACGCCTTCTTTACCCATTTAATATGATGACACAGGCTTCATACCATCAGCATTGTGTTTTCTTCGATCGGTTCTTTTTCATTTGTATTTCTGGGTTGGTATACTGCAAATAAACAGCTGAGCTAACTGAATTTATGTTCTAGGGCAAAACCCCAAGTTGGATCTCCACTAGGGACAGCCTGATTAAAGGATTGTATTCTGATTTCAATGGCAAGCATCAGTCCTCAGTTCCACAGAAGTCAAAAGTGTTAAAAAGCCAACTGCCTACTATAAATGTAAATTAAATTCCTTTCCTTGTCATATTTTTACTTTTATTGAGGAATTTGAGATATCCAAACTCCCAGATTAGAAAAAAACCAACAAACTGTTGAATAGAAAACAGAATAATCACAAACAAACAAAAAACCCCCCAAAAAACAAAACAAAACCACAAACCAAAACCAACCAAAAAAACATCCTAACCCTGAAAAAATCTTGTGCAGATTCTATTAAAATTTATTTTTTTGTAATCATATAAGAGGGAAGATTGCAAAAGACAGCCAATCTTTCTTAAAAGGATTTGCCTCCTTTCTAAAGATTTACAGTCTTTTTGCGTGGAGAGAAACACTCTCTCATATCAGATTATATCAGATGATTCTGTGTAAAAATAAGAGTTCAAACGTCATTTTAAATAAGATTTATTGTTCCTCTCATAATTTCTCTCTTTCAAATGTAAAATTCCTAAGGTACTCACTGGCTCAAAACCCAACAGTGGTTATTTGTTTTTCTTGTACAGGCTTATTTTGATTTCATTGAATACCTGCAGCAGTTTCTGAAACATGCATGTAAAAAGCAAAAAATCCCTATATTGAGTGAGTATCCACACATCCACACATACAAAACCCCCCAACAAACTAAAAAACCCTACACACCAGGCTTATCACTTCTCTACAATTTGCTGTGGAATAAAATGATAAAATTTTCTCTTCTGTCTCAGCCAAGATTACCAATTCAGCTTATAAAATGTAAAAACACACTCATGTTTATTTGAAGTTCTAAAGAATTATTTAAACTGCCCTTTTAATGTTCCCTCTTAGGCATTCCACATCTTTCAAACACCTTCTTGCATAAATATTTATTGTAGTATAGAAAGATGCCTTTTATTCTTGTTCATGGTTCTTTGCTTTAAATCAAAATGAAATTAAGTCACTAAGTTTTAACACTCTCTTTCTATTTTTTTCTATCCTTCAAAAAATTTACTTCCTTAGTCAGTAATCATTAAGACACATTTCACTTAATTTTTAAATGTCTGAATATGGATACAACTTTTAACTACAGAAATGAACAAGGAAGGTCTTAGTGTGATCAAGTGAGGTTGGGGACAAAATTAAAGGCTATCAATATATGTCTCAAGAATTAAATGAACAATTCACTCCGTACGTAGAAAGGACAGCTGTTTAAGAAGGAGTAAAGGAGAATGACATGTTGAACAGGAACAAACAGCAATGTCCAAATTGGAAGAAAGTATTGCAGAAAAAAATCATAGATCTTATTATGTTCAAACCAAGACATGGTGAAATTTAATGACTGACTACTAATGCAGCTAATATAGTGTTACTCAATGATGAAAAGCAGCCAGTGCATTGAATGACTGTAAAACATCATAACTGGGTTTCAGAAAGGGAAGAGCAGCTTACAGATGACTAGAGATAGATTAAATGCTTGTGTCCATGACACAGACCAAGAGGGATTTTGTGCTTTTGATGCTTTGCTTTTTGAAGGGCCTAAGAGCCCCTCAGCTGTGGGTCTGGATCCCTTTTGTGTCCATGACACAGACCAAGAGGTATTTTGTGCTTTTGATGCTTTGCTTTTTGAATGGTCTAAGAGCCCCACAGCTGTGGGTCTGGATCCCTTTCCTCAAGCTGTGAGGGAAGTGCTTTTTAGAGCCTCAGTGGCAGCATTTTCTCTGCTGTTCTTATGCAATTGCTCTTGTGGTGTTATTCCTACAGCCTTTTACCTGCTGCAGACCCTAACAGTGTTTTTGTGGTGAAGGGAAGGAACTGTCACTGGTCACTCCTTCCTTCTCCTCTTTTGACTGTGGCTCCTGCTTTATATTTGGCCAATCAATACATGCATGCAGAGAGCTTAACAGTGTGGGGTCCCCCAGCACTTCTCCTGCCTACTGGGGGAGTTTGTCCTTTCTCTCTCGTTCCTCTCCTCTTCTTTTTCCATTTCCCCACATAAGAGATTCACCACTGGAGTCAATATGTGCCTCATAAGCCACAGATCTCTCATCAGTATATACATAACTCTCGTATTCCTTTTTCTACACACATGCTTATGGCTGTTTGAAGTCTGGACACTGAGGTACGTCAAAGTTTGTACTAGCTTGATGTAACACTGATTATATCAAGTACAAATGGAACTGCTATAAATCATTGAATCTAATCCTTCTGTTTTATGAAGGATTAATACAATTGTTAATAAAAGTAATAAAATTGAGTAATAAAATTGTTTTGAACAGTGACATTTGAGTTCTTATTTATATATTATCAAGGGCTGGTGAAAATATTTTGTAGTAAGTAACTATATCCCCTTTGGCTTCCAAAACAAAAGAACTTACAAGGTTTCTCTGAACTAAGCATTCATTTTAAAACACAGTACACGCAGTAGAATAATCTTGATATGTGATAATTCTTGTAACAGTTTATCAAATTCTTTTAATAGTTTATACTTTTATTATTAACAATTTTTTACCTGAGTCTGAATTTTCATAGCTTCAATTTCCAAGTTTGGATGATTTACTTCTGGTGGACTACAGATTAACCCTGTTATCAGGTATCTTTTTTCCAGTTTATCATCCTCTTGATAAACAAATCAGATCAAGTTCCATGAATCTTTCACCACAGAGGAAGTTTTCTTGATCTTTGGTCATTCTCATTCTGTAAATACTCTCAAGTTTATCAGCATCTTTCTTGAACTGTTGACACACAAGAACTAGGTAGTAAACTCCTGTAGGACTTGAATTAAAAACAAAGATACTCTTAAAATAATCACTCCACTCCAACTAAGTAACACGCTTGGCTTTAAAGTCACACTTGAAACTGTCCCATCCTGACTTCCAATCATTTCCCCAATAAAGCTGACTACTTTTAAGTATGGTCTGAAATCTTTGTGTATACAAGATACAAAGATATATCTATATATCCATCTCTATCTATCCATCTATCATGCATGACTTCTTCTTTGTCCCTTCACAGATAACATTGATTAACCCATCTGTAAATTCGCTAGCCATGACTGCTCCTTTACCAATAATAAGCCTTTTCCAACAGTAGTATCCATCCTTAAGGTACCTGCAAATATCTAAAGCAACAAGCTTGTTTTGTCATCTGGGACACTACCAAAAAAACTTACAGAAAAAAGAGAAAGCTTTTTCGCTGTCCACTATACCTAGAGGCATTTGAAGGCTTTTCCCTGATACATCTGAAATTCATCAAAAGCCTGGTTTTCAAATCATTTAATGCACTCTATTTTTATTTCTTAGCATAGAGATAATATTAAATCAAGTATATTAGGAAAGCCTATTCTACTATTTCTGTCATGTTTATTAATGCAATTTGAATTCAATTTTTTAAAAAAAGGATAATCATCTTGTTTCTTCAGTTCTTAATTAAACAGCAATGATTCTGTTTCCTCTTTGAACGTTGTAGTAGTAATACTGATAACAATAAGCCCCCCATTAGCTGAAGTAACTTTTTGACTGTTAATATGCTGTGCAATATCAACTCCTGTTATATTTCAAAAACCACTCTTTTGTTGCCTTAACTTTCCTTGTTACACTTCTGTTTATAGTTCTTACCAGCTATTTGCTAAATGTTTCAGATTCCATCAGATTGTATTTACATCCAATGGCTTGAACTTTTAATCTATTTGGGTGTGTACACATACACATATTTATATACTTGGAAACTGCCTTCAGATTGCATTTTTCTTGATGCTGCTCTTTTCTATCCCAGTTTATTTCTAACTGGCATTATGTTCTAGCTGTCTGGAAAATTAATTGCTTCCCAATTATTATTTATCTTTCTTTCTTAAGTCATTTCTTCCAGATAATATGCCTTATAATGGTTTTCACTGTTATGAAATTGGCTACTTAGAAACAGCACCTATATAATTTTTATTAACTTATATTTTAATCCATTTCAATGCAATAAATAATAATCTGATATTTTATAGAGATCATTTCATTAACCTTTATTTAACAGATCAGATCAGATGCAAAAAGGATCTTTCAATTATTAACTTAAGCTCAAAAAGTCACCTCTCCACACTTACGATCTGAGAACTCTAAGAATACTCTTTCTTCCTTTTTCTGGTCACGATTTGCTGTGGCAGGATGGGTTTTTTAGTTGTGATTTTCTGAGCTACTTGTAATTCTGGAATATGACCACAGACTAAAGAAACCTTAAAACCTATCACACTTACTGATGTTTTAATTTCTTCTGTGTTTTTCATTCATCTTGATAGGCCTTTCTCATTTTTGCTCTTAGCCAGTTTCACAAATTGCTGCTCTTATTTTGTGCGATGGAATTCTGATGTATCCCATCCCATGGACAAGCAGGTTTTCACTGTTACAAATTATTCACAAGAATAAGAATCAGAAAAAGAATGGCATAATTGGGAATTTCCATTCTAGTACACATAGTTGATACAAAACACTTCCCTATTCCAGGGGAATCTGCCATTAAAAGTAAAACAAACCCAGCTCCTAGTTAATAACTTTGACAAGGAACATGCAGAGTTAGAAATACCAAATGCAGAAAACATCTTGGAAAATGAGTTGTCTAAAGCATCAAATAAAGTATCACAGAGAAGAGATTTTAATAAGTGTAACAGTCCATGGCAAATCACCTTTACAACTCTATGAAAAAGGACCCCATGAAATGGAGTTAAAATTTTGTTTAAAAAAAAAAAGTCATAAACAAGCTAAGAGTCTTTCTAAGGCTACCATGATGGATATTATGAAACCAACATTTTAAGGAGTACTGCAATAAGAAAAATAAAAAATAAATTATGACAAAAAGAGATGAAAATATTTCTTAGAAATTTATTTCTGCTGTAGAGTGTTGCATCCAAAATATAGAACTGACCAGTTATTCTACATGTGATGAATGAAAAGGATTAGGACTGTTTCAATTCCCTTTTACCACTGAAAAGAACAAAACACCTGAGGGGTTTTTTGCACTCCTCTCAAATATACTGATAAACTATTGAAATTGTTGCATTTCACCTCAGTTGATCATCATCATTTAAGCTATATGACTTAATAAGTGTGCTTATTTTGAATTTCTGTAACTGAAATACTGTAAAAATCTACCAAATCTGTGGAGAGCTTGAGAAAAGGAGGGGGAAGCTAAAATAACTTTGAGCAATTTTACGTTTATTCGTATCTTCTAAAGGGATTTGAGATGAAAAACAGTTAGAAAACACAGTGTGGGATGAAAGAAGATCAGTGAAGGCTGAAAAAGGATTAATTGATTGTCATTATAAGCTGTAGTAAAATAGAGGTCAATTAAATGAGTGAATTGCAAAGAAATATACTTGTAATATTAATATTAAGCATTTATTTAACACTTATCAGAGAAGTGCTTTGCAAACAATTAATTAGTTTATACAAAGAACAAATTACATTGACCGGGGGAGAGCAAGGTTAAGAAGGCCAGAAAGTTGATTTAATTCCATCTTTTCTTTTGCCTTTGTTTCGAGCAGCATTGATTCTATTGTATTACAAAACAAGTTACCTTAGAATAGGAAGTTAAGAAGACAAGGAGAATTAACTATGGCTCAACAGGTTTGAACTACTATCTCAATTTAAAATATTCTTTTTGTCTCTTGATTACTAGCTTATACACAGCTGACACTGTTTTATTAAACAAATGGAGAAATTCAAGTGTCAGATATAAATGAAGTAACCTTTTAAGCTTGCAAAGAAATACTCATGTTTGTACAGTAAACTGTTGAGAAAGACAAGTTTATGTAAATGTAGATTTTTAGTCAAGCATATTATGATCTGAGCCTATGATTCAAATGTAATTTGAAGCTGAGTAAATCCATCAAACATCCTCAATTGCCGGAAACAATACAGTGAATGCAAGTGTAAAAGCAAGGGTGTTGCAAGTCCAATGCTTGAACACGTACTTAAGAAGAATGATACCTGGAAAACTTAATTAAACAGAGATGTTTTGTGCTTGTTGGGTGTTTGGTTTTTTGGATTGTTTTTTTGGTTTTGTTTTTTTTTTTTTAATTTACAGGAAAAGGTAATTTCTCCAGTCTTTTGGTAGAATACAAGCATACAAACAAAACATGCTTTTTTGCCAGTTTTTTACCCATTTTTGAGAGAGGCTGTGAGTACATTAGCAATTCCATTTGGACAAACAGTGTAATCTCAAACCAAATTTTCTGGTTCACTTCACTGTGTTTCCTATGTGCTTGCTCAGTTCTCAGAGCAGTTTTGAGAACAAATTAGATTTTAGAAAAATCAACTAGAAGTACTGCACCAAAGTGCTCTACAACTTTGGTGGGGATAATTAGGTCCAAACTCCTACAGAGCTGACACTGCCACATGCAACTTCAGCACCACTAAAAGTTTGTAAAGCACAGCAAACATGAGGAGGCTTCTCCACTACACCAAGTGACTGCCAATGACTGAAAATCCTCAACTTTTTCTTCAACTCTGCTGTTCCTTCTTCAGCCACATGCATTTTCTGCTCTGAAAGCCTTTATTTTCTTTACCTGCACTTTCTTCTACTGCAACCACCTTTGGTTAAACTAATTTTTGCTACTATTACCTCTTACAATTTTCTACATTTAACTAACTTCTGTTCTATCAGTTAATGGCTACCTCTTCCCACTCTTGGGAAAAGAAAAGTGACTTCACGCCCCAACAATATGATACTATCTATGTATTTTAACCTGTAAAAGAGGACTGAAAGTGTCTTGGGAAGTGGTTCAGCCTGATGACAGCAGCTGCAGGTTTGTAACTTATGACTGCAGTCTACTGTGAGAGGAATGCTTCATTACACCAAAAAAGGTGATGTCAAGTTTCTTGAAAACAAGGAATAATAATCATAATCCAACAAGTAAAAGCATTTTAGGTATGACTTTAATCTTTAATTCAGACAGGAGCACATCACTGAACCCTCCATCTTATAAGGGATGATCTGAGCTCTGCAGGTTGTTTGAACCCAAACTTCCAGGCTTGCCATGAGGGAGAACCTGAAAAGACAACACCATCCATCACTGAAGTTTTACTCCTACATGCATTCCTTACATATTTATCCTGGGGACACAATGCAGGTGACACAGGAAGCATAGACCCAGATGTGTCAATGGATCATCATGAGCTGGGAAGTGCACGGCCATACAATGAATCCCTTTAGCCTAGTGGCAGGTGCACCAGGGCACTTGGCCGTAACTGCTCTGTACAGTGCAGAAACACTTTGTAGAATAGAAAACATTTCTGTGTGAGGACTCCTCACACTCCTCAGATTATGACCTTTCACAGTGTGATTATCCATCCTAACACAGAAGACCCACAGCCACTCATAGGAGAGGGAGGTGATACCTCTTGAGAGTTGGATACGGTGTGGAAAATAAGATGGAAGCTCTTCTCTCACTTGGCAGAGAGAGACAAGAAGACTTCCTTGTGTGTGGAGAGGGTTCTCTTCCATGGGCATAATTAACTAGTTCTGTCCTTGGTTTAACTCTCACCAAGAAGTTGCCCTCTCTCCCAAGCCATGGACACTACATTCACACCTTTTTCAAGTCCCCTTTCCATTCTGCTTTGTAGCGCCTACTTGCAGCACCTCTGCTGACAAGCAAAGCCTTTCCCCCTTGCTCCTGAAAAGGGACTCCCACAGTTCTTTAGTTCACTTTGCACTCCCACCTCCTTTCCTTGGGCAGTGACTTGCAGAGCTCTGAGCTAGCAAGCAGCTACCTAGATCTTCCAGTGCTACACTGAAAGTTTAAACACAAACACCTTGGGATTGTGCCAGTGGATACTGCTGAGGCTTCAGGACCTCTGCACTAAGAGGTAGGGTTCAAGGAGGAGAGGAATTGCTATCAAGTAAGGGATTACTTGTGAGAACTCATCAAGTCTGTAGGATCTCTTGCACACATCATCCAAGGCTGCTAAAGAGCTGAGTGAAGTCATAACAAAGCCAGTCAGCCCCATTTCAGCCCAAGGGAAAATCATGGAACAACTTCTCTTGGAGCAAATTTCTGGGACGTGAAGGACAAAGGTGTATTTCAGTAGGAGGCTGGAATAAATTCCCTTTGAGGTGCCCTTCAGCCTGGATATCATCTGGAAAATTTACAGAGATTTATGCCACTGACAGTTTCCTGTATAGGAAAATAAAAAGGCACTGAAGCAAGTGTCCAGAGAATGGAAGCATGACCTAACATTATAGAAAGATCTAAATACACAAGACATATGGAGTGCACCAATGACTATAATTGTTAAAAAAAAAAAAAACAAAACCAGGTTTAATTAGCTCATTTCCTGCACTCTTACAGGCAATGTGCATACACCAAATCTGCATCTGCATGTATAATGTCGGCAGGTAATATGTATGTACTGCCAAGTAGTGCAAAAGCTTAAAATTAAAAAAGACCCCCAAGAGTTATAGCTTTTTATTATCTTCCAAGTATCAGATATTGTTCCTCATAAGCATAAATAAACCTTTCTGAGTTGAAATTTTCATTAATAGAATAAGTGAGACCAGATGACAGTAGCAAAGGAACACTAAGCACTTGTATAAAGCCACTATCAAGATGCCTTAAGGCTCCTGGAGACTGTGCTATGACAGAATGCCACTCCTAATGTGTGTACAGGCAGCTGGAGTACAGTGACAGCAGTGTCTAGAACCACACCTTGCACCATTGACCCTGGATGTCTGAAACAAAATTTGGGAAAAAAAAAAAATGAAGGAAGGAGAAATGGGAAGGGGGGAGAAATCCAGTACATGTCAAACCCCTTTTTTACAATACCCAAGACAATAACATCCTGCATGTTAGTAGGCTTCCCATTACCACTTCCACACAACACTTGGAGTGGGATTACATAAAGATAAAACTGAAAATTACATTTTCAGCTTCTTCCTCATCCTTTCACCAACAGTGCTACTTCATCTTTTAGGTTCCCTGTGATACCATGACCTAAGACAAAAACTGTTCTACTCTTCAGGGAGATTCCTCCTTGAATTAACACATAAAACTCTCTGCTTCAGCAGCACGTATGCTTCATTTACCAGCCCCACTCAAGAGCTTCTTATACTAACAACAACTCTTGAAAATATAAAAACTTCAACAGGTCAAAATAAGTTTGCTTCTACATTTCTTTTCTCATTTGACATTCTCACTTCATATATTTTTCCATGTATAACAAACATATTTTCCCTCTTGAATTTTTGGGGGTTTTCATTGGGTTTTGGGAAGTTTGGGGTGTTTTGTTTTGTTTTGGGTTTTTCTTGTACGTATCATTATGCCTCTCAATCTCTCATTCTGAAAGCACTGTTTTTTTAAAAAATACCTTATGCTAAAAATACTACCTTTTTCTCCTTGGCAACACCACCTTCTTTTTTTCTCTTTCTTCAGTTGCTAAATTCAGAATTGTTTTGTTTGCCTTGACTAAATTTGCAACATCTGGGGAGACATCAAGGTACGGGGTTTTCTTAGTATTTTATGAAGGGTTGGGAACAGAGTGCCACTGAAACAATGGTTATTATAAGAAGCCCTGACTACTTAATTATTATGTTTTTAGTAGTATTGGTATTAGCATTAGCATTAGTATAACTTTTATTAAAAAAGCTGAACTGAAGAGCTTAGATTTGGCCAAGCATTAAAACTCACATGAATTCTGTGTCCCCCTAATAACTTAGGGGAAGATAGAAAGTGAGATCAGTATATCACTCAGTGTATTAGATGAAAATACAGTTCAGGCAGAAAAACCTAAAACTGCAGTACTGCCAATACTTTTACGTATGAGAAAGAACCTGCAAATTGCTTATGATTAAGTTAATCAAACATTTTAAGCAGGGAAAGTTAGAACTGAAAAATGATGTTTTACTTAATGGCAATAATAATTTAGTTGTAGAGTTACTTCCACCTTTGGACTCTATGGACGAATGAGATGACCTCATAGGTCTCCTCTAGCTTAATTTTTTAATGATTCCATGAAACAAACAAAATGAAACAATGTGAAATGACAGATTATACTAATCTTTAAATGAACAATATAAACTCTATCCAATACTATATGGAATTATGTTAATGCAGAAAAAGACATAAAAACTAAATACACTGTGAAAGCTTATAATATTAAACCTTTGCCAACAGCAGCCTCCCTTACTAAAAGGAGCTGTTGGAATTTCTGCTAAAATGTCTAGCCATAGCATATCTGTACAAAGGGTTACAGGAAAAATAATGACCTTCTTTTGAGAGCAAGCTATCATACTGCATCATCTTACTTGGATATTGCAAATGAGTGTTGATGTTGGGTTCCCTAATGCAATTCAACAGAAATAATCAAGCCTAATGCTGTGGAAATGCAAGACAAAAAAAATTTGAAAAAAGACTGTGACCATCTGCAGCAGCTTGGGGGAAGCATTTAGACTATGAGGAAAAAAAAGTGAGAAGAATAGGCTTTATTTTAAATCAATCATTTTCCACCATTTAAAAAAGCTTCTTCCATTAAAAGTCATTAGCCACAGCAAACAAGCCATCCATTTGATCATCCTCTCCTAGTCTTTATGCCTTAAATTGTGGTTTTTGAGACAATAAAGTAAAAGAAAAGGCTTTAATCTACAGTCAAACATTAGTTTCTTATTCCAATAAAATAAAACGCATAAACACATACTATATGCATCTGTTTGGCTCAATATATTATGCAGAATGAGGAATTTGTGACATGTGCTTAATAATAAATTCATACTTAAACTATGTAATCAAATGTGTAATTGAGTGACATTTCTGAGCAAAGAATAAAAAGAAAATGAGCAGTCTTCTACTGTCAGATGTTGTTTACAAAAAGAGTTTCAAACAACAATGAATTATTTAAAGAGATAAAATTCGGGTGCACCTGTTGACATTGAACAGGACCGTGTAATTCTGCTACTTGAATGAACTCGAGGGAATCTGAGACAAAAGTCATTCACCAAGAGAGACAGAAATGCACAGTCAATAAAAACTACTGAGTGATCAGGCTTTCTGCTGTTTTCTAACATAGAAAACATCCTGAAATGCACCTTGGGGAGTGCAGACATTTTACAAACAGGTAGTCAAACTGTTAAAAAGAAAATGAGTTTGCGTAATTCATTTCTACCTAAATTTTGAGTAAAAAGGATTAAAATTATAAGACACAGTCATCAAAATACATTTTAAACAATGCAATCTTCCCAGATAATTGCCTAGGTGTTATTTTTTATTTTAAAAATCCATTATTTTCTTTCTCAATTATAGATTGGGTACGGATAATTATACTCTCTGCTATAGTAACTATAGATTGCTACATACTCATTTGATCCTTCTGATGAATTTATATGAGAAGTGCTTATCTATATGACACTTAGATCATAAATAGAAAAGCACAATACGTGAGAATACATCAAAGATGATAAAAAGGAAAAAATTGAATTCAGTCTGTCAGACACTTGAGCTAAATTCCAGAAAAGCATTTTTTTTTTCAATTTTTTTTCCTGCAAGAAACTGCTCACATCCTTTTGGTGAGATGCTACATACCATGGCTATGATCTCTTGTGCATAATGTTAACTTTGACTGTAACTATTTATATACTGTCTGGAACCTTGATATGAAAGTAGAAGTTTGGAGAATGCCCTTAACAGACTCTTTATCTTTTCTAACCCAGTGTGAAAAGGGCTTCTTTTTGTCAGTTGCCTTCTGATAGCGAGTAAGTGGGAAAAAAAAGAAAAAGTTTAGTGTGCAAAACAGCAAGGCTGCCTCTCAGACAACTAGGTCTGAACAGCTTGCTGGCCCCTGTGCAGGTAAATGCCATAATTATTCTCCTGGCCTTCCCACTGTTACTCAGTAATTCAATAATAGGCCATCTGTAGCTCACTGCTGGTGAATCATCTTGCATCTTAATACGTTGTTTGAATTATCTTCATACTACTTAGTAGACATGACGCAAACATTATAAGCAAAATATTTAAGAAAGCTGGCTGAGTATGTATGTGAGTAGCTGCTCCTTACGCTCCTAAAGGAGGATTTATACAATAATCTAAGCAAATCCATTTAGCAGAAGTACGGTTCACCAGAGAATGCTTCTGCATAGCCATATGTACTACTTGCTATTAATAAAACTGATGGCAATGAGATGATATTGCACTTCCCCTACATCACCAAGAATTTCAGAGATGTCCTTGCAAGGGAAATATAAAACAGCAAACAGACAGCTAGGTAAGTTCTCAAAGCAGGCCTTGCCTCTGTATCAGATGCCAATCTTAGACCATGCAGTTAAAAGCACCAGAACAGTGTACTATTTCCCTAGGAGCCATCTCTGGGGCAAAAGGTGAAAGGAAAACAGAGGGCAAAAAGGCCCCACAACAACAAATAAAACAGAGAATCCAAAAGTTGCTTTCACCAACGTAAGCCATTAGAAACAAGATTTTTATGTGTCTTTTTTCAAATCTTGATAACATTCTTAAGAAAATGTAAATGTACTCCAAAAAACTTAATTTTTCAGGCCTACAGCTCATTTTCAAATTCTGCTTGAGACTTTGATTTGATCTCATTCAAATTTTATAACCATATTTTCCACCCAACTCAGCCACCCTCCCTGCCACAGTATGCATTTGTGTAAAATGGTAATCTTGTCCTCTGTTCTTTCCTTTCAGGCGTTTCTTTCCTTCAGAGTATTGTTTAAGTTGAGGGAACCACCAGTAGTTGTGATTCATACAATAAAGATCAACCATGAAAAAGCAACAGATCAGAACCTCTCCATTTTAAAAAAACCAAAAACCAAACAAAACCCCAAATACATATATATACGCAAATATATGTATACATTCCTCAGCAAATGCTGAGAAAAAAACCCAAACTTTAACCTCAGTCGAGTCTGGCAACAAGAGACTAATAAGGCTAAGGCTGGAGTATTTCATTTCCTCCCTGTTTTTAAATCTACGAAGATAAGCTTTCACACATATGCATATCTGAAACCTGTTTTGACATTGGGGTTTTTTTGGTGGTGGTGTTTGTTGGTTGGCTTGGGGTTTTTTGGGGAAGGGGGGGTGTTGTGTTTTGTTGGGGGTTTTTTTTGTTTTATTTTTTTGCTTTAGTTTACTTGGAGAGGTTGGTTGTTCTTCTTTTTCAACAGTACTACATTTAAAGCGGAAGAATAGTAAGAGCATAAATCCTTTTCCCCTAATGATAATACATATTGTTATACCAAGGAAACAACAAAGTCCAATGGACCCACAGGACTTTGGAGAAGCAACATCTGTGGAATATAACCTGGGAAGAGAGTGAGAGAAAGGACTATTTTGCTAGAGGCTGAAAATATTCAATGTGTATCCTACTCTACCTTGCCAAACTCAGGGAGTATCTTTGTATTCACACAGGGCACACACCTCCTTTTTCCTTAACTTCTGCTTTATCATTCTGGCCCTTCCCATGGTCACAATTCCTGTGTGATTTAGCAGATCCAAAAAAACATCCGGATGCTGTGAATTACCCTGAAAACTCAAGTCTTGTATTCCATGTATCTCTTGTGCTTCCTATTCTGTTTCATATGCTGTAGGGATCAGCAGGAGAAAGTACTTTTGTCTGCCTCAGCTGTTTTTCTTCACTTCCAAGAACAAAAGGCCTCCTAACATTCATTGGAAACCTTGAACAAGTAACCTAAAACTTTCCAGGATTCACTGGCTAGGGAACAAAAGCAAGTGTAAAGTCCCAGGGAACATGCGTGGAGAAGGCAATAGAGAGTTAGTGCCTTCTCCTCCAGTAAATATCAGCTTTTTGTAATAATCAAGAGGTAATAACAGGTAACAGCAAATGATCAAAGGGGAGAGGAAGGCTGCATAGGGTAATAACACTGCAGAGAAACTCCTGAAACAGAAGCAGTAACCAAAAGGACACCAAGCTCTGGTGAAGTCCATGTGATACCAGGAAATAACATGGCTTCAAATCTTCTTGTAGAGGCCATACTAAACACTTACTGAGACACTGAAGCTTCCAAGAGTAAAAAGTGTGTTCAGCAGCTGCCCAGATTCAAACCAGTCCTCAGCTGGTGGAAGTCAATGGAAGACAAAAGCTCTTCAGATTCACTTTTAGCTCCAGCAGCTTTCCCACTCAGGCACTGTATGCAATATCCTTCTGCAGAGCAGCTCAACAGAAGGACAAGGGTGACAGTAACTCCTACAGACAGGGCTCAGGCCCATGAGAAAGTGAAAAAAGTGAATCTCTCTGAAGCAGCACTCACCTGGGTATTCCACCAAGGCCAGATTTCCTTCCTGTGTGATGCAGCTCTCAGTACCGGGACTGACCCTCCCTGCCTCTCTTAGAAACTGCCACAGAATTAGATGACAAACTAGTACCTTCTCTGTTTCAAGCTTTTGCAGCACATACTTTCCCTCCAGTCATACTTAGGTAAAGTTCAGATCAGGCACTTGAAGGCACACAACAGTAAATTGGGCAGCATGAGCAGCTGAAGGATACTTGAGGTTAGCTTACCCATCAGTTTCAATCTTATACTTTTTAAATGGCACTTTTAAAATTGGTATTGAGCCACATTACTTGAGATTTAAAATCAAACCAAAAATTAGATTAAAAGAACTTTGCATCACTATAGAAATAAAGAAATTTTCTAATGCAATTTGGCCACAGAATGAGAGACAGGCCCTTGAATTTACTGCTTCTTCTCATTATGAAATAAAGAATTAAAATATCATTCCTATCCCTACTGACTTATTAATGGATTGAGTTATGAAAGGAAAAGAAGCTTGCCATCAATTTTGCAAAGTTTTAAAAACTTTGGGGTTTTTTTAAAGAAAAAGACCCTCCAACAGGATTTACCACTCAACAATGTCCAGGATGCAACCTGACATATTTTGCTTTTAATTTGGCAGAGTGAAAATACAAACCAGCTACTCCTGGCTTATGGTAACTCTTTTCTTAACTATGGGACTAAAATGGTAGCAGTTTCTCAAAGACCTGCTAAGATGACACCAAAAAATTAGTTATTTTAATGAAGAATTGCTGAAAGGTTTAATAATTTTTGCCATGTTCAAGCTACTTTACGATTACACATATGAGGCTTAAACCCAGGTTTTCTTTTTTTTTAAGACATTTTATCAAGCCCTTCTCTTCTAAAGCTGAAATTTAAGCCATCTATAAAGTCACCCACCGAATCGTTTTATTTGCGTATTTAGAGAATTAAGATTTTCAAGATTGCATAATATAAGTAGATTTTAATGAATCTGTGGTTCTGAGATATTTTGCCTCCCACTTTGATTTGACATTTTGCTTAGAGATGATCTGAAAAGGTATGATTTTCTCTATTGTGAAGCCTTTTTATTACCTTGTTCTATCAGTCTCCTTTATCATTTGCAATTGTATTCAGCTCTCTCCTGAATGTGTTAACATTCTTCGATGACACATGTTCCTTGTATCTTTATTTAAATCAACACACCCTATTTCTCACCCTGCTACTATGTCAGGTTTTTCCAGTAATTTTCATACATAAAAGGCTTTGGTAACTTCTCACAATGTCCCTATTTATGATTCCCATTGTTGTTCATAGGTCAAAAGTTGACTTCAACGTTTATAATCTATTTCATGTGAAGCACTCATACTTGCAAGGGGCAAATATATATTAAATACTCTCTAAGTATTTAGGAATATAATTAGTACCTAAGGCAATTACTTCAGGCAAATGATGTAAGCCTAACACAAGAACAGGCATCACAATGCCTTGAACTCAGAAAATTTAAGGGTAATATTTAACAATGAAGTTTGATGGAGTGAGATTTTAGAAGATAGGCTGAGGCTGAGCTATGCAAAATGTGCAAGACAAATATGTACAATATGAGGTTTCTAAGCCAAGCTCAAAGAGTACTAAGTCACCTGATCAGAAGTTATATAGTTGGAAAATGGAAGAAAATTATGACCAGCAGACCTAGGTTGGACAATACACTCTATCAAACATCTCCAGGACCTAAACTGGTTGATGCTTATAACAAGACCAAAAGAGAACCAAAGGTTATGAAAAACAGAAAAAACCCCCAAGAATGCAGCAGCAAGCTGCCTAATAAGGATGCAAGATAAGGAACACCTTTAGCAAAATAATTTTTTTTTTTTTTAATTTTTAACTAATATCAGCAAATTCTACCCACGTGGGGCTTGGGGGAGAAAAAATAAATCACAGATCACATAAAAACATGGTGGTTTGCATTTCTGAGAACAGACTGCTATGATCTCTCTGAGAAAAAAATGTTGACGTGTATTGGATCATTAGAGCGTCAAAATTAAAGCACATCTTTCAAAAGAAAAGAGGCAAAAAACAATGGTCTCTAAAAAACTCACTCACTGTTTCTTCACACTAAGCATTTTAATTTAAATGGAACGGACGAAGCAGACTTTTGAAGGCTGTTTTTCCCATACTTTTCCAGGCACCAGCACTACAGTTATGTAAATTCTGTACCCATTATAAAATAACCTTAAGGCAGATACAAATTTTATATTTTTCTTTATCATTATTTGCCATTTTATTAACTCCAAATTCTATGGATAATTGCTGGCACTTAGGTTTCTGTTCTCCTTTACCTCCATTACGTACAAAATCAATATATGTTCCATAGTTCCCCAGTACACCACCATCTACATGGGCTACAAAATAGGACTGCAGCAATCTATTTCTATTGGAAGCCTTCGGGTACGTTCAACAGACCTCTTTTTGTGTTATAGGGGTTAAACATATCTCTTACTTTCACAAAAGGGTTTCACTGGACTGCTGCTGGGCAATAACTGAGAAAATACAGAGTCCTACACAATCAAGGGTTCTGTCCATGGGTTGTTAGAGAAATTTTTGTTAGTTTGTTTGCTGGCTGGCCTTTTTTAAGACACAGAATGGTCAAGAGCAAAGTGTCCCCCCCCTCAAGAAGCTCCCTCTGAACTTCTGTTTGAAGCTTGCCAGCTACTTTACAAGCATGGTCAGATAAAAGGGATGTTTTTCTGTGGGAAGCAACTATGCAGTGAGAATGGGATTTTCCTTGTTAACTAGTTCTGGAACCAAAAACAGTACCATTAAAAAATCCAAGCTGTTTGGACTATTACTATAGAAGTGATAACAAAGAGAGAGATCATGGCGAAATCTCGTTGAAATGAGTCATAAGCAAGATGCTTATGCACAGTATTTGTAATTTGAAAAAGATTGTCTATTCCAATGACTTTGACCTATTCTTGTCGTGACAAGTAAAAACAGTGTAACTAAAGAGGGGTTGGGGAGGGACAGATTTGTTTTTTAAGAAATGCATGCTCTCCTGCACAATCTTGGAAGCGAAGAGAGTACTTTAGACTATCCAGATGTCTGCACCACACATAAGGAATCTCTTGAAGCCAATCAAAACCTGACAGGAGTCCTACAAGTGGTGCATGTTGTTTGTTTTTTGCAGATCCATCTTTCTTCATTAATTTAATATCATCAAGTGAGAATAAAAAACTTGGTATATTAGGCATAAACTTTGACAATGAGAATTAACATATAGATTACATTGGTTCGTTAGTGGAAAAGATACACAAAGTATAAGCATGTACATTGCATGTCCTTTTACTTATTCAAGCAGAAAGAAAATCCAATTTCCTTCCTAAAACAAATTTAGAAGTTTATTTTATTTATTATGCTGTGCCTTAGGAGTAGCCCTTTTAATCCATAGATGATTTGACAAGGACAGGGTTCAAGTGATAATTAGATTCTCTTTTATTGATTTTTTTGGCTGGTAAGTAACCAACCTAATCTTTTTACATTCTGCCCTAACTTTGAGCCCTTTCATGATTACATACTCTGGACACATATTTGAATTGCCTAGTGGCAGAAGTAAACGTGACTTATATTCCAGTATGTAAATTAGTATAACAACTCAGTCAGTCCAGTACATACGCTGAAACAGTTGCTTCTAGTGTGCACACCTTTTGCAGGTACACAAGAAAGGGGACCTGTAACAAGAAACATTCAGAAAGCTTTTGGGACAAAACCATTCTTTCTTTCCACTGCATTTTACTATGTTTTATTTAAGAGAAGATTCAAAACATACACAAAGTCTTAGGATGCCCACATGCACCAAAAGCAGAAAGAAAAACTTTACCAGATTATTGAAGCATTTTTTAATGTGTGTAGTTTACACAGTGAAGATTGGTCTCTTTCCACTTCAGACACACAGTTGTACTTTGTAACAATCTTGAGTAGGTAATGAAAGATAAGCCACTGACAGCTAGTAAACTCTGCTGCATGGGATTCAAACTGATATATTAAAGGAACTGAAAAACATATCTTCATTCCCAACAAGCATCCCACATGGAAAGATGCAGCTTCAGTTTATAGGATGGGATAGCTGCACAGAGATGGGACTCAAGCACATGATGCAAGAGGATCTGCCGTACCAAACAGCGTCAACAAAAGGCAAAGTCACTGTAGCCTGTGTGGTAAACCTGTGTCTGCCTCACACCTGTCGTGCCATGCTCTTGGACCTCAAACCCCCAGTCATTATTTAGAAAATTACGTCATCTTATAATTAAATATAAATATGTCATAATCTTAATCATCAAAAGTCATCAAAATAAAGAGGCAATAATTTTCTGAAATTATTGAGGTGTTTTCTGAATCTGCTTAAGAAGCCAAAAAGCTGAAGTGTCTGGCATTCTTCCTTAAAATAGAAGGCCTCTCAGGAAAATAGAATTCACCATGATTACATCATTACAGGCAAACAGTGACAGCAACTAAAACCCACAAAAGATAAAACCAGAAAAATTAAGAAAGACACTCCTATGCAAACTTTAAAAGTTGGAAAAATTGCATCTTTTCAAACCTTGGACAGTGAGAAAGCATTTCTAAGATAAGTGAACAAAGCAATGGAAATTACTTTTTCAATCTAGCTTCAAAACTAATTGCATTACAGCTTACTGGCAGAAATTCTGGATCTTTAGAAAAATACTAAGGTTATTAATTTATCTAGGAACAGCTCACCAAAATAATTTCTGATTAATCTAAGATGTACAAATAGTTTAAAAATCATTCTTAGGTAGCAAAACAGTTCAGCTACAACAAACTTTATATAGGTAGATGCTGTGATGGCAAACCTTGATATAATATCAACTCCAATGTGGTCTTAAGTACAGCATTACTACTGTTAGTTCATAAAACGAAATCTAAATAATATTGAGTGGGTATTCAGTGAGGCTTCTAAACAAATTCATTACAAAGCAAGAAGGTTACATGCCTAACCAAAAAGAGGACAACATAGATAGATGATTTCATTTCCTGGTTCAGTTAAACCTATGTCTTTTATAAACAAAAAACCCTAAATAACCCTTGTGTTTTCATTACTGCCAAGATCAGTACAAAAACAACCAGAAACCAAATAATATGAAACTATTTTAAATCTTGAACACAAAGATAGGTAAGATAACTCTCTTAAAAGTATCCCCTACAGAAACATCCAGTATCATCATCGCTAGACATACTATTATATCTGCACATATATTATATCCACTGTTTACCTCAAACAACCTCCATTTGAAACCCTATATATGAAGGAAATTTATCACATTCAAACAAAGGAAGAGAATAAGCATTCTGCCTCTCAGCATCCTCAGGAACTGGTGTGTCAGCCTTTAAAGATAATATGTTTTAGGTGCAACACAGAAGCAAAGACCACTTAAACTTTCCAGCTGAGAACGTTGGACTCCCTTTTTGGCCACAAAACAAAATACTCCTGAGTGGAAGGAGTTAAGTGATGAAGTAAATTGAACCATATTAAAATAAAAAATCAAAAATCATGACCGCTGAGGAAAAAACACAATACAGCAGATTAACACTTCCTCTTCATTACCGCTTATCTTGTTCCCTCACACAATGAAATCTGTCAGTCAGTGCTATAGAGGTAGGATTTACTCTTTAATCCCATTTTACTCCAAACAATTACTCAATGCCACTCTGGGGCACATATTTCATATCCTCTCTTCTCTCACAGAGGGTTGAAACACAGTTGCTGAGATCCAAGACCAAGCTGCTATCCACAATAAGGCTGCAGAAGCATTTACTTAGCATCCTCCAGAATGACTGTACTCTCTCTTTTGCAGATGGGTAAAGAGAGTGTTCTTTGCCAGATTTAAATGACACAGATCAAGACATGATATGAAAACCTTCTATAAAAAAATTTATGGTTCATCTTCTTTATAACAAATTTAATTCCTCTGTGAATACTTTCGAAAATATATGTTGGTCTGTATACTTTAATTTGGTCCAATTTGTAATGCATTGGTATGGAGATACTTTGATAACAGGAATCTGTATGTAATTACTGTCAAAATAACAAATTGTATGAGTATGCTTTTTTTTTTTTTAATCAAATGGTTTTCTTTGTTTTTTACCACCCTTTAGTAAGTAAGCTACAAAATCAATATATAAAGAACAAATGTAGCCTCTTTCAGTAACAGCTGGTTTCCTCTATCAGAAGACTCAGTGACAGAGCAGGGATTCAGAAACTGGAAGAAAAGCCAGGAAATATCCCTACAAGAGGTATTTGCTTGGCTAGTGAATCTGAAAGGAGCAGAGGTCAATGTGGGATTTGAAGAGCATGTTTTATCAGAACATGCCTGTAGATACACAAAGACCACAAGATATGAAAAGAATCAATATTATCTTCATCCATAATTTTCAGAGCTTGATGTCTGAATTTAGGCTTGTAGATCTTTACTCATTCAACAAGTACGTAGTTGCTTTTAAAATGTGGAGCACTTGCTGTATCCACTAACATCAATAACTTTAGAGTGTTCAATAACCAAAACTAGTGTACCCCTTTGATGCAAATATTAAAATGTCTACACGGAGGCTCACGGCTTTAGAAACCAAGTTTTGAAATTCCCTGTTTTCCTCCATTTTTTGCAAAACTGTATGTTCGCAGTTACATGAATATTTCATTTTGCTTCTATTCATGTAGTTACATTACTTTGAATATCCAGGCTACTTCTGACTATTAGGGATAACAGTTGTGTTTCCTCATTAGCAAAGCATATAACAAAACTTAGAAAATAAAAGCAGATAACCCCTCATGGCAAGCTTCACCTGTGTGTAGACTAGACAGCAAGTTTTAGCAGAAATACGTAAAACCAAATCTAAAATATGAATTTGGGTGTGCTAAGAGAGAAATGACCAATTTACAAGCCAACATTATGCTTCATGTATTGGGAATTTAAAAAGGGAATATTGTAAGGCCAGATCTGCACTCTGCATTTTCACAATATAACAATTACAAATAGCCATGAATAAACTTTAAAAATATCAGGACAAAAAATCTGGCATTTTTTAAATTTCAAAAATAGGAATGATTTCCTCAGGCTTTTTAATGGTACCGAGTCTGACGGCACAGAAATGAAGTGGTCTTGTTTCTCCATGATATGACAGAGTTCAGATGAATCAATTGTAAACTGGATTTAAGGTATTCTACAGCTGACATGTACAGATACGCACACTTCAAGAATATTGGCATATGCAGTGCAGCTCTAAAGTTACTGCAAGTAAATCCAAAGGGAATAGCAAGGATCTACCTACACACTTCCTTGCTTTTATGCCCACTCCTGCAATTAATATTTGTAAAAATAGGCTGTGACATCCACTTGTCTGCTCAGCAGTGTAGCTGCTCAAGGCTATCAGCAGGGACACTCAGGATTCTGGAACCATTTGGTACCATGCTGCTGACTCTTCAGGTCATCTGTTTCCTCAAATTAACACCTGTGTGACATTCGAGAGGCACATCCCAACAAGCTTTTTGTCCTTTCTTTTACAATGTCTACTCCACCGCTGCAGTACTCTGGTCATGTGTCCCAAAATGTGCTGGAAGGGAACAGCCAGCTCTGATAAGCTGCAGATTAAAACTGCAGGCAGGCTTCCAAACCTGTATTTAAAAGCATAAAAGGAGGATACCTTTTAAGAAGTATGGATATCGATGACTTACCAAAAATGTTTTCAGTTATGTAACAAGCAACTTCTAAGTCTGACATAAGCTTTGCTATGCAAAAATAGAATTATTTCTGTGTTCAAATATATTCTGCCCTGAAGATTTCAGTGAAATTGAAGTGTGCCTTTGGAAAGCAGCTGTGATAAAGCACTTAAGGTTGTGTAGGCACTGGTGATAGGGCTGTTAAAGTTACATGAGTGCCCTAAGTGTACATTTCCATATCACAGTATGGCTGACCTAATTTTAGAAAAGACATAAATAGCTGAAACTTCATGTATCTAAATAAGGTTTGTATCTTGCCATATGTAATGGGCTTGATCTGATTCACTGAATAACTCTTCTAAATTACTACATTACTACATAACTCCCCTTAAATGATGAATTCTGGAATATTCAGTAACACTTATTGTTGTCTCTATTTCATAACAAATAAACAACCTACTGTCTCTGCTGTGAGTGGGTAGTAACAAGACACTATTAAAAGAAAACATTTGATCATCATGTGGGTTATAACTGTATTCATAGTGAATATCACAAGATAGTAATTGAACATTGCTTAGATTATTATAATAAATATTTGGAACAGAATAACTGGTGATTCTTTCAGACATGTGTTACTACAGTGGTAGGCAGAGACACACTAGATAAGTAACTACGCAAAACAACTACAGATGCACATAGATGATATTTTTCAGTGGTACTTTTTCCTTTTTAGTATGGTCTATATTTAAGATTCAGTGATCATACAATAGATAAAATATTTGAGGCTTAGTTACAAATGGTTAAAAAAATTGTATTTTCCATACAGGTTTTTTAATGCATCTTTCCTTCTGAAATATCTCTATTTTATGCAGAATTTCCAAATCAGTGTCAATGCCTAATGCATTAACTGGAGAAATTATATTAAAAAATTTATTTGCCCCCAAGTCCTCAACTTCTCTGCCCATTAATAAAAAAAACATATATAGAAGTTTTGAAAACGTAATCCAGACAAAGACATATTTTTCTCCAAGGTAGGTATCAGGAGTGATATTCCAAAAGGATTCTATTCTATTCCAAAAGGATTCTATTCCATTCCAAAAGGAATAGAACTACAATTTTGAATATTTTTATTACTGCTAAAAGCACTAGTCAAATGCAGCTTTTTTGTACTCCATCTGTAAATAAACTGGGCCAAATTACAGTCACTCCAGTGATGCTGAGGATAACCAATAACAGAAAGCCAACATCTCACATTGTGCATATCACATCATTCTAAAAGATGCATTTAATAATGTTTTTTCACCAAGTAACTGTTATGTACAAACTGATCAGAGAAAGTCCACGTAGAAGTCTTCTGTGTACATCTTAAAGTGCAAGCTGCAACTGCTTCTATTTATATGCAGTTTGCCAGTTTTCACACACATGCAGCGAGCATTCACACAACTAAAACTAAATATATATGGAATAAAACTCCTTCCTCCGTCAGGAGATGGAAGCAGAGACAAGCTATAAAGGAGGAGTTTGAAAACATTGCCTGGGCCTTTAGGGATGATATTAGGAAAGGCCAAAGCTGAACTAGAGATAAGATTTGCAAAAGAAATTGAATACAAAAAAGAGACCATTAAATTACTGGTAAAAGTGAAACAAGGAAAATGTGGGACTATGATTGAATAGGGTGGGTGATTTAATGACAGCAGAAACAGATATACATTGAGGCCTTCTCTGCCTCAGTCTGAAGGTGAAACAACAAGGTCTCCCACTTCTCTATTTCCATAGGCAAAGTTTGGAAAGGAGAGGAATTACTAGGCATGAAGGAGGATCGAGTCAATGATTACCTGAGAGATCTTAATCCACAGGTTGGACATGATGGGCTTCATCCAAGCATGCTGAGAGCTGTCTGACGTTCAGATCCAGAAGGACAGCTGGACAGTGGATCACAAGTTATTGGGAAGGATACAGGGTGGATACAATTCTTGTCTTTGTGTTTGTCAGAGGGTAGGGGAGAGGAGTGTCTCAGACCTACCTGTGTTTGAAGTCTTTTCATTTCTGCCTCAAGGGACTTGGATCTGACATCCCTATCTTCCAAAGCCATAGGTTCCTTGTTAGTGTCCTGGAAAGGTGAATTACTCACCTTGTCCTTCCACATTTGATAGTGCACAGCCCTGTGGCACTGTGGATGTGAGCAGTCCTGAGATCAAACCCTGCTCCTCTGAGCAGACCTCAAGATGCCTACTGAGGGGCACTCTGGGTGGAGACTGGGATGAAACATGGGAAACAGGCCTGACTGGTACCTGAGACAGGTGTCCCCACCACTGGGACAGGTGATGTACAACCACAGACATGAACAAGCCTTTTTATTTTCTACATGTCTGATAACACACTCTCATCCATCTGAGAACCTTTTGTGCCTGTCTTTTGTAGAACCAAGATTACATTTAAGGAGGATTTATAAGTCTTCTAAAAATTGCATGCTTACTAAAAGGGTTGTGTCAGGGATCCAGATTTGGGAGAGGGATGATGAATGAAGGGAAGGAGGGAGGCATAAAGAGGGAAAGGAGGAAGAGAGACTTAAAAAATATCAATTTTTTTTGGGTTTGTTTTTTTTTTTCCTTGTTTATTGGTTTTGGAGGTCTGTGTTGTTTTATTTTACTTGAAGGCCTAATCAAAGGCTCTCATCATGTTCTAACTACTAGATACACATTTTAGATACTAACATGACACAGGAATGAGCATTCAACACAGAAATATGGCCTACAAACCAGTGGGATGTAGCTATATATAAATTTGCATTTAAACTATTCCCTATTTTCCTCTCTAAGACTCCAGTGTCTCCATTCACCTTTCTTTACTGCGTTGCCATTTGACAATCATAATCCTCTGTGGACTTACTGAAGTGAAAGAAATGGTCAGAGAGATGAACAAATCCTAAATTTTGGTTGTGAATGAACAGCTGAAGACATGGTAAATAGGAAAGCACAATTTAATATAGAAGCTGAGCTAAATGACAAACTAGTTTTTGTTGTCCACTGATACACTGTTTGATATACACGCACAGGAGTAAAGAAGCACAAAACAGAAAAATGGCAATATTTGAGTAATATCAGCTTCTAAAATGACTTTAAAATGTTGTGGGTGAGAGAGAAGGTAAAAGTGATGGCCTATATGTTGAAAGGGATGAGCGATTAGGGAGTGGAGCAGCATAGTTAATCAGCTTAAACTTAAGACTTAGATGCTTAAAATTACTTTTCCCCACAGATGCCTTAAGCTGTTAAGACTGAAATGAAAACTGTGATTTCATTCACCAGTCTCATTAAGTAGTTAAGCTGAAAAAATCCAGCTTCAGCCACTCCCACAGCAGTGCAGAAATGTGGGGAGAAGCCCCCTGCAATTGTGTATTATCCTTGTAAGTCACAGTGAGAACAGTGCCACAACCCCTGGCTGCAATCCTCACATCTGCCCTGTGTGCTCATGGCCTCCTGAAAGAAATACTTGCATTACGCTTTGATTAATTACATTATACATGTTTAGAGCATACTTGAATTTGTCAGTGCTATCTATTGTCTTTGCAAACCAAATTCAATTACTTGTATACTCAGATATCAAGCATTCAAGATACGTCTGATAGCCAGCACTGTTCCCCTCCTCCAGAGACTGCTTCCAAACTTACACAGTTTCACTAGAAAGCTGTGCTGAAATAATGACTGAAATGCCCATCTTACTCTATATAAGGAAAATAATCTGCTTATGCTGACACTGTTTTCAGCCTACGCAATCCCTCCCATCATACACATGGTGCCATCCACCACCACAGTATTTGTACTTATCTAGCATTTCACTTAAGGACATCATTAAACTTTCACCTCACTGCTAAGGATCTCTAAGGAAAAGGACACCTATGCCTGAATTGTAAAAAAATAATTTAAGAGAAAACTTCCATGTACATTTACTCGTTATGTTTTTGCTTTATTCTGACCAGCAGAAATAGAGGGATATCCATATAGCGTTCTCCTAGCAAACAAAAAAAAGCTAAAAAGTATTGAAATATTGTTAAAATGAAGTAAACCTGAGTAAGCAAGAGAGCCCAGCTCTTCTAGATTTAACTCAAAATGTGAGTCTATGGGTTGTGTTTTAAATTCTTGAAAGAGTTAAGTGCTGAGATGACTTTATCTCATTCAGAAGACCTTCTGATATGTAGGATACTATAAAATTATGGTGCAACAATCTTACATAGCAAACTGTCAACAGTCTAGAAGGAACAACTTCGTAAATATTTGAGGAATGTAATTTTTCTGATAATCACACCTTTTACCTTTCTACCACTACTTCCTAGAAAACTGAGTCTCAATGAGTAAATTAAACTTGTATCCGTTACAAGCCTAACTATTTTGAGTGCAACTTCTTGTACAACAAATTACTTTTTAATGAAACAGTTCAAATTTTATGGAACTACCACTCACATTTCAATTTCAATACATTTCATAGTATTCTAGGTTCAACTCCTTTCCACAAAAAATATTTCAGCAATGTTCTCTTCGCATAAAAATCAATGTAATAGGTATAGAGTTAGTATCTCATAAAGTACAGTGTTTTACAGGGAAAGGTCCGGAGTTATTGCACCAATTTTCTTTATGAGAGGATTACTGTTCAAAGGTTTACACAGTCTACAAAACAAAGATGGTTTAAACAAAAGTTTTAGCTTTTTAGTACTGTAGTTGAAAAAAAAAAAAATCTCTTCCTAATTAGAAATAAAGAAGTTTGGTGTTCCTTTTTTTTTTTTCCTTAAAAAAAAAAAAAAAAAAAAAAAAAAAAAATTAATGACCTCAAGTTTAAACAGAGCCTGGAATAATTTCAGACCCTGAAAAGCACTTGAAGTTACAAGCATTTAAAAATCTATGGGTTAGGTAATGAAAACTGCATTTCAACATGACATTTCCTTATTAGCACTGTCTTCCAGACTTTCAAAAACTATTTAAGCAGTGTCTGAGCTTTGTAGCTGTAAGCTACAGAAATGCAAATCTTCTTCTGATTCCCAGCAATGCATCATGAACAACGAGACACATAGGTGAGATTCTTTGTGGAGATATGGACATGTTTAGATTTTAAACCTGTGAAGATAGCAAACACCTTCCTGAGTAATCTCAGGTTTCCATGGCAGGTTTAACTGTGTCCATCGGCACACAGCACTAAGATAAGCAGTTTTTAGCAGAGATCCGTGAGAACCAAGAACAGGATGTCGACTTTCTTGAGGGCCTCTCTACAAAGATTAGCTCTGCTCCGGTATGGCAAACACTGAAACAGAGCCAACAAGGTGACTTATACCCAAGCTGAGTCTTAATTAAGAAGCTAGGTACTTGAATGATGAACCCAAAGCTCATGTCCACAGAGATTTACCAGAACAGTCTCATTGCATGTACAGGGACCCATTGAAGTTGAAAATCCATACGTGAGCAAATAAACTTTCCTGGTTCACAGATCACTGCAGAGCTTTGCAAACAATTGTAGGAGTTACCTCAGAATTAGCCAACCCATTTATGCTGTCTTGTTTAACACACACCATTTTGCATATGGGCTTCCCTGGGCAGCCACCAGGATGTGTGTGTGTGCATAAGATTTCCTGGTGTCTATTTCTACAAGTGTTCCAGGGTACCCTGGCATTCTGCACTTTGTCTTGGAGTGACTTTATGATGTGTATCCCATATCACTGTTCTACGGCCAGAAATTAATTTTGTACCTTTCTGTGCCTTTAAACTGAGCCTGAGAGAGGGGAGAGAAAAAAAACCCAGCAAAACTTTCAAAGAAGTTTACAGTCTGTTTTCAAGGACACAGATAAAACGCTCTCTGCGTTCTACTGTGGTGAGAGAGAGGAGCAGGAGGAAGCACTGCTTGCTTTCCAGCCAGCTTTTGGCTTTCTTTTTCTCCAGAGGGAGACGGAGAGTTGAACTTGTGTTTTCCTGGGACTTCAGGTTTTTTCCTTCTTTTTTGGACTGTTTCAACATCAGAACACATTGGAACTTTTTCCATCGAGGTGGAGGCCCCGGAGGAGGGCCCACCTCATCCCAGCTCCGCGGAGAAGGGGAGAGGCTACCTATGGAAGGACTCTGAAATTTCCCCAGGTTTTCTCTCCACAGTGAGAAGTTTTATTATTATTTATCATTGTTGTCCTTTTCCTGTATGTTTGTTAAATAAATAGTTTTTATCTCTTTCACTTTTCTCTGAGGAAAATTCTTTTTTCCTGAACCTGGTGGGGGCCAGGTTGTAACCTGCCTTCTCTCAGAGGATCTATTTCCAAATTTGTCCAAACCGGCACAATTTCCAAGCTGCATTTCCAAGGGTAGCCTGACACAGGGTATTCCCATTACATCGCAGGTTACGGGAAGTTGACTGTATTACAGAAAACTGCATGCTTCAAAATATTCACTAAAGAAGGGTAAAAATCAGAAAAAGTAGGTAATATTCCTAGGTTTAAATATATGTCTTTACTGCCAGAGTAAAGAGCTGGGGGTTTTTTATGGGTTACAGTAACAGGGAACAACTAGAGGTGACAGCAGATACTAATCTGCTTTTTTTTAATTTACTATTTTCTTGATTTAATACAGTCATTTGAAAAATGTTCCAATGAATAAGAACATGTGAAAAATGTGAAGCCTGCCCATATATTAAGTGGACTACAAAGTGAAGATCTAATTTATATATTTTATTTGAAATATTAGATGATATGGATTTTCAGGCAGGAATAAATTAAGTGAAAAACTGCTGTGAAATTTCAGTGTTTACTCTACAGGGATCACATGGGATCAATGCACTAATTAAGAATGAGGTGACAGTGAGTATTTCACATCCTCCTAGTCTCGGCTACCTGCAGAGCTGGCTGTGACTGGGTAAACAAAAACTGCAAACTGAATCATTCATCAAAATAAACTATCAGCTTGCTTGTATAATTTGCATTGTATTTCAAGAAAATTACCCTTTAATAATCACTTCTAACTATGACATGACCACAGACTTCAGCTGGAAGTAGTTTTCACTTTACTCCTTATCCTGTCATCAGAAATACTATGTGGCAAAACTGCAGTATTACAGTGTTCATTCTTATACACCCAGTATTTTTATTAGATGTGGCTCTCTTGCTAAAAGGAATTTGAGACACTCCTATGCAAATTGGTGCATCTACCCCACACCAAAAAAATTTACTGTTACATTTTTACAATAAGAAACACTACATTTTGCACCCTCGTTTTCACTGATTTGTTTCTCTTCTATCACTCAGAAATTTTGCATTCTGGTATTTTTATAATGACGTCTTTAAACAAGGGAAGTCTTTATACTTCAGTATAAGTCTTACTGACTGTGATGACATGACGTGACAGATGAACTATGTTTACATACATTTTACATATGTCTACATACATTTTCATATGTGGAAGTCCAAATGAAAAGGGGTGTCCACTCAACTTTAGATGTAGCTTAATGCAGCACTAGGGTGTCCCAAAGTTATTTGTGTATGCCTCTTTAGAGGATTGTTTTAGTAGTTACAGAGAATTTCACCACAGGGTGCCTTTCTGGTGACAGCTCTTTTATTCATTTACTAGCACAGAGCGGGAAAATGTTTAAAAGTATCCAGTATCCAGTGCCACTTAAACACTCCCCTAAGTCAGTGAGAATCTTGTACTTCCTGCTAATACTACCAAGCACCACCCTTACATGTGCTTGGGTCACTGGGGTAAAACACCATCTAATGAAAAACAAATTGCTTTTAAGCTGAATCAAGCAGACTTTGACTTTAACAAGAATTCAAATACTTTCATTTTGGTGGCACTCAAGAAGTCCCCTGCTCCTAACTGTGCTTCTGAAGCTGGACAGGTTAAGGTCTATCATTTCCCATAAAACAGTAGCAAAATGGCATTGGCCAAAACCACCTGTACCCATTTTCAGCTTGTTTAATTATTTTCTAGTCAATGCTGAACAGGTGTCATGCTATTTTGATTTTCTGCCCTTGTAAAATTCTACCATTTGTGACACTTTAATCAGGTTTTGAGATTTCTGCACAAGTACAACAGTATCCAGAAAACTAGATTAAAACCTGTACCTGTGCTGGCCTGTCAGCAATTCTAGTAAGGCTGTTATTTAAATGTAACTTTGACAGCAAATTAAATATTAGTTTAATTTGAAATTACACTCTAAATCAAATTTTCTGGTAGTGGCAATGAATGTTTGCTACTGAGTGATGGTTTAATTTATTTCTAACAGGGGCTTAAAAGGCTCCTCTTGTAATTGTAACTAAAAAAAAAAGTAGAATAGAGTGAATGAAAAAAGAACTCTTTTGAAGATATAGGAATTTTGGGCATTATAAAAATGGCAAGTTAAAATCTTCTAGAGACTCATAGGCCATGAAGTGCAAAGACCAGAATTATCTTTTCAACTATTTAAACCATTAGGGGAGAGGAAGGAATTGATAAGAAACATTCAAGAGACTGCCTTTATATTTTGTTTTACACAACTCCCTGGAAATTGTAAAAAAAAAATTCCTCAACTTAAGAGTTTGAGGCCCTGTTGCTACATACTGCTACTACTACTATGAAAAAAGACTGGATTCCCCAAAATATTCACACATGAATTACTGACTTCTAGCGATTACTGGATGCTTAAAACAGCTGGTGTCAATATGTCCCACCACTGAATATTAGTTCATTTATTTACACACACAAACATGAATTTGGTAGGCCAACATCAAGATTAAAAACAAAACCAAAACCAAAATCAAAACAACACAGAGATACACGACTTGACCCAAAACACAAGAATAGTGCTAAAATTAATAGACTCTATAATAAAGGAATTGAATCAATAATGCCTCATTCTTATGCTTCCCAGAAGCCAAAACCGTATTTCATGTGCACACCATCGCTCACTGCTTCTGGGTCCAAGTTTCTGCATCACAGATTCTGCTCTTCAAGAATTTACAAGACTGGGTATCACTTTGACTACCTTGCATAAGAAGCGTTATTTACTGTGGTTTTAAAGCAATGGTGTAATTGCCAGTGTTCTGCTGATACAAATATTTAGGTCAGCGATAAAAATATGGGGAGAGGGGCTCGGAATAGTATTCTTTCACTCACTATACTGAAGACCATGTTTATTAAAAGCACCAAAAAGTAATGGAGAGAACTGAAAACAACTTAAAGTACCGGTGGCTTCAGTGGCTGTTTTATCTTTTTTTGCCCTCGACATTCTGAGAAACTTCCACAAGCAGTCACAGTAATTTTGCCTTAAATTATCTTTCCATTGAAACTATTGTAATTCAAAAAATACGCAGTATCCATAAAAATACTTAAACTGAGCTAAAGGTTTGGGTAGACTTTTTTGAAACCAAACCAGAAATTATTTCTTATTATGAGCTTAATTATTTTATTGTAAAACTTATCCATAAACAGGAAAAAGTAAGTATTGCTTCTGACAGAGATGTAGTAATGCCTTGTCATTTACTCCTCATACTTTAAACTGAAATAAAGGTTAATGTTATCCTTTCTGTTTAAAGTAGAGAAACAAAACTTTTCTGTTTACATCTGTACAATCTATTAGTATTGTGACTCTTAAATGAACCCGAGTGGTTTACTTACAGCTCAATAACACTCAACTTCTACTTCAAAGAAATAATTATAATAAACACACACATTAACAGATTGACGATATAGTACCTGCCTATTTGGTATGTCAATCATCATAAATGAAGGCAGTTATTCTAGGAATTCCAATACTTGAGGAAAAGTAGCTAAGTTCAGACAACTTTACAGGCTATTTCTTAGCTTAAGATCCTCTAAGGAAGAGTTATTTCCCCTGCAGCTCAGAATTCTTTCTAAAAAACTCTCAAGAATAATAAGACATCCTACTGTTACTGCTCCTGAAGGAACACAGCAAATTTTTCTCATACTTTGTCCCTACCTACTACAAAAGGTAGGTAAAAAAGGAAGCCTTCAGTCATTTTGTGTCACATTTCCTGAAACTTCTGCCTTCTTTGCTCTCTGGTAGTTGGCAAGAAAATCTAATTTTCCATCCAAAAAAAGCCTATATTTATGTGAAAGCACGAATAAGTGAATTCCTATGTTCAAAATCTGAAAGATTAAATAAAAGATAACCAAAATAAAATAAAACTACTTTTGCTGGCCTATCTAGGAATAGTCACATGCTTGGTACTAAAAATCCTGTTTGGGGAAGCTGATGCTCTCCATCATGATACAGAAAAAGAAATCTTTACAGTCTTGTTTCTGCAGGTACCACCACAGCAGCACAAGGCAAGAGCCCATCCTGCTTCCCTTTCCTACAATGAATAGCCTTATAGGAATGAGAAGCAAAAGTTTCTCTCATTACAAGGTATAACTTACCAGTGCCATTGAAAACATGGTCACTTTTTAAAATAAGCTTAAAGAAATACTTCAAAGTTCAAATGTGCATGTTCTCTCCAGAGCATTCTGCTTGATGTAACAGAAGAGAGATATGAAGGTATTTCTTGCAACAAAAGATTAAATTGGGTGTTTCCATATGTGAACCATGATGGAAAATATTTTTGTTTCAGCATATGCAAAAAACTACTACATGTGAATGATGAACCAAACCATGCAGATTCCTTGGGCATATTTTAAAATTACTAGTACTAACAAGTGCAAGTCAAAACATTTCAGTGCTCCTTATCCTGCAGCCAGCCAGCACTGTATTGATCTCTCTGGGTATGTAAGGGTTGTTCCTTACAGGTTGGCCAAAGAAGAGGCAGTGCTATAAGTTATGTTGGAAAAACAGGAAGTGCAACCCTCAGAGCAACTCCAAGTCACCAGCACATGCCACTGTCTTGCTTCTTCTCAGTGTGAAACCATTTACTGTCATACAGCGTGTCAGCAACAGCCACAGGTAGTGGATTTTGCAAGCAGAGTTGAGCACTGTAGCATGTATTCCCACAAGACTTAAAGCACCAACCACGTCTTATTCATAGACTTGAAACAAAGAATAAAATTCCAAATTAAAAAAAAAAAAGGCACAACCATATTTTTCCCCGCTTGAGACAAAAGCACATCATCTGTGTAAACTTCAATTTTTATTTATAACCATGTATGAATAAATTTTTCCCACTCTCCAAGCAAGGGAAGGCAACAACTTCTTTCCTACAGTGGAATATTTTCTTATTCTAATAAAACAAACAAACAAAGATTTATTTTAGCAACTAAAAGCTTTCACCTTTTTAAAATCTGACAGGTAAAAGGAAAGCATTTTTAAAAGCTGTTGACAGATTTACTTGAAGGGTACACAGGCACCTCAGGGAAGAACATAAGAAAGTGTAATCAAATCAGGAAATATAATTTAGACTTTCATGTTTTTCTAAGAGCAAAGATAAAATATTTAGATATTATTGCAAAATGCCTCTTTTTTATTATTATTATACTTATTTCTTTCACTGAAACTGACACTAAGCAGATGAGGTATAAATACACACAAAACCAAAATAACCCATAACAAATACTGAAAGGATTTGGAGGGCAGATTTGCTCCTTCAATCCTTCTTTTCAGTTTCAAAACCTGCCATTAACAGAAGTGCAAGGAGGGAAGAATAAACAGCTGCTCAACTAGTTGTTTATTTCTCAAAGTACTAAAGAAACAAAATATTAATTAATTTACCTTGGAAATTAAAACCAAAAAGCAAGTAAGAAACTGTTACAGATTTACAAATAAATTCATAAATGATCTGTAAGATTTGATCTTTAGTAGCATTCTGGGGAGTGTAATGCAGAAATCCAAAATACAGGTTAAAAATCTAGATTTAAAGCTATCTTTTAAAGACTCCACACTGTCTTTCTGAGCGACAAAAGCTGATTATAAAACTTTAAAACTTTTTTGGAATGAAGGCAAGGTATGATGTACAGTTCTGAACAGCACACCCCTTCAGCTGCTCTACTGCTAAATAGCTTTTCGTGACCTTCAAGTGAGGCTGGCTTTATGCTAAAAGCATCTTACATCCTCGTGTCTGCGCAGACCAGTCCTTCCTGCCTACGTAAGCTGAGGGTAACTTAATGACAGATACCCAGGCCCATGACTCCCCTTTGTGCAGGTGCCATTTCACGTTTCTATCAGCTGCTTGCAAAGCCTGACCTGCACTGTGACTTTGTGACTGTTGGAGTAACAGGGCTGGTGCAAAAGCCAGTACAGACACACTGCACATGTGAAAGCACACACGGTCTTTGGAGTTCCAAAAAGAGCTCCTTAACTCCCTTCTCAGGAGACAGATTGCTGCTCCCTGTTTACAACACTGCCTTGATCTGTGCTTCTTAAGGCAACCTGCACCACTGGGAAAAATCTCAGGGCAAATCAGCTTGAAATCTTCAAGGCATAGTTTTTGTGAACCTACAGAGCAGGAACTGCAGAAAACAATATTTACAAAACAAACAAACACAGCACTAAATAGGAATTACAAGCAGCAGCTCAACAGGTACAACCCCACCAGAGAGATGTTCCCTCACTCCAGTCTGTATGCCTGCTGTAATACTGTGAAATTACCTAAATGCAGAGTACAAAAGCACTCATTCTGGAAGCTTAAAATACATATTTCTATGTACACAAAATAAATAGTTTTATTGTGATAGCCAAGATCAATATTCAGTCACAGCTGTTTCTGCCACAATTACACAAACTCAACTAGAGTGCATTAGGATACACGTCTGTTACACTAAGGTAACTTAACAAAACTTTCTTCATATTGGTCCAATTTTAGAAGACAGTGGGAGCCCACATTTCTCACTGACTTGAGAAGACAAAGAATGCTCAGTATCTGAGAATTAAAGAGACTAACTGATCTGGATTTGGGTTTTTTGGTGGTCCCCCCACCCCCCCCAGTTTTGTTGGTTTTTTGGGGTTTTTTTGTTCTTTTAAAGATCCCTAGTGCAAAATGATTCTGTTTTGAGGGAATCATTTGTATAGTGGTTCTGGCAAAGTTCCTGAGATCTATAATCAAGCTCATTTTTTTCCTGTTTCCATATTACTGCAAGTAAGGATGATGAGGCAGTTCAGACTCATATCACTGCAGCTGTGCAACTACTTGTATTTCATTTAGCTTGCAGTGATAACTAATAAAATTCAATGAGCTTGTAAAGGAGTAAATGAAGACAGAATGCAAACATTCAGAGCTCAGAGAAAAATCAGACAGTAGATGCATGAGAACAAAATGGATTTTGCTCACTCTTTCACAACACTACTATACCAGCAGGAATAAAATAGCCATGCAGTTCACACTAAATGCATCAGATTTTGTGCATTTAATGAGTAAGATCATTAAAAATAGTTTCCTCTTCATGTTAAATAAACAAGTGTAAATTAATTTGTATCAGTAAGTTGGCAATATTTATAATCTTCACTGCTTGTCACACTGGAATTGGGTTGTGCAAGCGATTCAAAATTGCTTTGCACACTGATTAGGTAATATTAAAATTTTAGCTGTATTTACCATTAGATTCCCTTTAAAACATTCCTCTGAAATATTTAGTTGTTGGAAAATGATGATTAGTCAGGAGCAAGATGTTACCTTGGAAGTCAAGAGACAGGAAGTAGGAGGAAAGAAAGATAGGAGGAATATTTCAACAAGTCTGACATGTTTCATCTTGAGCATTTGGAAAATAACAGTACTTTTTTTTCCTAGAAAGACCAATAACCTTTTTGCACAATTCTTTTTTGGGACCTTGCAATACAGAGGACAAGAATGCGCAGCGTGTAGTTCTATTTTACTATATAATAGGACAGGAAAACTAACCTTGTTAACTCAGTAACAAGTAATCCTCAAAACATTAGCCATGCCTACACATCACACCACTGTCTCCAAGTCCTCAACTGTACACTATCTAACTTTCCACTGATACACAGATATTTTTATTAATAACCTCCTGACGTAGTCCTTAATCTGGGTGATTAATTAATCATTTGCTTTCAAATATTTCTCTCCGGTTGGAGGTATTTCTTTCTAGTCACTGAAAAAAACCCCAATTAAAATAACCCACCATCACCAAGCAAACAACCAAAATACCCTGAAAGACACAAAAACAAATGTACTTTTTACCAAGAGAGAAATAACAAGTGTTCCTTCTCAAAACTCTTATGAGGCATTAACTTAATTTCTTGATTTAGCTTTTTCAGCAGTGGACTAGACTTTTAACATTCTACAGACTTTTTAGTATTTTAAAATACAAAGGATATTTCCAAAATCTCATACAAATACATATCTCAGATATGGATGTCAAATTTGAAACCCATCTCAAGTTTGAAATTTATGAAAAACTAGACAAAACCCTTCTGGAAAGCCAAACAACATGCTACATAATTTAAGGTAGATATGAAAGTTGTTAGTATAAAATATTCACATACAAGTTATTTGCTGTACTTAAAATTTGTGTAAAAATTATGTAAATATATCCTGCTTCCTTTTGAAACAGCAAAGTAAGTTCCAACAGTAGAAAAAAAAATGAAAGCTGATGTAAAAAGTCACAGGATTCGGATATTACATAATTTACATTTGGAAATTTATATGCTAAAATTGCCTTTGTACTTCTATGTAAGGATTTATTTTCAAGAATTAACTTAAACATCATTTGAATCCCAGTCTTCAAAGCCATCTCTTCAGAATTAAAATTAGGATTCAACTCAAATCTCTAAGCCCTCTGACTGGCAAACAATTCATACTTCACCAACTGTATTATGATGTTCAGGTGAGTAGAGTTATGCTCAAGGATCTGCGGGATAATTCCCCTTTCACAATTATATTTACACAGAAATTGCTAGAAAATTTAATTTCTAGCTATTCATATGAATACAGCTACATCAGTCTGTCTGTTCTTCACATCCTCTGTGGTAAGAAAGTAACATGAGAAAGGACTTCCCAGATGCCTGAATAGAGCAAGAGTATGCCAGGGAGGTCAGATGAAGAATTGAGTAACTCTTTCCTGCCCAAGAATTAAGATCATTTCATATTTGCCATATCCAGACAAATAGACGTGCTTTATGATCTCCTTTTGTATCGTTTTTTTTTGTCCCATTTCATTTTCTAGCATCCCTGTAGATGGAAACCTTTAGTACCTTTCACAGCTCAGAAGACTGAACACAACAAAGGCAGCTTTGGAGCATGGAGAAAATGAAGTTTAGGGAATTGAATCTCAGAAGACAGCAACATAACAAGACAAAGTCTTGCATCTAGGGAATTGTGAAGAGGTGAGACGTCAAAAAGAGACAGGTAGAGCACCAAGCCTCTGCAAGCCATTCAACACATGCTGGGATCTAGAAGCAATTCATTTATTTCCTTTTGAGACTACAAGTGCTCAAAACCATGAGAAATTCTGATCACATGAAGCCACCTCAGGTCTTCCTCAGCATATTAACAAACTCAGTACTAGCCCTCACAGATACAGACTGACTGTCAAGCCACTGAGAGAGAGCTACACCGGTATTATTTATGTTGTTCCACTACACAAGTAATGCAGATAAAAAAATCTTGTTTACAAAAACTTGCTTCCGGAGGTTGTGCTAACTTACTATGAAAGTGTCAAGGATACTGAAGATTAAGTTATTCTAATTCAAAAATTGCACGACAGCATCCATAGGTCCTAGAAATAGGAAAGAATTTCACTGTGTTGGGAATAAAGTGCTAATGGAGAAAGGTAAGCTTTTTACACAACTATACAATAAAATATATCACGCTAAAGAAAAAAAAATTGAGATATCAACATGATAACTTCATAGGAATTTTTGTGCTGCAGAACTACAACTTCATTAGCGCTAAAATTAACTTGCAGAAATGCAATACCTACTGAAAAAATAGCGCAATCCCAGATGATATCTGTAATCCAAATCTAGGCAGTATCTTAGTCAGAAAGCATCTTCATTGATGTAATAACCAAGAACACTCTAGCAAAATTACTTCAAACAGCCAAAATTACAGAAACTTGCTGAAGACAATAAGGCTTTACAAGCATATGAAAATGCAGAACATCAGTTTTACTGATAGTGATGCAACAGAAGGAATTGGAGAAAGTAAACTTTAACTGTGAACAGACTGCTGTAGAAAATGCTTGCACATTAGATAACGTACATTAGCTGCAGCAGATTCTGCAGAAAATTTTATTATTATTACATCCCCCTTCTGGGCATTGCTCAAATACATTGGATTATAGGGTATGGCCCAGAATTGAAAGACAATACTCATTAAGAGCAGCACAAAAGGTAAAACAGCAGTGTTGAACAGCATCTTAGTAAGCTACAAGATGCTCACAAAAGCCCTTGAAGTACAGATTTTCTTCAAAGCATCAAGCATTTATTAGGATTTAAGGAAAGAGGGCAGAAACAGGTATTTGTATACATCTACTGTATAAATAATCTGATAAAGTAGTCACAAACAGGACACTATCATCCTTCCATTGCCTGAAATCTTCATCTGGCATGCTGACATTGGAACTTCCTCTAAATAACTGCTAAAAGAACAAGAACTGTGTCTGATTTAAAACAGTCGTGTGTTTGCATGCCAACCACTTCAGTATTAGAAAGATAACAATCAACATACTGTATCCTAAAATCCATCATTGCAACAATTACATTGTATTTCTCCCTCAGCTCTAGGGAGAGCTGAACAAACACCAGGAAATACTTTGCTGAATCTAAGGATTAACACAAAGAATAGTCTCCTGCAGACCTGATCATGCATTCCAAAAGTGTTGACTGTTCTCTCTGCCACCGAGACCAAGCAGTCACAGACAGCCAGCTTACTGCAGCAACATGAAGTCACTCAGTTCCTTTTATTGGGAATAACTTGCTCTGATTCCCAGCCAAATTATTTATATGCTACACACAGCCAGTGGGGTGATTAATTTTCCTGCTGAAGGCCTAACTGGACTTGCCTGGACTTACTTTCTGTGACCTGAGGCCCAAGTCACATGGGGAGATGCAAAGTCTCTATGAATTAGCTCTGAATCCTCTGAAGGGAAGGTTCAACCCCCATGAGATAGGAATCTTTGCCATATTAAAGTGTGTAACATCGTTTTCATACCTATTTTGCTCTTCTCCAGATATTCAACCTGACATAAGCAACTGACAGGATAGAAGTGCCTGATCTCCCTGAAGGGACCTTTACTGTCTCTCTTTTTGTACATACACATGCAAGCTGTCTGAAATAAAGGTAAATGCTACTTTTCCAAATTAAAAAAAAAAAAATTAATTAAAAAGCTAAGGCATTGTGAAGAGATGGGATCAGTCATACAAAGTTTGAGAAAAAGGATATCAAATCCAAATGTGAGGCTACCTTTACACTTTTTTATTAGTAACATGAAGAAAAAGCTATTTATTTATTTATTTCCACATGTTTATCTCTTGCAAGTACTAAGATCTGGTAGAGTTTGAGAATTAATAGCTTGGTGTCTAAAACCTATTTAAAAAGATAGATGACATCTCCAGGGGTGAAATAAACCTAAATCTCACCAAAATCTTCCAGTATTCCACTCTGTGTTAGCTAATTTTCCCCTTTATCCACCAGTTATGTTGTCTGATCTATTTCACTGCTTGCCACTTAATATAAACAGTGAAAAGTGTTGAGATTAGACTTCAATAATCAGCTATCCTCAGTTTCTATCCTATTTTTAAAGCATTAAAAGCTAAGTAATCACAATGGGGGAAATTTTAAGCCATACTGTCCTTCCTCAAACTGTATTTTCCATTGTCTACATAGAAAAGGTTTAAATTATAATTTCAGTAAAATTGTACATTATCATAGAATCAATACAGAATCCCAGAAATTTTAGCTGGAAATCACTTAATCTCACCTCCCACTAAAAATATGATCATTCCCAACACCAGACCAGAATTTATGTAGTTGACTGGAAAAATCAACCTCTCAGCCTTTCTAGTCACCTCTTCAATTGCTACAATAACCTCTTAATGAAGAAAATTTTCCTGTGTCCAGTCTGAACTCCCCAAGCCATAATTTATGGTATTGAACCCTGCTAAACTATATACCCCTACTGAGAAAAGTTTGGTCGGATCATCTTTGTCCCTCCTTTCGATGTTACTGTGAACTAACCTAAGGTCACGCCCTTAGCCTCTGCTTCACCTGGCCCAGCTCCCCAAAAATCGCAGCTCCCCATTACTTCATGTGGTCTAGGCCTCCAACCAGTTTAGTATCCTGGACTATTTCTAGTTTCTCAATATCCCCTCTGTATTGGGGGTTACCAAAATGACACTCAGTTGTCCAAGAAGCAGCTCCAAGCTGGGATGGTAACAATTTCCTTCAGTCTGCCAGACATGTTGCTCCTTCCTTCTAATGCAGCTCAGCACATGGTGAGTTTTGTCTGCAGTGAAAAGCACACTGCTGGCTCCCATTCAGCTTGACATTCTTAATGATCACAGTCCTTTTCAGCAGGGATGTGACTCAGACAGGTGCTTCCCAGCCATGGTGTTATTCCATCTCAGAAGCAGAATTTCAGTCTGCTCTTTTTAAATACATGAGTTTCCTACTGGCTAAGTCCTCAGTTCATTCAAGGTCTCGGAATGATTTAAGACTGAAGCTCAATTTGGCTTTCCAAGCATCGCCCTAATTTAGTATCATTCATAAATTTGCTGAGGGTGCATTCTGTTCAGTTCTGTCACCCAAGTCACTGCAGAATTGAGTAGCAGGAGTCCCAGAATCAACCCCTGAGGTATTTTCACTTCTTACTGTCTGATAGTTGGTCAATTGGTTAGCTGTAATATGGATTACTACTCTTTCAGTACAGTAATCCAGCCAATTTTCAGCCCACTCAACACCCAGCCCATGCTTCCTCAGCTTGCTGTTGACAACAGAGTGGGAGAAGATATCAGAAGCCTTAATAAAGTTACAGTTACACAATATCACATGTGCTCCCCTCATTCACAGCCAAAAAAATGCTGACTGCGCTGCAGAAATCTGTGCTCTTTCTAGGCACATTCTTACCCTTCATGTGTCTGGAAACAAGAGGATGTGTTCCATGACCCTCCTGGGGATTGACACTGACCTGACACAGCCTGTGTACCCCTGTACCATTCTCCTTACTTTTGTAAAGACTGCTATAAGGTTAGTCTCCCTTCTAGTTCCCAGGACTTTCCTCTTGAATGACAGCTGCCTTGCAGTCCTATTACTTAAATGAGCTCTTGTCAATCTTGGCATAGAGCCCCAAGAATCTGAATACATCCATTTTCTCTAAACAGTCCTGAACCTGTGCCTCTGCCATGGTATCGTCCCTTGTCTCGGAACAACTGAAAAAAAAAAGAAAATTTCTGCTTTTTCTATGTTGTCCACCATTAGATTGCCTCCAACATTAAACCATGGACCTGCAAATTTCCTGACTTTCCTCTGGAAAATACTTGCAGAACCCTTTTCTGTTACTTTATGCCTTCACATTCAGCTCCAAGTACGCTTTGGCCTTCCTGATTTCAATTTGCTTCCTTCAGAAATAATGAAGGAGAAATTAAAGGCACTATATGAAGCATTACAGCAACATTGCATTCAACTTAAAGATCATAATAAGCCTAAGGTTAGGAAAAAAATTCTATATTCTTTGAAGGAACGGTGTAGGCTTTTTCTTCACTGGCACAGGGCATCACATGTTGAAAATTTTATCCAGTAGGGAATGCAGGTGAAAAATTTCTTAGAAGTCTCAGGGAACATTGCAGAAAAAGAAATGAAAACAGGTGAGTTTTTTTCTGCTATAAAGTAACTACTCTGACACTGGGGGGGAAAAAAAGCATACAGCTGATGATAAACTTTAAATTTACTTTTTAAAGTGAATGGAGTTGAAGTAATCTTCCCCATACCATGCTTTTCAGTAATGAACAGAAACATTTTAAAATTTCCACAGCAATTTATTATCTAAACCAATTAATTTTGAACTCCAAGGAAAAAAGGCAATGTTAGACCACAACTGCAAGGACACACTGATGCCACCATTTGATGACTCTTTCAAGTACATACATAGAAAGCAAATGCTAAAAAATAAACACACCCAACTAGGAAGGTTTATGTCAAGAATATTCAAATTAAGATCAGAATTATTTTAATTTGAGTATCTTGTGCATCTTTGTCAATGTTAATACAATCCTTTTCAGTGTTAACCTGAAGATTTTCACCTTTCTTAAGTCAGTCCATTCAGGCCTCACCACAATCACTGATGACAGTTTAAACAACCTCTATGCCTATTTCTCCATTTTCAAGTAATGAAGATTATTAATGCAGATTAGGGATCAAAAAATTCAACTGAAAAAAAAATCAAATGTAAGTTT
The DNA here is from genome assembly GCF_020740725.1 of Corvus hawaiiensis. Taxonomy (NCBI): domain Eukaryota; kingdom Metazoa; phylum Chordata; class Aves; order Passeriformes; family Corvidae; genus Corvus; species Corvus hawaiiensis. Next base: position 82,666,534 of record NC_063213.1, on the reverse strand, counting down.
CACAACGTGGAAATCTTTACGAATATCTAAAACAGAAGAGAACACAAATTACAGAACAGAATTCTGAACAGAACAGACACAAATTAATATTCTTTTTTTAAAAGACTTTACTTCCCTATATGCATACCTGTGCACTGCTACACTAAAAGGAACCATTGCCTGTATTAAAAAAAAAAAAAAAAGGTAAACATTGAGGTGTGTAAGTTAGACCACAGAAAAGGGTGTAGCTGGCCTCATAAAAGTTGTTAACTATACCTATAAATCTTGCATTATAGCCATAGATTAACAGCCTACCTTATTAAATAAAAGACAACAACAACAAAAAAAACCTCAAGAAACCCTATATACCATGCAAACTTAGTGTAAGAAGCCATAAGGTAGCTCTTTGCACAACCACAGATTAATAGAGAGGGAGGAGACAAAGTTGTCAACACAAGAAAATCAGACGCAAAACTGTATGTGGTGGGAAAAATTGAGAAGAATAAGCTTCATATGAATCTCACCATAGACAAAAAAGATGAAAAGAGGAGGGAATGCACTTGCTTCTGTTCTGACTAAACTGACAACAACCAGACAGATTTCTTTAAATCCTTTCATTCCCAATGCATACAGGAAACACCATTAGGTATGGCCTTTACAAACCAAAGTGCACCAAAACTACTGACAGTGTAAATGTTCTCTCTCTCTCTCATGCACAAACAATCTAGCAAAGATTTTAAGTATCGGACAATTTCTCATGCCACATGAGGGAATACAGCTGCATATCTCTCACACACCACTGGTGCAGAAAATACTTTTTCACTTGTTTTTACTTTTAAAAATTTTTGGAATAAACTGTAGTTCACTTTCTAAAATTAAATAGAAAGCACTTAGTGGACTTCTCATCAGCTTTTAAATATTCATGTATTACTAAATAAATAAGTAATTTATTTAAGTTATTAACTTAGTTTAGCTTTTCTGCATTTAGATAGGCATCACTGTGGCATTTGCTATCAATTAATCTATATTTCTGTGTCTGACAGCAAATCTGGCAGGTAAAGAACAGCACCAGCAGCAATGCTAATTCAGAATCAGCAAACAGGCACTGCATCAAACCTCAGTTTTAGTGGCTATCAGATTTATTATAGACTGTGTATTAAGTTCCAACTGTTCAGTCCCTCAGCTGCATTTCGGCTGTGGGGTGCATTTCAGCAAATCTTTACAGACTGCAGTCTGCACACCTATCTACAATGCTTATCAATCCCAACATGCATCGCAGTGGGACACCCAGTCCTACTTACAGAGGCACAGGTGCTTACCTCCTCTTCTACCTGCTTCCATAATACATTTGTTGTGCCCATAGGATGAAACTACATTGCTAATTTAATCTCAAGAATTTACTCACTGTTTATATAAGCCTTATAAAGATTATTAGAGAATGTGAAACCAGGAAGTATTTTCTGATTTTTAAAGCTCCAGCACCACATATAGTGCCTATATGTTCAAAGGTTTCAGAATGGTACCCATGCACATGTTGAAGACAGAGCTGTGCCTAACTCCACTCCTGTGGTTGTAGCCATACAGAAAACACAACCTATCCCAGGTTTTTGAATGCCTGAAAGTTTTTAGCTAGTAGAACATCTTGGAGCTCTACCACGCAGCTACCTTACTTTGTGGTAAGAATGAGTACTGTTTGGTTGGTCCCTGACACAATTTGTGGTAAACTAACAAACAAAAAACTAATCCAAACAATCATCTATTTTCATAGTACAGGCTACTGAAAACATACAGTAAGAGAAACAGTATCCTCTATTTTCTGTGACCTGGAACAAACAGAACAGCAAAAAATGTGCTGGAACAGGTTTTCTTGTGCAAGCACTGCTTTGTGAAATAAAAATAGGAGTTTAAAAAATAACATTAAAAAAGAGATCATTTAAGGAGTCCATTTCACCCTTCTAAACAAAATTAGTAATCCTGTATTAATTCAAAATTACTAAATTCTGGAATGTCACAGTTTTGAAGATGTTAATTAATTAAACATGATCATGCTACTAGGTGACAGAAGAATGCAGTAGATCTTCCATTTCATCAAACCTACTACAAAGCTGAGAATTTCCAAGTGAATCTGCTGACTTATTATGAAGAATCAACCCTATTTATAGCATCAGATGTACTTACCCTCAAGAGGTCTGTCAACAAAAGCTTCAAATAATGACCTAGATTGACAATGAGCTGAACAAAGACGGGTCTAACCATGTACAGGAAAAATAAAAAAAGGAGGAAAAAAAAACCTGGAACTACTTTGAAAAATGAAAATAATATTTTCCAGGGGTACCAGCTGCAAAACCCAAAGCACTAAGATACTTCAGAAAATAATAATACACTAAAAATATAAACAGGATTTTACCAAGATGTGTTACTCTGCTGGAATCAGACAAGAGGTGAACAAAATATTTACCACTTTCAAGGCAATATACAGTGCAAATCGTAAACCTAATTATTCACATCAAGACTCTGAAGATTATGAAATACATAGAACTGAACAGATAAAGTCAGAAAATTTTCTCATTCTGCGCCTTTTTTTTTTTTTCCACTTTTCACTGAAAAAAATCTGTTGAAAATTCCCTAGCAATGCGAACACGAACTACAATTTTTCCTGGAAGAAGAGGCTGGTAATGGTATACAAACAGCTCAATTTAAATCTTATTTACACAGTCAGGCACATAATTGCACTGTGTTACTGTTGGGGTAGATGGATAATCATGACCATGGGATAACACTGCAACATGAATTGCAGGTTAGAGTGATGGAATACCACACTAAGCAGCAAAATGTCATTCCAGATTACTCAGATCGTTATGTTGGAGGGCGCTAGAAATCCAAGTAAGGAAAGCTCAACACACAGAGGAACTAGTAATGCGTAAGACGTGGGTCTGAAAAATGTAAAGAATAATGCTTTTTGAGAAGTCCAGGAAAAAAAATGTGGCAACTAAAGGAACAGAGATGAAATTTGGGAAGTACAGCTCACATTTTGAAGCAACTAAAGAAATAGTCTATAAGCAGCTATCTGCTCTGTTACAATCCAGACTAAAGAAACTGAGGGAATACTAACAGAAACAGAAGTTTTACTCTTTTTGCTGTCGAGCAGATAACCAGTGACAGGTTTTTCCTTACAAAAGTTGGTGTCACAAGTGATTATTACCCAAAAAGGTAAATTTCTACACAGGAGAAAAAAAGATTTCCAATCACATGTTGGAAAATCAGGGGCCAAAGAGCTGCAACAGATCAAAGACATCCCCACCCCACACAGCCCCCCTACACACTCACTTAGACACCCATAATGAAGGAATGCTCTGAAAAGATAAATAGAGGCTGCATGACCTGAAGGCTCAGGGGAGAATAATGGCATGATTGATCACAAACGTTGAAAAGGAAGTCAAACTCATCTCCCTGCCAAGGGAAACCCAAGGGTGCCTTTGTTTTAGACAAACTGACTGTATCAGTGAAGTATTTCTACTGTTTGCCTAAGTGCCTGTCCCTGAATGAAAGGAATGTAGACCCAGAGCAAAACAAAAGTAGTTTCAGAGGTTAAGCTAGTTAGTTTTAGCTTCTGGTTAAAATAATATAACTTCTGTATGTACTGGAGTTGCTTATAAATTATGATCCTATAACTCTGATCAAGGGTATCTTTTACTCATATAACTGTAATATGTGCTTAGATTATTGTTTTATGTTTTTCTGCAGAGCCCAGTCATGTCCTTGGCAAGTGACTTTTCCTGCTGTGATTCCACCTACCATGAGTGACTGATAAAGTTCCAATGCAACAGCAGACTCCAGGCAATTGGGCTGAGCTGGGATTCACCTCCTGGGAGACCTGCCTCACTCCCCGGTGGCTGCCAGTCTTGAGCTCCAGCCATGTAGGACAGGTCATGCTACTGGACTCAGAGGGTGATGGAGGAAGGAATATGGTCCCCACTGGGGAGCTTAGCTTGCTGAATAGCTTTATGTAAATTATATGGAACTCTTCATGAACCAAGTAACTCTTTTCTGAAGAGAGTTCTGGCCTTCAGTTGACTTCGACGAACACATTTCCTTCTGGGGACTGGGGGATGCTCCGCATCATGATGCTGAGCCTGTTCTGGATAATTGAATTCCATTTATATAGTATCAATTGTATGGTGCAATTGATGTACTCCTTTAACTGTAATTTCTACTTCAATTGTGATTAGTCCATTGTTGTGCCACTTTCAAATCAAAATCTCCTGTAACTGCAACTAACATCAAATTAATTAAACTTTTTTCTTTATATGAAAGAGTCTTCCACATGTATCCAAAAAAACATGCTCAAAGAGTATTGTGCTAATGACAAGGTCTCAAATAAAGTTTAAGCTGATATCACCTCATTTCTACCCCTTAGAAAAAATAAATTCACAGTGAAACCTCTTAAAAAATAAAAGGGAGAAAAAGCTCTTTGGGCCTCAGGACTTGGATTTGCTCTTTGCATAGAAAAAGAAAACTCATTAAGAGTAGCAAGGAACCCCCACAAAAAGTCTGGCTCCACTAGTAAGCATGTTGTAGGTTATCCATCTAAAGCCTTCCTCCAAAATAAAGTAGGTGATGTTTTACCTGAAATGCAATGTTATGAATTATGAATTAAGCAATTAATTTGTCTAGAACTATGAATCTTCAAAGTTTTTTTTTTTAAAGATAATGTCCTTTACTGCCCTTTTTTCCCTTTACACTGGGAAGATCCTCATGAGAAGCAATTAGAATTCACCAGAAATTTCAGAGATTAACACATTTTCACCTCAGAGAAGGAACAAAGAGAAGTACATGTTCCACATGCTGAAATGAATTTATTGTGTTATTCTAAACTGGTTTATTCTTATAACTCTGTAACTCACAGACTAAGTTAATGTTATTTGGGTAGTAATGTACCCAAATAACATTAAGTCTAATGTTACTACTCTGGGGTAGACTTAAGTTTAAACTCAGTTTAGCATTTGCTGGGTTCTAGTTTTCATGTATGGGGATAAACAGAATTGTAATGTATTTTATCAAAACATAAAATGCATAGAATTCAGCTACTCCTAAAGTAGTTTTACCTAAAAATACAGAAGATTTAAACTACCCACATGAAGGCAAGAGTTTCATTTGGCAGCAAATGCATCAGGAGTAGAAAATAATATTATGTGAGAAAACACAGAGAAACAGATGGGGAAACACAACAGAAGTAGTAAAGTTTTCAAAATTACATAAAAGGAACAAAAATTGCTAAACTAATTACAAAAAGCAAATCTACTTCAAAAATCCCATTTAAAATTTAAGTTTTAAGAGCAAGCTGCATGAAAAGTACTGGCAAGACAACTTAAAGGAAACGGGTCACTGTGGAATCTGGAAAATGCTTTTTAGTGCTGTTTTTGGGGTTTTTTTTTCATTTCCCAGGAAGACAGAAGAAATAAAAGCAATCACTAACTGAAGCATTCAGAGTTTTGTCTTTTTAAAGCACTTAATTTTCTCTGTAGAAGAGGTGTGGTGGTTTTGAAAGCCATGGAACTCAAGCCTCAAATATTCTCTGTGCAAAGGGAAATTACTGTCGATGGATATTGCCTAATTCAAGCACAGAAAGAGAAAACTGCCGAAAACAGGTTAGATAGCTAAGTCTCATAAAGATTGTAACTTATTTTTAGAGAAAGAAGTGGGGCAGAGCTGTGGGGGACACACCCAAAACTTCCATCCCCCTGTACAATTATATAGGCATATTATGGTGAACTTTCCTAATAATGCCAAGTATTACATGAAAGTTGGTTAAATTCATGGCCCAAAGAGTATGTTTACAACAGCCATGCTAAAAAGCCCAATACTTGCAAACAAGTTGACACTTGGTTCCAACTGCCCTTCACCAAAAGGGAAAGCAACTCACTCGACCTCCTATAACCCAGAGCTGCCATCTCATTTTTTCGTATTTCCTACCCACTCAGCTTCCCAGCAGCATTCCCCACACGGCTGCTAAAGTTCGTGTTTCCCAGAACAATAGAGGGAGATGCATCAGAACAGGAAAAGGCACAACTTGACTTGCTTCTTGTAAGTATTTTAAGCTCAGATCTCCCTCTTAAGTGACTTTGAGGTGAAATAAAGACTCTCTTCCACTATGCTGGTTATAAAAGTCAGGTTTAGGAGTGAAAGCACTTTATGTTTAAAAAAGCCCTAATGAATGATACTGGAGAGAAAGTCATCAATGATCTTAAAAAAGTTATAAATGTAATACATTAAAATGTTAGAAATTCAATATACTAAAATTTAAATTCTGTTGGCATTGAGATCAATATTATTACTTTCATAGGGTATCTTTATTCCAAGTTTGAAATTGTTCCACTAATGGCAAAAAAATAATCTAAGGCAGAAGAGCTTTTGCATTACCAAAAGTATGTTCATATACTGGCTGCCTGATAAGAAAGGATACTTTGCTTTTCTTTGTGATGGCCTTCCTTAATGCTTTAAATTAGCATTAGACTGAGCTGTTGCTAAGTGGCATTCTATCCAGCTTCTCTGAAATTCTTGGCTTTGAAAGACTAATTTTTCAACATTACTTCAAGTCAAAATAGTATCATATTTAACTCTAATTTTATTCTGATAATTAGCATTTTCTTCCCTCTCTTCAAAGATGGTTTTGCTCGGAGGATATATTGCCTCAATACTCTTCTATCACACTAAATATTCACAGAAACCTTTCCACTCCCAGCTTATTTCAAACCATCCCAAAAATGTTTTGGATTATCACTACAACCTTTTATCAGTGAAGCAATTTTTAGTTTCTTAATACTGCATCTACTATGGCTACTGTGCCTTTGGCAAGACTTAAAGAGATACAGGCTTCTGAACAGGAATAACTATTACTTGTCTACGTCTCCAGTCTTGTTAACTTCTGTTTCCTGAGAAGCACAACATGAATACACTCAAGGCTGCTCCAAAGAACTGCGTGAAACCTGTCCCAGACTAAATCAGGAACCTGAGAATCTTATAGAGTAGGGTGGATAGTAACTATATTAAATTATTTCCTTCTTCAACAGGCAATGTGATGGCACTCTTCAAAACTTCTCCACTCAGCTTGCCATTTCCAGTAGTGGAGTTGTGCATCTCAAAAGCAATTCCCATCAACCTGAAGATGTATCTGGGAAGCACTAGCTACACTCCAAAGCTTCATATTTCAATATGTTGGTCTGTCCAGCAACTTAGAAGCATGGTATCCACTGTATAGACTAGTGCTACTCTAAGTATATCATACAGCCAGGTCCAGTTCTTGTCTTAAATGAATATATTAATGAAAATAGAAGAGGAATATCTCTCTGGAATATTTTAAAACCCAACTGGAAACAAGGGACTTCTATAACTAAGGAAGTGAGTATATTGACATGCTACTTAAGAGAGATTATGAGACAAATATCTATTGATTGAATATAATTAGCATGGGTTTGAAATAGAGCCCCTAAAACTTTTAAAGGTGGAAACAGAGCTTGCTGTTTGAAGGGAAGCAAGACATGAGTATATCATAATTGAACCTATTTAGGAAACCTGCTGAGCACTTGATATTACTAGAGTAATTACTGGTACCCATAAGGCAAGAATGGGGTTTTATTTTGGTGAATATCACATATCACAATATGCAATGCATTATATTAGGGAAAACAGTGCATATGTTATTCTGTAATCAGATTTGGGGGCCCAAAATTTGGATGACTGTATGAAATGTCATGACCTGCTGGTCAGACTAGATGATTTCACATCTCTTCTGGACTTAAGGCCTTAAAAAAAATAGCCTGAATTGAAACATCCATCTAGATATGGGATTTTTTTTCTAAAACTTCAATCATGATATAAAGACACAAGGAACACAATCTGGCAGAGCAAAGAAACAATCTTGGAACTTCTACAGCCATTTCTATCTGCAGTGTTACTTATATGTACCTATATAAGATGTGCATGGCATACATAATCGTTTCCAAAGAGTACTAACACCTGATGTAAAAGTTTACTTAAGTCAGATATATTGCCCTTATTTAATACTGACATGAATAATAACACTTAGTAATTATTGCCCTGTGATTTTTAATATAGTTTCAAATCACAATTGCCTGACAAACAAGTAACTTTCTAGTGGAAAAACATAGTAAATATTAAAAGCAACATAAGTCATGTTAGGAAAAAACCACATCTTACAAAGCCAAAAAAACCCCACAGAACCCAACCCAAAAAACCCAAACCAAACCCAAAAGCCACCAGCAACCAAAAAAGCCAAAGACTTCTGTTCTCTCTGGAATCAGCAGTAGGATTTAAAGACCATATTAATCAATACTGATTTGAACGGTGTGAGAAATATTTCGAAAGAATTAGTCTAAATGTTTTTCTTGAGAGGGTGAAATGAAGACAGGCAACTGGAAACAAGTATCTTTATTTGAAATAGGTATGTATAAAAACAGATTCAAAAGAAATATTAAACATTGGCATAAGTTCTTTGCATAAGTTTTCTGAAAGGGAAAGCTGTTCTCTGAAACAGGCTACTACTAAGATGCTAAAGGAATCTAGAGCCACAAAGAAAATAAAAGAGATGTATGGTACTATTTCTGAGTTGAAAATAGCTGTCCATACTTCAAGATGGATCTCACTCTTAGGAAATTACTTTATCTCATGTTTTCCAAGTGTCTCTATAAAAATTAAATCTGCCAAAACAAGCCTCTGCTAGGTCACTACAATCCTCCTCAGCTTCCAAGGGAGCAGTTTTCTGTATGCCAAGAACCAAAGTACTGTCAACCATATATGTCTGGAGACTTTCAGGAAAAGCATCAGCTTCATTACATATTTACTCAAAAGGCTCCCCAGCAGCTATTTCCACCTTCAAAGGAGCATCATCAATAGCTCTCTTCCCAGGATGTTTTTGAACAAGTGGGCTCAGAAGTCTCTTTTGCAGGTGGAAATTCCCAATCAGAAGCACATCACACTTTTTGCAGAAGTAGCTGAATCTATCACATATATCCTCACAAATTAGATCCCTGATGTCACTTTTTTGTTGAAGAATCTTTCCCATATTTACAGATACAAAAACAGATGACAAAGCACAAAGAAAAACGGCTTTATGTTTTCTAAAATCTGTGAAGCATTGGGCCAAAGGTATATCATAAGAAAGAAAAAAAATCCTTCTTCATACGCTTTATACAGCATGGAAAACTGAAATGATGTGTTTATTGGTCGATTTCTCTTTAAAGAACTTGATACTGTCTAAAAAACCACAAAAAAACAAACAAAAACCAGACCAAAACCCCAAAACAACAGTTTCCATTTTCACAGAAGTTATTTACTGTTCCTCTTCATAAGGACTGCTCAAAAACAGCTAAGTCAAAGGTCACTGCCTGGCATCTCATGGTTTCTTAGACATACAGTGACTGATTCTGATCTTGCCTCCAGCAGTGCCATCTGACCTTAAGAAAGTAAGCAGCAAGGGATAAGAAATGGATTCATGTTCCGTATCTATCACTTCTCAATTGCATCTCTGAAGTCTGAAACCCAGAAGTGAATCAGCATGCTTGTCCAGAGGTAAAACACAAATGAAATGGCCTGTATTTTAAAGCAAGGAGTTCTGCATTTGCATTTCTCAAAATCAACCAAACTCCTCAACAGCAAAATACTTCCGTATTTTCTCTCCTTTTCTGTATTTTCTGGCTCCTATTTCTCTTTTGACAGATATCCTCAGCTTGAAAAGCATGTGGCTAAATCTTCTGATCGAGTCACGCCAATCATGTGTGTCACTTTACATCTGACATATAAAGCACAATTTTTCAACCCAGTAAACTTTTTAGGCCCAATAAATCAGTTCCTCAAAATATGACAGCACAGGCATATGAATTTTTCAAACTAAGCACAACAAAACTTAACATTTTCTGAATAAATCATTTAAGTTTCACATAAGAGATTTAAGTAGAGGAAATAAATACAATATTTATTACTACTTCTCTGTGCCTTTCCTGTATCCTGCCCTCTTCAAAGATTGCAAACAGCTTTTACAGTCATCAGTACCATAAATACCACAGTTTATTCTGTTGCCATCACTCAGCAATAATGTTCTATTCATTTTATGAGAGGTAACACATGATGTTACCCCAAGTGTTCCATGAGAAAAAAAATGTAAGAACACCTTTTAAAGCTAAACATCAGCATAGATGAAGAAAATATAATATACTTCATTTGTTGAAAAACACCTTAATTATGATTGATATGTTGAAAAACACCTTAATTTCTCTACATTAGCAGTACTTTTGAACAATTGTGTCTATTTAACTCTAGGTATATTTTTGGCTACAATCAAAGGGCATATAGAGCAAAATCACAAACCAGACAGTAAAGCAACTCATTCCTTCTTCTAAAAAGCAGGTGGCTACCCATTTGAACAGTCAGTTAGAAACTTAACTTCATTTACTCCCATAATGGCGAATCAGTGCAATGTATTTCATCTGTCTGAAGCACAGGATTGTGGCATTACCTAGAATTTTTCCACCAGAACGTTCAATAATGGAAGTGTGTCAAAACACAATGCTGTGGGGAAAAGAAGAAGCCCAAAAGCAGGTTTGGGGTTTGTTGTGGTTTATTATTATTATTAACATTATTATTATTATTATGGCTTGTTTTGGAGCTTAGTACAGTCTTCCAGCTTCAAGGTAAGTCTGACTAGAGATACCTGTCAAGAAAAAAGTTTCCTTAAGAGAACCTGTTACATTGTGGTACCTTGTACCACAATGGTTCAAGACATCATCTTTTTAGTCAGCAGAACCTTAGGTTAGCTGGCTAGGCTCTTCTTGGTGTTAAGTGAATGCAGAACTACTTTATTACAGGCTCCTTTTTGCAGTGGTCCTCAAGAATCAGAAATAACTTTGCTAATATATTCCCACTTGAAACCCTTTTCATCTAGTGGAGTCAGCACCAATTCCCTCTGGTACTCAATTAATTGATTTATAGGGGTGGGAGGTTCATTTGTAAAACACATAACCAGGTATAAACCAGCAATCCTCACAACACCCAACAACAGAGAAGCTCTTGTCACTGTTGCATACAGTGATTCATATTCCAACAGCAGATATATCATCTCCTATGTATGTAACTTCCCTGTACATTTGCATCAGAGAGTCAAAAACTAAGGCAGGTATTTTTCTACAAAATAATGCAGTGACACAGGCTGAAACACTGGTAACATGCACAAGTAATGTTATTGACTTGGAAGAGAATACAAGCATCTAAACCATGGGCAATTTTCAATTCCAATGATATTTCATAAATCTCAAAACAAAACTCCACATTACAACATTTCTTTCTTGAACTCCTCTTTTCAGAACAGAAAATATGACTAATCTTTAACACCCAAAAGAGAGAACTGGCATATAGCAAAAAACCCAATGAAGACTGATGTCATAATTTTTATAAAATCTCTACAACTCAACAGCCATTACTCCAGTGCTGGTAGACCTCATAAGCTGAATTCTTGCATTAATTTAAATCAAGAAGCAGTGAATGTCTTTGGCAGGGAAAGATCTCTACTTTATAATGGGAGAACCAATTCAGACACCTTCATCAAGGAGAAAGCTGCCTAAAAGCAGCAGATTTTAATGTCTCTCTTTGGAATGTTGATGTTGTTGAACCAAACGAGGTAGTGAGAGAGACCAGTTTGAAATATTAACCATCTCCTAATGTACAGAATGGCATTAAAAGCAAAAACTCTGACACTCAGCCCACAAAAGTTCACATTAAAATGTCCAAACCTGTCTTACTAGCATCAAACAGACCATCACACTGAAGACCATTTCTGTGAAAATTTCTAATATTTTGGTTTTAATCATCCAAAACTGAGTGCCTCTATCTATACCCAGTTTTGCCCTGAAATAATCTCATATCAAGTTTTACACAAAAACCTCCAAAAACATGTATATAAATTTTAAAATCCTAGGACTCTTACTAATCCTTTAAAAATTCTACAATAACACATCTTCTCTGCAATTCAGGTATCTATAACTCTTACATGCCACGTATACTCTAACTCCACATGCAGACTGCCAACAATAAAATGAGAGATCTCTGAAAACCACCATCCACAGTAAAGAGTGAAAGTGGAGAATAAAATGAGCAATTCAATTAAATTATGTTAAGGAATGTAGGAAAAGCTTACAGAAGCCTACTAACACTGAAGAAATAGTTAACATTCTTTGCAGTATGTGTTTGTCAACTAAATTATTCAGATATCAGCTATGAAACATTTGTAAAAAAAACCCCATTAAATCATACTATTGTGTTTTCTAGCCACAGATGCATCGCTTGCCTACCTGTTCTTTGACTGAAGCTAGAATGGCAGAGGTTGTCTCAGTTTCAGAGCCATCACCATTGGATGTGTTCAACACAGGACTAAGGGAACTTGTCTTGTCAGAAGACGAGGGCTGGTCTGGAACAGGCATAGTTTCTGCAGTTCATGGAAAAATAAAACAATGAATTTGTTATCATAAACCTGATAAATATCAGAATTGTATACATATAAGTATAATAATACTCACTTAAGGTAAAAATTACAGAACATGCTTCTTTTCTGTAATATAGAATCCGTAATGTAGAATATATCACTTATTTAAAACTAAAATTATTTCTGAATTAATTATACCAAAAAAAAAAAAAAAAAATCTCCCAGTCTACCTCTGAAATATTCACCATCAGTACATTTGGAGAGGATTCAAATAATTTATAGCTGTGATTTTTGTATAGTATTCCAGTGGCAGCACGCAGCATAAAATTACAGCATCATGAAAGTAATGAATCATGAAACGCTTGGCAAACAGAAAACCAACAAATGATACATGAGAGAAGTAGAAACCATCTAGTGTTGACTTGCTAACACACATGATTATTTAACATGTATTGTATTTTAAGCCTAGGTAACTTTCATACTCTTTCTTCTAGTCTAGAAGGTGATTTTGAGAACATTTTATCATAGTATTTTTGAGAAAAACAGCACATCAATTGTTAAGCTCTTTTTGAGACCTCTTAGCAAAAAAAGAAAAGAAGAATCTTAGCACTTGAAGGCATTTCTAGCATTTCTTTTTAGAGGGCAAAACAGTGGTGTGACTGTGGAGTGATTTATCTTTCCAAAGGCTAAGCTGTAGGGTAGTGTCTCTGTTTAAAAAGCACTATAGGCACATCTCCAGAGGCAGACATGTTGTGCCACATTCCAGAAGTAAAGGAACAGAGAGGCAGCTTGCATGGTTATGCACAGGCACGATAGGATAAAGTCCCGTTCATGTGGGAGCTGGCCAGAATTATTCTGTGGAAGAGAAGTGGCCCACAGGCTGCCAGCTGGATGGGCCTCCTAAAGAGCCAGTGGGGATATTCCAAGCACTCATCACTTGCATCTGAAGCAAAACTCCTGCCTTGGCTCTATTCTGCTAAAATATATAATAATAGAGCTTTTCCTGGAAGAAGTGATAAGACTGAAAACAGTAGGAAAGGGCAGCTGGTAAAAGCAAATACAAAATTCAATACCCAGACCAAGCATCCCCTCATTGGTCTGCCATGGAATTAGAGATCTAAAAGAAGGGAAGATGACATTCTATAAAGCTTTGTCTCTGAAGCCACAGTGCTGCCCAAGAACACACATTTAGCCCAGCCGGGTAGCATTTTTCAAAAGCTTTCTAAAGCTCAAGACACTGGCATACATATGCAAGACAAAACCATGAAAACACAGATCATTCATAAAAAAGCCAGTTATTTGTTGAAAGAAAAATATCCCTAAATTTCAGGCTAGGTTAGTTTATATATTGAAGAATGTGATTAAATATGATTTTAATTAACAAAGCTACACATTTTCATACAGCTTATTTTTTGTAAGTAAATCTTACTGAGAATGGTAAATACTGATTCTTTGGCTCCGATAATGTCCTTGCTCCAAACACACACACACACACTATTTGAAGTTAAACTATAAAAACTTGGAGGATATACCTGCCTTCTTCTATCATGAGTACAAGCAGACCATACAAAACTTCCCAGTACCTCAATCTAAAATGACTTTTTGAATTACATTTTCTTGTTTTGTTAAACAAAAGAATTGGCTTCTGTTATAAGAAGTTAATTAGTTTGTGACATACAATTAAACTTGCTACTGTTTTGTAAAGTACCACAGAAAAGACATATAGGCACACACATATAAATGCTACTTCTGTTACCTTGCTTTCAAACAATCTAGTTGTTTTATTTTCTTAGTAAATTAATAATTAAATTACCATAGTAGAAACAAAAGTAGTTTTCTTTTCGTGTGGCTATTTACCTAAAAAAAAAAAAAAAATACAGATGGCCTAATAATGGATTTTGTAGCCTGATTTTGTAGAGTGACATTTGCAGAAATCACTGTAAATAGTGCAGAAATCACTGCAACACTCCTTGCTATCAACTCCGTAGCCTGTGAAGTCTGCAAGAGACCACGGGCACATGAGTGAGGCTGCCACCCTTGCATACACTCGCTCTAGGTGCTGGGTGCTTCCTGCTCGGGGCAGCTCACCGCGGGGACACGTGGAACTACAACAGCATGAGGCTCAAAGAACTGCGTCCCGAGACTGGGAAGAAACACCAGAGCTGTGAATGAGGCGCCTGGTGAAATGTTTTCAGGCGCACTGGCTGAGAGCAGCTCCCCTGCTGCATCCTGCTTTCCCTGCAGTGGTGAGGAAGCTTTCTGGGAAAAGCCCCTTTGTCTGCTTAGGTCATCCCCACGCTCCCCCAGGGCTGCCTGACCCCAGGGCGGGGAGGCTCTGCTGAATCGGCTGTTTCATAAACATTCGCCCGAGGAGGTAAAACCCAGCAAAGTAAACGAGACTGGGAGTCCAGAACTACACAAAATGCTTGCCCTAGCACAAACGGTCCAGAACATTTAAAGGGTATTTGAGAGGGACTGAAAGGCTGCATGGCCAACGGGGAAGCTGCTCTGTGACCAAAAAGATGCTACTTGGTATGACAACAACAGTTTTTATGTGAGTTCAAAACAATTCCATCCATGAGAGACAGGCAGCAATTGCCTGCTGCTATTGTCAACTTCTTTTAGGGCTATATTCAACTTCACTAAATTTTAATTTTTAGGCTGTAATTTTTAAAACTCTTTGTTTCCACCAAAGAACACTTCAACAACTGCTTTAGTAATCTACATTTGCAAGGATCAGTTTACATGGAAGAAAATCTGATTACAAAATCAACTACTGTCATAAACTGTACTTGCCTCAAATAGGCTCAATATCTCTAACATTCTGCAAACACTGCATGTTTCCATAATTTGCTTGTCTTTTTGGGTTTTTTTTTTTTAACATATAGATCTTAAAAGGGGGGGGGGGGGGGGGGAAATATAAGAAAAGGCATGCTGCACATGTCCTCTTCATCTAGAAACAGAGAAATCAAAATAAATGTCTCTGCCATTAAAAGGAATGTTTTGTGCCCCTGTTAAAATATTTCTTCTGGCCAGAGAATGTAATTTCAAATATCTATCTCATGAGTTCAGTTTATACTATGGTTGCTCAAGGGGAAAGAGTGCAGCCAATAGCACTTAGTAGGCCAGTATCCTTGGATCTACAGCTCTGTGTCATCCAGCTGAACTGTTAACACTAGAGACTGTAACAGTTATTTCTTCATTACTTAAATTTGTATGAGAGATACCATACAGAAAGAAAATACAGAATGAGTTTTCACAAGCAACAGAGATGCTACTATACTGAAGGTAGTTAGATTAAAAAAAACCCCACACATGACTCAGCAACATGGATCAGTGTTTTCAACAGCAAACACCAACACAGCAATGGCACATTTGCACACCTATTCAGATATGAACTTTCAATTTAGCTCAGTCTTCAGAATAAGAAATTGGAAATTCTCAGGTTTCAATGGGAATTAAAACTGCCAGTACTGTAGAATTACAAAAAATATGATTGAAATGAGCCTCTGTGCCCCTAGCCTGCTACCAAGTCTCTAAACAAGGCAGATTTTTTCCTGTCATTCCACATATTTAACACACAGAACCAGTCCTGCACAGCCTCTCTCACTGCTGACTCCCTTAGCCAGCTCCCTCTGCTCCAGGCTCCACTGGCCGTATCAGTAGAAAACTTGCTTTGCTGTTTAATATAACACATGTAAGCTCCCTGTTTCCTGCACAGTTCAGCATGGACACAAAAAAACCGAACAATTCCATCAGCTCTCTTCAAAACAGCATTTTCCCACAGAATGATGATGACCACAGTACCTTTCCTTCTTCTCTGGCTTCCCTAAAAAAGCCACCCCAATTCTTTTCATTTTTCATCATAAAATAAGTTGGCTGATAGCCTTTTAACTCACACTCCCGGGAATTTAACACCAAAAACAAAGGGAAAATTAGAGCGAGTACAAGAAGAAAAATAAAAGCTAAGCAGCTTAACACAGTACACCATAGCTGAGAAACTACTAAAAGTAAATTGGCTACATTTAATTTCCACAACAGCAACACTATTTCCTATCTGTGTCACAAAAACACAGATGAGATTCTGTAAGTCAGAGCATATACACACTCCTGAGAGAACCAAATTAAAATCTTAGACGATCATAGACAGATGAACAGGGAAAATACTACCAGCCTTTTGGGAACATACTGGGAAGTCAGACATAAATAATTCATGGCTTCCCGTATTCCAAAGCGCTGGCAAAATTCTGTCTAGGGTTTGACCCTTTTTTTTTACCCTGTCTTTCTAAGAGCATCTAAAAACTTTATCTCAATTTAACGAAATAACCCAACAAGCCTATAAATCCAAGCAAGACCATCCTCTCCTCACCTGGGTGCAGGTGTCCGGGTGTCGGCTCTGCGGAGCGGCCGGGGCTGCCCGGGCCGGGCCCAGGCGGTGCCAGCGGCTGCAGCGGCCCCAGCGCAGGGCACGGCTGAGCCCCTCAGCCACGGGCGGGCGGGCGAGAGCCCCGGAAAAAGCCTGGCC
Source organism: Corvus hawaiiensis (assembly GCF_020740725.1). Lineage (NCBI taxonomy): Eukaryota > Metazoa > Chordata > Aves > Passeriformes > Corvidae > Corvus > Corvus hawaiiensis. The sequence goes on along the minus strand of NC_063213.1, from coordinate 82,649,540 downwards.
AAGGGAGGGCAAAACGCTGCCCGGCAGCCAGGGCTGAGCGGGGGAACCGTGCGGGAAACAGCCCTGCGAGCCTGAGGGGACAGCGGGAGCGGGGACGGAGGCGGGAGAGACCCGGCACGGATGGCCCTGGGCCAGGGAGAGACCCCGGCGGGACAGGGGCTTCCCTGCGGCCACTGGAATGGACCCACACTGGAGCAGGGATAATGTGAGGAGAAAGCCCAGTAGAAAACTGCCTGGCAAAAATGGACCTGGAAGCCGTCTGAACATGAGCCACCATGTGCCTAGGTGGCCAAGGCCAAAGGCATCCTGGCCTGTATCAGCAATAGCGTGGCCAGCAGGACCTGGGCAGTGACTGTCCCTCTGTACTCGGCACTGGTGAGGCCACACCAAAACCCCTGTGTTCAGTTCTGGGCCCCTCACAGCAAGAAGGACACTGAGGTGCTGGAGAGGGTCCAGAGCAGCTGAGGGAGCTGGGGTTGTTTAGCCTGGAGAAAAGGAGGCTCAGGTGAGACCTTATCACTCTCTACAACTGTCTGAACAGAGGGCTAGGTCTCTTCTCCCAAGTAGCACGGGATACAAAAAGAGAAAACTGCCTCAAGCTGTGCCAGAAGAGGTTTAGACTGGATTTTAGAAAAAATTTCTCCACCAAAAGCATTGCAAAGCATTAGAACAGGCTGCCCAGGGATCTGGTGTAATCATCATCCCTGGAAGTATTTAAAACACAGGTAGATGTGGTGCTTAAGGACATGGTTTAGTGGTGGACTCACAGTGTTAGGTTAATGGTTGAACTCAATGATCTCAGAGGACCATCAGTTTGTACCTCTGTGATCCAAATTTTTATGAGTGGATCACACAAGTATCTGGCAACAGTAGTAGCATGACATTCAGAAGTGGGAAATAAAAGATGGCAAAACCACATTCCTTCTGTGACCCTTGGGATAGCAGTGGATGCTGGATGGCAAGACACCCTTCCTTGTAGGAGGATTTCATGCCTTGTCTGAGGTTAATACAACCAACATAGCTAGTTCCAAGGTCAAATTGCAAAAGTCTGTTAAGGCTGAACTCAGGCACAGAGGTACATTCCACACCATAAATAAATCCTTAGATAAAAAATTTATAGGATTTAAAAGAGCATATGAAAATGGCAATGTCAGATGTTGAGGTTTCACTTAAAAGTTTAATTTTGCACACACACTTTTGCATAGGTTATTGGCAGAGATTTACTAAATGGGGAACTGTCATGGATTAGCAAGCATAGTTCCAAAAGTGATTTTCTTGTAAAGGGGGGCTTACAGCTCCTCTATGACCTGACAGAACCTATCAGCGGGCCAGTTTGAATATGGACAATTCTTTAAGGACCGCCTTTGTGGTCCACATTTAAGAATGGACAAAGCCCGGGGGAGCTCTGTCTCATTTCTGGTGCTGGGACATGTAGCTGCAGGGCCCGTATGGGGCCCACAGGGCCCGGGCCAGGCCCTGCTCGGGCCTGGAGTCATGCAGCCCTGTTCCACCCGTGGCCCCCCCACAGCCCTGCTATGTGCAGACAGAGCGGCCCAGCTCCCCCCTCTCCAGTTCCTCCGAGGAATTCAGCTGAAGCTGCCCCGCTGCCTGGCAAAGATCATGTGACCAACAGCGATAAGCGAAATTCCAGCTGGAAGACCTGGGTGAGATTAACCCTTTTAGTTCTGTGAAGAGTTGAAAACCTGAGGGAGGAGAAAGAGGAGATGCTTAAAGCTGAAATTCTGTTGTAAAGCTATGGTGGTGATAGACTATGATACATCAGAGTACCCGTTGTAATTTCATGAAGGCACGGGGGGTGGAGCGTTCAAACTGTACTTGTGAGCAAAAGTACCTGTGCTGAAATAAGCAAATGCTGAAGCAGCTGTAATTTGATGAGAAGTTTGAACAGGGAGAGATGGAAGCGATGAAGACTCTTGCTCCAGTTGGAAGGAGAAGACCTCTGTTCCAAGAAATACTCCCAGAGATGGTCCTAGAGACGAAGATGATGAGGACCCTTTTCCTCCCAGGGAAGGAGAAGGGCCTCTGTTCTTAGAGATTGAATGCTCCCAGAGATGGGTGAAGAGAACTTCTGTTTCTGAATGGCTCAACCTTAAAATTGTACCCCATTAGCTCAAGATTGGACCCTCGAAAGCAGTTGTGGGGAAAGCTGCAAGTCGTGGGAGGGGATCCTCACATGATGCGAGCGGAGAACCAGCACCAGCCCAGGCGGCTGTCTCATTGTGGTAATATCTCCATGGTATGAGCAAGAGAGACTCTTTCTAAATGGACTGAACAAGGTTATTATGGAAGTGGTAAACAGACTGAACATCTCAAGGATTGTCTTTTTACATTGTCAGTGGGAGAAGGGGGAAAGGTGGGGGGAGGAGAAGAGTTCTGAAGGTGTGGTATGATTTTACTTTTTTTTTTTTTTCTCCTTTTAGGTCTATTAATAAACTTCTTTATATTCTTTCAAGTTTTGTGCCTGCTTTGCTTTTCTCCTAATTCTTATCTCACAGAAGGTAAACACTAATGAATATTTTGGACCAAACCACTACACTAAATTGGTGTTTCTACCTGGTTACAAACTGAACCCATTACAGGAACTAAAGAAGTATAGCCATGAAGATGTCATTGGTGAAAGCAGTTTGGTGGCATAGTTCTATAATTACACGTTGCCACTCTTTCTGCTCTTTCTCAGGTGGAGTAGTTACATCTGCCTTTCACTGATCTTATTCTCCTCCTCCACATCAGAAATAACTAAGCTTCATTCATGGAAAAAAAATCTAGAAGTGAAGAAGCCACAGCATCAATGCTTAAAGAAGGAGGGAATGTTGCTTAAAGAGGCAGACTCTCATTTTTAAATATTGGATTGAAGTTCCTTTAAAAGTCACTGTTAATGCTGTTTATATAACCCAAATGTTGTATCACCCTTTCATTGGTAGAAAGTGCATATAGGTTAAAAAAACCCAAAACAAAACAACCAGGTCCAAAATGTCTGATAATCTATAGCAAAAGCCAAGTCAGCCACTACACTGGCAACAGCATCAAATTATGGAAATCAGAAAATCCAAATATATTTCTTTAATAAAAAGATATTGTGGTAAGAAACATGTACAGTGCGTACTTCCTGTACAATGAACCATTAATCAGTGAGTGCATTCGTTATGAAAGTGTAAGTCATGCTGTCTTACTGCACAGTAATCAAATCTGACATGTTACTGAACTCATCTGGAAAACCACAAATTACACTGAAGTAGCCTTGGATAAGAATCAGTCACTTAAAATAATCCAATATGCAATTATGCATCAAGAAAAACTTTTGCTTCCTTTCCTCTACCTTAGACATGCTGTGTAGAGATTACTGTATGAATACCATTTAATAATAGGCATTTCTATTGTTCCTATTAGAATTGCTCTTACCTTTGTTCTGTTGTTTCAAAAATATGCGGAATTACTTTAAAATGAAAATAATTTAATTTTTCTTTTTTTTTACCTAAAACTATTCCTACACTTAAATTTACTGTTTATGATATTGCAGTAACTAGTATAATTATGTCAAAAGGGCTAGTGTTGATTCTGTTTCTACCTGTTTGTAATTAAAAAATAAATGCAGAAATTACTCCAATGTTCTACATAATAATTGCACAGTTTCCACAGGGAACCTCAATTTCTCCCTGCATATACAAACAACAGTTGCTATTTGAAAGCCTACAGTTGTCAACAGCTTCAACATAGCAGCTTCTAACATCTGTGAGAAGCAAAAAAAAAAAAAAAAAAGATTTGGCATTGTATCTATGAACATGAAACCCACAATCTTTCATGATGTTCACTGAGTCATTCTGATAAGCTAAGAATTCTGTGGGTATAAATGATGAGTCAGAATGATACAGAATTAAATAGGCCTGGTCATTCTTGTAAATTATTATGTATATCACAAGTCATATTAGGTGCAGATATGGAGGGGGAAAAATACCCAAACCAGTAACACTCACTATTAAATATTGTAAAGTCAATTCAAATATTATCACATATGATTGGTAGACTAACAAATATGTTTACATTAGACTTTTGGAATAAGATTCCTATTGGAAGAAGTAGAAATTGGTGCTGCTTGAGAATTTAGATATGCAAGGAATCAGTTCCAGTAGGAAAGATGACCTATTATTCCTTCAGTAATCTCAAACGATGGAGGTGACTGAGGGCTGAGATAGTATTGCCTCTAGACAGCAGGACACATACCTACTAATGCTGCATTGAGTTTTTCTGCGATGAATCTGAATCCTTCAGCTGTGTGACAATGAAACAGGGCAGAGAGTCTGTAAATATGGGCCCTCCCTTCTCCTGCACACAAACCCTTTGAAATCGCAGATTTCCGTTGCTCTCCTGTCTTAGCTGACAAGCCCGGTACAATTTGTGTCTGGGTAAGTATTCTTAAAAATAGGTTGATAATCTCTTGAGTCAAAAGTAAGATAAGAAAAACTGCCAGAACCTGCCAAATACCTTGAAGGCAAAAAAGTCTTTTGATTGCCTAAGTAGTTATCACAACATCCTAAAGCATATATCTCCTATGTTGAAATTACTAAAGCAGGAAACCAGATTAATTAAAGACCTTTGGAAAGGCTTAGGCTCCATTAGGGATCAGGGATACGTGGGATTAGTCAGCACTTGTCTTATTCTAGCTAACCCATCATGAGTGCTTTCCAAACAGCAAGGGCTCTGTTTTCTTTCTAGGATTGTTCTTTGTCCATAGACTCATCCATCTCCCTGCTCACTAAGACAGGTGAGCTTGGCTTTCGTCTTCTTTTATGACTTCAGCTTGTTGCACTCGGTTATTTTAACCATACTGCATAAGGGTCTCTAAGGGTGTGAAAAAGAATTCTCTGTTTAAAATTTAGTTAAGTTGAGGTTCAGGTTCATTAAGTCATAAAATTTCTTTTTTTTCCTGCCTGCTCTTTGCAGAAGTGTGGTAGAAGATATAAAAGATCCCCACTGTCACAGTAAAGGATAAAGACAACTATATTCTAAAACCTGACAGAAGAGAAGCTATTCTGCAAAACTTCCTCCAATATTTTCCTTGTCTTAACCTGTTCTAAAGTCTGATAGATAAATATGAAATACCTAAAATTTCCTTCTCTTCCACAGATGCCTGACTCAAAAAGTCATTTCCTGAAACATTCCAAAGCCTATAGCTCAAGACAAAAAAGTTTCTTCCTCAGGAACTCTCTACTTCTGCCCTGAGACTTGAATAAAATATCTCTATTTTCCTGCTCTGCAAAGAGGAAGCAAAATGAAGGGTCTTATGTACACAATAGCCTGAGGCCTCCACAGGCTGTATCAAATATTTTCCTGCCACTATCTACATTAACAAGTGTAAGAACGCTGGAAGCCATGTGAAACCTGAAGTCTTGCCTAGTGCTTAAGCCATCTGCAATGCTTCCAAACTTTTTAGTTCACGACTATCCTGCTAAGTATTGTTTTGCTCGAGTAATGCTATAAAACTTTTTTTTTTTTTGCAAACAAGTTTTGCTTTTTGCTAAAATGTTGGCAATTTCAAGTACTTTGAATTACTTATACAGCCTGCCTCCTTAAAATGAAACAAAAATTTGAAACCATTCCCAATTATTTTTGCAGGGTAACTCAGAAGAAGTGCTTATGAGAAAAAAGGTTCAGCATTTGGCCCAAAGGACCTTGAAAAAAAGGCAAGAGAAAGATGGTCTAATTGTACATCCCTTGCTGTTTTTTCCTCTCAAACCAGAGCCAGAACCACTGCTGACCAGTGCATTGAGATTTAAAGATCAGACCCAAACCACAAAGCTAGAGCTGTATCAGTTCACTGGCCCCAGTCCCCCTCCCTGTAAATGTATTATAGCCACGGAATAAGTGATTAATCAGAACAGATAAAGCACATGCTGCTTCTTCCTGCTTCATTGTTCCTGAAACCACCATCCTAATCTGTAAGGATTTACCCTAACCAGCTAGCATGCACCATCTGAGAACTGAGAAACCTCCTAAAATTCTTAGGAAAATATTTCAGTTGGAGTTAGTAATGCAACCACAGAGAAACCAGCGTAAAAATTCACCCTCCTCTCAGTATTTGAGAGACCTCGGCGTGAGGATTTACAAAAATTTATTTCAGTTTTGCTGAAGAATCTATTCACAAATCAAGCAAATTTGTTTCGTTCATGGAATCCAATGAGAGAATATTGTTTGCCTCTGTTACCGAGGGAAAAGGAGCTCTTACTTCACTGACAATGCCAATATCCTCAAGCATACAGAGCAAAATGCATATCTACAAACAAAAGCCAGAAACAGTCCTTACAGTGAATTCTTAAAATCTTGTGTTACGTAGACATGGTAGGAGGAGGTGATACTAAGAAATTATGAAGGGTCCCTTTGTTGCTTTTTTTTACCATCAACTGGTCATTTATTGCCTCAGGGTGAATTGAAAAATTAAGTGGCATTATGTTTTGTTTGTGTTGGAATGGAGTTAATTTTCTTTATAGAAGCTCAGATGGTAATACTGTGATTAAAAAATAGTGTTTCAGTTATTGCTGAATGGTGCTTGCACAGAATTGAGCCTTCTCTGTTTCTCACTCTGCCCCTCAGCAAGGGAGGGAGGGGACACAGCCAGGACAGCTGACCCCAGCAGACCAACAGGATACTCTCTACCACACAATGTCACGCTTAGCATAGAAACTGGGGGCAGTTTCTCCAAAGTAGCTGTTGCTTGCAGACTGGCTGGGCATCAGTCTGATGGTGGTGAGTGCTTTTGCATCATTTGTTACTTTTTTCTCCCCTTTTACTTATTAAGTTGTCTTTATCTTGACTCACTAGAGGTTTTTTCTTCACTTTTGCCAGTTCTCTCCCCCATCCTGCTGTAGTGGGTTAGCAAGCAAGTGGGTGAAAGCTTAGCTGCTCGCCAGAGTCAAACCACACCATGACTGAGTAATTCCTCCCAACACCACCAGCAGTAATCAGAGGAAAAAGAAGTTTGGAATGAAGGAGATGGGGTCAATGGCAGAAACACCTGAGGACACATGTTCATTACAAAGAACAGAAATGGCAAGGCAAAGGCACAGCCCTATGAGTCTGAGGCAAATAATCCACTGAGGTTCTTGCCAAAATAGACTCTTTATTACTACTACTTTAAATTTAAATTGCAGGCTGATTCATGCTGACTACTCTTAATGTCTCCCATGGCTCTGAACCTGAAGGAGGATAGACAGTTCTGATATTGGTGTAATCTCAGGACTAATCTACTTCCTCACTAATTCCGACAGTTAAGGAGCTTACTTATATATATCATACTGAATTGCACAGATCCTCTTTGCCTCACATCTCTCTCTTTTATCAGAGCCAGACAGCAGAATGCATACTTCCAAGCCCCATACAACACTCTGCAACATACCTCCAGACCGACCCTCAGAGACACAATGTCTGGCAGGTAGGCCTGCCCTAGGCAACCAAGACAGCAATTACTGGGGGGTTCTTTCCATGGCTGTACCCCTTAAATAGGGAGCTCCTAGATGAGCACAGCATCTCCTCACTTGCTCACTGCACACTGAAGTAGGGGCCTGCTGAGGTAAGGATATCTGCTTTTTTAAACATCTGGATGCACCTCCCTCAGCCAAAGATGAGCACAACAGTCAAACATTTCCTGAGTGTTTTCCGCAAGAGCGCTGTACTCCTGATGGGAACTGTAGGTTCTCCTCGCTCCTTTTGATATGGGTTTATGCACACAGCCCAAGCCCCACAAAAAGTAGCAAATCTCAGACTCCTGTGTGAAGTTGGGATGTCGTATTACTCTTCTTCTCCATATGTGCATCATTTTAAGTTTATCCACAGGAATTTTTATCATCCATTATTTTGGTTTTTTGGCTTCATAAACTCTTTACAATATTTTGAGAGTCTAGGGCATCCCCACAAATAACAATGCAGAATGGGAAACTCCCTTAACATACTTTATGACCAAGAAAGTTGGGGCAAAAAAACCTAACTAGAACTTAAGAGTTTTTTTCTTCACTCTCTGTAGCAATTAGCATGATTTATGTCCAGACAGGATAGCTGTTAGCATAAGCCAGTTAATGGTAAACAGCTCTTTACTGTGGCACAAGCAGATGAAATATAGTAAGCCACCTGTCCTGAAAAAGAGAAGTGGTTTTGTGTGCTGAAGAAAACAGGTAGCCAAACTATGCAAACTGCCTGATGATCATCAAAAAGTGCAAAGACAGCTAGAAGTATCTGGAAGAAGCAGACTGGGAGCAGCATGAGCAGCATGTGCAGATCAGGAAAGATCAAGATCTGAAAGGACTCTTTACCAACGTGATATTCCCTGTCCAGTCCTGTAACTAAAGATATTTAATATTGAAGGAAACCAGAGCACAAAAGTGAGAGATGAGAACCTCATGACCCGACACGAAGATTAGGGACCATCTCGCCAACATACAGAGGACCCAAGAGCACCAGAGAGTGCTCTGGGGACCCCATGACTCCACACCAGGACTGCACACAGTCCAGCTTGAAACACTGTGCTGATGCACCTGCTTTCTTTCCTTGACTTCACGGTCACCCTTGCAGAAAAGAGAAGATGTGTGAAGCAACCATTGCACTAACCTGACCTGATTTTCCCCTGGACCAAATCATCTCTCTGATAGGATATCAAAATCATGGGACTCTTATAACTGCATAAAAGTGTATAGAGTCTCAAAGAGACAAAGTATCTCTCCTAAGATACAGCAAAAATCTAAAAGACATTGGAGTTGAATTCAGCTCTCCCAAGAGTCACACTTCTTTGATCTATATAACAGTATGTACAATTTAATGGAGAAAACAAACCAGAAATTATATCAGTACAATCCTAGCTATTTTTCTAAACTCTATACAGAGGAACATTTTATGTGCTCCCAAGCATGAAATCTGGATTTTCATAGAAATAAACACTGACAGAAATTTCTGCTGAAACATCAACTAATAAAGTCCATTAGAAACACAGTCATAAAAAAAAATTCAGTAGAGTAGAAAACCGTTTCTGGATCTCTGCCTGCCAGAAAGCACAGGCAGAAGTCCTTGCATTAATGCATCATTTTCTCCTAAGTATACTTTACATACCCAAACCAAGTTTGAAAGTTTGGATTTAACTGAAATACTCTTAAATCAACAATGACAATCATTATGAGAATGTGATGACAACTGCATTTTCTTCACAGTTTGTCTGAAAGTTTGGAAACTCCTAACCCCCTCATAGTTAAACTGAACCCAACGCCCCTTCACAGTGTGTATCATATGTTTGACTTTCTAGACAAAATTATACTTTCCAGGAGATAGCTTATTGATGGAAAAGAATAAAAATATGTATATTTAAGTTGTATAAGACTGTAATTAGTCTAACAGTTTCAGCCTTCACTCTGTCACACTAAAAGAGTATCAATTTACAGTGTTCATACACATATGTTGAGCACATTCTTAAAATACTGTATGAACTGTATTTGTAAAGAATGCACTTCATGTCTTCCTTATCCATGGCCATTTTGCCTACAAAACCACAAGTGAAAAGCAACCTCACAGGACATCAATAGACTAATCCAGTGATTCATAAAGCAGTGAACTGCCACCATAACTCGCCCAAAGGAATGGTCCCACAGCACTATCAGAACCTTAATCAAATTCCTTATTTCAGCGTCAGGGATGTGTTGCTTGAAAAACCACAAATTTTCCCAGAACAGAGATGCTGGACCCTTTTTCAGTGAGGATAAATAGCTGAACTATCATAGCAACATAAATTGGCCTTTAATTATGATTACATTTTTACTGCATCTACAAGTATTCTGGGCAAGTGAACGTGCAATAATTTTCTTTACAAGCTGAAAACTAGGGTCTTCTTTTACAGTATTATCACTGGTTTTTTTAGGGGCCTGCTTACTTTCACAGGACTTGTCAAGAACATATAACAGTACAAAACTTGGTTCCTTAATAGTGGGCCCATTATTAAAGGCTACGCTAAAATACCAGAAACAATAATAAAGTTGCAGTGGCAGTTGAGCATAGGAAGAAAGTCAGCTCTCACCTCAATGACTTGGGTTTAAACCAGCTAGTTACATAGAACTGAAAATCACCCACAACTTACATGTACTTGAATTTTATTAGACACTGTGTAACTCTATTTTCCTAAATCAAAGTTACTAGTGGTAACAGAAATCAATATATTCAATTCAGTATACATCCTCTAGCATCTACTTCTTCCATTTCTGTAGCCCTACAAAGATACACTACTCCTTTTTTTTTTTCTTTAAACACTCTCATGGATTGAGAGTGTATACCAGTCTTCATGCAGATTAACTTCTTTTAATCATTTATTCTTATCAGAGTATTATTTTCAAACACATGCTATTGTCCAATTCTTCAACAGAATTAAAGCCAAATTGCTGCAATGTGTAAGTCCTTAAAATTGCCCTGCTGGGTTAAACTGGAGCTATGTAATAATTGTTGTCTCCCATTTTCATTGCGAGGTTGGTTTAAGACAGCACTGAATTCCTTTGCACTGGCTGCAATGGCAGCAACATCCACTCAAGGCAGATACATTTCAGTGCACATGCGAAGACATACACAAAATTGTTTTCAGTTATACGCATTTTCCAATGCCTATTTTGGCTGTTTACCTAGTTTTAACTTCCTACATACATACTTTGAATGTATATACAGTATTTTTTAATCTACTTATATCCACAGAATCTCAGTTGTATTTGTGATTCTAATTACACGTTCATCCTGTCAAATTACACATCATAACAGAAAATTAAATTTCTTTACCGTAAAAACATTTGCACAAGTTAAATAAATGTCATGTTCAGGAATATACTGCCAGAGATACATCCCATGGTACTGGGGAGGAGGCCAAGGATGTGGGCAGGAAGCCAAGAAAGAAGGTGTCACTCCTCCCTGTGCCGCCACTTGCTTCCCCCTCCCTCGACTAAGATGAGAGGAGCTGCTTCCTGAAATGAAGCTGGTGAAGAGGGGGAAGGTGTACAGCGCAGACCTGAGACATCATAGCTTCTAGGAAAGCAGTCAGCAACAGCAGGAAGTCAAATTTGCTGGAAGCAATTTTTAAAAGCAGTTCTGGTGGAATTCCATGATGTAAAGCTGATGAGGAAGTTTCACAATTTTCTTTCTGGTTGCAGGCAGAGCTAGCAGTGCTAGCACATCTCATTTTAAGATCCTATTTTGAGGCACTTACACTTTTCACAAGCTTACTGTTTGGGCTGAAATACTCCATCCAAGCAGCTGTCTCATAGTTAAGTGCACACACACACGTACACACACACACTCGCCCCTGTCTTTAACTGTTCAGGCACTTCCAAGACTTGTATTTCTGGAGAGTATCTTTTCCTGTTTGCACTATAAAAAAAAATCTCTCAAGAAAGTGGAATGTCTGGAAGTGTTTCTGTTCTACAGGGCACAGCAGCAAAATAATTATTTGTACTATAGGCATCTAGAGCCTTCAACTGCAAATGAAGATCCACTGGCCTAAGGACTGTACAAATTACAAAAGGACTAGAAAAAATATCATAAAAGAATAATATGCAGATCTCTACTGAATTCAATATTGTCAACCAAAGCAGCACAGAATTTAACATATGCAGATCTTTTCTGACTACAAAATAAATTATTCAAAAGCATTACTCATAAGTTATTTGATACTGTTATTTGATAAGATACTTGGGACTTGTTAGTCCAAACATGCACAGGAAGAAAATTCAATTGGAAGTTTACTTGTCTGTAATAAAACCAGCTATGAGAAACTGAGAGATCCACAGTTCTGAAGACCCTTCCTACACTTAATAATGACTCAAAGCTGAGGTAGTTAGAACTTCATGATCTCTTTAAGATCATTAAAGAAACATTTTTAAAACATTTTAGGTAAACAGAAAATCATTATTTTATGATCAGCAAACATATGCAAGACTTATTGAATGTAAATACCAGACATAGTGACAGTACAAGGTTAGAAATAGCTATTCACTGGCTGTATTCATGATTATCTATTTCCTTTAATATTTGTGTCAGAATTTGCCAGAGATGTTTGAATATACAACCCCAAAAGAAGAGTTATTCTAATTAATCCACTAGACTTAACACTTATTACAGTGTTTCCCACAAAAGAGAAATCTTAACAACAAAGATGGCTGTTTCCTGTCTTATACCTTAAACCATCAGATACATTCTATATTTTGAGCTGATCTGGTATTGCTTTCATTGTTCAGATAAAGGCAGTCTTTGAATGCTAAGCATTATTGCTATCACCTTTAGCCCAGGAGTTCAAGTTGGGCTTTTAGAAGTGCTTATCAGTTACATGAGTTTTCTATAAACTACACACAGGTCTGCTGCTAGAAGAACAACTTGCTTTCAATTACTTTCTGAAGGAAAAGAAAGAAGTAATACTTCAGATTTCATCTGGTTTAATCTGAAGTAGATACAAACTCATATAGCTGACTTGTCCTGAAGAGGACTCAGATATTGCCAAGGGAGAAGAAAAGAGATTGATGTATCCAACATCAATCTGCTTTTAAGCAATCAAGAAAAAGAAGCCTAAGAATAGGGAATTCCAGAATAGGTTTGAAGTCGTATTTCACACACACCACTTCTAGAGTTTCCACAGTCTCCCAATGAGGCTTTGGTGGGCCAACCTTGGCTGGATGCCAGGTGACCATCAAGCCGCTCTATCACTTCCTTTCCCAGCTGAACAGGGGAGAGACAGTAAGATGGAAAACAACTCATAGGTTGAGGTAAGGCAGTTTACTAAAGCAAAAGCAAAAGTTTGTGTGAGCACAAGCAAAGAGAAAAAAAAAAAATAGGTTTATTCTCTACTTCCCTTTAGCAAGTGATGTTCAGCCCCTTCCCAGGAAGCAGGGCTTCAGCACACATAGCAGTTGCTCCAGAAGATGAACATTGCAAATAACAAATGCCACAACTTCCTCCTCCTTTCCTTAGCTTTTATATCTGAGCTGATGTCATATAAAGTCATCTCTTTGGTCAGTTTGGGTCAGTTGTTTGGATCCTGGTTGTGTCCCCTCCCAGGATCTTGCTCACCTGATGGGGGGAATGTTGAAAGACAGCACCGATGCTGTGCCAGCACTGCTCAGCAGTAGCCAAAACACTGGTGTGTTATCTACACCTTTCCAGCCACCAATGTCTCCTGTGAGATATCCAGAGATGGGGAAAACGAAAAAAATGCACACACACACAAAACCCCACACCAAAAAAGCCCCAACCCAAACCAAATCCAAAAAACCCAAACAAATAACAACCCCAAACCAAGCATCACTACTCCATCATGTCCTGCAGACAAGCCACTCTCTGTTACAGATGGTGTTGACTTCATGTTTCCAAGGAGTCATCACACCAGGTATGTATCTGCTCCAGATTTGGTCTCCAGCTGAGCTGTATTACAAAATTCTATGCAAAAATAGATATTTGCATCAGCTACCAGGTCTAAGGATAAATGAGAGCAATTTTTTTTTTTTTTTAAGTTGGGCTCCTTTCTGCTCCTCCCAGGTGCTTCTGTGATATTTGGAGGAAAAAAAAAAAGTGTCACAGGATGAGTCTGAATGTAGAGATTTGCAAAATAAGCATATAAAACTAGCCCTCCTGGAAGAGCTAGCTGACTAAAGTCCCCTCCTAGTTAATAGGGTAAAACAGGTGCTTTGCAGAGTGATTAATTCCATCTCAAGTCAAGCCTCTAAGGCAGACAGCATGACTCACGTTTGGGGATAGGAAGAACCATCTCTGTTACCTGTAGTGGGTACTTAGGCAACTATTTTAAACTCAGTGACTACCTTTTCAGGTAGCTAAAATTAGGTAGATGTATTGCATCTGAGATGCATAATAAATATACCAACAAACAAGCTCATCAGGTAAATGCTATATAATCAAAAGGTTATTCAAAACTTCTTCTGGAAAGATGAGTGTAATTATCTAGGACTTAGAAATTGTCCCTGATATGAAGACATCCAAGCCCAAGCTTGCCTATATCTTTTTTTTCACACATAGGATTAAGTATCATCTGAGATTTTTCCATACAATATTTTCAGCAGAAATATATGCACATGCAAATTCAGTACAAAAAAAATTATTCAAAGTATGCAGCATTTATAATAGATTTAATTGTTGGGGTTTTTTCCTTTGGAAAAGGAGATGATATAATACTCCTCCAGTGCAGGGGAAGAAGATTTATTTCAAACTAGAATCCCTTACAAAAATGATATTATTTTTACCTGTTCTTTAATTATGTCTGTATATTGAAATATAAGAACTGAATCACGTGAGGGCTGAATGACAATATGAACAAATCTGTTTTCCACAGTATAATTATTTTTTAAAAACATTATTTTGTTTTTAGCTAAGAAGCAGGATATTAATAAATATGCAGGTAAGAAGGTGAATAGTAATAAATAAGCAAGTATAAAATGAACAATGATCATACAAAATTAATTATTCATGTCAGAAGGGACCTCAGCAGGTTTTCTTATCCAACATCCTGATTCAAGCAGATAGGTAAAACATGCTTTAGCCAGGTGATCAACATTCAAGACCAGGTTGTTTAGCTTTGTCCAGTTGGCTCTTGAAACATCACAGGCATCACAGGAATGAAGATCCTATACCTTCTCCAGGCAATCCCCTCAACTGCTTAATTACAGTTAGAGTGAACTTTTCTTCCCTTTAAGTCAAGCCAAAACATCTCCTCTCAATTAATGAGAGCCTCTAGCCATACATTTCAGCAAAAGAGCCTGCCCCATTCTTCTCCGCAACTTCCTCACAGATACAAGAAGGTGGCTGCTAGGTTCCCCCTAAGCCATCTCTTTTCCAGGCTTACCAAGCCCCATTTCCAAGCCTCTTCTCACAGAGCAAGTACTCCTGCCACTGGCCATCCTCTGCTGAACTTGCCCCAGTTTATAAATGTCTTTCCTGTACTGGGCTGTCCCCAGCACCTGTGCATGGCAGTCTAGGCACAGTCTAATGAGTGCCGAGTAAAAGCAAATAAACTTCAAATAAACTTCTCCCTCAGTCTCTTGGCTGTGCTGCTGTTAACGAAGCCCAGCACGCAGTTGGCTGCCAAGGCATCCTGCCAGCTCACACTCAGGCTGCTGGCTACAATGGCCTACAGGTCTGTTCCAGCAGAATTGCTTGCCAGTGACTGCCCAGGATGTACCAATGGTCGGAGTTTGTCCATCCCAGGCTCAAGACTAAGTTATCTGCCTCATTTCACAAGGTTGCTGCCAGCTCTCTCATCGAGCCTGTGTAGGCTGGTCTGAATGGCAGCCAGGCCTCCGAGTGCTTTGAGTGCACCTCACAGTTTGTTGTGATCCACAAACTTGTCAAGAATGCCTTGCACTTCTATCTCCATGTCACCGATGAAGAACTAAACAAGACAAGGTACACCTCTGGTCTGATGTTCCACACAGTTTTTCATCCATCTAGTAAGACCACTCATTTTGGATGTAATGTCCCAAGATGGATAAAATGATGCTGTATCAGCCTGTGCCAAAGCCTTTCTTAAGTCCTTCACTTGAAAGTTTCTGGGCAAACTGTTGAGATTACACAGGATAGAAGGCTCCTTCATGAATGACTAATTACATGAGGACAAACAAAAGCAGAGAGAGTAAGCTCTTCCAACAGACACCACCAACAAATTCCAGGAAATAGCTGGGTTGCAAGATAGGGTGTTAAACATATTCATAGTGCTCATTCCCTTTTTTTGGTAGTAATGAAAGTTGCTAATGATATGAAATTGAAGTATTACAGAAAAGGGTCAATTAGGGAGAACAGCAGAGGCCCTTGCAAGACTAAATGACTGGGCAATAAACAGCAACCTGCATCCTGAATACTGTGAGCAGGTCTGGCTCCTCTTTGTTAAAAGGATACAGCAGAACTAGAAAGCCAGAGAAGGGCAACAGAGCCAATGAGAGGCAAGGAATGGCCTCCACATCGAGAAAAAGGATGCATACCAGAACTCTTCGGTTCAGAGAAGACAGAGTTGAGAGGGTGAATGAGAAAACTCTGAAAGCCTGGGTAGCACAGGCAGGGTGGATTAGGAACAAACAGGGACAGCAGATGAAGTCAGTGAGTGGTGAGTTGCACACACAAAAGGAAGAGGCTCTTTGTACATTGCTGAGCTGCTGAAGTCCTTGTGAAATGCTCCTGCAGTTGCTAAACACATACATGGTTTCAGGCAAGAAAAATGCACCAAGATTACTAAATAAACACACTGAACCACACTTTTTCTGGAAAGTGCCTGAGGCTGGTACTGTGCTAAAAAGATAGGTAATGTGCACTTGCCGTGTTCAGAGCTTTTTCTCTGATCATTTATATTTGGCAATTTGGGGGCAGGACAGTCAGATCCAATAGAGCTGTTCTCATCACAATACTCAGTAAAAAAATAACTACATTAAAGGTAACCAACAACAGGTGTCTCCTGCTGCTTGAGATGCCTTTGGGTAATCCTGCCTGCAGTCCAGGTGGCACTCAGGAGGAGCCCCTTGTAGGCCCTGTATCGTATCTGCTATACTGGAACCGCAAAAACTCGGGTTGTCTCAAATGGCATTAAGCATCTATGCTGAGGTAACTGAATTGAACCCTCCATTCCTAGAACACAGTGAAACAAGAGAGAAACACCGCATAAAGAGCTTAATGCAGGGAAAATTTATGTCTTTTTAATGGAAAGCCACTGTTTTACAGTGCATATATGAACTGGAGAAACCAGAGCTTGCTACAGAAACAAGACATTTGTTTTTACACCATGCTGTGGAGCTATGGAACAGGTTTAATGCACAACCAAAGCAGCACTGCAACCTCTCAGCAGTTGCAAGTTACATGAAATTTAAGCACTGAATTACTAAAAGCTGCAGAGGCTCAAAATAAAATCTTATTAACCAAATGTGAAAAAAAAAGCCACGTGAGCTCATGAAACAGAAGTCAAAATGAGCAATATAGATTTAATAAAATAGAAAAAGTAACCTTGATACTGGAAAACAAGTTTTAACTTCAGGACTATGCCAGTGATAAACTGGTCTACTGTAAGCAAGGAGACCAAACAATTTCTATCACATAAAATTCATGCTTCTATCTCTCCTTTTTTAAAGGGTCTGACAGGGAATTTGCATATAGTTTTGGAAAGATCCCACACATCGATACAGTTTGCTAGATTAATTATTTAGAATTACTTTTTATACAGAACATGTTGCTTAAACAAAATAAGAATATCTGTAAATTCAAGAATACTTAGAAAAATACTATTTCCTTCACTTCCTAAGTTATTTTACTAAACCTCTGTAACTTAAAAAGATCTACTTTTAAAGATCAAAAGATCTATCATTTTGTTAAAACAAATTATTTTTCCCTTTCCTTATACAGGCATGCAATATAGCCAGCATATAAGATCCATGGCCTACCAACAAATGCTGGTTGTTCCAAGTACACCAAAAGGAAGCAAAAAATATTCCCAAACACTCCATGACCCAAGAATCTCAGAAGTGGCCAGCAATTTACTCAGAATTACTGGCAGGTAGTAGTGGAATGTGGCCAGAGCATTTGCTGACTGAACTGAAGTTGCCTCCTTCAGATGGGCTGGTGCTCAGGAGTGACAAGGCAAAGCGCCATCCGTCTGTCACATTAGACAAGCTCCCTGACTGGAACAATCACATATTACTAAGCTCTGTTTGAGCTGGTGTATGTGAACTGAACTCTTTCTGTACAACAAATCCTTGACACAACTTTGTGTTCACTGTTTTATTTTTGTGTTCAGGTGTAACTGCTTTTGAGTCACATATTGCAGGATGAGGTATATAATTTTTGAAAAAATTAGTATCAGGATAATTTTTGAAATTAGGGGTGGGTACCTTGAAACTAAGGTCCAAACCAAGAAATCTGCAGGAAAACAAATGTAAATAATATTCATAATACTTAAAATTCTACTTGTACATTGCAAATTTAAGTAAAGTTATACATACACAGAGTACAAATAACCAACTGATCATACCATGTTATTGAGAATACAGATTTAATTGGTAGTTTTAATGCCAAAGGTTTCCTCAGAAGTGAGGTTTTGCTTGACTATTTGCATGAAGAATTTTTATACTAAAATTAATAATTCTCTGAGCATGAAAGTAATGAGGCCCACATAAATTACATAACAGACTGTAGAAAAACAGACTCTTCTTTGTTTCTCTTTAAAACTCCAGCTGTATTACAAAGCTTCTGGCTATCTGAGATAGCCCACATCCAGTACAAAGGAAGGCACAGTATTCACTGAGCATGAAAACTGTGCTGTCTACTGTCAGTGAACCTGTGGCCTCCTGAACAAGATTGTATGAGAGGTGCATCAGGATCAGCAGTGGTGCACAATCTGCTGCCTGCTCTGTACTGTCGCACACACACATTCATCAATATCTGCCAACTGATAAACGACGGTCAGCTATATCTAAACTGCTGGACTGAAAATAAAACACCATTTCATTATCAGCACTTTGAATTATTCTGTTTACAATGGAATTCTCCTCTTGCCCACAGCAGGTATCTCAGTATAAATAAAATCATTTATCGAAGTGATACTGCAATGATTTTCACAGCTATGGAATCTGTACTGTGTGAATTTTCTCTTCTGCAACTAAAATTTTCCCTATGAACAGTTTAAAGTATGAAATCAGGTACATCAAAAGACATGTACCAAAGAATGTACAACAAAGATGAGTAGACGCAATGAAGTCTTATTATAAATCTAGGCTTTCAAAATGCCTGTGTACATGTTTTGCAAAGCATTTACAGATTTGCAGTATTTTTACTTTTCTTAACACAATTTGCAGTGCAACAGCACAGTGTTCTGCTTCAAAACACTTTCCTTTTTTTTTTTTTGTGACTTGGTTAAGAAAAAGATGAAACAAAACACAGGTATTTTACCATGCTTATTGTTTGCTTTTGGCATCGACAGTGCTTCTTTATCCTTTGCAACTACAAGCCTTGAGATCAGCTGCCTTGAATAGAAAAGAGAATTTCAGAAAAGCCCATACACAAATTGCTATCCTGGAAAAAGGATGAGTGATTTTTAATTTTTTTTTTAACACTGACCTTCAAAGGCAGCACAAAGCAGCTATTTCAGAAAAATATAAGTACTACAACATACTGCAAATTGTGCAAAAGTCTTCTAAAGAAATTCTTCCCCAGATATCAGATTTTACTGTAAAACTTACTACATACTTTTATTTTAAATAGTGAATTCTGTGATTCTGTGAACTGACAAAGCACCACACAAGTTTAGAAACCCTTCATATAATGTATCTTTTTTAAAGGCCCTTCGTCAGTAAATGTGCACCAATAGGGAGCAGGAGTTTTTCTAGTTCATTTCCAGTTTTTCTCTGATGGAGACAGGTTTTGTTATGTTTAGAGTTAAGATTCATGCAAATACTATCTGAACTTCATCCTCATATTTCTGCTCTGATTCAAAACTGTGCATTATATTTATAGCACATAATGATCAGAAAAACATTGGTGTACACAGCCATAAGCGTAAAGCTTAAGTCCAACATGAAGAACAGCAACTGAATCCCATGGAAATCAGTGTTATTAGAGCACAAGAAAAACAATACATAGCTCACTTGAAAACAACTAACTAATACGTGTTGGCAAAGATCAGGAGAATATTAATAAGTCTGGGATTTCAACACTTATGATCTCAATTTCTTCAAAAGATACAAAGATAAAAGCTTTACTGGACAGAAATGGATATCCTTCTGTATCTGAAATTGTACTTCAAGAATTTAAAGCAAGTGCTTACTACGTAAATTTTTGGTGAAAATCAATCAGGCCAGAGATTGCAGAACTGTAAAGGAGTCCACCTGGGGACTTTGTCATGTCCGGTTGGAAACCATATGCCAAATAAACCATTTACTGGAGTAATGCAGCACTTATTACTGCCATGAGCTGACTTGTGCTTAGTGTGGTCAACAGATTGTCACAAGACAGAGAGAAGTAATGGAATTACTAGTGACAGCAGCCAGTCTTTTTGAACACTGCTAACAAGACCAGGCAGAGAACAGTACTGATTAAGTCAATAAACAAGGCAAGATTTCCACCAGAGCTGACACACAGAGGCACAGAGAAGTGCCTTCCTACTGAGGACAGAGCTGAAGCAGGATGCTGTCGAGAAATGCAGCATCTGAAATCAGTTCACAGACTGTTAACCAGAGATTGAATAGAAGCAACAGAAGATGACCTTGTCACATTGGTTCATACCGTTTCACGGCAAAGGATCCACAGACACTGAAGCTGGAGAAAACCACTGAAGAAGAGGGATTTGTCTCTGTCCCTCCAACAGTGAATAAGATACACTTTCACAAAAGCTTTGAGACCTGTTTCAATTCCAAAATGTTCACTATGCTGAACATTTTCTTAGGGAAATGCTGAGCTATGGTATGGTAGACAGACACCATTTCCATTCACTATGCAGTGAGAACCCCATTTACATTTACTAAAAGCATGCTAGTTTTCATGCATTCATCTTCAAGGAATATTTAATCTCTAAGTATCTTCTCAATGGAAATAATTAACAACTGCAAAGTCTAGTGCTTTGATTTAACCTTTTTTGAAACATTTAGCACTTGTACATGGTTGCCAGGCAGATCTGGTGAAATGCAGCGTACAGTAATGCTACTTCAGCTAGCTACATGGAATCACTTTTCTAGCTTTCTTAGTGCAATGCTAGTATTTCCCTTTCCTCTATCACCAAGACTGATAAAAAGAAATAATTTTCTTTCTCCACCCTCCTTCACTCCCTGGGGATATAGATGAGTCATGTAATTTGCACAAAAATCCATTTTCCAAGGTACCTAGTACATAACTTACAAGGAAAGAAGCTTGGCTGGAAAATAAATATTTTCTGCTTTTTTGGGTTTTAATTACCACAAAATTATACTTCTATCCTATAGCTGGAATGAAAGGAAATTCACTGATTATTTATTTTACTCTTTACAAGAAATAATTTCCTATTTTTAGAAGGTTTCTCTATTATTACTTCATTGTATTTGCAGAGCTTCTTTGGGTTTTGTTTGTTTCTTTGATTTATTTCCCCTTCCTCCTTTTCTTGGTATAAATGCAATCCTTTCTGCTTTTGATCTTTAAGTGGCAATTCCTTATTCCTTGGCTATCCCATATTGTCTGCTACAAACCTGTGTTTGTGAACTGCAGCCATATCTTTACTTTTTAATGATTTAGCTGCATCAATGTCAACAATTTGCTTCATGAAGAAGTCATTACCACCTTGTAGGCTAATAGTCCCTAATGAGTTGCATAATGCCCTTTTACTATCTCCCTTGCCCTGGTTCTCAGTTTGTGAATCGTGCCTCACCCTCAAATCTGATAAATTTTCCTTCTCTTCTAAGATTATACAAACATTTTAAAGTTATCCTTAACTCAAATGGTTAATTTGATTTGTTTTAACTAGCCATTTGTCAGATGCTTCACAGAGACAAGAAAGATCCTCAAAAGCTTTCAGGTAAAATTTTCTTTTAAGGTTTTCACCAGGGGGGAGGACCAAGCCTATTTATATCTTCACCACAAGTTGATCTACAATGTCCCAAGTCCCTGCAGTGTGGAGGTTTGCGGCTGCCTTTTAGATCTGTTTCACAGCATCACTATAGTGTCATTTGCTGTTCATTTCAACAAGAGAGCTTAAACATAGACCTGCCTATCGTATCTTTTTTTTTCAGATGTTTACCTTTGTAATCCTCCTACATTTATTTCAGAATAATTCTGAAGTATTGAGAACATGCATTGCTTTTCTAAATGCCTTGTTACTTCATTATGCCTCTTTGTAATTCGAAGATTTTGTTTCCCTTATTCTAAGGCCCATGTGTATTTACCCTTCCTATAAACCTTTCCACAGAATTCTCCTCAACATTTCTACTTTAGCAATTAATGCCTCCCCCTTCACTTTTGCACCTTCTATCGGCTCTCTTTATGCATAAGCTCATCTAACATCTGTAAAATCATCTTACATCTTTAAGTAAAGTCACATCCAGTGACAAGACATAAAGTGATTTCTAAAAAAAGAGAAATATTAATACATTTTGTACTTCTCCCAAGAAATAAATTTCAGCCTGATTAAAATTCATTCAGAGCCTGTTTAATTTTTCTCCTGTGAAGCTCAAAGGCCAGTACCATACCATTCATTTCATTTGGAATGGCATAAGCAAGGGTACAAAATAATTCCTGGTTTGACTTTAGTATTCTTTTTCCAAAACATTTCGCTGGTGTTATACACAGTAGTATGATGGCTCTTTGCCGGTGGGTGGCTTTAAAATTACTTTGGCACTACTCTCTTATTCTCTGACTACAAGTGGGTAAGAGAATACATGTTATATGTGTCTTACATAACTATAGACACTTTTTATAGGCTAACAACTTTATTACCCTTAGCATAAATTTTATCCACGAGCTGTAGTTCAAGAAAAGCACACATGATGTCCTACTTATGTTCAAATCCACTTGAGCATTGCTTATTGGTGCAAGCATAAACAAATATTTCAGGAAGATAAAATGCATTAAGTAACTAACTTCAAAATCAATCAGTGTTATGGATTCTCAATATACCCAGTATTATCAAACACATTTAAAGGGCAGTGTCTCACATACAAGGGATAGCAATGATCCCTTTCAGAGGCATATGCAAAAGGAGAGAGGAAAAGAAAAGAAAAAAAAATCTTTAGACATAATCTCAATTGAAGTAGAGTATGTCAAGAGATTCTGCCTTCATTTCCTACTTTGTGTAACTCCAAGTCTCTTTACTGCCCTTGTCCAAACTCCAATGAACATTAAGTTTTGATTTCTGCATAATTTCTTATTTCTATGCAAATTCTCAAATAATCAGATACATAACTTGCTTCTCTGATGTACATGATGTTCTCTTTCCAGCAAACTCCTAAAATTTGCTTCACTAAGCTAATTTGAATAAATTTGTATTTCGGCTTTTTTCAAATCTATCTATGAATTTATTCCATGAGATTAGAAATCCTCTGATCAGTGCATAAGATCCTACACCAGTTCTGCTAGGGAATAAAAATCTTATAAAAATCTTACAGGTGAAAATAAAAATGTTAGCACATGATAATGTTGCACACAGAGCTGCTTTCTTAATAATGCTGAATTTAAGACTCTGACAAAGCAATTTGAACTGCAGGTCTGCAGTACACATACACTTGCAATTAAATTTTTTTACAAATTAAAATAATAAATCACTAATCCCTGCTGAAGGCTAAACAACCTTCTCTTTTGTTTTCCTTCTGCATTTCCACTTACTTCATTTTTCCTTCCCACAGTTTTAATTTCCCTCCTCTTGCTGCCTGATGCACTGAAGGCACACGCTCTCATTCACAACAGAGCAGGTACCTATCAACCTCCATTTGCAAGGGTGGCTCAGAGTGTTGATTTAATGCAGTAATGATTACAATGCTGTAACTCAAAGCACAGTGAGGCAGGCAGCTGACAAGCTGAAGTATGTTGACATCGAGAGAATTACTTGAGCGCTGGTTAAGCATTTACGTCTACAAGGCCATGGTGAGAATCACCTCTAAACAACACGAGGTTATGACACTTCAGGCAGATAAAGTAATAATTTTCTTTAGCTGCAGAGAAAACAGCACTTACACTAGGCACCGATTTTTACCATTCACATGTAGAATAAACTTTACCACAGCTTTTCTGCAATAGCTCCAGGTAGATGTAAAAATAATATAAAAGGAAGAATGCTTAAATCTACACTTTGAAACACAAAAGATGAAAAATATTCTTGAATACTCCTGCCCTAAGTTCAAAATAAGGCACTGAAAACCCAGTGCCACAAAAGAATACATATCAAGTGAAAACTGGTGGGGGATGGCACGACACATGGACACACAGGGACAGGCCACAGACAAACAAAAAAAAATACTGGAACTTCAAAAGATGGATCATATGTATTGCATCCACTGAGGTACATGATGAACCCACCATTATACACGAATTAGCACAAGTCTCTTTTCTGCAAATCAAAAATACACCTTAAAGTCTGGCTCAGAATTCTAACAAACAAAAAGCGAGTATAATCAGATTTTTAGCATATCTTAAGAATAATTTGCTTTATGTGAATTTCTGCACCGGTCTGAGGAGAGATGTAGCTACAAATGCTGGACAAAATTGTTCTTAACACTAGAGTAGCCAAACTGGGTTCTTTAAACTGCCTCTCACTTGGATACTATACAAACATACAAGACACAGCCAAATTCTCTCCCAGAAAATTTAGCAAGAACAGAAATTAACATCAAAGGAAATTTTAAAAGCAAAATAAAAAATTCCCCAGCAATCAGGTTTCCTTTATTACAAAGGAAATTTTTAGGCTCTGTACCACTGTGCTAGATGGTAACTGGACTAGATGGACAGTGTTACAAAGGCATCCCGTTCCAATAACATTAAAATTCCAGTGCATATACTGAAAGTTTACCTCCAGTTCATTTTTCAATTAATTTTGAATTAATTTTGAATTTTCTTGTTGACAGGCTCAAAACAGATGAAGAAACTAATGTCTATGATGACATGAAGAAAGAGTGATGTGGATATTCTAGGAGGATGGAGAAGGGAAAATACAACTATTATATGAATAAAGTGATAAATGGAAGATTTTTCTAGTAATATTTTTAAACCTCTACGTAGGTGACTTTGTAAGGACCCTAACTGATTTGGCTACTTTGCATAAATGTCTGACTGATAATATGACAAAAGCAGTACTCCGACAGATGATGTTGATTTGAAATTCTCAACCCTAATGAAGACACTCCAGATACACAACAGCACTACTGAAGGCAGAAGAATAGAATTTAAAATCCAGATTTTGAATTCACAAGACCAATCCTGAACCAGATGTGTGTACAGAAGGGCACAGTCACATTGATTCATTTCAAAGGGGGAGTGGGGGAAAGACAAAAAAAGAGTATTAAGAGTAACATTCTTTCAATTTCATATATTCTGCTCACTTAAATGTCACCATGTTATTTTGAAGCTTCCACAAAAAGAATACCTGTTGTAGGATGCACATTTCAACACAAAATAAAAATGCCTCTCAAAGGCAATTATTTTGAATGAGAACCACAATTTCAGCTTTTCACTTGGCATATATTTACAGAATATAAAAACATAAACAAATTGGGCAGATGCAGATTTTTTTGCCCCTCTTTAGACAGGATATTGAGGCATAAACCAGTGAACTAAAGCATACTGTTCCCCTGGCCTTGCCACCTAAGCTGACATTTGCAGTATGCATATGCAGTACTAATAAGATAAAAGAATCACACATGCACCATTAATTCATAAAAGCATCATTGAAAAAGAAGATAAGTGGGAAAAGGAGGAAAATTGTTTCAAAGCAGTTCAAGGCCCCAGCCTGATTACAATTTGGCAGGAACTCCCTCCCCAGTTCTACTTCAGTTATGCAGGAAATTTGCAGTATTTCAACCAACCACGTCAGTCTGTCAAGAAACAGATGCGCCTCTTTCAATTGCTTCCACGGAGTTTGAGTAACTTGGAGAAAAAAAAATTTCTGGAAGTCGGGGTACCTATGGTAAAGGACGGCTTGGAGAAAAAAACTCAAACACACCTTCTTTCTCCCGTTTTGACCAGAGGGAGAAGTTCTCAGCTATATAAATGCTGGTAAAGCAGGACTCTATTGCGAAGCCCAGCATGGCCACCATCCACAATGTGCAACAGGCTTCACCTAATATTCAGGCTTCATTTGGCTTTTTATTCTTCTCTTACATGACTTTGTCTGCTTCTTCAACTACCAAGCTCCATGGTAACATTCAGCAATACCACAAGGATGGCTTGCTAAGCAGAACAGATTTTAGTATGACTTAGAGCATAATGTTTAGACCCTGTTTTCACATCATCAGATTTCATTCTGATCATGGCCATAGCTACTCTGCTTAATATAATTAATAAATTAGAAGTCATGGGCTTATACACTTAAAAAAAAATATACATTTACAGTATACTATTAGGCCTTTGTTTTCTCCTTCCAGGCTTTTTTTTTAGCAATACAAATTAAAAAGTTAAATTAGCTCTGCAGTTCTTTACAGATATCTACTCTAGATAATTAGTTTTCTAAAAAAAGATCTCCCATTGATATTACTTGAATTTATTGCTTGGCAAATGTATTTTTATTTTTTAAAGGGATCTAAAATTCTTTAATTTAAATACATGTATATTTAAATGTGTGTGATTGTAGATTTTGTTGCTATAATAATTGTAAAAATGAAATTAAACTTGGTACAGTTGATCAGCCTATTCCATTCACTATTTGAGGAAAAAAAGCATTTTTCCAAAATCATTAGCATCCAAAATTTGTCAAATACTGTGATAATGACCAACTTCCATATGAAAAAGTGCTGAGAGAGTTGGTGTGGCTCAGCCTGGAAAGAAGGCTCTAGGAAAACCTTACTGCAGCCATTCAGTACTGAAAGGAGGCTTATAATAAAGAGGGAGGTAGGCCTTTCAGCAGAGTCGGTAGTAATTGAAAAGAAGCAACAGTTCTAAAATGAAAGAGAGCAGAATTAGATTAGTTATTAGGAAGAAATTCTTCACTGTGAGGGTGGTGAGGCACTGGGACAGGTTGCCCAGAGAAGCTGTGGATGCCCCATCCCTGAAAGGATGGATGGGGCTCTGAGCAACCTGGTATAGTGGAAGGTGCCCTTGCCCCTGGCAGGAAATTTGAACCAGATGATTTTTAAGGTCCCTTTCAACCCAACCCATCTTATGATTCTATGACAACATGATCCTGTTGCTTCTCTGAGCTATGACCTCTGCCGTACAAGAAACCCAAATGATGGACTTGCAGCTTTCCACAAGGACAAGTGTTTTTCCTAGTATTTATCCTGAACATATCCCTCTCAACCCACAACAATTTTTGCGTTATATCCATACCTTCACGTAGCAGACAAGCACTTCAACCTTTGTCCTCTCTAGTAATTTTTTCTTAGAATTGGAAATTGAACAGCCCATGCTTTTGAACCAGACAGCTTCTGAAACTAGCTCTCTCATTCCAGCTCCTGTGTTTTAGTTGAGACAAGGTATGGAAAGAAGGCAGCTGTTTCAACTCTTCTTGGCATGTAAGAATTTCATCACCGTACAGAGCTAATGACTGCTAAAGATGGCTCTCTGCCACCTTTGATTGTCTAGTCATTCCAATACTCCAGTGGAAGTACTTCATATGCTGAATAAGCTGAATCTAGAATTCAGTCTTTTAGGACTAGCCACATCTCAAAGCCAATACAAAATGAATGCCATAGCAAGCATCATGGTCACAGAGCAGTACTAAGAAAGCAACAACAGAAAACCAGAGTTTTCTAATTTGATGCACATCCAAGCTCTTGAAGTGACAAGGCAAAAGAAAAAAAATAGGTAACAAAAGAAAAGGAAACAGAAGGTGAAAATGTATTGCTTTCCAAAAGACAAAGGAGACAAAAGGATGCAGTATAACTAGAGGGACTGCTTAGGATCTGAGGATTTCTTACAATGCTCTTTCTTAAGTCTTGGGACATGTGAGGGAAGCCTGCTTCAAGTTTTTCAGATTAGGGATTTATGAGTTTTATTTATGTGCTTTTTCAGGAAGCAGATTCCTCACAAGGTCTAGTGTTTCTCAGCCTGGTGACATGGGATTCTCCAGGACAGCTCACCTTGCCACACCCCATGAAACATGTATGGGTGATGACAACAGCAGCACTTCAAACCTCATTCTCCCTATCCCAGGGAATGCAGTGGCAATGCCAAAGTAACTCTCAAGTATGAGACAACTGCTAAAGGATGGAAGACAAAAATAATTGACAACGGACTGAAGAAATACTCTTTACCAACCCAGCACAGCACTTCATATTTTGCCACAAGTAGAATGGTACCATTTTTAGCACAAGAACTTTTGGAGACTGCTGATGGAAAAGATAAGCAAACAGAATTTTTAAAAAGTAATCAATCCATAACAGCAAGACATATATTAATATATTAAGTAAGTTGCTTCAAAGAACTGTCTGGACAGTAAGAAAAATTAGAACAAGAACACAAAAAGGAGTATGCAGTATCACCCACAAGAAATACCTGGCAGCAAGAATGGTTTTCCTTCTGAGTTACTTTATATGAGGGTGAAGCAAATGCAGACACAGAAGAGAAACAGGAAGGAGTGTTAGCAGTAGTTCACTAGCTAGCAAATCACAGCAGAATTTCTGCTTTAAAATGTACTGTAGTACCTCTCTTCAGCTTATATGGGAGGAAAAGGAAGACACTCAGAACTCATATCCAAATGCGAACACCAAATTTTGCCAGTTCTTTTCAAGACAATCAATTAAGAGAACAGAAGGATTTTTCCCCATTAGGAAAAGCATTACTATTTTTCCTGTCTGGAAACAAATGTTCTCAATAAATGAGAGTGCTGAGTACTTTAGATGCACAAAATATATATTCTTACACATAAATGTTAAATGAATTGCTAAAATATAGGATGCCAGTTGATCATGCTCAAAAATATTTTAGTATCTTATGAGGAAGAAAGTTCTTACAAAGTAGTTTTGTCAGTGGTGCTCTTAAAAGTAAACTCAGTAATA
The DNA here is from genome assembly GCF_020740725.1 of Corvus hawaiiensis. Classification (NCBI taxonomy): domain Eukaryota; kingdom Metazoa; phylum Chordata; class Aves; order Passeriformes; family Corvidae; genus Corvus; species Corvus hawaiiensis. Next base: position 82,620,882 of record NC_063213.1, on the reverse strand, counting down.
AAGTTATTGATCACTTCCATGCAAAGGTAACGGGTGTAAAAAAAGTCTTAGAGTTGATGGGAGTCTCTCTAAAAACACATTTTCCCAATGAAAAATGTGTAAACAAACATTTTTATAATACAAGAATTACAGAAATTTGAACCTAACTCCAAAAATGGAATGAGAAGTCTCACTTCTGTTTCTGTAAAAAGCTCAAACTTCTCGCTCTGCCAAAGCTTTCCCCTGTTAAAGGAAAAACTTTTCCCCAGGTTTGAGGCATGCTGCAAATATTCACTATTCCAGATGCCTTTCTACACTTGCCACTCCTACATTCAGAAGTCCTTTACTTTTCGCAGAATCACAGAAACACAGAAAGGACTGAGTTGGAAGGGACCCACAAGGATCACTGAGTCCAACTCCCACAAGCCATCCTGATTGCCGATTTATATCACACTAATTCTTTCAATTGGTAAGAGTATGGGGGAAGCTGGGCTTACCATGATGTTATGTATATTGCAATTCTAACTTCTATGTCATTCAGACTTCCATGACGATCCTTAAACAATATTCAGCACAAGTGAACTGCATATTATATAGCCCTTACTCAAGATCAGCTAATTTTCATTCTGTTTTGTCTACTTTTTTACTATTTCCTTACAATCTATGGATCAGCAAACTTAAGGCCATTTTAACACAGGCTCTAAAAATAACGGATACGTATTGAAGCATTTCATTGCAAATGATTCCAAGCACACATTAATCACACAAAAAGGTTGTTCAAATACATTCTTTGTTTGGTGACTACCCTTGTCCCAAAAGTGAATGATCAATAAAATAAAGTCAAGACCTTGACCACAAAAAATCCACATCGTAACACTAAATCAACAGTCATTCAACCCACTCTGCATACATTCATTTATTCAAAATCTTGCTTGCATAACTTAATGACTTTACATTTTTGGTATTTTCCTCTGCAGAAGAACAGCAGCCGGTATTGCAGCAGCCCTGCCAAAGAACACACTGAGATTATGCACTAGACCGTGACTTAGAGAAATGGGAACATGATGAATGAAGACTTTGAAGGCACAATAAAGAGGAGTAAAAGCAAGGCATGGGGTTTTGGAAAACAGGCCAGGAGTTGCAAGGAGTGCCTTGGTGAGGGATGTTCTGCCAGGCAATCTTGAGGAGCAAAGAAAATAAGCAGACAAGAACAAAAGAAAGCAACTTAGTGTCACTTTTCTGAGCCAAATCCCAAAGCAAGAAAATTCACAATGTATCTGGTTTTTCTTACGAGGCCTAGACAGGACTCTTTTCTTCTTACGAGCTCACCAATATGTTGCAAGGCAGCTTCCCATATGCTGTGGGACCAAATCTTCTAGGCTCTGCAGAAGGAACAGCTTTTCCTTTTTCAACAGTGCTAACTCTGCTGAGGACCTACCCAACTTCCCACAGAAAGCACTAATCATCAACAGAGGGAGAAGTTTGCAAGTTTTCCCGAAAGAAGGGTAACGCACTGTGTAACAACAACCAAAAAAATTTACAAGCCTGTCTAAGCTGATCATAGGATAAAGTTTAGATACCAAATTCCAATGTGTCCTGTTTATGGACAACACTGAAAGAGCACAACACTTATAATGATATTTCCATTTTTTTAATCCTAAATGTCAAGGAATTTAAGTTCTGCTTATCATGCACTACTCACAGCCTCTTTAACTACAGGAGCATCAGATACTTTGGCTTTTAAACTAAATGGTATCTGCCATTTTAGAAATATTTCAGGTGCTATTTGGGAAGATAACATTTCTATGGCAAATGAAGAAATAGCAATACTATTCAAAGTCAACTTAGCAAAGCAGTTATCACTGCCAAATAGACTAGCAGTTTTGTTACTACAGAGGGAAGAACAAGTAGTTCAAACTCATATCCACATATTACGCTATTGTCTAAAGTTTTACATTTAGAAATGTTTTATAAAGCACTTGGAATACTAAAAAAATACAGCCAAATTTACAACAAAAAATTATTGCCCGAAGGTAACAAAAGCTTAGGAAATACCAGGATATTGATTCACTGTTCATGAAAGCTTCCATGTACTGATTTTATAACTGATATATCTTCCTCTGCTCGCTAAAGCCAAATCTGTCTCCTCTACCTTGGGAAGGAAGGCAGTGGATGAAAAACCAAGCATCACCCCATCCTTGGTGAGTACTCTTCAAGGGTCCTGAATTTCAAAGCATACATTTGAGAACAGTGTCTGACAGAGGTTTGTTGTTTGGAGTGATAAAATGTTGACAGGAAACTGAATTTGTCCAGCCTAGATCTATGGGTTTTTATTTTATTTTTTCTAAAAATAGCAAAACAAAAAACACTGCACGCTATCAGTAAGTCAGGGATGGCTGTCTTGTTTGTATTTTTGGCACACACAGAAGTCAGTGAAATGTGACTTCCAACATTCTAGACTAGGACTTTGCAGTAAAAACCTGTATCATGCTTTCCATAATATGGTATTGCATGGGAGGTGAAAGCACAATACATTTTTAGGCTGTGCTGCTACTGTATGGCAGCTGGCAATACTCTGTGTGAAATGCCCAGTGCTGGGCAGTCAGTGTAACTGGCAATTGCCTGGATGCAATGTCTTTTTTGGAGACTCACTGTCTACCCTTCTCTAACCCAACCACAAAGTTTGATGGGTTCTAAGCATTCTATGAACCCAGGAGGAGGGAATTCTTGGCAGATAATGCCTATCTCTGGGGTATGCTACTGGCAGAAATTAAATCAAGAGCAAATCTAGCTATAATCGGAACGAATCACAAGACTTCTCTGGGTTTCCTTCTGACTACAGGCCATGACATCCTGCAGCTATGTTCACTGAACAGATGCTACTCACGTCCCAATATTTCAAGTTATAGGCAATGTGGGAAGTATCTTCATTTTTCTCTTTTAACAAGAAGTATTAACACCTCAAACGCATACCACTGAGAGGTTTACACAAATAGTGTGGTGTCTGTAATTTTCTAAACATATCCAGCACACATCACCTTATGAGATATTAACTCTTATGAAATGTTTCCCAAAGATCCAACTAACTACTTACATTTTATATCACAGATTGAAATGGGGAGAAGCACAGTTACTTCCAGAAAGGTACTTTGTCTAAACTAAATAATGCCTCCAAGGAAAAACATAAATGTTTTGCAAATCAACCATTCCACTGTATGAAAAACAAACCACAAACAAAACCAGCACAAAACCAAACACCATAAGGAAAACACACAAAAAAATCCTGAACCAAACACAAACAAAAAAATCAAAACCAAACACCTCCATCCTCCATAAACCACACCAAAGATTAAAATAGCTAAACTGGATGCTAAACTAGTTTTACCTCTTTCCTGTTTTGTATAAGCCAAGACATTTAAAGTAGTTATTTTTGACTTCTGTTTAAAAGAGATAAAGAAATTCAAAAAATGAACTTCAAAACTTAATTTTATCTGGCAATATTGTCCAACAAAACCTCATGGAAATCAAACATATACTGTACTTGTCAATTGTAATTCTTGTGAAACAGAGAGAAATGATTCTGCATTCTGGATCCTGTGAAGTAATTTGTACAGACAATATTCTTACACAATGGACTGTAAAAATCTTAACATTCTATTTTTTAAGTTTACCTTGAACTTCAGGAAGGATATCTCTGAAAACACTAAAGTAAACTAATAGGAAACAAAGCTGTTTTGCTAAGACAGTCCTTTCTTAAAAATGTCTTTTCTATAACATGGGCATGTTGTTCAAGGTATTTAAGTCACATTATGAAGAAAGCTTTTTCCTCCTTAAATCAAATTTATCAGATTACAAAATTACTGGTATTAATCCAATAATTTATTTTCAACCAAGAATATCACTATTACTTCAAACTGTACCTTGTAATGCCTATTAATGATGAAATATTGTCACAGTGGTTTATAGGCCACAAGCTTCCATCTTTTAATCAGACCTTTGACTTTCATGAAAACTGTCAATCCTGCACCACCACCCCATTTTCTTCCCAGTTTGGCTGTAGAGGATGTAATTTCTTATGGAAGACCCATACTTTTATGATAGGCAAGTCTTTTGCTATATGTACGCTGCACTTTAAGCATCATTTAGAGTCTACACATGTATCAAAATTCTCCATCACATATGTATTGGCAACACCAGGCTGCACTGCCCAGAGAAACCAATGGGCACTCTTGGGTCTGGCAACCACACAACTTCAGCCAGGAATTTCAACCTCTTTAATCATGAAGACAAAAAGAGAAACTACCTCTCCTGAATATCCTCTTAAAGTGCTTAAGTAATCCTCATCCTAATGTGCTTAACTTCGATGGAAAAATAAACACCTTCCACACTCCTGATGAAATAATTTTCTGGATCAATATGCACATCAGCTGAGGCCAGACATTTGTTTTTGCTAAATGTCTCATGCTCTAATGACATTTATCTGGCAGCATCATTATCTATAGTAGCATCTTTATCAAGCAGGAATCATAATGTTGCTACAACATTCTTTTTTGCTGGTCAGCATTTTTTGTGGTAGCCATCACAAAGAGTACATCTTGCTTATTTTATATCCTTGGAATTTAAGTGTTTATTAATTAAGGGGTTGTTTTAATTTAGATGGAGAAGGATAAAAGACCACAATAGCTAAAATGACATCAGAACTTAGGTGAGAGGACCCCCAAAGTAAAAATATTGAGAGAAGAGGGGTTATGTTAGCCAAACCTAGACTTTTCTTTTTTTATAAGACCACTTCAATAATAAGGATATATTTAACTTAGCAAAGGGCTTTAAGTATCGGGAATGCTTTACTTGATTTTCTCACAATCCAGCAAAAGCATAGCTTGGGAACTCATTACTAAACCCACCCCAAAGCTGAACTTCTTTAAACTGAGCCTTTGGTTATTAATATCATCCTGAGTACCTCCTCTTCAGTTTCACACCCACTAATAAATCTGAATCCAGTTCAAACACTGGAATTCTTCTAAACTGACTTCTTTTTCTCTTCTTGGGAAACTGTTTCGTGCCTTTTCTCCTGGTATCAGCAGTCGCTCAAGAGCAAACATAAGAGCTATTTAAAACTCTAAGGAAGTAACGTTATCTTATGTGGGCAAAGTACGTGGACATATTCACGACATCACCTAGCAGGACACGCTGTTCAGAAAGTGTTTGCATTTGTTCTCGCAATGAGTTGCAGGACTTTGCAAGATTTCAGGTTTACTTAGCTATACCTTTGCTGAATACAGAAAGTGCTTTATTGTAACGCAGCTTTGAAGGAAAAAAAAAAATCAAACTTTTTTTTTTCCCTCCTGCATAAAAACAGATCTCTCAAAAAAATCTCCAAGAATTGCTTACTTGACATCCATGGTGTTGCCAAGAGCTGAAAAATTCCCAAATAAATGAAAAGACAAAAAGCAGAATAAATGCAAAATCACAATAAGCCCACGATTACTTCTATTAAGAAAAGCTTGTGTTATTTAATCATCTGCCATGAAAACAACAGATATTTTCTGTTCTTTTGCTGGTCTCAGAGCAAACACAGCCTAATTAATGCATCAAATGCACTATTGTTTAAGGTAACAAAAGACTTCATAATTTCATTTTCCCTTTTTAATTACATAACAATAAGATGTCATATCCACAGATGACAAGTTTGCTACAAGCTGCAATTATTGGTTTTCAACATTATGACACAATCTTATTGCATCTTCAATAACATGTCATTATAGTATATACATAGAGGTAGGACTTTCAAAGTTTACCTAAGGAAACGTAAGAGGTTCATTTATAATTTTACAGAGAAACTGAAGAGTATATATTAGGATTAAGGATCAAATTATCAATAAGTAACTTTTTCTTTGGGGCCTGTTTTCAAGCTACATTAGCTTTTTACTTATTACATTTTAAAAATAGATAAAATTTATTACAGGAAATAAAGAAACAAAAAAAGCTGATTTAAAAAAAAAAAACCACACACACACAAAAAAACCCCCCAAAATGTAAAAGCTCCTGAAAGAAATCAAGGGTAACTGCTGCCAAGATTTCAAATAAGCATTTTTAGGAAGTCTGGGCAGGGGAGGGGAAGAGCTTGGCAGGTAGACAAAGGCCATTTTTCCCTCCAGCTTTCAAATGAGCAATAAACTAAAAGCTATTCACTTCCATCTCTCACTTAACATAGCCACAGTCAAAGCAATGATTTCTTTGCTCAGATGAAGTGCCCTTTAAGCATGCCCTAGATTTGCAATGAATTCAGTGTGATTTTAGCTATACAACTTCCCCTGACTTAAATGGAAAATGCATGACAAGAAGACCAAGCAATTTTGTATAGAACTCGAGATGATCACTACACTGCTAAGTCAGGTGTTGGAAACCTAAGGACATCTTTTTTTTTCCAGTTCATACCACCAGCAAATTGTAACCCATAGCATTTTAATTTAAGTACATGCATAAAAAGAATTACAGTAAATGTACTTCACCTACAATAAATACACATTTAGATGATTAAATAAGATGGGATATTTCTACTCACTAGCCAAGTAGTTTGATCAATTTATTACATAAAATTAGATCTGAAACAAAATTAGCTTCCCTTCCTTAAATGTAATTATATAGAAATACACAATAAAAGTTAGGTATACGTAACACAGCAGTGGTTTCTTGAATAGATCCCAAGAGAGAAGCTTTCAAATCCATCTTGAACAGCTAGCACCACATTGATGAAATGCTTCTACATTACTTTCTTTTTCTGTTTATGGTTTTCAGAGACTATGATTACTTCAGTGAAAACATGGAAGCTTTAAATAAAGGTAAAGGAAAAATAAGTGGAATTTGGGTTGTTTGGTTGTCTTTTTTTTTTTTTTTTTAAAATAACATATGTAGGGAAATTATTTAAAATTAATAATACCATCAGTTTGGTACTGTTTGGCTAAAGTTGAAGAACACTTCAATGAGAAGCACCAGTCAATCAAAATCCATGCATGAATGGGAGTAGCATAATCAGTTTGCTAAAGTAGATCCTTTATTATAATTTTTATACTTTTGTATAAGGTCAAAGACTAACTAAGAATATTTAATACTTTAAGAAATACATTAAATACTAGATTTTTTTTTCAAAGCTATTCCAGCAGAGGAAGACATTTGATAACAAGTCTTTTTTCACTGCTGAAGTATTAAGAAATCTTAAAACTTCTTCTAAGTTGCTTATCTTTTACAAAGTTTCCCATCAGAAATGGAAATACTTTAAGACAGAAAGCTAAACCTTAACTGGAAATGAAGAATAATTTTTCATAACTTTACATAAACTTGTAAGTCCAATACTATTTTGTCTAACTTTTTTTAAGAGTTAGACTGAAAATAACCTCAAGGGAAATCAGTGGGAAATGAAAAAAAAAGCCCCTAAGATATCACACATCTGCAGATCAACACCTCAGTCTTGCTGTCACGGCTGTAAGTGCTACCTTTGAATTTCTGATGGTAGGAAATCCTAAGGGAAATGTACAGCTAATGCTTTAGAAGAAAACTATGAAAACATTACTTTTATCTGTTAGAAGACAGAACAACATAATGAAAAATATTCCTTCTTTTTCATTGCTTCAGCTTTGTAGTTAGAATACTAAAATACCAGGTTGGAAGAGACCTCAAGAATAATCTGGACCAACCTTTCCTGGCAAAAGCACAGTCTAGACAAGATGGCCCAGCACCCGGTCCAGCTGGCTCTTATAAGTGTTTGACACTGGGGAATCCACCACTTCCCCAGGGAGATTATTCCAATGGCTAATCATTTTTATTGTGAAAAATTTTCCTCTTATGTTCAGCCGGAATCTCCCCAGGAGTAACTTGGACGCATTACACCTCATCTTTTCCATGGGATTTCCATGGAGTCTCCATGTTCTTTTTAGCCAGCCTTTAAATACTGGAACATAATGATAAGCCTTCTTTTCTCTAGGCTGAACAAACCCTTTCCTCACATGGCAGGCTTCCCAGTCCTTTGATCATCTTTGTGGCCCTTCTGTGGATCCTCTCCAGCTTGTCCACAGTTTTTTGTATAGCAGAAATCAAAACTGAACACAGTATGGAGGTGTGGATGCTGAGCAGATACATAGCTTGTTCCTGAAAATACTAGCAAGTTAAAAATACAGTAACTAAGAGAGAGAAAAGATGTCTAAGGAAAGGGAAGATTGTGTATTCATCATGAAAGAGAGTTTTAAGTTAAAAAAACCACACAAATATGTATCTGTAAATAGACCCTACATACTACAGCCATTTTTATGTGCACATACATATGCATACACACATACATATTTACTTTAAAGCACTCATTACATAGTAACCTACATCCTGTGACCCTTAAGTGATATAGATTCATGGGGGCCCTCCATTGCAGACTGCTTCTTTCTGTGGAATGGACAAGTTCAAATAGGTATGTATTAATAAGACAAAGATCTTTGAATTTCACTGTTCCACAGCAAGAAGGACACCGTGAGAAAGGACTACCAGGAGTCTCCCTCACTTACAAATCAGTGGGCCATCTCATCTGGGCAACTACGGGTTAAGAAGAGAGTGGTTTGGAAAACTGCAGTACTGGTGTCCCAAATCTCACAGATGTGTTGACAGGCAGCACTTTGCTCTTCAGAAGCTGTAGGACCACTCTTGAAGTCCTCAGTAAGAAAAGCAGGTCACTGGGAAAACAGCTGTGAGGGAATGGTTATTGGAGGCTACATTGCTCCTTTAATCAACATGCTAGCAGATTTACATTCCTCCTGCATCTACTTTCAGGATCAAAATACTATGAAAACCTTAAGGGTACTGGTCTTAAAACAACAGCTGCGCAAGTATTCAAAAGGCATTGGGGCTCTAGAACCAGAAAGATGGGGTGAATACTGCAAGTGTGTTTTTCTCAGTACTGCAGTGGAAGAAGAATTACTTTCAGTAGCAAAGTATTAGTGAATTTAAGACCCATGCCTATTAAGTCTTTCTCCTATGTCATGCCAGGTGCTAAACCCACCTGGATGAATGAATTACAAGTTCTTTGGAAGAAGCTTTCTAGACAAAAAAGAGCTCACATCCCAGGCATTCATATTATGAATATCCTACGGTGGACTGGGTCACTAAGTTTCCACCTCATTTTCTAATCATACTGTAGCCCAGTTTTCAGCCTACCACTAAGGACTTCATGTTTCTACCTAGAGAGCAATGAAGCTGATGAAATCTCCTCCTAAAAGGATCAGATCAAGTGAAATTAAATGTAAGCCTAAGTAAGAGCTCACTCTTCGCCTGCATTAGAAGTTCCCTATAGTCAGGGTGTAGGGAATCTCTTGATGTGAAGCTGATTCATTTGGAATGCTGAGTCCAAACGAGCCTAAATTCTGAAACACATGCAGAGAGTGCAAAATAATCTTTGCACTTTTTGAAGTACACAGACTTCTAATTTTTGCACATTTCCTGACCAGAAAAAGAGAGCCCGTGGCTGCATCCAGAAATCACAGTGCAGTGTGTACTTTAAACACAGCTGAAGGCTGCTAAAACAAGGCTCGTGCTTGCAAGGCAAACAGGGCACGTGTCATGTGCAAGGGTCATTCTTGGTAGAGTTAAATGGTTCCATAGCATTTCATTAAGTTTTTCCTGTATATGTAACAAATGTATATCCTATCTTTAGAGTGAGTATCAAAAAGAAGAAGGGAAAATATTGCTTAAATACAGCGAAGTTGCAGATTCGGAAAGAAGAAAGGGGAAGTGCCAAGACAACACAGAAAAGCAAAGGGGAAAAAAGAAGATAGAGTTCATCAAGTCATTTCTTCCTAAAGCATATTGCTGAGAGAAATGTTAAAAAAATTGTGATTTTTTTTTTAAAATTTTTTTTTTAAATTTTTTTAAATCAATGTACAGTTTACCACAACCATGTTTGGATTTGAGCTGCAAGTCCTTCCTTAGTCCCTGGCTCAGTTCATTGGTGCTGGAAACCAACAAGGCCAACTCCTTAGGCCCTAGATTACCAAGAACATAAAATAAATGCCTCAAAAGACTAGCTCTTCAGACAGTGCAAGCAGTGAGCTGAAGAGGGTGAAAGCTGTTTGATCCCCTCTAGGAAGAGGGAAGGAACTGGCCAGGAATAAGGCGTGTCAGTGAGACTGCTGAGCAAAGATAACACTGGCTGTGCTCTGTCTCCAGAGAAAAACAATACAAACCAAATAAACAAACCAATGTTCTTCCAGGACACATTCTCTGTCCTCTACCTCTCAGATGATTAAAGTAAACTGGAAAAACAAATTGAAAAGAAATTAAGGAGACAGCTTTAACTTTATAAATTTCACAAGGACTGCAGGCAATTTTAAATATATGAACTTCAGGGCAAAATGTCTGCTCAATGCCCACCTTGCCATTTCCTCCTAGCACCTGTAGCCTTCTGTTACCATTACTTGAAAAAAAAGAAGTCACCATGTTGGAATGCAGTTCCTGCTCTTGAGAGTGTTGTGAAAACTGAGTGGACATCAATTAGTCATCCCAACACACAAGCATATGCTGTAAATTTCAAAACACTGTGTCATTAAAGAGACTACTTTAAATTGCTCACATATGGTGCTGCAGTTCAACTCTAAGGAAAAGTTAACAGTTTTCAGCCTCTTGGTTTTAAACATCCTTACAACATTATGTTTCCTTCTCTTCCTCCTTGAAGAGGCATGTTTCCACAATCATGTAATTCTCTGACCTGTCTACAGATCCCTAATTGTGAATCAAACCCTGAAACTATAAGCTTTATTATGCTTAAACAAAAAAACCCCCCACACAATAGAATATCACATAAAGACAAACCTGATTTCAGGATGATAGTAACGATATTTTAGCAGCAAAGGAGAGCATCTGAAAAATTAATATTTTCTAGTTGCCCCAAATCACTGAATCACAGAATGGTTTAACTTGGAACGGACCTTAAAAATCATCTGATTCCAACCCCTCTGCAGTGGGCTGGGACATCAGCTACTAGACCAGTTTGCTCAAAGTCCCATCGAATTTGGCCTTGAACACTGTGAGGGATGGGAAATTCACAGCTTCTCTTAACATCCCATTCCAGTGTCTCACCACCCTTCTTACAAAGAATTTCTTCCTAGTATCTAATCTAAACCTACCTCCTCCAGCTTGAAGCCATTCCCCCTTGTCCCATCAGTACATACGCTTGTAAAAGTCCTTCTTTGGCTTTCTTGTAAGCCTCCTTTAGGTACTGGAAGTCTTCTGTGAGGTTTCCCCAAAGCCCTCTCCTCCAGACTAAACAACCCTAATTCTCTCAGCCTTTCCTCACAGGACAGGTGCTCCATCCCTCTAATCTTCTTGGTGGCCTCCTCTGGACTCACTACAACCCGTCCATGTCCTTCCTGTGCTGGGACCCCAGAGCTGGATGCAGCACTGCAGGTGGGGTCTCACCAGAGCAGAGCAGAGGGGCAGAATCCCCTCCCTCACCCTGCTGCCCACGCTGCTTTGGATGCAGCCCAGGACACGTTTGGCTTTCTGGGCTGTGAGTGCACAGTGCTGGGTCATGTCCAGCCTCTCACCCACCAGCACCCCCAGCTCCTTCTGGGCAAGGCTGCTCTCCATCTGTTCATCTCCCAGCCTGTGTTGATACCAGGGATATCAACTGTGCTGCCCTGACCCAGGTGCAGCACCTTGCACTTGGTCTTATTGGACCTCATGAGATTCCCATGATGCCAGCTTCCAACTAGCTACACTTCAGTCACAACTTGTGTGATTTTTCCCAGGTATTAAGTATTAAATGCAAGCAATTTTTCCCCCCACAATTAAGGCCGTTTCGTTGTCTCCAGACCCCAAAAATGTTTAAGGGTAGATGAATGTATTGACAATTTTTTTTTATAATCTAGAAGGCTCCTTTAGAATATGACCAGCATTTTTATATTTCACAAGGGTTCAGTAGAAACCAGTGTCCTCAATGATTAAATGAACTGGAATATGAAATTGCATTATGGTTTAGAAACAGAATTTAAGGTCCTGCTGAAAGAACTCAGGCATCTTTTTCTCATCTCCCTAGTTTCTTAACGATACCTTAATGAAGCTTAGAGACAGGACTAGTTCTATTTAATTAAAACTAATACTGCTTGAAAGGGAATTTGATTAAGAATAAGGAAGGTACTACAGCTGGGACTACAGACACCTGGGTCCTGTCACTGACCTTCTTGATTCACCTCAACTGAATAACATCTTCTTTTCTCTTATCCATTTCCCTGTCTGTAAACCTGAGAATTAAAGAGAAGGAAGAAAAAAAGATACTGACCTCTGTCACAAAGTGTCTGAATAAGAACATTTTTTTTTTTCTTTTAAATGGTAAAGATATGGACATTTCAGATAACAGGGGTCAGAATGGATATTAGATAAATCAGTTTGGATATCCATCTCCTTACATATGCATTAACACATGAACACTTAAATCAATGTTATCAGCAAGCATAGTGCAAGGTTGAGTTCACTTCAGTGTAAGCCTAAATCATTCTAACAATTTTGGAGGCGCTCCCTTCATTTTCATTTTCAATAACATTGTCTGGTATGCAACATGCAGTTGCATACCACACAAATCCATCTTCTTTTCTCTGTCTTCAGTATGAATTACTTTTTTTAATTGGAGGTAAAATTTACATTTTCCAGAACCTGGGGGAATAAAAACAACTGACTTTCTATTCTCTTCTTAGTGGATAGAATGTAGTGCCCTGAAAATAGCATTTGTTTACAATGACATTAAACACTGCACAAAAATACAGATAGATAAATGCAGTGAGATAGATCAACTTCATTGTCATTGTAAAAAGTTCTCTAATTAGAAAGTAAGTTGTATTAAAATAGACAGTAAACTATACTACTGAGTCAACTAGTGAGGAGGTCCAAATCCCCACTGTTTTTTTAATTTAAAAAAAATTATACAGGGTAGAATTTAAATAATAAGTATTATAAAAAATATTAAGTTTTTGAAATTTGTGCAGCCTTTATTTTATATATATATATATATATATATTCTTTCTTAATGAAGAAGCTAAAATAGTCTGGCGTATTAAACCTAATTATTAAAACCTACCACAGTGCTGAAAAAGATCTTTCCCCCAGACCATGCATTCTGCTGGCCTTGCTCTATACAACAATCACAAATCTTGATTCAGATGTAAAAATGGTACCTTTGGCAGGAACCTTAAACTTTGCTCTAGATGAAATCTGATCATCAAAGTCTGGCTTTCAGCTCTGGAAATCCTGCAAGCTGTTTAACCCCACTAATTTCAACACCCAATTTAAAATATCATTTCACTGTCCAGTAGGATCTAGTAAGTCTACTGAAATCTTCATAGTCCTGGATGACTTCTATTAGCATGTCCTGTAAGTGATAGTATGCAACCTTGTTATATTTATTCACTCATTCAAAAGCCATGTCTGAGCAATTCAGTGTATCTTTGCCACTAATTCAGATGAAAAAGTCTGTTTCGTTTAATGGAGATTTTGCCCAGGCAATTCCTAACTTCATGTTATAAAAAGTACAGCAGAAGAGTATTGAAATTTCAAATTGGAAAGCCTTTACACCTTCTCTTTAAGGTCACCTTCACAAAAATAGCACAATGGGCTTGGTTCAATCCGTATCATTTTTTTGTTAAGATTCTGAATTGATTCCATAATAATATAAAACCAAGCTAAATACACAAGTAGAACTAACTGTTGCCCTTGCAACTGAAATGCACAAAGCAATTTGTAAAGAAAAAGAAAAAATAATTTTTTTCTTTTCATTTCTGAGGTTCACTGCTTAGAAAGGTATTTTTCACAGTAAGTGACAGTTCTCAGCATAATTCTGAAAATTAATCAGATTGGTTTCAAGAAAATGTCAAACCATTGCCCCAAGCAATGTTCTGAAAATTAAACTCACATTTCATTCAATTCAAAAGAAATTAATTACTTTTTTTCTAATGAATGCTTTTCTGTATATTAAAAATGATCATATTTGCTGCTTAATATAAATATGCTTTAAATTACAATCAGCTTTACTGACTTGGATATCTGCAATGTGATAACCAGAAACTGATTCTGATGTTCCACATAACAGGAGAACAACAAATGTATTTGTGATACTGTTGCATTTTAAAAAAAATAAAGGTCTTTTACTTGATAGACAGTTTGCATGAATTCATTTTCATATTAATTGATAGCTTTGCTGTAAATTCTGCACAGCACTTCTGAAGGACAGGACTAGAGACAAAACCATGTCTTTTGAGCACACTCAATGAGCTAGAGACCTCAAGCAGCAACACTGTACAGCAGAGAAGATACGGCAAACCAAACAGATATTTTACTTTCCCCTCTCAACAAAAATGGAGTTAGAATCAACTGTGGAATAGGGAGAAAAAAATGGGATGGGACCAGATCTCATACAGAAAACTGTTGGATTCCAGCTAAAGAACTAATTACACAAAAATGAGGAAGCAACAGCAGAAGAGAAATCAGCCCTGCAAAGGAAGGTCAAGTAGCTACCAGGTAAACCTGTGCTGGGTTCAGGTGTCAGTCTCTTCTCCCATGTAACAAGGAATAGGGCAAGAGGAAATGGCCTTAAGTTGCACCAGGGGAAGTTTAGTTTGGATATCAGGAAAAATTTCTTCACTGAAAGGGTTGTCAAGCATTGGCACAGGCTGCCCAGGGAAGCAGTGGAGTCATCATCCTTGGAGGTATTTAACAGATGTGTAAATGTGGCACTGAGGGACATGGTTTAGTGGTGAACTTGGCAGTGCTGGGTTAAGAGTTGGGCTTGATGACCTCAGAGGTCTTTTCCAACCTAAATGATTCGATGACTCTATGAAATTCATCCACATGGTTATGAAAACCTCACTCTGACAGGTACAGGCAGCAGTACAGCTACCTCACTTGCTTCTCAAGGCTGTAAATTATCGACTGGAAACATTAACATTGCCAGAAGCCTCACCCTGTCCACCTCTAGCAGATCAGAATGAAGGTCCACGAGTGGGAAAACCATGCTGTGCGACTCTCCAGTAACTGGCCTGAGACTCTCAGTCTGCCCTGTATCTCGTGTCTGAATCCTCTCATCTCCAGTGGCTTCATGCACACACACTCCCAATCCCGCACTTCCACAGGAAATTCCCCTGGACCCTCTGGTCACTCCAGCAGCCATCTCCTTCTGATGCTCAGCACACACATACCTGGCTCCCGAAACCCTTAACCTCCTCACCAGCTGGAGTAACCTTGAAATGCCCTTCCCTTGCAACCCATGATTTGGGCAGTGACCACACACAGACACTGCAATGAGTGCTCACAGAAATGTGAGTCAACCTTAAGGCATTTGGCTGAAACATGGGGTTCCCCATGTGCCATCACACCTCTCAGTTCCTTCATGCACATGAAGATGTGTCTTTTCTTATATAACTTCCTATTTTGAAAGAAAGTGTCATCAGATAAAGAACTGTTAAGAATGCATATGAAAAGGTATGTCTTGTATGAAGTATTCAACATCTAGAACCAAGTAGGAAGTAAAAAAAGCAGTTGCACTTTATTCTGTATTTAAAAGTTTATAAATACTTAACCCATTGTTTCTTCTAGCAAGTCAGAAGGGAATGCTGAAGGGAATGCAGTTTTAATGGTTTCCAAGCTCAGATTTGCTAGGAACCAAAGGAATTTTTCCCCCTCCTCATCAGTTCTCAGCCCACCCTATTCCAGACTAAGGTATTGTCTGCTCTCATGTTCTTGGTTTCTATGTAGATTTGTTTGTTTGTTTGTTTGTTTTGTTTTGTTTAGGGAAGGGAAGGAAAGAGCAGGCCCTAGAGACGTGTTACTCCAGGAGAACCTTCATTTGCTCTGTTTTTCTGGAGCTCTAAAGCATAGGCCTGTAATATTTTCAATGACAAACTGGAATGGAGAAAAGAAATGTAAGATGCCTGCTAAGTTGTAGCCTCCCACATTTTCATGTCAGGGCTGAATTCACCTCCCACAAGGAATTGTAATGGAATGAAGAAGACTCCAAGCATTTTTATGTTGCTATCCAACCTTAGCCACAGAAGCAAACAATTTCCATACATAGACTTCCCCTCCCCTAGTACCTAAACTCAAGTATTCTACCCATTCAGTTTTAAATACCTAAGTGTTTAAAAAGTTAAAATTCTTCTCAATCCACCAAAGATAACCCTTAATACAGGACATGGAATTATGCCAACTGAAAGACAATCTCTCATTAATGTGTTCTAAATTAAAAATTAAAAAATCATTGTGTTGTTTTACAAGAAACTTGAAAGTCCTTTCCCACAACTGCTAGGGAAATCCAGCTAGGGCTTCTGAGAAGCATGGTACTATGTAGAAATAATAAGGTTTTAGAACAAAGGTAAAAAACTTTTTTTTTACTAACCAGTGGCATTTTAACTCTTTTTAATATGCAATAAAAAGCTATCAATATTTTCTCATCTGAACAATGAAAACACTTTATCCAAATTGTAAATTTGAAGACACTATGTTCTCTTCTCTGATAAAGGACAGCATGTTAGGAATCACACCAAACATTTCTAACAAATAGGCAAGAGAACTCATTACCTTGAGAAGCTAAATGAAGTAAACAGTTGCTAGATTATCTTGCCCTACTTGACTGTTCTCACTGCTTCAGGCAGCAAAATATTTTGAAAATCCTCTGGCAGTTCTATATTGTGCAAAAAATATGAAGGCCCTTAGGAAGTATACACACAGACTGATACAGAGTGTCAAAAGTGAAGCCTGAGCAAAGACTTGAGACTAGAAATCAAGATGTATCCTCTGAGAACCCAGAAATTCTACAGTAATTTTCTCTGCTCAGAAATACACAGCAGTCTGCTGGCAAAGACAAAAGTACCTTCACAAAGCACACAGGCACCAGAGTTACAGGATGGAGCAAGACAAGGGGTCATGCACCACTGTGCACGGCAGCGGCTGGCATCTCCCAGACTGTCAGGAGAAAAGACAACAGGACAGCTTTTGGGTTATGGGGATTTCTCATCACCCTTCCTACTCACAAAATTCTTCCAGCGTCCCAACAGCTGTGGAGGGGCAGGGTGAAGGGAAGAGAGTGGAGAAATTAAAAAACCCCAGTATGCCCTCTTTTCCTCCTGTCACTCTATACCCTACCAGACCAAGGCTACCACAAACACTATACTAAGAGCAGTAATGACTACTAAAAACAAGGCAATAATGATCAACAAAAACAAAAAGCAAAAAACATGCAATCAAACCCCTGGAAACTCTTCACTGCTTCTGCAGATGGCCTTACAGATCTAAAAAAGAGAATGTGAACTCATTTGTTTTAAAGACCTATTATGCACATTGCCATTCTTGCCAAGAAAAATTAAGTAAAGTTTTACACTATTCTAAATATTCTATAGGTCAAGATACAACCGCTCTCCTGTTTGTAAGAGAAAGGCTTGGTGCAAGACTGCAGGGCTACTAAAAGTAACCTGTAAACATCACACAGAAGAAAAACTAAACAAGAATTCCTAAAAACAATATTTAAAGATCTTAGAAAGTAACTCTTCATACCAAATACAGTGAGTTCACTGATTTTCCAGACCTTTTCTGGACATCATTCTGCAGCAAGCTCTTTGAGTTCAGTACATCTCTTCTTAATATGTAGAAATCCATCACCTTCCTCCAGATATATCTCAATTCCTATTTGTTTCAAGTACAGCACACACTTTTTCACCAGGGGTCTGCAAAGATAAACCATGACCACCTGTAATCAGTTATCCTTTCAGAAACTGGGAATCAATAAACTCCATGTATTTCTCTGATATACTGCAACATTTTGGGGCTATCAAACTTTCTTGATATCAAAAGGCAACTGAAAAAATCTAAACATTCAGGGATGAATGTTTTCCTGCACTAAGTGCTAAATCTTGTTTCTTTCTCTATCTTTGTGCAAGGTATGACTGATTAAGAGACCTGTAAGTGCTGTGACACAATTACTTCACTTTCAGAAGCAGCAGGTGAATTCAACTGATCTTCACAGAATCAAAGGCTAAATGAGGTTGGAGAGTGTCTCAGAAAATCACCCAAGCCAACCTTCTCCTCAAAGCAGCGTCAGCCATGAAATCTGACCAAGTTGCTCAGGGCTTAATCCTTTGGGTCTGGAATACCGCCTCTGGGCAACCTGATCCACCACCTGGCTGTTCTCATGGTCAATTTCTTTTTTACCAGAAACAAAATTCTCCTAAACTGTGTAAATAGTGCTGGATTTAGTATTTGTGGTGACAGTGTATGATGATAATTATTTTTCTGTGTGAAATCTGTAAGGTTTTTATATAACAGTTCATTGGAATAATTTGTTTTATCTGATTTCAAACAGTATTCATTTTAAACTTTGTTATTTAAGCTACTCGTCTTTAGGTGACCGAAAATAATGCCATGTTTAGAAGCTCTTGTTGAAAAAACTAATCTGCCACTATCACAGGATGATTTTATGAAAAGTTCTAAAAATGCCCAATGTAAGGTAAGTTGGAAGACAGAGATGTATCTTAATAATGCTTAGCACATGGATTCCACTGCGCCAGCTACCCTCATACAAATGAGCTTGAAAACACTGTTTAATGTACAGTGTACAGGAGGTTCTTCAGCTCATGAAGAGCCTCCAAGAGTAGCCTAAACCAACCAAAGCCTGGAAAGGAATCAGTAAAAACTAAAATTTCTACAGCTGTGGAGGCAGGGGAAACACTTGGAAAATGCTGGTTTAAGAGGTTGTGTCTCATGCTTGTAACCATCTGGACTGATAATATCCAATAGCAGAAATCTCCTACAGGAGAAAGGGAACTTGCAAAAATTATGTATGCAGCTTGAGAAGAAGACAGCCCTTTAACAAACACAGGCCTGTCATTCCGTAAGTTTATCTGAATTCTTCATTGCTGCCAGCCATATGCAAAACCAAAGTCAAACAGAATCTGAATAATCCAAAATAATCATATCTCATCTACCTTGCTAAAAACACATCACTTCAGTGCTAACTACTAGACTGTGCACCTGACTATAAAATGCAGCGAACAAAAAATAAGAACACACTTGAAGAGCAAATCCTCCTATTTAATAAAAGGTTTTCATTAGGTTATCTACTGCAACTAGTAAAAAATAAAAATCAGAAAGCATTAGGATATTTACTTTGAGTAATTTATTCATGAGGACAGACAAAGCACCTGTCTGCAAAAAGATTAGCATTAAAAAAAATTTAAAATCCCATCAGTGTGAAAATGTTTGTTGCTGCATTTGTTACTCTCTACACTCATTTATTTGTGGCAAGGTCAAATGTCACTATCAGGCCGTGGTAGCAATCTCTTCACATTAACTATTTGCTGAGAAGGTTTCTATTGCCATAACAATAAAAGGTCAGTGAATGACCAAAACCCAAAAAAAAAAAAAAAAAAAATCACACATACATTTGGAAAAAAAAAAGTAAATGAAAAAGGGGACTTCTGTGTTGTTTGGAAGACTCAAAAATTTCACTGTAGACTACAAATCAGCAACAGCATGATTAAAATCATCTCTGATTCCAATCACAAGGGACTAAGGTTAGAGGAATACATAACGTCACTATTTCCTCCTCCCATAAAGTGCATAGGAAAATATACGCTCAAAACAAATGCTTCAGCCATAGGTTTGGCTGGCCATTTAAACAGAATATGCAGTAAAATTCTCAGGGACCTTAATACCATCTCTTTGTGCTATGAACATTTGTCAAATTGAGGATTCCTTTGATTTAAAAAGGTGGTTCTGGAAAGCTAAGATACATCCAGAAAAATTATTCAAAACTTATAACCTGGAATGAGAACATACATATCTGACAATCTACAAATGCTCTGAAGAAAAAAAAATATTTGAAATCACATTATGCATACAGTTATGAATACGTATAGGACCTGATCTGTGGAAACATATATTTGTTCAGAATTATATTATGACTATATTATCTGTCTCATTTATAACCAAATAAATGAGAAATATAGCCTTAAAGGGCACACTTCTTGCTTTTTTTTTTTTTTTTAATTTTCATAACCATTCAGGATATAGACAGGGACTCAATCAGAGTCCCATTCAGGATATGGATTTGGAACTTTGTCCTTTGTCAGTTTTAATTACAGGAAAAAGGTTTACACCTACAATATAATTTCAGTGATTTCAGTGTCTTTTCACTTTAATGTCCTCCAGAATACTGATACATGGACTTTTAAAAACAATTTTATTATACTTAGACCTAAACCCCTTATGAAGAGGGGATTACTTTTCAAATTTACAAAATGTGCATAGCAATGTGGGTAGTAATAACTATAAACACCAGTCTCAGTTTACAAATGAATCACTGTACAAAACTTGCATGTTATTGCTTTTACTACAAACTGTATTGATTTAAACTTTACAGATATAAGCAGTCAACTTAAATATGTGCAGGACTGAGATACATAAAGAAAAGGGAGAGCATGCCAGATTTGCAGAAGCACTTACATACCTTAATTACTAGCACGGGAAGAATTATGCATAACTTCAACCCCGCCAAAGCCAGGACAGATCACCTCACACATTCTCGTAGTGAAGGCTGCCTGCCTTCATACCCCGAGGTAACCCTGAATACAGGCCCAAATCCCTCCCTGCAATTATAATGCAGAGCAATCTCAGTGCAGCACACCTGTTCCATATAATAGATCAATCAATAAAAACCCAAGAATAGCTGTGTAAGTTGATATGCACAAGTTAAAATGCCACTTAGAATTCTTCCTTGATAGCAGATTTAGTTTTCCTTTGCAAGTGAAATTACCAAGAACTGTTCTTAAAATATTAAGTAGGCTGAATAAAAAGAATACTCCCTGTAAATGCTCCATTGATAAAATAATTAAAGTAATTATGTGTCTATCAAGATAACATTTTATATTAAATAAGGAACAGAATACAGAAGGACAGTTTTCCTCTGCTGAAAGCAGTAGTAATGTTGGTGTTCTTCTCTTAGGGCACTTGTCTTCACATACATTTAAATATTCCAAAAATGGATCCCCGTGGTACATACTAAATTGATATGCACAGATATGTACAGATGCGAAATTTTCTGTTTAGTGGGAAAAGAACACAGATGACACCCATGAACTGAAATGACAGTGGAAACACACTTAATAAATCCAAAGCCAAACACATGGTAAATGTGTTAAGTTCATGGTTAAGTTCTGATATCCATAGTACACAGAAGATGCACTGAAAGAGAGCAAAGACAATACTTCTACACTGAAAACAACCCCCTTATGTTTAAACTAAATTATCAACAACTTAGTAGGTTACAGAAAATCTTGATTTCCATAAATATTTGAGAAGATATAAACAAGATAGAAATATTGCCTTTATGTGCTAGACCAAGAGGTGGACCTCAAGAACAGTTAGATTGATATTCTAAATGCATTTCAAGCTGTTAATGAAAAGGCTAATCATACACAGCAGCACTTATGCAAGGATATTTATTCACAGTGGACATGCTTTACAGTTAGAATAATATCTAAATAAGAAGTTGTCTGAAAATGAAAATTTTCAGAATTTTTTTTTCAGGGAAAAGGACAGTTTCAGGGAAAGACAATTAAATGAACTTAGTTTTCCTTCCCTGGACTGAACTGAAACTGTCTCCTGCAAAAGATTTTCCACTCTTCTTACTCTATTGCTGCACTTCAAAATAGGAATTGAAGTTAAAGTAAATAAATAAGAAAAAAATTGAGGAAAAAAAAATCTAGACTAGACTGTCCCAGACTTTCTGCTTTACTTACAGAATTTTAGAATAATTTATATTCTGTGAAGAAAAAAAAACAAAAACAAATCCGAACAAACTGAGGACCAAGTGAGACTAGGCCCAAAGCTACAAAAATTTGGGTGTGTGCAGTGGCCTTGGAGGAATAAGAACATAAATATCAAAGTCTGCATGAGCAGGACTCTCAACTCCTGGGCAAAATAAATGCATCTGAATGAACACTATTATTCAAGCTCAAATTATTTCCCCCTCAAGATATATAAAATATTTTTGGTTTAATATAAAGCACAGCAAATAAAATTCCCTCTTTTGTAATTGTAATTATAATATTTCAACCAATTTAGTGTATGGCTTACCAATAAAACTGAAAATATCATTCGCACAGCCTTAAAAAAATCAACAAGAGCCAAGAAAGTAAAATGATTACATTTAAGTCTATTTCGTTCTCTCTCTGCATTTCTAATATGCTGTGCAATCCCATGAAGGCATATTCTTGGAAGAGATCTGAACTACTGATTAGATGAGATTAAGGATAAACAGCAGGCTAAAATGCTGACTTTTTTTGAGGTGCTGTTCAGGGGCGTTCTCATTCCTGCTATTGAGCTTATTTGTTTGGTTTTTAAAGCAAGCATGCATCATATAGCTAAATTTGCACTTGTTTCATCTTTACACACCACCTGAATGAACAGAACAATCCATTACCCTAAAAACAAATATTTTAGGATTATTACCAATGAAAACATACATTAAAATAATTTTTGCACCCCAGAAAGCAGATTATGGAAAAGCATTATATTCTGCCATCGAACAGAAAGAAATTTGTGCAACTTCTATTGGGTCTTTATGACTCAGAGACCACTAATTCAGTGCAGGTGTTTCAGATATTTATCCATTTGAATTCACTCATTGAATAATGTAATTTACGTTTTATTTTTTTCTGAGAAATTACAGTGATTTGCTTGATTTAGCTGGATTCAAGTTCACCTAGTGCAACAACAAACTAGACACGTTTGTCTCAGAGAGACTGGAGAAAAAAACGGGTTTGTTGGTCGGTTGATTTAAGGAAAAAAGGGGTACTGAGTAATTATTTTTTGTTTCTTTCAACAATGAATTCTAAGTGAAACCATCTGCAAGGTGCCAGGCAACATTCCAAGAAATTCTCTGAAGTACAAATCATTGTATCTTTCTTGTACCTGTTGCACCATGGGCCATTCTGAACATTTAGATCAGATCACATCCAGGTCAAGGTATCTATGCTTGTGGTCTAGTCTGTTCCTTCGTTTTAACCAATAATTATAAAAATCCTAGGTCATCCTCATGAACATTTAACTTCCATTTAAGCCATCATATAAGAAAACTGAGATCTTTCATAAAATGCTTAACATTCAAAAAGACAAACCAGAATCCCCAACACTCCATGTGCTTTTCCAAGGATCTCTTTGTAGTGTTTTTTTTTTTCTTTCCCTGTAAATGCCAGTTAATACAATTGTGAAGTTTTCATATTGTGTTCAGTCTCAGGTAAGGATAGCAAAATTCCAGACACTTTGTTCTGATGCTTAATCTATTCTGGATCATCCTGTCACTGCTATCTTTGATTTTTCACATTCAGTGCATCCAGTCTTGAAAAGAAAAACAAAACACCCATGCCACCACAATTTGTAAATTTGGAATAACAACTGTGTTGTTTTATAGATCATAAGACTGCTGAAACAGTGAAAACACAGGTACTCCCTAAAATACATTCTGACGTTTTTGTGTACATACTCATAAAAATTAAGAATGAATAATTTTTCTAACTTAAAATTCTTCTGTGTTTTTAGAGTAGAAAACAGAATTGTTTTCATTTGAGGGTGAATCAGGGGGAAAAGGGAAAAAAATTCCACCTCTTTTCATACTAAGGTTTGAGAACATCATCCTGAAATTAAAACTAAACTAAGCATGAAGACTATTCAGCCCACTATCACAAACAATTGATGAAAGCACTGATTCAAGACATGGAGTGCAGTGGTGTTCCTTCATAAATAGGTGTCTATATTTGGTATTCATTTTTCTGAAACTTGCCAGCAAAGGGGATGGAGAGTAAAGTTTTGAAACTAAGTCCATGCTGCAACAGGAGAAGAAACGAGAAGAAAATTGGACAAGATGATGTTCACTGTATCAGCAACATTCACTTTGAATTTGAATCTTCCTCACATAAAAGTGAAGTCTGGAAAGTTTTATCTTTAATACAGACTCATTCCTGTCATCTTGTAATTAGCCTTCAAGCTGCTTTTATGCATCCAAGTTCCTTGAACTGACATTAGATAGAAAAAAAGAATGAAATTATCTTCACCACCCCCATGCCCAATTCTTTTAACATCTTTTGCTCCCTCCTCCAATAACAGTTCTAAAAACATTGAAGCATTGTCCTGAAAAAAGTCATAGGGAAAGATGTGCAAAGTCATCCTTTTAAAAATGGAATCCCTATTACTTTTTTTAGAGCTAGGAAGCCTTCGAGGCTGCATTGTCTAACATCCTCTTCTTTCCCCTTTTCTTATTCATTATGGATCCGATTGATACTACAACATCTTGTCCCCTTTGCTCTTGATTTATTTGGTCGTGGTCAACTTAGTGTCCAGTGGAACCCCAGGTCCTTTTCTGAAAAGCTGTTTTGCAGCTGGGTCGCCCGCAGCATGTGCTGGTGCTTAGGGCTGCCTTTCCCACCTGTGAGTTACTTAGCCAGGAGACACTTGTAAAGTCACACAACAGCCTGCTCAAAACATGACACAAGCCAACTGGAATGGTCTTCGGGCAGTAACTGTGGAATGGTGAACCAGAGTTTAAGTGCATTGCTCTTGCTTAACATCTCAGCTTCTTTTATAGTTTAGCAAGTCCTACTTCATTTTCACCTAATAAATAGGGTGCCTACAGCCATGCAACTGGTAGCCCTGGCTATTCATTCTTCATTGGTTTGTATCTCTGTTTCTCCTTGCTTTCCTTCTGAATACTTGCATCCTTTCAACTGTGTTAGTGCTGGCACATAAGGTAACGTAAACATCTTGTCCTCCCCTAGAATAACTTTCCTGTGGAGAGGGAAATGTTACTACTATGAAGCAGGAAGTAGAAAAATAGACATGCCACTAAACCCACAAACACAATCTGTGGAGAATGCATCAGTGTTCAAAGCAAAGCAGCTTTCCACTTCCCCAAAAGAACTCACAGGATTTGTCATAGCAGATCACATTGCTGCTCTGTAAAACCCAGCATGTTGCCTCCAGCACTGGCCAATACCTGATGCTACACAGAAAAGTGAGTAGCAGCATATTGCACCTGGCTAATCTTGAGAGATTTGCTCTTTAATTGCTAAGCGGAACAGAAAAGAAACGCCCTGAAATTCCTCTTGGGCTATGTAAGTCATTTTGCTCATGTTTAAATTTAGCAATATAGATACTTGCAGGTGACACTGCATTAAATGCAGTCAATTAGAATTAGCTTCTTGCAGTTGTTCGATAGAGCCAATTTAGGTAAATGTTCAAGTAGCTACAAATAATATAGCCCTGTCTCCCATGAAAGTTACCTCTCTAACATGACATTCCTAGTCACTACATGAACAGGTAATGCTCAGGAGTTTGTTTCATATTTCTTTTCCCCACAGGCAAAAGGAAGGGTGCATTCCACAGGCACTCAGGACTGCTAAAATTGTGATCTGGGCTAGTATAAAATTACTGTCCTTGACAGCAAGGAGGTTAGACTACTTCCAAAACTCAAAAAATATTCCCATGAATCAGACTGCAGAAAATAACAACCACAACAAAAATATCATTAAGGGTTATCACATCTAGTTCTGCAAAATTTATCTCTTATCTCACCTGTGTATTGTTGCCCTCCCTTCCCCTTCCAGCCCCACCTTGCCCCCAGTCCTTCTTATCTTCTGTTTCTGGCTCTACCAGAGAAAACTCCAAACAGATAAAGTTCCACAGAAAATATCATTCACTGTATCCTGAAATAATACTCAGGCAGTGATAAGAAACAATAAGGACAGAGGAGCCACATTTTCATAGTGAATGGTTACAACAACTATCTTTGACAACACGATATGAAAGTCATTTATTCAACCCAACACCAACATAATGATTTCATGGAAAAAAATGAGAACCCTTCATAAATTACTTCTTATGACTAAATTATGCCACATTCAGCTCACATTTTTCTCAAGTTATCTCATTTGCTTTACAGATTGATGATGGTCTTCATCCCTAAGCCTCCATATTCTACAGGATAAACATTTTCAACCTACTCATCAATCTGTCACATTTCACACATTTTATGACCCTCTTCAATTTAGTCAAACTACTTTTGTTGGCAGAGTAGGGTACAGTGCAATTGGTTTTTTCACCATTTGAGATAAACAAGATGGACTTCAGCCTTCTTTTCTCAAGTCTTTCAAACACTTTTGTACAGATATGATACTGGTCTTGGTAGGCTGATTTGGTTATTTTTTATAGGACTAGCTTTGGTAAGTTTTAAATGGACAATAAATGAATTTGAAACCAAAGGAAAACAAATAAAATTTAACACATTCTTCCAGGTCACTCCCACTACATGTTTCCTCTTACAATTAGCCCTTTAATACAAAAAAACTCACTTCAGGTGGACCACTTCATCTGGGATCCTTAGACTCAGGAAAGCAAAATTCAAAGGTTTTTTTTTTTAATTTCATGGACTGTCTTTAGTTTTCTGATATTGGCATCAGAAGAGGCTACTGGCAAGGAAAAGACTGAGAATGCCTACTATCTTAGGGCAATGTTATCTCACTGGGACTTTCCCCAGGAAGGAAGTGGCAGATAGTAAGTGTCCAAATTAACAGGGATTACTATTTAGCATTGGTGGGTTTATTCTCTGCTGGTAACATTGTCTTAGTTGTCAAACTACTTGCTTATTTTTTTCCATCATATTTCTGAAAAAGCCATTTATTTTTTCCTGTATTACTTATGTAGCAATCACACATCGCCCAACCCTTTTACATGTTTGCAATCAACAGAGGACTTTATATTCAGCCCATTACAGAAACAAGAGCTACCTATTTTATATACAAAAGCTCTCATTTGTAAATGCTTTTATCTACTAAATGTTGCGCTGAAACACGAAGATACTTGACTACACAGAGAAAACTGAAGAAGTTTCCAGGAACCTCTCACTCATCCCCTCCAATACAGGGAATTTGAAAGGTGGATATGGTACTTAGACAAATCAGAACATTTTGAATAACCTGCAACAACTTTGGCTCTGGGTTTCTTTAACTTTTAAGTGAAGAAATTGGAAAGTTTCATATTCATTGCATTTACTGAAATACGAGTTACAGGTAAAAATTAAACCAAACTAAGACGGAAGTCATAATGAAACTGATAAATGTTAATCCTCGCATCTTCACAGATGTCAAGACTTGTTTGCAGAAATAATACAGTCTGTACTCTTCACCTTCATAAATTGGTGAGTAGTAAGGCTGTACAAGCCAAGAAATGAGCTAGCCTTTCTAAGCTCATGTCCACTCAACATAAGCTGAATATGGTTAACTGTACAGGACTGGAAACTCAGTAGTATAGCCTAATGTCTAAATGTCTATTCATGTTGGCAATACTTTTTTTTTAGCTGATGAAAATCATAGAATCATAGAGTATCTCAAGATAGAAGGGATTCATAAAGATCATGGAATCCAACTTGCTGCTCCTCATAGGACTACCTAACACTAAAACATATGGCTAAGACCACTGTCCAGAAGGTCACTGAACTCTGTCAGGCTCGGTGCTCTGACATCTTCCCTAGGAAGCCTGCTCCAGTGGCTGACCACCCTCTCAGTGAAGAGCCTTTTCCTAATGTCCAATCTGAACCTCCCCCAAGAGAGCTCAGATATTGTAAGCTGCTATGAGTAGAAAAAATCTTACACCTTTATAAAACCCACAAGCCTGGCCTGGAAGTTCAGTCCTGCACAGACTTGTGTCATCAGGTGGAAGCGTACAGACTTTGTCTGCTGGACGTCTGTAACACATCACAGCAGTTATACTGACAATCAAACACTCCAAAACAGTGGTGTTTCAATACAGTGCTCAACATGGCTCAGTCTGTCTTCAACAGAATCAGGCAAATTACAGCTTTACACTGCTGAATTTCCTCTTCTCCTACATTCCTTCTGACCTGCAATAGGAAATACAACCACATTTTTACATTTCCAGCAAACTCCATTCCCTACCATCATTGTTCTGCTATTCTCCTTTATGGCCATGCCCATCTCCTTAAACTCCCGTTGCTAGTTTGGCTGTCAGCACTGATCATGCCAGATATCCTAGAAATGGGTGCATTCAAGAAAGGTGAAAAATACAATGTTACAGGATGGGATACTGCAAGAAAAGGACTGCATTACATTTATCTTCTAGGAAACAGAATCCTGAAAGTAAACATTCAAAAATTGCTTCTGGAGCCGTCTCAGACCTCAAGTAACCCTTGTTTGGAAGTGTGAGAAGATCACAATTTTGTGGCACAACTTGATCTCAGGTAGGATCAGCACTGCTAACCAGATGGGAAGCCACATCTATCATGCCTCTGCAGTGGAAAGCTACCAAAGCACACACTATTGAAAAGATGTTCACTTTTCAGATTAAAGAGTTACTTAAGCCTGAGGCTAATTAACATTTTAGAGGGGCAGGGGATGGAGAGAATCAAACATTGCCAGCAGTGCTGTTTACAGGCTCGACTCCATCCACCAGGCGACTGGTCACAGACTGACCCTCTTTTACATAACAAATCTGCATGAGTTCCAGTGGGACTCTGCTATTTATGTTAAGACTATAGTCCAAAAAGACAGCACTACATTTTGCAGCAAAATGTAATTCATCATGACATACTACAAGAAAAATTTGGAAACATGAAATCCAATGAGAAATCCCCACTGCATTTCTTAATCCAACCTAGAGACAAAGGGTAAAGAAAAATCTGATCCTGGTTATACAAACGATGATGACAAGATAAACTTTTTTAATGTATCTACTGTTTTTCCCCTCCTACTGTACTACATATCTAAAATTGTACAGACTCCTACACAGCATTCAGGAAGTTTTTTTGCTTTCTAGTTACATACCTAGTCATATTCATTTCTTCAAATATAAGGACAAAGTATACTGACAGGGATGAAAAAAACCCCCCAAAACGGCATCCATCCTAACTGTTCCTGGCAATAGAAGAGATGAACATGCCACACTCGAGCAGCTCTGCAATTGCACAGCTATCAAGGAACGGTCACCATGACACAAGCAGCAGGAGCTGCAAGGCCACTCTAAATTGAGCCAAGGACTGCCGAGGTCTGCGATACAGATGAGTACACACAGTGCTTTCCCTCTTGTTCTTCTTCTGGAGTTCTCAACCTTGGATGCACTCACGTTCCAAGTAAGTGAGATCCAGTCTTCCTGTCCTCCCATTGGGCCGGAAAAGTGACTATGGTGTATGTTTTGAGTGAACAGGATTTCATACCATGCACAGGCAGCTTCTCAGACAACTGATCCTTAATTCTGCTACACTTAGTTCAAACCATCAGACTTGACCTTCACCTTTCACTTCCAAGTTCCCACCCTGTTTTATTCCTCTTGCATCTTTTCCTATTATAGAAAGATTTATAGTTTTCCATATCATGGTTATTCAGCAATTCAACAGCTCCTTAGAAAGCTAATTTAGGATTAAATACCCCTTCTGACAAGTGTTACATAACATT
This sequence comes from Corvus hawaiiensis, assembly GCF_020740725.1. Taxonomy (NCBI): domain Eukaryota; kingdom Metazoa; phylum Chordata; class Aves; order Passeriformes; family Corvidae; genus Corvus; species Corvus hawaiiensis. The sequence continues at coordinate 82,591,375 of NC_063213.1, read as the reverse complement.
TCCTATTTAAAGGCAGAATCAGTGCCAAGTAATTTATGATTTCAGATTATCAACACTTTGAAAAAATGTCATCATTAAATTCCACACTCGTAAGCTTTCTTGATCTCTTTGATAAACTTGCTACAGATAACCTGGAGTTCTCCTCCAGGTGGTAGTAGAAGAGAATCCTTTTTCCTCATCTTATATGCACTGTCTTACATAATTTTTTAGAGGCGGTCCCCATGTCAGTCCTGATGGCACCAAAATGTGAAATTTGACAACAGTGCTGCTATCCATGGAACAGAGTCCAGTAGCCAAACTAACAGGGAAAAATGTAACCATTTTTGGGTAATTATTTTTGCATTTATTCTTTTTGGGCAAATAAAACTCAAATAGCTCAAGTCTCCATGAAGGCATGCATGAATAGGTCAATTTCTGCCACCAGCTACCACTAACCTCAGCTGATAGATACATGTCATTATAGCACACCGTATTCCTTTACCCCAAATGAATTCCTATTTCACTGCCATGACATATGTGGACAGTTCCTAAGTCAAATCAGAGCCATGTTTACACTAACATCTCTTACCACCACAGGTATTTCCACTGGTTGACAGAACTGAAACAACAAACTGTCCCCAGTGTAGCAGCAGTTGCACAGGCACAGTTGCTGGTTTGGCAGCGTTACTTATTCCACAAAGGAATATGAAATAAAACTTCAGCCTACAGTAGACTTGCCAGCAATGTTCCACTGCTGCAGTCCCATCACAAAGCTTCTTCAGCTTAGGCATATCCTTAGGAGGCTTTTTAGCTCAAAAATCACAATATAGGTGTTGATAGTTATAACCAAATCCCTTAGAAATTCTCTCCTTTCTTCCTCCTAGGATAAGGGCACTGACTTTTAAAACTCAGTTGTTTTGGGGGGTTTTTTTGTGGGTGGGGTTTTTTGGGGAGTGGTTGGTTGGTTTTTGGGGTTTTTTTAATGTTAATTGTGTCTCATTTAAATTAATTTTGCAAACAGCAAAGACAATCTGTTGTCCCTCGTCAGAAATGTTTCACTTGATGTGGGTAACCTGTTCCAACCTCTTGCTTGGGATCTGGTGGGGAGGTGCAGAGGAAGAAGGAAAAGCAGCAGACTGAAAAGTAGACTGAAAAGTAGGCTGAACATGTAACACCAATAATTTAGGAATAAACATCGTTTTATCAAAACACGTGATAGTGCTTACATTCAGTTATGGTTTTGGAATTCTGGGAAGTCTGATACCATACTGAAACAAGCTAAAAAAATATTCACATTAAGAATAACCTGTCAAAAATAAGGTTTATGCGTAATACAGGTATATGCAAAGTAGGCAAAGCCTCAGGATTTCTTAATACCATACTTCAAAGGCATTTAAAAGAGTCATTCTGGTAACAAGTGTGAGGTTCTGACTGGGAAATGATTTTCCAACTCATTTAGAGATGCTCATTAACCCTCACAATTAACACTTCACTTCACTCTGAAGTTTCAAATGTTTGGGTTTGGTTTTTGTCTTTTAATTGAAGCATTTAAGCCTCAATCACCCTGCCCACCCCCAGTATTTTCTGTTATCTTAATCAGTTCTGGGTTTCAACCTCTGAAAAACAGTTATCATTTCTAGCCTTCTATTACTGTCCCTTACTTTTTCTTCCCTTTGACTAAGTGACTGGTTGCAAATATATGTTTCACACCTACACTCATATGCACCACCAAAAAATCCTAAAGACATAGCAAAATAACTCTTTTTTTTAACTTGATGTTTATAAGTTTTGAAAAAGGTATGGTATTAGAGCAAAGTGATTGGGATGATACAGATTCCCTTGGAAGAGTTAGGGTAATCTCAGTTTTCCAAGGCTCTTGACAAAGGGAGAAATGGACTTGATTCTGCCTGCATGCTACTTAAAGCCATTTCTGCATACCTTGGGGGTGGGGAGTAGATATAAAGAATTTTGAGGACTTCAATTAAGACTTTTAGATTTTGATATTTAAAGGATATCTGCTTATTCTGTTTGTTTAAACAAATAGAATCTAAACTGAACCTAAGCTGAAAATCTGTTGAATGCTAGTAAAATAAGGTAATTATTCCACCTGCATGAAGTAATGCAAATACTCCTTAGGTAAGACTAATTTGGAGCATAGACTTGAAAGTCACTAATTTACAAATTTACTGGCTAATTTGTGGTTAAATGATGAGCCACTTAAATAAACATCCTAGACTCTCTTTTGAAAGAGCAGTACTTCCAAGTCAGAATGTTACAGCAATCTGGGATGGGAGCTAATGTGGTTCAGCATCTTAATAATGCTTAAGTGACTTCTGATGGAAAAAGCCCAGCTGTTTTCCAGGTCAGAAAATAGGGTGGATAGCTATAGGCCATACGTATTAAATGTCTGCAGTAACATCTTTGAGCTTTTTTACACTTTAATTATAAAGTTGCATGGGGAAAGATACCCAGAAACCTCCTGCCTAGACAAAATGAACAGCTGAAGCAGTGCAAACTCCACGCAGGGATTTCTGTGTTTAACCTTCAGCAACATTTAAAGCTTTCCAAGACATAGGAGAGTTTGCACTGGTCATTCATGACTAACAACTCCAAAACTGCTGCAACACATGCCTGGAGCACCACTTGGCCAGATCCACAAGCCTCAGGAGACCCTGCTGTTGGCTGGAAGTCTAGCTGTTATTGACAGAGGCTTAAGTGATTTCTAATTTCTCACTGTAAGTGTCAACACACACTGACTGTGATGTCCTGAGATGTATCCTACCTCACAGACAAAAAACTACCACTGAAAGCCATGTCACTGCAGTGCTGACCAAGTGACACATCAATAGAAAAAGCAGCTTGTTATCGATAAAATGATGCATTTCCTTGAGAAACATCACATCAACTCTATGCCCACGACAGAACTGAGCTTATCTTGCAAAAGCATTTTTAAAGGCAGATGAAATGGGTTAAAAATGGCACACCACTTTATAGGTCTCATTCCTGGAACCAGTAGTTCAGTGTGATCACTACTTCTAAGTGTAAGAATCCTCCAAAAGGGCCCTGGGTCTACACCTGAGAAAGATAACTTCTGTCCCAACGAGAAAATTCTGAAATTAAAAAACAGATAGTTTTGCAGGGAAGACAGAGAATAAGAGCAATAGCAACCCAAACAGGTCATTATACAAGGATTATGGATTATACACCATTGAGTAGTGGTTACATTAATCAGCTAGAGATATACCACTCTATCAGGCTGCTCTGCAGCAACATGCCATGCCACCTCTCAATCTCTCATTTTCATAGGTCTGTTGAAAGGGAGAGCAGAAATGTTTTCAACTGGGCCCTTTTCAAATGAAATCTGAAAATTAAGAGAATACAGCTGATACACAGACTTATGCAGGCTTTTAAAGGAAAGCTTATTTAAAGGTTATCAGGCAAAAAATGGTATCAGGTAATTCAATGAGATATGGAGGCTGGAAGAAAGAAGACCATGGAGGGGGTGATCAATATAGTCTACTTACATTAACCTTTATTTACGACACATTTCATTACGGACACCGTCTCATTTTCATAACTCAGCTTGGCAGAGTTTTTTTCCCCAGTAGTGGACCTGAGGGGGAGGGGGGCAGAAAGATTTAACAGGGTTTTCCAAGGCTTGGAAATTCATTAAAACAGACTACTGTAACAATTTAGAGCTCTAAACTGCTGAATCAAGATTGCTACACAAGATTAAGTTGACAGACATTTGAAAAATAAAATCTGTTAATGCCTCAAATGCATTTGGTTAGGGAAATAAAGCTTTGGTCTAGATTTGGTTGTACTCTCTAAAAAAATAGAGAAATAAAAATATATTTCTCAAAGAACAAATATTAGTCAATATTAAGTCATGGCACTAAAAAACATTTTTCCTCTATCACATTTCTACGGAGCTGCAATTAAAGACTTATTTAAAGCAAAAGATCTTATTAATGGGTTGTTGCTTTCTATAAAATCAATTTCAGTTCAGTAGCCCTGATTAAGTCTCAATTTATAAAAGTGGAAGGAGACCAACATAGAAAATCGGTGTAACTCCCTAACAACATGGATTTTTTTTTTAGAGAGCAGTTCTGAAATAGATTACAAAGCCTTCTAATGAAAACCAATGACATTTTAAAGTTAAAGGCTTAAAGAGCAATCAAAGATTTAAAAAGCCCAAAATGGAAACATGTGCTTCAAACTCTGATTTTTTCTTGTTTGCCCAAATTGGCTTGGTCAGTTCCTAAGTTTAAGGCAAAAAAGTGACTTTTTGAACTGCCACTACCCAACACAGGGTAAAGAAAGGTCTCCGTAGACCCACACGTGGAGTGCTGGGTAACATCTTCTGATAGACTGTCCCTGGCTGATGTGAAGTTGTATTTTGTTTGCACTTGCCCCTGGAAACCTCTCCTTGAGCACCTCCTCTCCTCAGCTCACATGGCATTCATGCCACACCCCATGGGGCACTTCTTCCCTACGCCTGCAGCACCAGCAATGGACATCAGAGCCCACCAGCAGCTTCGCACTGCTGGCCCTGGGGCTTCACCAGGGAATGCTTAAATGGCTATGGGTCTGCTTTAGCTGTAATTGCAAATATTGGTAAGGGTCAGGAGAAGATGGGAAGATTACTTCCTAGAGCTGGACACTGACTCTGGACATTGAAAGCAGCCCTGAGGAGAAAGACCTGGAGGTCTTGGTGGACAAGAAGCTTGACATGACTCAGCAATGTGCACTTGGAGCCCAAAAAGCCAATTGTATCCTAGGCTCCATCCAAAGCAGCATGGGACGCAGGGCAAGGGAGGGGATTCTGCCCCTCTGCTCTGCTCTGGTGAGACCCCACCTGCAGTGCTGCATCAGCTCTGGGGCCCCAGCATAAGAAGGATGTGGAATTGCTGGAGCAAGTCCAGAGGAGGACCATGAAGATGATCAGAGAGATGGAGAACCTCTCCTATGAAGACAGGCTGAAGAGAGTTGGGGTCGTTCAGCCTGGAGAAGAGAAGGTTCCAGGGAGAACTCATAGTAGCACGCCAGTACCTAATGGAGGCCTACTAGAAAGCTGGAGAGGGACTTTTTACACAAGGACATGTAGGGATAGGACAAGGGATAATGGCCCTAAGCTGAAGGAGGGTAGGTTTAGATTAGATATTAGGAAGAAATTTTTTATAATGAGGTTGGTGAGACACTGGATCTGGTTTCCCAGAAAAGGCTATGGATCCCATCCCTGGCAGTGTTAGATGGGGCTCTGAGCAGCCTGGTCTATTGGAAGGTGTCCCTGCCCACGTCAGGGAGGCTGGAACTATCTGGTTTTTAAGGTCTCTTCTAACCGAAATCATTCTATGATTGTGACTCTACAATGACCTATTTTCTAGAGCTTAACATGAGATTCCTTTGCTACCACTTCATTCTGACTGCCATGATGTGCTTTAACCTTGTGATAAAGGTCTGAGTCCTTGTGCAACCACCCTTTGAGTCTTTCTTTTCCAAATGAGTGGCTGAACAGACTGCAAATATATAAAGCCAGACCTAAACAGACCTGAGACCAAGGGGGAAGCTTGCCCCTCATGCAGACAGTATCTCACCACTCCCAGAGAAGCCGAGGACGTTAGTGCTGCCCTGCTCCCTGTCCTCAATGCCACTGACCTTGGGAGCCAGGGAACGTTCCATGAGCATGACACAAAAGGGGTCGATTTAAGGACATGTATGAACAACTTTAAACATAATGTTAATGAGTTTTTTTGAGTCCAAGATAACTAGGTATTATTAGTCCAATTAAAATGACACTTCTTGATTTGACTGCTACAATTTCAATTAGACTAACAATAAATTCTTGTCTTTGCATGTAAGGTGTGCTTCTTTGACCTACAAAAATATATTAAGTGTAGTGCCAACACTGTACACTTCCAACCATGATTGCTCAGCTTCCGCTTTCTGTATTCATGAAGAGCACAAAGCCCTGTTCTCTCCCAATGGTGCTCCTCTTTCCTGCTCTCCCTTCAAAATGGTGGAGTGACTGGCACAGTAGCAACAACGGTTTTCCCTGTGCCTCCTCTCTATCTGCTGGCCAGAAAAACCAACCAACTGAAACAAAAACCACACACCTCCTCCACCACCATGTGTTTTTCCATTCACAGCTAGCATGAGCACTGATCCCAAGGTGCTGTCCAACAAAATTTTACCAGGGGAAAAAGGGATAGGTGCACACTGCATTGAGGCAGTCAAATGCAATACAGGGGTGCAGTGTGTGTTAACAGTAGGGATGCTTTATTCATGCTTCACTGCATGGAAAATGTATGCGCTTGCCTGCTCTGGATAAACACACTAACTCCATAGCGTGAGTTCTTATAATTCTGAATGAATGAGTAAGTGAATGAATGAATGCTGAAATGAACACAGAATACTAACATCACGTAGAGAAAGAACTTTCAGGAATCACCTTCACATCATTATTGGGAACTTTATGCAGAATGCTGCATTCTTTACAGCTTTCTTTTCAGAATTACAGATCTGAGAGATCAAGTAAAATGTGTTAGCGTAGAAACACCATTCTTCATGTATCATAGGAGATCAGTAACATTAGTCTATCAGCTTGAGACATAAGTAGTTTTTAATCTCCCACCTGAAGAAATAATTAACATTTCTGACCTTTATATCAGATTGAATTCGTATGAATTCAAATGGACTCTTCTCCATATGAACTAATAATTGCCTTTTCCTTTTAACTACTTAATATACAGAAATGTTATTTTATACACAATGTATGTATCCATTACCATACAATACCACTGAATTAAGTTAAATTTCCTTCTGCTTACTAAACCTGTTCATGCACACGTGCCAATATCTGAAAGAACACTATGAAATTTCACCTTCCCAAGATAATAACTTGTATGTCCACAAAATATTATAAGCACAAGATTATGAAATGGTGACAAAATACTGAAGCATTAGAAAATAAAGACCACAAACACCCCTACACCAAGTCCAAATAATCAGGACAATTCCCAGAACAGAAGGAGGCAGCAGAAAGAGCTGGAGAACAAATACTGAATACATGAAAGCCTGCAGTAGCATCAGCAGTACCTCAGCACTTTCTCCACTGAGAGGAGGGGATATAGCTCAGATTGCAGGGACTTACAGTGATCATCAAGCCCAACTACCTGACCACCTCAGAGCTGACCGAGAAGTGAATCCCATTATGAAGGGCATAACCAAATGTCAAATGTCTCTTTTTTTTAGGCACTGACAGATACTGGGCATCGACCACCTCTCTGGGAAGCCTGTTTCAGTGTCCACTCTCTGGACTTTGGTCAGCCATAGAGAGATCAGGCAGTTGGACCAGATGATCATTACAGGTCCCTGCCATCTAGAACAACTCTGTGGTATGGTATGCTATTTTTTTTGTTCATATAGAAGACAACCCTCCAATTTCCAATTTTCCTACAGAGAGAGTAAATACATTTATCCAAAACTCGGGAGTTCACATTCAGATTCCACAGTTTTTACACAGAGCTGAGCAATTTCAGCATTGTGTATCTGTTTTCAGAATAGATATAACTAGAGGAGTACAATCTGTTTACTCTTCATGTCAGATCAGCCTAGTGCTTCTTAGCTTTGAAATGCCCCCATGCATAAAACTAACACTTACCAAACTTATTCTCAAACCAAATGGTTACTCCTTCAGCTTTCCACTTCTGCCCAATGGCTTGTGGCGACTCCTACTCCCACCTCAAGCACATATTGCCAGCCAGAAAAATGCCCCAAGCACCACTCCAGTTGTCCATCTCATTAAAAAAGCACAAGCAGTCTCTTCTGAAGAAGAATATTTTCCAGAACCAAGGAACACAGAAGAATGAGATGTTCCTAGTGAATTTCTCAACCACTTAGAAAGACAGAGAAGTCATGCATATTTGCATTTTCTAAAAAATGTGACCTACTTTAGGTTGCAGAAAAAGCAAAACATTCAAGAAACTCAATTTTATTTGACTAAAATATTTGATGATTAATAGTTTGGGGTTTTTTTTTTTCTCAGTTGTCTCCTTATTTGCAATATCTTTGTTCACCAAATAGGTTACTAAATTAAATGGAAATTTCTCATAGGTGCTCAACCTGCCAACTGTGCAGCACTGCTTTTTCTCTACAATTACATTTCATTGAGAAAATGCTTTGTTTTGCCATTTAATTTCTATTATAGTAGCAACAAGGAAATATTAATTATATATTCCCATTGTAACTATGAAATTTAAGCTCCTTCATTCCTTCACAGACAAATGCTCCCTTTTCCAGGTAGATAAAACATTTTGAAACTATTTTGCAAATTGGTAGTACTAGAATAAATGCCTCTGTAACATTTTTTAAAAGAGGAAAGTGAGTTTCACAGTCATTGTGCATCTTTCCTTGGGCACTGGGAAGTCTGAGTCAGCTCAGAAAGACAGAACAAAACACTACTGAAGCATTCCTGAAACTAGGTGTTTGCTCAGAAAGGTGTAGTTTTTTTGGTAACTATACAATCTCTTCTAAATCTCTCTAAAACACTCTCTTCTACAATCTATACAATCTCTTCTATAATCTCTCTAAAACCTGCCCTTTGTCTCACTATGCCACCTGTCAAACAGAGCAAAAAATGCCACTAAACCACAGGACAGTTTTTGTCATACCTGTGCAGTAACTGGCAACTCGAGACAAGCCATTTCTGATTAAGACAGAAGTCCTACAGCAGTATGTGCTACATGTATACAAACGCAAGACACAATTATCTAATGATAAGGGACAAAAAACACTTGAAGAAGTGACTGCTGGCAAAAGAACGAGAATTTTTCCAAGTCTTTAGCAAAGAAAAGCAGGCAATAGAGCAAAGTGAATTAGGTTCTGAATATAAATTTCCAAGACTTTTCCCTATTGTATTACTTGAAGGTCTGTTCCTGTAGGTCTTTCTCATGTCAGCAATCCCAGTTTCTTTTTAATGTCCCAGTTAATAAAACCAATTCCTCAAACTTGGTTTAACAAAGTAGGAAGCAAAGAAACACCAGAAAAAAAAACCACAAAGAGAAACAAAGATAGGAAAAGGGAAACTCATTGTATGCAAACTACAGGTGAGTGGAGCTAAGAAATTTAACCATTTATAATATTCCCTGATACGAGAAACAAAAGATTTATGTGTGGTACAGCTAGAGTACTACATTGGTGCCATTAGAATGTATCTTACCACTAAAACAAAAAAGGTGCTGGTAAGACTGAAGAAGGAGTTACAAAAAAAGAGATTATTTTCCAGTCCTCCTGTTACATGTTGAAGATCTTGCATTGAAATCTTCAAATATTCCTTTAACCATATTTCTGCAATAAGCCACTGTTTTCACAGTCATATTTGACATCAAGGAGAAAGCTGAAAAAGAAGTTGAAGCCCTGATACAACAGCAGCTTCCATATGAGGTTAACTATGAATATTCTCATGTGCATGGCTTTGAAGTTTCACAAAATTACAAAATGAGATATGACCATGTTTAGCAGTGAATATATTTTTAATCAATTTTTTTCAGTTGATGGCTGTACATATCCTAAACAGCTTTTGAAATGACAGAAAAAGTGAAAGAATCTGATCTAGGAAGGATGTTCTACCTCCTCCCTCTTCAATTGCAAACCCTTTAGCGTTCCTATTCTAAAACACCTCTAAACACACCTAGCAGCTGATAGAAGTTCTGATGGAGGAATATGAGTACCACACATGGTCCTCCTCTCCTTGTGACTGATGTATTCACTGTGACACAAAAATTCAACCCACACCACCAAAGGACTTCAAAACATCTCGGCTTTGCTTTGATAATCATCAAGTCCTGTAAAATGGTCACAGCCAGTCAGCTGCAAGTACTATGACCATTTTGCAAATTAGTAAAGTATCTTGGAACACAAACAGATTTTCTCAGAGTCCTCTAGTGACTAATTTCTAAATGTAAACCAAAATATATTTAATGATTGCCCCAGTGTTAATATTCTCTCATTGACCCTTTTCCAAAAATGGCTGTTAAAAAACTCCAAACAACTGCCATGGAAATCCAGAATGACAGTTTTCTTCCAGCATAACAGTGACTTTGGCTATGTTATTGAAACTGCTCATGTTTCTGACAATCAGTAAATACAGAATTATTGCACTGACTTACTAATATAATCTTTAAGCAATTGCTTCACCATACCTTCCCCTGTAGTCTAGAGCAGCACTTGTGTTATTTAAGACTACTTTAATGTAAATTAATAGGCCCTGACAACACAACTACATTTGCTCCAGTTAGAAGTCATCTTCCTGCATACAGTGATGTCATTTTTGATCTTCACTAATAAATTATAGTAAAGGTATTTTTGTGGCAGATAGATACATTGAAATGTCTCCTGTTGTCTAAATCACCCTGCCAATGTACCCGCAACACTCGGCAGTTTAGTAGTTATTTTGCCATTTAGTACATGCACAAATATGAACTGCTTCATAAGAATTAGTCACTAAGCACATCTGACATTACCTGTCTGTCGCAAACATCTCATCAACTCCATTCTGAGACTATTTCACTATCCCCAGGAATGTTTCAAAGATCATTCAACATTAACAGGCTGCATACGTGAAACATGACGTTGTTCAGAATACTTAATTTTCTTTCTCTAAACTGTGTCAGAGTATTCCCACAAATTCCCATTACATCATTCAGGCTATTTATTAAATTCTTATTTTTGCTGTTCGGGTTTGGGTGGGTGTGTGTGGTTTGTGTTTGCTGGGGGTTTTCTGTTTTTTAATAAAAGCAATATTAATTAATGCAAATGAATAAAATATGGCCATCTGAGTTGAAACACTTATCATTACATGTGGAGGATAGGGACCACCAATATAGAGACAGATAAAAGTAATCCAAAGTCTTTAACACATTTTTTTATAATGCAGCTGCATAAAGGATGCCAAAATTAGAAATGAGTAGAGTTTGCCAGTTGATTATTCACAGCTGAACACAAACCTTTGCGCTTACAGCTTTAGGAAATAACCTTTTTACACAATTTTTTTTTGTTGTTTTAAATAAAAGCTGGTACAATGCACTTTGAATATTTTGTTTCAGTGCAAGTGTTTTCAAATAGAAAGCATAAAGTAAACAAAATGGAATAACTGTATTTAGGTGCTCTTAATTATATACAAACCCCAAACTTTTTTAGTTATGAACCTCTGTGATCAAGCAATAGATATTATCCCTTGTTGCTGACTAGGTCTCTGTTTTTTAAAATGGATGATCAAGTATGTAAGACCAAAACCAGCTGAACAAAAGAGCTTATTTGCTTAACAGCATCACATCTTTGCTTTTGCAGTACACACACTTAGGTAACTTGTTTCTTCCAAGTGTTGCCTCTTTTGCTTAAAATACAAGTTAGCATTGCTTTTTGCCATGCCATGTAAAGATTGTACTAACAGTAGCTTTGAGGATAGCTTAAAATTTGCAGATACAAATATGCTTTCTGGCTTCTCCAGATGCAGCTCAGTGCAAAGGATGCAGCATGAGGGAAACAACCATCTTCCAACTACAGGCACACTGTGGTGACTACTAACATTTGTTTCTGCACTGAAGGGAAGATGAGAACCGTTTGTCAAACACCAACAAAGAGCATGCCAAGACTATCCTCACTTGGAAAACTTCATATGGAATATAATCCCTGTTTCAAGTTTTCATTTTATAAAAAAATGTTCTTGGCAGATATAGTCGGGGTGTACTTCCTTTTCACTGTCCTCTGCATCCCACCAACACGCTTCTCCAAGGCTGGATGCTATAACCACAAAACAGATTCAATATACATCAAATCTGGAGTGGAAAAGAGTGCATAAAGCTCTGGAAGTTCATTAGTATTTCTGGAGTTCTGTTCCTACATCTCAAGCAGTCATCACATATTTGCTATTAACATAAATTTATTCAAATATGAAGAAGCTGTTACAGCAATTCTGTATCTGCAGTTCTTGAAACATGTTGTGATGATTAAAAATCCCACACGCATTGAGAAAAATTTACAGTGCATAAATTTGTTACAATACCCTCATACGCTATGCTCATTTGAAGCGCTCAAAGCACACTGTGTTAAATTACACACTCTTGACTCTGTACTGGGTATTTTCTATAGACTATTACACATCCTGCCACCAACTATACTGGTCAGAAGTTTACTAATTTAAAAAGCTCACTTTCATGGCATTTAGACTTCAGTTGCCTATGAGGATTGTCCAGTAAAGTCTGGATTTTGAGTATTACTAAACGTGATTAAACATTGGATACTTTGTGTGTGTATGCACACATTCCACTCCTGCTTGATGCATTGCCCAAAGGATAAAGCAGTCCAAGTATAATTTTTTGCTGTCTGAACTAGTTTCCTTCTAACCTTATTACATCAAAGTATCATAAAATTACTGCTCTAAATACCTCTACATATATGATATGCCTATTGACATCTTCAAAGGATGGTTTTTTCCTTAACCGGAAGAAAATAAGCTTACAAGAGGATGCAAACTCTGTGGAAAAGATCCAATGATAAAACACTTTTTCCCAGACTGAATGCTGAATGGCCCTTGAATGTCAACAAAACCACCAGCAAGGAGGAAACTGCCTCTGTGTCCTCTTCCAGTAAAACATATCCTTTTGATTTCACGCCTTTATGATCACTCCAGGCTCTCAGATCATTGGTATTAATCAATCAATCATCAATCAGTTGTCAGACTGTGATAGCATGTCATTTTAAGGTTTGCAAATACGGGAAATTCTGAGCTGAGACAATTCACACTTAGGTAATAGACTGTTCCTTGAATCAGAGCATGGCAGTACTAATAGTCAGGTACAGTGTCCTCTCCTATCTCCAGTGTTAGCCAAAATCAGGTTTTTTTCTATCACATACTCTTGTCAAATCTGTGGCAGAAAAATGTTTAACCACCTGTAACTGATTTTTTTATCTTCCATTATTTTTCCAAATTTTTTTTTTAACATTTTGAAGGTTATTTATTTATTGACTTGTTTTTAAATTAACGGCTGCAACAGGCAGTCCCACCCAACTGCCGTTATTTGAGGAGACCCATTAGCTTGTATTTTCAACCTGTTTCTTGCTTACTGCATTTGATGACCACATTTGTCTGCTAGTGGAAGAGAGACAAGAGCTCCAAGTTCATATCCCGCATGTTCCCTGTGATTTATCTTACACTCGCTCAGCTATCCATTGCCTAGCCTGTAGATCCCAAATATACACCACCCCTCTCAGGGAAGTTGTCCCCTACCCTGATAATTATTTCAGTTTTCTGTACTTTCTTGATCAATGCTGTACTTCTGGAACACTGCATAATTCTGGTGGTCAGAGGGATGAGTCTCTCAAAAACCTGAAATGTGGCCTCTTGAAAACTGGTTGACATCTTTTTCTTGATCAGCTACAAGGAAGTAGGCTTGTTTTCTATAAACCATGATATTTGACAGTAAATATTCTTCTTCCTAGGATCTTCCTTGGTAATCTTCCTCAGTTCATAGAATGAAATTTTAAGCCACATTGGAAAGGAATTAGGCGGTCATCTACTCCAATCTACAGAAAGCAGAGTCAACTCTGAATTCAGATCAGGTTGCTCAGGGCTTTGTCAGGCAAGACTTGAAAAATCTCAAGGACAGACATTCCACAGCCTTGCTAGGCAACCTCTCTCAATGCTTAATTACCCTCACAGTGAATGGATATTTATCCTTAAGACGGAGCCTCTTATGTCTTCATTTATGTACATGGTATCTCATCTTCTGGCCAAGCATCTCAGTGAAGAGCCCAGCTCTATTCACTTGATTGCCTCCTTATCTGTAATGGAAGGCTGCCATTAGGTTATCCTCCCTTGAAGCACCTTCTCCAGGCTGAACAAGCTCCATTCCCTCATCTTCTTCGCAAAGGATGTACGCTTCCAATTGTTTTGGTCACCCTCCATTGAATGTATTCTAGTCATTCAATGTCTGACTTGAACTGGGCTGGGAGAAAGAGGGGATGTGGTGTTGAAACCTCAACACAATATTCCAGGTGGGTTCTGACAAGTGCTGACAAAAAGGGGAATGGAACACTTCCAGCAGTGTACTGTCTAACACAGCCCCGGATGCTATCAGCTTTCACTGCTGACAGGGGACACTGCAAGACCCTACATTTGTCCACCGAACTTCAAACAAATTTGCTCATCCCTTGCCCATCTCTGATGAGAAGTCTGGTGCAGTTCCATGGAGAAGCTTCTCTTTTTCTTATGTGTTTGTAACACTGTCCTTAATTTGACTTCCTAGGTGCTACCGCAAAACCAATTGCTATTGCAAAATATGAATTAAAATTTCTCCTTAGTTTATGGCTTAACAACATTTACATATGGCCCAGGAACATGTAAGATACTTTCTCAGTTCAACTTTCACAACCATACCTGAAGTGTTGGAGAATGGCTCAACTTGAGCATTAAGAAGAAAGGGGGAAATCAGAGGCATTTAAAAAAGCCCTCACTCACCACAAGAGCAATCCTACTTGTTTTTCCTACAGTGATGGAGAAGTAATTCTACTGTTCATGAGACTGAGAAAAATGAGATTGTAGAAATTTTATTCTGGCTCTGACAGGTATTTGATTGGGGAGATTATAGGCTCTAAAATGTTTGGAATAGAGGTTGTTCTTCAGCATTGCCTATGCTTAGGGAATACATTCACCAGACAGTAAACACTACAGAAGAAGAAAATCTCAGCTAAACAAAATAATAATTTAAACAGCAGAGATGCTTGTCTTAAATTTTTGTCAAAAATGCAATTGCTCACTGTAGTCTGACACGTTAGAGACTAAATTCTTTTGCTTGAACTGTTCTTGACAGATTTTAATGTTAATTGGTTTGGGGAAGATGCCAGGCAATCTAAAACATGTGCGGCAAAACAAATGTGAAGGAAATATGGCTCAGGGTGCAGAGTCTCACAATTCACTTACAACTGCAGAGAACAAGCACCATTCTCTACTGAGAATGACAGAGCGAGACAAAGGAAAAAAATAATTTTAAGAAGTGGCAAGTAACAAGCAACTCTGCCACAAGATTTACATCCTGTACATTAAGCAGCAATAAAACATTAATTTCACTATAATAAAAATGCTGACTATAAACTCCAGCAAGGTCTCAGCAAAGATACAAAGCAGTTGCAGTCAGCAGGATCTTTTCTGTACACAAATTACCATTTATGGCTAGCAAAAAGAAAATATTCAAGAAGGCAAAAGTAATGAAATCTGAATTGTGAAGAAGTCCCTCAGAGAGAAGGCAACAAATGTTGTCTCATCCAACATACTAACACAAAGCATTCATCCGACCTGCTCATTCCCCACACCACAGTTGCAATTGATAAGGTGAAACAACTGAACTACAGACCACACACACTTTTGTTTCCAGATCTAGCAACATTACTGTACCTCAACACAATTAACAAACCAACAGGGCCACTATTTCGAAATGAAGGGACCTTTGAACTGCACTGGTATGCAACACACCTTGTGTTGGTTGTGAAGCCAGAGGGATCTCAGACTTCTCAGGGCACATTCAACCAATGGGTCTGCAATTTCAGGAGAGCCCCTTTTCCCACAAGACAACCATGTCTTACACTTAACAGAAGGACTTTGAATCACCAAGTAGTCTGAGCGCCCAATTCTGGTTCATTTTCATTAGCGCTGTGTGCACTTGTCTACTTAACAGTCTCACAAACTGATGAAAAGTTGAAAAAACATCTTTGAGTAAAGCTGCAGAGACATGGAGTTTAGCCAAGAAGATTTCTCTGTCTGGATGGAGACCTGCCTCCCAGATCCATTAAGGACACATGAGCACATGCAGTCTGCTGTCTATAACACAGAATTTTAGTTTTGCATAGTCTCCACTTGCTTTTCTGTCTGATTCTAAAAGCCAGAAAGAATGCACTTTTCCTTCAAACTGAATGCGTAAAGTACCTCCATGGCCATAAGAGGTGCCAAAAAAAGGGGAAAGGAGCAGAGGAGAATGAGAGTCTTCATGTCGCACTTTTGAGTAGCAGCTAAACTAAATCAGTTTTTCCAATGAATAATCAATATATCTACATAAAGAGGGTTCTGGCCAAAAAGAGAAAGAAAATCTCATTCGTGGAAAGAGCAGGAGCAAGGAAAAACAGCCCAAGCAATTTAATCCTTCAGAAAGAAGCAGTGAAACACAGACATGAACAACTGCAAAATACCATCCTTCTCTTTCAGAAGAAAAAATAGGCTACACACACTATCAGTCTCTCTACCATTTACAAAGAAACCCCAGCGATTTATCCAAATACAAAGACTCAAACGCAACCCAATGTTTAGCAGATAAAGGAGACAGAGACAACAGAAAAGGAAAAAGAATTTTGTAACAGCAGAGAATGCAAACAGAAGTGAAAGGCTTTACTTCTCTTAAGAACAATTGAGGACCCACTGAAAAAAAACCAAGGAAATTCTTCCGTATATCTAAAAGTTTTATAAATCTTCCAGTACAAGTAGCTTATAGTAAGGATTTGCTGAATTAATTATCTGTGCATACAATTCCTACATTTCTTTGAAAGCTAAAATTCATCATTAAAAAGTTACTGATTTTTTATCCTCTGAAGTTATTTCCATCTTTAAAATCAGTGTAACTTTTAAACCATTAATTTAAATTTAAGTTTAAAAAAAATTAGCAATTAAAGAATTTTACACAGAACCACTGACATCATGCCACCTGTATTTAAAAAAAAAAGTTTATTTAAGAAATCGTAGTGATGACTTTCTAAAGCCTAGTATAGGTCATACTTCTGTAATTTATTCTTTATATAGTACCAATTAAGCATTACTACTTGTCATTATAATGAAATGATATCTAAGCATTTTAAGAGGATCATCTTTATCACAGAAAAAGTTTTAAATACAGCTTACTTCACAAGACTGCTACTAATGAGCTATTATGAACTACTGCAAATTCATTAACGCTATTAATTCCCCCTGCCCCTCAACACTGCAGTAGAGACACACCTGACCTTCGTTCCAGAACCAAGTCCTCAGAAAAGGCCTCTTCCATTTTACGCGGGACTAAATACCTGTGTCCAAATCAAGAAAATACTGGCTTACTCAGCGAACATGCTCTTCCATAAAAAATCTCCACTACCACCCACGTCAGGCTGGTTTGCAGGAACTGGTCTGAAACAGTAAGCAAGCTTACCTGTGAGACACAACTACTGAGCTATTCAGCTCTACATTTTCTTTAGAAGAATATTTCCAAGACAACAACATCAAACCAAACAAATCACGTCTCTTAGTGGAAATGTAAACAAGACCTATTCTGCTCATGATTATTCAGAAAAGAGACTGGAAAACACAGAGATCTGTTTCATTATGTTCCCTTTTCTGGATGCAGTTGCTACACAGCTGCTACAGAAGCTTGTAAAAGGGTTAGCAAGTCTCATATACTTGAAGACATACACACATATTGTATTGTGACAACATATAACTCTGTGCCCTGACACGTGAGATTGAACAACTGGGCTGGCCCACATGTTGCCAAGCTTGCAAATGTTTCACAAAACCAAGCTACAAAACCAGACAGCAGCATTTCTAGAGTCACGTGGAGACACCTGCTTCAGACAGGTCTCTCTGATCAGATTGGGAATTCAACCTATTACCCATGACATTCTTAATGGTCTGGTTTACATGCAAACTATGAAAACCCAGTTTTCTTTAACCTCCATGGAGTACCTCTGAACTAGAAAGGCACAAGCCTAAAAGATACTAGTCTGTCTCTGGAAGGGCAGGTGGGCAGCAATGGCTTCATTTCCTACACACTGAGACTGCAAACCAAGAGAAAATAACCCCCCCACTCTCAGTAAAGTGACCTGATACCTTTCAGGGCTTTTTAAGAAGCCACTGTAAGAAATACAGCACAATACTTGAAACTGCTATAAGAAACCTGACAAAACGATGATTAATACAACTAGCACCCTAAAGATAGAAGCTCTGTTCATTTTAAAGAAATATTCATTGGGTATATTGTAAAACCAAACTTTTTAGCAGGTGAAATCTGATTATGAATCTAAAGTTCCCTGAAATCTCCTAAACTAGGAGAAATATAAACCAAATACTTTACCATTGACAAACATGATTTTACAAAACAAAAATTTAACCCATCAACTCAATGTAGGCTATTTCCCTTTACTTAATGTCATTTTTTTGTGGCCGCTTATTTGCAAAGAAATTAGAAATAACATACTTAAATTTTTGTGACCTTCCCCTGCCCCCAGCACAAGAATTCTCTTAGTATTTATAGGCTTCCACAGCAGAAATATGAACACAATGTTTCTATCCAAGATTCAGTCCAGATATGCTTTTTCTCAGCCAGCTAGTCTAGTCTGCCAAGGCTAAGCAATTTCTGTCAGCGAAGAAAGTGTTCATTGCACGTGCAGTTAGTCAGTGCCACTCTCTACGATTAGGGTTGACTGCCACATGGGGACAGGGACAGGGATCAGCGGTGTATACACCCTTCTAAAAAGTCTGTACTTGAAGCAACAGAACACCAGTCAATTGTTGTTTGAAATATTACATCTTTTTACTCCATCCCAAAAAAAAGCAACAAATTTTTAGCAGCCTGGATATGGTAACAGCAGACTCCCTCCCACTTAGCATCCATGAAGCTCGAGGATATATTTGACGTCTGAGAAAGAACAGCTCCTAGTATGTCCCTTGTGCAGGGCAAATACATGCTTTGCCTAGAACTGGTTTTGACTGTAGTTTTTCTATTGTTGCTTTGGGGTGTTGGTGGAGGTTTTTTGAGTTTTGTAGTTTTGGGAGTTTTTTGGGGGAGGAGAGTGGTTGGGTCTTATTTTGTTCTGGTTTTGAACTTCTAAGTTGTTCAAGTGGAGATCTAACAGAACTGCTGCAACCGCTTCACTTGAGTAGGGCTGACTGGTCCATGAATTTAGATCCTGTTATTTAGCATACAGCCATGTCTACATAAATCCCTTGTGCCTTGATCTCCCAGATTCTCTGTCTTGGATACAGGCTCCATAATTGATCAGTGGGGAATTCAAGAGCACAATATGTTTCGAACTACCTCACAAGCAATATTAGTGTAATGGAACTACTGTATAGGATAATTTTTGATGGGGCTCTCACATTTTTTCAACGCTATGCAAGTACGTTATTTAATAAACCATGTTGATGTATCACAAGTTCAGCATTTCTGTAATTGAGATACTCCGCCCAGGTAAGAACCAGTTCAAAGCCCCATGGAAACCAGGCTCAATGGCTCTAATCAGTCTGCATGAAATAAGTCAGCAGTGCTCAACAGCATGAAAGCTACACTGCTTCAGGTAACACACATCATTCATAGAAACTGCCACACCTTTCCATTCAAAGGTATCACACCATTTTTTAATTTAAGGATTTTGTAGAGGTATAAATTACATTTCATCAATTATTTCAAAACAGCCAAATGGAGGAATTAGAATAAGAGGATTCTTAGCATTTGTTGTTTATTTTGGATGGCAAAAGGCAAAGATAATTGCTTTTTTTAAAAAAATACCAACTGTGTTTCAGGCAATTTACAAACATTAGGATTGTTTTAAAATGAAATGACCTAACATTTGCCAGATTTCCACTGCCAGAAAAAACAATTATGTGCAAAAAAGGTTTGAGAGATTATTAAAGTCTGTAATAGTCATAGCATTAAAAGAGTCCAAACAGAGCTCAATGTTTTGCAACACAGCACTAAAGAACAAATGGAAAAATACTGATACCAGACAGTAACAGAGACACTATTACAGCTTTCCACTTCTGAAAACACATCATGTATTCAGAGCTTCATAACATTTCTTAGCAAAACAGGTAGTCCATAAGAGAGGCAAAACACTAGCAAATAAATACTGATGAGTTTCACATAAACTGTGAGAAGAGCTCAACTGCCACAGCCACGTGGTATATCCAAGCTCAGCAGCCAAGAGTCCAGCACATAAATAAAAGCTCCAGATACAGGAAAATGCAATAGCAAGGCAGTATCTGTGCAACATACAGTCACTGTTCAGTCTTCAGCAGCAATTCTCTGGACCATGGAAAATAAAGAATATAAAGTATGGCAGAATCACAAGCAAGAACAAGAATTAAGGATGTTAATGCTTATGTCCACAAACATGTAAGTGTCATAAACAGGTAAGACTTATACATTCTAAAAATCAAAAAGACAGGAATGATTTTAAGTAGTCTTTCACATACAACTCTTTCCCAATTAATAAGGCCAAATCTGTTTTTTTCTGGCTAAAGCAAGGCCAAGAATTACATTCATTACTCTTTGTGGAAAAATCTTCTCTAAAATCCAAAATTGTTTTATGTTTCTCAGCATTGT
Organism: Corvus hawaiiensis; assembly: GCF_020740725.1. NCBI lineage: Eukaryota > Metazoa > Chordata > Aves > Passeriformes > Corvidae > Corvus > Corvus hawaiiensis. Next base: position 82,571,000 of record NC_063213.1, on the reverse strand, counting down.
GACATATCTAGGCTTACATCTTACACCTCTAGCAAAAGTAAACACAAGAAAGAAAACAGAAATGTTTTGTTAAACTAGACTAATTAATTCAATACTGAACACAGTCAAGCATATCAAAAGGCTGGCTGCACAGGTTGTTGTCCACCACATTTGGAACTCATTTAGCACATCATTTGATAAGCATCACCACAGAGCAAGACATTTTTCTCATCTTCAGCTTTTCCTTAGTATCACTCAGTGCAGAGAGTCATTTGTTAAAGGAGAAGTTTCCCCACTGTGTATTAAACACAGCTCCATATTTTCCTCAGCACTTCCTTCCCTGTCCAAAGCCATTGGTGTCCACCACACCTCCTCTCCCTCAGGTAAAATAATATTACACCATCCCTACAGACTGGGACCCTGAAGTTAGTCAAGTTTAGTTGCAATAAATGAACCACAGTCTAAAGGCTTACACTTTTCTCTATCAGTGGGTGTTGGGGTGCCTCCCCCCTGCCATGGAGCCCTGGGAGATGGGCACTGGGGGGGAGACACGGGGTTTCCCTGCCCCTGGTCAGTCTCATTCCCCATTGTTTGGTTTGTGTTCCCCGGGGTGGCCAAGGACCCTCGGGTCCAGTGACTGCAGGGTTCCTGAGGAGAGCCCCGGCCATGCGGCTGGAGAAATAAACATCTCTGAAACATCTACCACGAATGTGTCCATATATACTTCGCTTTCCACAGGACTCCTGGTTTGAAATATGCTTGTTGCAGTAATCCCCGCTGCAACAAGTGGGAGCAAGTACAATGGTCAAAGCCTTGAGTCAGTAACTTTCTAAACTAAGTTCTGTAGCACACAGTAGTCTTCCAAAGGAAAATAAAACACTTGTAAAATCAGTTAATTGGACAACAGGTTTTTTTTCAACCTAACCTGTAAAGTTCCTCAACTACTGAAAATTAAAAGGCATTCAGTTTTACTTTCTGAGTAAAAACTGGACTTTTTTTTTAGCCCTGTGAGAAAGCAAACCTTTGTCACTGTTAAAATGTGGGGGAAAGATAACATTTTATCAGTAGCTATGGGTTATAAAGCATAAATCAATATTGTTTCAATGCCATATGCATGTTAAATGTTTTTTCTATTGACAGCCATATTTCATAATTGTTTGATAGTCATGTTTTATAGTTATTTTTCTACTTATTGCAAGACTAGCCTGCAAAATGTGTAAGCATTTTACATCTTACATCTGCTATGTAAGCATTTCAGAAGAAAAACTGTGCTCACAATGCAACACAGGACTCCCTTACTCTTTTACTAGTATCCTAGTCACTGGTTTGGATCTTCATTATGAAATTCAAGTTATTTTAACTCTATGGTGAGAGTCCTCTTAGCATAGGAACAACTGGCAGGAAGCTGTTGTACATTGACTTAACACTAGTTCTGCTTTGTCTCTCCTCATCCTCCTGCAGGATCTAAATGAAATAATACAATGCTTCTTTCAGAATCCTGGTGGATAATAAATAGTAATCCTGACAGAGTAAATTTCTTTGATGGTGCAGGAAATCATATTTTAAAGGCATTTAAATAAAATATGTTAATTTGTGGCAAAAAAATTAGGAATACCTGAAAAAATGATGAAAGACAGTAAACCTGAGACATAAGGTTGCCAAGATGCTAATTATTCATTTACCTTGTAATCTTTACATCTTCATAATAAATGCAGTATTGGATGGATTATCCATAGCATGTTTCAAACAACTGAATTCGTTCACCCTGAGTAGGATGTACTTCCAATAGAATCACTTAAAAAGATCTCTCTCCCACTCAAGAAAATTTTCAGCCCACATCCCTGCAGCTAAAAGAACAGATGACTAGACTCAGACTAATAAACGATCAGTTTACTGCTGGTGAAAACACATTTAACACTTTTAGGAATTAAATTTCAAGTTAATTTCATTACAGCAAATCAAAATCAATTCATGTAAACAACAGATATTTTTTCCACTGTCTATTTGCTTCAGTAAAATCTACTCCTCCAGACTGATCTATGATGCCAAACATTTTTCTGCCTAAGTACAGTATGGCTTACACAGGCATCCCACTGAATTAACTTTTCTAACGCTGTTGCTGTGTTACAGTCTCCAGTCTCTCTGACTTCTTCCCTACACCAACATGTAGATCCACACTACACACTTCAGCAGCTCTGGGGAACAGTGTATACACCACACCTTTCACCTCTGAGCTGCACAACAGAAAGAAAAGTAGAAGTTCCTCACACTTGGGCTGTGAAGTCTTTATAACAGCTTAAGGAAAACAAACTCAGATAGAACCATGGCCTTGTTACGACCCCTGTACAGACCTAGGGGACTTCTGCTACCATACATCCATATTACAAACAACAAACCATGTCTCATTTTGGCAGAACAAAGCATCTTCATGCCAGTGAGGTAACGCTGTCCACGTTATTAATTGTTGTCTTCCCTGATGGGGGAGACGTTCAGATTTTTGCCAGGAGAAAAAAGGAGGCAAATGGGACTTCATGCTTCTCAGTCTCCAGACAGGTGTTTATTAATTCTTATCTAAGGAGTACAAGCCACTGGCATGGCTTAGACATAGCACAGAGCAGAGAATGCAGCAAGAAGACAACTTATCAAGATTTCACAGCCTTTGTAAAGGTAAATTACCCAATGAAAGCTTAAATGCAAGATATTTTCACTTTTTTACGAATGTCCAACAAGTTCCTAAATCACCTAGACGAACTGCGGAATTCTGTATCCAATCATCCCAAACCACTATTGCTGCAAAATATGGAGTTAGTGAAGAAAGAGAAAGAAGCTTTTAACTACAACTTATCCTCCATTTTGAGGTTTTCTACTTCTATCTATTTACTATGCAAACAGACCTAAAAACTCTAAATTTTTCACCCAGTGATAATCTCACATAGTATTCTATCACCTAATTCACACCATTGTAGATTCAAATTCTTCCCAGAGGCTAGGCAAATTTTCCCATGGACAAAGGTCAAAAACAGTACTGTCGAGGGGGGTAAAACCTTTCAAAACAGGTAGAGAAATATTCTCTGCATTCTAGGTTCCCACAGTGAGGGAACCTTGCGAGAGCTCAAGTTAAAGAATAACTGAAAAACCACAAAATTTAGAAAGACTTCACAGAGCCTAACAGCAATGACATAGAAAAGGATTCTCCATGCATGAAGAGTAGCTTGTTTCACAGAGATGCTATGGAATGGAGGTGCAAGTCAAACCATTGATTTCTTTTTCCTATTAATTCACCAGATTTATGGCAAGGGGCGGAAAAAACAAAGCAAGAAATTAACAGTTACACACTTCTTAGACCAGTGATGGCTGTGAAATACACGAGCGTTTATCATTTCTCTCCAGACTTAACTTTTAAAGTACCATGTACCTATTCAAACAAAAAGAATGGAGTCCTGAAAACCCCACAAGCAAACCAAAGCTTTTTTTTCAAAATATTTGAGGAAGATGAAGCAAAACTTTCTCCTTTCTTTTCATTTAAAACTAAACCAAGAGCAACTTTTGTTACTGCCTTTACCTGATACCTATGGCATAAGGGTCTCCCGCAGGAAGACAGAGACTAATAAACCCCCCTCCCTCCTCACACCCCTCTCACACCCACGAGGCAGCACCACTGACACAAGCAGAGCTCCAGGACCAATGCACTGAAGAAGCATAACAACATCTTGGTGACTGAGTTTCTCTGTGTGTGTTTTTCTGCTTTCATTTGGGTATCTAAGTGTTTTTCCAGTACTTAACTGCTCGCAGATGGGATATTTGCGAAAAACATATGCAACACCCCACTGAGACCCTGTAAGACTCCCATAATCTTTAGTTACGTCAGGAGAAATGCATGCAATGGTTCACTGGTGAGCAGATGCCAGTTGCTATGTAGGGAACGTTGCTCCATTATCGTGGTGCTCCTGTAGCAAACCTTCCAGGCGAAAAAAGTGGGTTTGTTCTTAAACAAAGCTGCCTTCACTCATTCACACTCCTGCTTTCCTATCCAAATATCCACCAACACCAAAACTCACTGGTCTGAGCAGCCTCCCCAGTGGTGATGCTGCTGGGTCAGAGTGTCACTGGCATCCATCCATGGCCTCCCAAGATGATTTGGGAGCCAAGGTACTCACAGGATGAGTCCTCCTGTTGGGATGGCAGCCATAGCTATGTGTGTCTTCTTCCAGCCTTCAGGAGCTGCCAGTGATCAATCTTTCTATCTTGAGGGCCACCAGGGCCTAATCACTGTCCTTTGCCCCTTAACCCAGGGCTCAGGGAAAGCTGCATTTAGACTTGTTCCTTCCATACCCACACATTCCTAACCAGATCATCTTTAACAGTGCTGCTGGAATCCTCCACACATGCAATAGGAGGGGTCAGACCCCACTGATTTTTCCAGCTACATCTCAGTCTCAGTACAGGGGACTATGGGAGGATATCTTCAGAAAAACAGAATCCATCCTGGGTAAGCATGCAACAAATAGCCTATCACAGATTTTTCTTCCTAATCTCTTTGTACTTAGCAGAAACCCTGAAGTATAAGGTCATATTTTCTGTCTTAATCCCATATAAGGAAACATTTTCTTGTACTTACAGTTGTTTAAGTCCTGGTAATCTTTTTACTCTCCAAATAGAATGTTTCTTTTTTACAGAAGTTTATAGCCAGTTACTTAATCCTCGTATAAATAAGTTAATCAGCCTTTTCTTATATGAGATGGGACTTAACATTGTAAGGTCCATTATTTTGTTGCAGAAAGATATCAGCCAGGCATAAGAGCATAGAGACCTCCAAAATCTCATGCATGCTAAGATGACTCCCACTGCATTCACTGCTTGCAGCCTACTTACTTCACATGAGGAGTAGAGGCCCAAATGCAGGACAGTGCATTATACTGGAAGAAGCAGCAGCTTTATATTAAAAGTTTTATCACCATCTGCAAATTTACAATTCCCAGCTATGTATGTATTTTGGCTTGCTTGATTCTCTTCCAAGCATTCCTTGATATAATTCAGAATCAGCCTTCCAGCTGAACTGGTTTCTTGTGCAGCTATAAATGATGCATTTATTCATTAGCTTTAGTAAAGCCCTAGGCACAGTGACAGCATGAATGATATGCAAAGTAAAGCCCAACATGCTCAAGAAATACCATAGTTTATTACAGAAAGCAAATAAAATGGGTATGGGGGGGTGGGGTCTTCCCTCTTTCTCTTTTTAAGAAACATGTACAATCTGCAATCTTGATAGGCAGGATAAGCAAGTTCCTTATTTTTCCCTAGATGTGTACATATTGGAACATAAATGAGCTGAAATATGTATGGCATGTTCCATTCAAACACTCCCCTAAAACTGCATGCATTTCTATTAGCTTAAATTTAGAGAAATAAACTACTTGAATTTTAGTTCTAAAGTTTATTCATTCTCAGTCATCTCCAATAATTTTGCTCGTAACTCATACAGAGGAAAGGAGGTCACACAAACCTTGTCAAAATATAATTGGAAGCAATACTCTGAATTCATTAGTCCTATAAACTTTTAATTTAATACTCCAATACAACATAAGCAGTAACAAATATTCTTATCAAGCTGAAACACCTCTAAAATTTTCAGCCAAATGTCTTTCATGCATAGTGGGGCTTGTCCTCTACACTAAATAAAAAGAATCCTCACCTGTAAGACTTTCTCTACCCTCTCCTTTGCCTCATAAAGAACAGTTTATCTAGTATTTTTCAGCAAAGTTCAGGTTGTATGGTCATTGGAGTAGTATTAATTTGGTGAGTTTAGGGATAGCAGGGGCTTGGAGGTGGGAGGAGGGCTTTCTAGTGTGCTACCATTTAACTCTCATTCAAGGGGGAGGAAAAAAAGCTGCCAGGCTGTTTCATCTTCTCACTAATGCCTCAATAAAATTAAAGATATATTTAATATAAAGACTAATGTCTAAATAAAATTAAAATAGACACAATCCTTTACTACAAGCTAAAACCATTTTTAAAAGGTTCTGTAAAGCTATAAAGAAACATAAAAGGCCTTTTCCTTTTCCTTTTTTTTTTGATTACTAAAGAGGAGGAAGAAAACACTTTTTACACAGATCATATAACTTACCAAACAATTCACAGGATTTCCTATTTGCCTCATGACTTATGTTTGTTGTAAAATTACCCTTAAATAAATATTACACCATGATTTTTGCTACTTACATTGTGGTATTCCTTTAGTCAGCACTGTCTAAAGTTCAGTTTAAGAAGTGCACAGCAGGGTTAAGTACACAGCAAAAAAAAAATTAAGAATCTTGATGACCCCTGTACCACAGAGTTCCACAGGTTCCCACTGGACATCGAAATCACAACAAATAAGCATTATATTTTTCTGACGTTCACAATGGGAACAGAATAAAATCAATGCACGTAATAGGTGATGAAGCCAGTTATTGAAGCAGCCATTTCAAACAGTATTTTAGTATTTTTATGCTAGTTTTTAAATATCTCAACATTACATGATCATCTCAGTATGCAGTTTTTAATTCCATAATGTATTATGTAGTTTTTCAGATTTTAAAAAAACATTTGTAGAGTAAATAGCAACACCCACGATTAAACTGAATTGCCTGAGATCATTAGGCAGTATAAACACAGTCACTCCTCCATTAGCTCTCTCCTTCTCTTGAACAATGGAAGCTCAATGCTAAAAATCATCAGCAGACACTCTTTACTTACTAAAAAGTGGCACCATAAAAATAAATGTGCAAATGCAAACAGAAGAAAGAGACAGACAAAACATTAAAGAAACTGGAAAGAATGCAGTAAAGAAAAGAATAATTAAAACAACCCCAACAAAACAACAAAAACCCCACATCCAACCAACCAAAGAAACCTACACCACACTACTAAAACACCCAACAGGAACAAAATTACATATGTAATTTTACCATAGATAAAAAGTTTGCTCCTTATTTAGCCTCCTCTTCTGAGCTAATCCAGGGCTCCTAGCATACACTTAGTAATGACCTACCAGGCATTACTACCCTATACTGAAGATCCTTCTGACAAACTATTTATTTCAGGATTGTAAAATGGAAAAATCTTCCCCAAATCAAATGGGCCTATGCAGTTTGCTGCCACAACAGCTGTGAACAGCCACAAGGGCTCTCCCTGCCAGGGCACACTTGAACAAAAGTTACTCAAAGTCCTCTTCTTAAACTCCTGTCTCCCACCCATCACTTAGCTTTTTAATGAAGGAAGTGTCTGTCCTCCTGGTAAAACCTGATGCTTTCTTAATGTAAAAATCATTCAGGCTTCTCTGAGGGCCTCCTAAGAGGGGAAGGTCCAGGGAACTGTATGTCAAAACCTCTTGCCACTTCAGAGCTACATGGTCAGAGTGAGCACTTTCATTCAACTCCACGTGTTTTCCTCACTGCTTCCATCCCACATGCACAAACAGCTAGGCAAATGCTCCTGGGCTCACTGTAAGTAGAAGCATGCTCACAGCAGGTCATGCCTGCCTTGGGTGTGCCAGAATTGCAGGGATTCATACAGACACCACTTCCACCATCAGCAACAACCTGGGATCCCCCAGCAAGCAAAATGCTTCCATCTCATACCTGAGCACTGCCGGCAGTGCAACAGGACATGGAAGTGGAAAGCTGGACACAGAAGCCAGAGTACTTCCAAAACCTGGCAGTAATATAACAGATGGGTAATTCATAGATAAGATCACCAGCTCAGAGAAAAATTCACTTTATCAGATCTTGAAGAGGGCCCCTACCACTAGAACTTAATGGGAGAGGATGACAACTGGCACAATCTTTTCAGCTGAAACGTACTATTATTTCCACAGAATGGTTTGGGTTGGAAGGAATGTTAAAGACCGTCTAGTTCCAGCTTCTCCACCATGGGCAGAGATACCTTCCAATAGACCAGGTTGCTCAGAGCTCCATCCAACCTGGCCTTGAACATTTCCAGGGACGGAGCATCCACAGCTATTTTTAGCAATCTGTTCCAGTGCCTCACCACCCTCATTGCAAAGAATTTCTTCCTAATATCTAATCTAAACCTATTCTCATTCAATTTACAGACATAATCCCTTGTCCTGTCACCACAGTACCTTATAAAAAGTCCCTCTCCAGCTTTCTTGTAGGCCCCCATTAGGTACTGGAATGCTGCTATAGTATCTCCCTGAAGCCTTCTCTTCTCCAGGCTGAAGAATTCTCTCAGTCTCAGTCAGTTCATAGGAGAGGTTCTCCATCCCTCTGATCATCTTCATGGTCCTCCTCTGGACTTGCTCCAACAGGTTCCTTCTTATGTTTGGGGCTCCAGAGCTGGATGCAGCACTGCAGGTGGGGTCTCACCAGAGCAGAGCAGAGGGGCAGAATCCCCTCCCTTGCCCTGCTGGCCACTCTGCTTTGGATGCAGCCCAGGACGCGTTTGGCTTTCTGGGCTGTGAGCACACATTGCTGGCTCATGTCAGCTTTTGTCCCCCAAAACCCCCAGGTCCTTCTCCACAGGGTTGCTTTCAAACCATTTTCCACCCAGCCCATATTTGTGCTTGGGATTGCCCCGACCCAGGTGAATTTTGTTTGCAATACTGTAAAAATAGAAAGAATCTTGTTTACGCCACATACATCCTCCAACATGACTTAAAAAAAAGTATCACTAGTACGAGGACACCTTTCACACTCAAAGCGAAACACACCTCAGCCAACAGGCTCAGCAGGGAGCTGGTACTTCACATCAGCCCTTGCAAAGCCTTAAAAATATTAGCAAGTTAGGATCCATACGATCCATACACTTTCTGCTGAACATATGAAAAGGGCATATTTCACAGCTACAGCAGAAACCCAAGCTCCTCACATCAGCAAAAAAGCCCAGCAAAACATAGAAACACAGAGCTGGCCTTAGCTGGAGTCAGCAAGCAAAGATGCCGGGCTGCATTGATGGACCATGTAATAGGCTTGATGCTTTGATGAATATTCACCCTTACAGACCTTTTCTTCACCTTCTCAGACAGTTTCCAAAAATACCATAGGAAGCTATTTGAAGCACAGTGCCTCTCCTTGGCCAAAGTTTTCTAGAACACTAAAGCTGAATATAGTTTTTTGAGTGGGGGAAAATATAGATATTGGTGAAATGTCACATTGAAGAGAGAAGCACAGAACAGAACAATGTTTCAATAGGATTTTTTCACCACGCTTAAATTAATTCAATATATAAAATGCAATGCCTGTGCAATTGAAACAAAATGTTTCATTTAACTTAACTTTTCTATTTCATCAAAATCTCAGCAACTCCACACCTCAAAAGTTTGCCCCTAATACAAATTTCCATTCCTTTTCAGCACTTGTGATACTTAAGCTTACTAAAATGTAACAAGTTAATATCTGGTAAAGATCATTTCAATTTACAAAAGGTTGAAGGTTGCAAATGAGTGAATTTATTTAAAGGTATACTTGAAAATTTACATTGACATTTGAACATGAGTTGACTCTGTGCGCACCAAAATAGCTTGGCTCTTGTACCTAGACACCTGAGAAATCACACACTTCTAAATAACAGCAAGCAAATGGAGTAATTTTTATTTTCCCAAGATTAGATGCAGAAGCTTATTAAAGCTCAGTAGTAAATGTGCAACTTCATGTTCTTCCTCAAACTTCAAGATAAATATGACATTAAATGAAAGGACACATTTTAATATAACATTTAGGAACTAATTTTGACTAATTTTAACTGACTTCTGAACAGTGTCTGAACTGGATGCAAATGAAAAATAGTTGGCGTTTATCTGCAAGTGTTGTTCCCGCATCATAGACATACTTATCTGAGCCTGAAAAAATTCACTCCATCTCTTCACAGAGTGGAAGCAGCTGCAATGACAACTCATTTTTGGCAACTTTAGTCCCTATCTACTTGTAGATAGCAGAAGCAGCCTTAATCACATATTAAAACTAATTAACAAACCCACTAAACTACACCATAGCAAATACAAATGCCAGCTTCATCAGCAAGAACAAATATCAAACTCTTACACTGAATTTCCGCAGCAATTTTGAAGGAATTTTATGGCAGAGGTTAGCAGACCTGTCCATCTTGGATCTGCACATGGATCTTTCACCCCATCTTTTTCATTTCATTGCAAAGGCAGATAATCTGGACTCTGTGCATTAAACCACGGTATTAAAATAAAACAGAATTAGTTATTGCAGGAGCATTACAACTCAGCAGATATCACAAGACTGAAAATAAGATTCCAACTTTGTGCACAGCTGCACAATTGGAGATTTATGCATTTTCTTCCATACTCCAGGAAAATTTTCTGTGTTCATTACAAGAGAGCACACTGTGATTGAGACCCCACAACAGGAGCAGAAGAGCAAAGTGCTGTAACAGCAGCATTAGCAGTACAATGCAGGCCACGGTGCAAAACAAATCCTTTTCATGTGACTTGCTTGCCTCTGTAGTGGAGGGACTTGAGAAGAACAGGGCTGAACAGATCCTGAGGTTCATGAGGAATAAAAAATTAAAATCTCTAGTAGGTCTGAAACAGATTATATCTTGAAATACCCAAAACCAATTATTTTTTTATCAATCAGCACAGAGTGCTTCAAAAACGCATTAAAAATGAGGCAACCACTGTACAGTGAGACATCCTCAAAAATCCTGTTCAGACTTTTTCTTTTGTACCCTTCCTCCCACTGAGAAGGGAAATATGCTGCAAGAAAAAGCCAAGAGGTCAGGACATGAACGTAACGAGTTCTGAAACCTTAGAGTGTGATAATCTGGAAAAGGAAGACCTTTTCTAAACCACCAGCAGCAGTTCTGAGGATCCCACACAGAGAACAGCAGAGAAGCAAATGCTGCTACAAAGAGAGAACAAAGGCAGCCCCCATTCTCTGTAGTGGACTTGAGAAGGACAGTAACAAGTTTTCCTTTCCCATGCACACATACCCTCACTGCTTAAAAAGAGAAACATCCTTAAGAACGTTTGAATTAAACAAATGTGGCTCAGTTGCAAGAGGAGCTTTTCCCTGACTCAAGCCCTACTCCATCTGGGATTACCGCTAGCACCACCACCATAAGCCGTGTTCTGGTAGGAATCAGACAAAACATTTACATAGATTAGACTACACAGCACAAAAAGGTTTTAAAATTTATATTTTACTTTGCTAATTATCAAGAGGTAAAGCCTCCCAAAGCAAGCCAGGCAGGCTGGAAGCTTTCCTGTTTCAAATTATTCCCTAATAATAATAATAGTAATAATAATAGTAAGAATAAGAATAAGAAGTCCTACTACATGATGTAATAGTAAACCTAAACTTCCTAATGCAAAGTGCTGTAATGCTGTCCCAAGCCAGCAGACAGAAAGCTGAATTAATCTCCACCGTTACACATGGGCTTGTTAAACCGCAGCAGAGTGAAAACAAAAAGACCATGTTATTATCACTCAGCGCTGCCACTGAGAGCCAGTGGGGAGCCACGACACCTCACATGAACCACGCTTATTTCACAGTGCTGCTGTTGGCAAGACCCTGTGAAGAGGATCTGAAACAAGTGGTGCAGTTATTCATGAGCTAAATGGATGCCAGAAACACCATGAAGAGATAAAGGGATAGCAAAAGAAATTTGCACCTCTCTTTTCGTCTGACAGAACCAGTAGGTGGAAGAGACAGATCTGTTTCTCTCTATCCTGATGTCTGCATTGGCACGGAGGTTTTGGCCAAACCAGGAAACAGCTTCGGCTCTCACATCCACTCTACGACTGGTCTTGAAAACACTCTCACTGCCAGAAGAGAGAGAAGGGAGCTGAGGACTTTTCCTGCAGCTCCACGGATCAATGCATGTATCCTCTAAAGGACAAAAAACAAGCAGCATAAACTGGAGCAAAGTCATTATACAGGATATATCCTTACAGCAGGCACACAGCAGAGAGACTTTCTGTAACAATGACCTAGACAGATATTACACTAGCAGGTGTCACATACATCTGGGAGACAGACAAAGCACTATTAATCTCAAAGAAAAATAATGCAGTGTGATAACGTGACATCTGGTCATGCACAATAAACACACTGTAAAACATTTATTCTTCCCTATTTGCTAAGTAAGCAATGACTCTTTTAATTATCCACATCATATCCAGGTTCAAAAGACGGCAATGAAAACATTTGAAACATTCGGAAAATGCTTACTTATGTGTTTTATACTTAGTAAAAAAGCATGTTAGTGCTTGTGGACCTGATTCTGTCCATGTTTATCAAGTTTCCCTGTCGAAGTCAATGGCTATCTGTGCACAGGAGAGAGCACATTTGGATAAGCAGGATTCTAAAAGTGAAAATAAAGTTCTACGAATGTAATTTCCAATCATGTTTGAATCTGGCTTTGTTCTTTTCTTCTTCACTTGAGAATTTCTGTACCCTTTTTATGAGTTATTTGCCTGGTTTTAATCCACTCGAAAAAAAGATGGTCTTAAAATGTCTTAAAAAATAAAAAATCACGAGATGCAATGACACTTTTCAACTGCACAGAGAAAGTGCCAATGTGGAATTAAGCATGTTTGGGTACCAAGAACATACACATTAACTGTTCTGAGGATAAAAGCAGTTTTTTTTAAACTAAGCTAAAAAAAAAATCAACACCACCAAAACCAAACCAAACAAGCCCCCACAAAAAAAACCCTGAACACTCCCACCGTAATAAAGCTAAAATGCCTTTCTGAACTAGTTTGAACTCCACTAATAGCTAAATATGTTATATTAATGTGTGTTTATTTGGAACTAACAACTGGGTTCTTTAAACAGCCTTGAACAGAATTCAAATTACTTTTTATACTGTATAATATGCTGCTTGCTGGATTTTCTACTGTATCTCCAAATGCTGGCAAAATTCTGCTTAATGTGTTCCATAAGTCAATATATTTCAACTGTTTCAGCGGAAAAAAAAAAGTCATACTCTCACATTTTTACACATACCATTTCACTCTGAAGTAAAGCTAGTACTATCACATTAGCTGCTAATCACTAAGTCCACTACCTCTTCTGTTAAAATCTGAGTGAAATTTAATTGATTTACCATGAGGAAAGGTGCAGAAAGCAAACTGTCAGCAAACTGGACTGAATCTTGTCCTGATTACTTCAGCTTCGGGATGTTTCAAGACCCATTACATAACGTTCTTTTATTTCACCTGACATTGCAATTTCTCCTTCAAGCATGATTTATATAAATCGAGAAAGCATCTTGAGTTGCCCTTTCTGAAAGCCTTATCTTCAACACAGCAGTTCCACCCCCTGCTTCAGAGCGACATTTCTAGACCCAGATCATGGTGTAAAGCTGGTCCTTGGAGCTCTCCAAAGATTCAATTCATTCAGAACACAGAGCCCAACAGCAGCATAAAACCCAAGTGTCTCTTGACAAAGCCCAAAGGAAAGGCTCAAGGAAATCTACACACCATTTAAGTGACTTCATGATTTAGCCACTGCTTAAGAGAGAAGCTTTGATGCTTTAGCCAAAGACCTGAGAGAACACTGAGAGGCAACAGAGAAAACAAAAGCTTGACTTTCTGACTAGCAGGTAGCTGCTCAAGGTCCACCAGTAGAGAGTGGTATTTGTGTAAGACTTTGAGACTTCACCTCTGCCTTGAGCCAATAGGAGACTGTTATCATAACTTCTTCCAAATTCCCTGAAACAAATACTAATGCCAGAAAAAAAAAAATCTATTATCTCTGGATTTTAAGAGGCCAACAGTCTGACAATCAAAATAAAGTGATTACAGGGCAGTGTTAGAGTCCTCTGAAAAAAAGGATCCTATGAACAAAGACCGCTTGAGTAACAAGCTTGAGTAACCTAATACAACTGAAGGCAATGCCTCATCTCTCCAGGCAAATAAGAAGCAGTCATGCACTGAAACATGGTTTGGAACATGGAAGAAGTAGTCCAGAGTGCAAATAGACTCAGAACTTCATTCTTGTGATAAATAGCCCAATGTATTTTTTAAAACCTCAGAGCAGCAGTGCCTTTAAGCCAGGCTTCTAATTAGCTACACATAATTGAAATATGCAGCTGTTAAAACACTGAGTATAAAAATAAGCACAAGAATAATTTTCTACTTGCACGTGCATTTCTCTCTCAATTAGTTATGAGATGCTCTATTTCTGAACTCCTAAGTTCACTAAAGATCTGTTACTACTGTAATTGAGGGAAAAAAGAATGAAGTCTCATTATCATCTGATCCATTTCAATTTATAACTGGAAATTATTAAAAAAAAAAAGTGACAGTTTTTGTCATTAAACTCTTACAAGAATTACCTTGTTCTGAACTATGTATCATCATATAACAAATAACTTCTAAACCATTTGAAGATGCCTAGGTTACACTGGTCATCACTCTTCAGAGAAAACATCATCACAAATTGGCATTATATTTTGCGAGAAACCAGGATTTAAAAGACTAATGTGTGTTGTCTTGGAATGAGCTGGACACAGATATTCATGGGGCCCACGTGTTTCCTTTATTTAGGAAGCAGTAAAATGTGACACATTACAAAATTATGTTGTTTGACAAAATCCCCAGTATTCATAACGGCTACTATAATTTCCCAATAAACTTTCCTAACCACTCTTTTACTAAATGCCCAGAAAAGTAACAAGTCTCACACTTACCAAGTAGCAAAATAATCCATGCTGGATACAAATACTGGGAAATGGACAAGAAGGTAGATTCAAAATATTACATATTAATCAGCCCTACCAAGAGGAGAAGGCCAGGATATACATCAGGATATGTGCCAGGATATATGGCTTTAACTGTAGACTGATATGACAGAAATGCATGAGAAAGAGAAAACTATCACTTTCTGTTACTAATAAATCTGAGAGTAAAAATTGATACAAATTACCCTTAATTATCCATCCCTAAGAACAAAGAACCAATGGTATACTATATAATCAAGCCAAGTCTGGAAAAGTGACACCTTAAAACCCAGGACTGAAAGCTGAACTTGTAGGTGTCTACATTGTCAAAATAAAAAGCACCCAGGAGTCAGCTGGATTTTATAAAGGTTGTCTGTAGTTTTTACTGCAATCTTAGGAAGAGATCTCTATTTCTTATGTAAAAGATTTGGAGAAGAACAAGCTAGAAATATAAATTCCTTTTTTTTCCTCCCTCTTTAAAACATAAACAAATGCTCTCTTGCTCTTCATAACACGCTTAAGACATCTAAAATTAATAAAGTTCAATTAGCACACCTGAGAAGCCTAAATTAAATTTCAGAAGTGCCAGTCAGGTAAGTAGTCATAGCTGCAGGAGAAACATGCATACTCTCGAATTGCAAACCCAAGCACCACCACACTTCAAGGGTCCTGGAAGCTTGTGTTCTACACACATGGACGAGCGTAAGCCTCATAACTCTAGTTCTTTATATTATTATTTTTAAGAAACTAAGTGGCATGTACCTTTTTAAGTATTTGGATATTCAGATATTCAGATATTGCCAAGTACTGAAACACTCAGTAAGCCTGTTTGATTGTAGAGCCAGGTTTAGGAACAAGTTCTGGAGTTATGACAGAGAAGGTGCCCAAAAGGCCAAGGGCATCCTGGCCTTTACCAGCAATAGTGTGGCCAGCAGGACCAGGGCAGTGATTGTCCCCCTGTACTTGGCCTGGTGAAGGTACACCTCAAATCCTGTGTTCAGTTTTGGGCCCCTCTCTGCAAGACATTGAGGTGCTGGAGCATGTCCAGAGAAGGGCAACAAAGCTGTTGAAGAGTCTGGAGCACAAATCTTATGAGGAGCTGCTGAGGGAGCTGGGTTGTTTAGCCTGCAGAAAGGGAGGCTCAAGGGAGACCTTATCACTCTCTACAATTGCCTGAAAGGAAGCTGTAGTCAGGTGAGGGTCACCTCCCGTCCCAAGTAACAAAAAACAGGACAAGAGGAAATGGCCCAAAGTTGCACCAGGGGATGCTGACATCGGGTATTAGGAAAAAAATCTTCACAGAAAGGCTTGTCAAGCATCAGAACAGGCTGTACAGGGAAGTGGTGGAGTCACCATCCCTGGAGGTATTTAGATGTCTAGATGTGCTGCTGTTCGATGGGGACATGGGTTAGTGGTGGGCTTGACAGAGCTTGACAGAGCTGGGCTAATGGTTGGACTCAATGATCTTAAAGGTCTTTTCCAGACTGAATGATTCTATGATTCTATAACAAAGCACACTATGCTGAGCAACCCCTATGCTAAAATGCAGAGGTGCTTGCATTTTTATCTGAACAGAATGTCATCATTTTAAAGCCACCTCATCAAAGTATTTTAATTGTTGTAGAAAGTTATGATAAACATTTATTACAAAAAAAAAACCCACAAAATTTGACTCGGTCTTCCTGCATTCCTCAGTCATATTTGGTGACATCATACACCTAAGAAGAAATTCACTTCTGTATCTTAGCAAACAACTGTAGCAGAGACCAAACGAACTCCATCTTCCACAAATTTTGTTACCAGTTGCACTTTTTCAGTTTGCTTTCTAAAGAACCCACATTCATTATGCAGTAAGTCAATCAGCCAAGATTCAGAACAGACATTTATGACCATTAATATTCTAAGACAAAGTTCAAACTAGACAGAAAAACAAAAGACCAACACAGAGAAACCTCAATAACCTACATCCAATACCTTTTACTGTATATTAACAAGGATCCTATTGAAACCAAAGTCTCCCTTGTGTTTTTGAGAAGTGGATAGAAATAAGAACCTAAAAACATTGAGAAAAGGCAATCAAAAGCTATGATTTGCCTTCTGGCACTAGTTTTGTGGAATATTTCAACAGTAAGATGGAAATTCAATAGTTCATGAATTTCAGATGGAGAAAGAACCAGGTCCTTACAGCTGCACATGAGATTTTGTTCGTGATTTTAAATTTGATAAGATGCTTACATTCTACCATCGTGAAAAGAAAACAAATTAAACCAGGGTTTACTCTACCTATAAATACATGGTTCTCATGGAATCATCCCAGAACCAGTGGTAATAGAAGCAATAATGTGAAAAATGTAACCAGTAGTATTACCTGTGGTGATTTAAGTAAAAATAAACAAGCTTCAAGTGTTCTTTCAAAAGGAAGGATAGAATATGCAACCAGCACACTAAACACTAGTGAGCAACTGAGAACAATTTAAACAATAACTTCTGAAGTGCATTAGCTCAGTAATGAATTCACTACCAAGGCCAGAATACACTATCATTTGATTTGACATCCACACTAGAACAGCTTACCAATCAGACTATTTATGTATTTTAAATATATATATATATAGCATTCAAGAAATATATCCAGACTACTGTAATTAGTTTTATTTCCATGATGAACTACAACCAGCATTAAAAGTCTAAATTCATTTCTAAAATCAATTTGTTCATATTAGCCACCAACTCCAGCTCTCATTGTTTTATTTGCTACAAAATCAAAAAGCAGTCCAACAGAAACCACTTTCCCGGGCAGTACTAACAGTCTGCAGTAATTTGCTTCATCTGGCAAAGGAAGACAGCTTGAGCTTCTTTATCATCTTCTGCAGGTGTGCTTTCTAGATCATGATTCATTCCAGAAAGACCCTTTTAATACACCTGCAGTCTCTCAGCTGATTGCACTGAAGGGCAAAGATCCTTAAACCCTTTTTTTTTTTTGAGTTTGTTCAACTAATTTTTAATCCAATAAACAGCATGTGATTTTGTTTGTGACAGACTCATCCCTCCTCCCTTTTTCTTAATCCCCAAATTTTGCTCTTTCCTAGAAATGTCATCAGATTTTCTCTGAACTTGCATGACTAGCTTCATAAATAAAACTTTTCAGTAAAACCAATTGATTTTGTCAATTGTGCTCATTGGCCTTGGCATTCTAACAAGTCAGTATTTTACTGGGACAGTCTTTATCTTTAGCTAGTCTTTTCACCATATTTTCTCACCACTCTATCCAAAATAAGCATCTCCGGTTAAGAATACATGCTATCCTTTTTCAGGAGGAGTTTTTTCAGGCTTCTAAGTCTGCAATGTTCTTAAGGTCCTTTTTAGGCAAGTCATGTACTTGATTTACACGCAGCACAATTTCTGCAGACTAAATATTGATCTTGATCATGAACTGTAAATGTTGTTGGTACATACAAATTATTAAATTCCTTTGGAGGTTATATAATTTGGGGGAAATCCCACTGCTTTCACTCATGTAAAGAGTCCCACTGATGTCAACAGAATTTTGAGAGTAATTATGAACAGGATTTGATTGTGTTGACCAGAATACAAAGATTCTCCATACCTTGGGGGGTGGGGGCAATGGTCCTAGGTCATATACAAATCCCCTAAACAATCACATCTTATAGCAGAAGCTTCCAAATCCCTACAGAACTCCTGAGAGCATTCTTCCCCAACTTTTAATCTGTGCTGATAGCTGCAACTTTGATAAACCACTTTATGTTTAAAGGCACATCATTACTGTCTAAAATCTCTTCAGTTGAGGCTGTGTGCAAGGCTGCCGTCAAGAAGAATTCCTAGGAATATTTCAACCTAAAATACATGAACATACCCAGGTATTTTTGGCACACCTATATAGAGGGAGGCAAGAAACAAAGCACATTTCATGACTCTTACAAGCTGCAGCAGGAGCAATTACCAGACAATTGCTTCTGATAGTGCCCTCATCGGCCCTAGATGCAGATGACTGGCAGTGACACAGCTTGATACACAGTTCAGTTGGCTTTGTCGTGTACATGTTTAACTGCTATAAAACAGTGTTTCTTAGAAAAAAAATCTGATCTAGTTACTCTTGTACTGTAGCTACATGACAAGAAGTCAATTAGAAGTAACTTCTAACAGAATCTGTTCCTGGAGGTTCTACCCTGTACCTATCTCTACTACTGAAATCCTCTCCTTCCTCCCTGCTTTGTTTTTAGGGTTTTGTTGGGCTTTTTTTTCTTTTGGGGGTGGGAGTTGGGTTTGTTTTAGTTTTGTTTTGCTTCCCTTTAAAATGCAGTGTGTGCTTAATGGTAGCTGGGCCTTTTTAAAACCTGGCAACTGTGAAGGGCAAGATTAAGAGTTACAAAGGAATGGAAAAATCTACAATTTGCAGACATCTAGAGCCTGCTGGTACAGGAAGCTTTGGTCAGATAAATAGTATTTATCTTAGTATATGCTCTGTGTGACATTAGAACTGTGATGTATTACTCCCATTTGGAGAAATTATAAACAAAGATTATTTTTTTCTAAAAAAAGAGTTCCAAAACCCGTCCTGTCAATCATACGGTTAGTTCCTAGCATCAAAAAAAGCCTACCAAAAATATTATTATCACAGAGCAGAAAGACTTCAGAATCAAATTTAAAGAAGGAGGGATTTTAAAGGTACCTGAATTTTTGGGAGCAGAAAGAGCTTTCAGGGCATGATCTATGACCTGCACTTCTCCACTTCAGACATTAGTGCAGGACCCAACAGCTTCTTTAACCAAACCCAGTTTTTGGCACCCTCTAGAGGTTGTGTCCCAAAGATAGATATTTATCATAAAATTCAGAAGAGCTTACAACCCAGAACTCAAGCCTCGAACCAGTGAAGCTTATTACAAAGAGATTTATGCAAGAATGCAAAGCTAATACACCAGAAAATCACTTCTTGTCTCATTCTTTGTGATCAGATTGCTCATCTCATTCCATCAGCCCAGGACTTTTGGATTTCTACAAACAACTAGAAAAGCAGATCACAATACTCCCCTGTTAAAAGATAGGGAATCCTCACATAACTGTGGCTTTATAAAAATTAGTGTTTCATTTAGTTTATGAGACAATTAACCAAACCAGAAGACTGCTGACAAAATAACAGATCACCCACCTATGCAACACCGTAAAATAATATTCCAAGCCTCTACTGCCCTATGGATACATTTTTATAAAGTGGAAAAGTTTGTTCATGTTCTCTGAATAAAAGCAGTATTAATAATCCAATTTGCCATCATTTGTCCAGACATCTTCCCACAAAACCCTGTCCACACAAAATGCGAAGGGAAAAGAACTTTCTATTGCAGAACTGCCTTCTGACTTTTTGATCAAGTTGGTGTTAGGATGCAATTTCCTATACTATATAATGAGGAACTACCTGTTCAGATCTCAGCAGATCATGCTCTTCAGATCCAACACAAACGTGATCAGGAATGAAGCATTAATTTCCTGCCATCATCACTCTATATCTAAAAATAAAGGGCATTTCAAGCAGATTTACACAGCTTTCTCAAAACAAAGCAGAAAGCAATAGCTCATTTTAGAGGCTTCATTACTAAAGAAAAAATCCCAACAAAACATTCTGCAGTCTGAATATTGAAGAGGCATTTCCCATCATGAGCTATATCACAAAAAATCCAACTGTGTAGTGTTTATTTTTAGAACAGTCTGAAATTGCAAGTCACTAATCCAGAGCTTTCCAACAACTGGTCTTTCATTGCAAACATCTCGCCTTGATTTTCTTAAGAAAGCAAATTTAAAAAAACCAACAGAACACACAGATCAGGGTGTCCAGAGTATCCCAGGAGCAACAGAATAAAGAAGGCATGTTATATCCTTGGCCCAGTTCTCTTCAACATGTTCATTAATGACCTGAATGCAGGACTCAAAGGAATTCTAAGTAAGCTTGCTGATGACACTAAATGGGGAGGAGCTGTCAACTCCCTCAATGGCAGAGAAGCCCTGCAGAGAGACCTCAACAAATCAGAGGGCTGGGCAATCACCAACTGTATGAAGTTCAACAAGGAAATGTGCTGAGTTCTGCACCTGGGATGGGACAACCCTGGTTGTAGGGACAGACTGACTGGAGATGAGAGGTTGAAGAGCAGTGCTGTGGAAAAGGACCTGGGTATCCTGGTTGATGGCAAGTTGAACGTGAGTCAGCAGTGCCCTGGCAGCCAGGAGGGCCAACCCTGTCCTGGGGTGCATCAGGCACAGCATCACCAGCCGGGCAAGGGAGGGGATTGTCCTGCTCTGCTCTGCACTGGGGCAGCCTCACCTCGAGTGCTGGGGGCAGTTTTGGGTGCTGCAATATAAAAACAACATTAAGGTTTTAGACACCATCTAAAGGAGAGCCACAAGGATGGTGAAGGGTCTGGAGAGGAAGCTGTATGGGGAGCAGCTGAGGTCACTTGATCTGTTCAGACTGGAGAAGAGGAGACTGAGGGGAGACCTCATTTCAATCTACAACTTCCTTGTGAGGGGAAGAGGAAGGGCAGGTACCAACCTCTTCACTCTCGTGATCAGTGATAGGACTCGAAGAAACAGCATGAAACTGAGTCAGGAGACTTAGGTTTGATATCAGGAGAAAGTTTTTCACCCAGAAAAGAGGGTGGTTGAGCACTGGAAAAGGCTCCCCAAGGAACTGGTCACAGCACCAAGCCAGTCTGAGTTCAAAAAGCATAAGGGAAACACTCTCAGGCACATGGTATGATCCTTGCAATGCTCTGTGCAGGGCCAGGAGTTGGACATGATGATCCTGATAGGTCCCTTCCAACTCAGCATATGCATTTTCTCTGATTCTATACATATACTTCTCCAGTTCCAGTATCAGAATAATTTGAGACACACACGTCACTTTATTCAAATAAGACTGCTGTGACTGGGAAATGAAATGAAGACCAGTTGCTGACAAAAATCATACAGCATCTGATTCGGAGAAAACTGTAATGAGACTCTTGAAATATCCTGATGATGGCTCCTCAAGGACCCAGCTCTAGCTACTGTGAATTCTGAATTTCAGGGGACTAGCTCTTGAATGTAGAAGGAGTGGTCTCAGACAAGGCTGAGTGGTGCTGCACAGACACACTCACTGCAGTCATTTGGGCAGTACTGGAAATCATGCAAAGCTCCTTTACATCCTGTAATATCTAAGTCTTCAAGCAGCATTAGAGTCTTTCCTTTGCATCTGCCTGTCAAGAAACAAGCCATGGTAACTAATCAAAGTCACATCCTTGGGATAACCACGACGTTCAATGTACAATCTGAAAACCACACACAGATTCCCATTTGCAAACAAACCAGTTGTCTACTGTGTTAAAAGCAAGCATCAGTGGGAACACATCAGGGCCATACCCAAAGTTCTTCCCCAAACAGCTTCCATTCTCAGTTTAAAGCCTTGTTCTTTGTTCAATATTAAGTAACATTTAAACTGATACTACAGTCCCCTAATGTCTGAATTTCTTTGAGATAACAGGGATGTCAAAGTGCAAGTCAAAGAACAGCTGTGAATTATGAAATACAGCAGCACTGTGCACAGGTGTCCAGACATGGCTTCATCAGTACTGCATAGAATGAGTCACTTCCCTCTGCAGCCCAAGAAGCTGCTGGATTTTCTCTGCCATGAGAGCACACTGCTGCCATCCACCAGGAACTTCAGATCCTTCTCTGCAAAGTTGCTTTCCAGCCAGCCGGCCCCAGCATATAACTGGCACGAGGTTATTCCAACTCAGGTGCAAAACTTGGCATTTTGCCTTCACTGAACTTCACAAGGTTTTCCTTCTTCTCTTTTCTCCAACCTGGTAATATGTTTCTGAATGGCAGCACAGTCCTCTGGTGTAGCAGCCACTCCTCTGAGTTTTGTATCAGATGCAAACTTACTGAGTGCAGCTCAGTGTCCCATCACGAGATCAGGAACAAAGATGTTCAACAATACAGGACACAACAGCAACCCTTCATGTACACTGTTAGTGCCTGGCCTCCAGCTGGATGTAATGTTGTTGACGACAACCCTCAGGCCTAGCAGATCTGACAGTTTTCAGCCCACATCACCATTAATTTATTTCATCCATACTTTAAAAGATTGAGTGTGAGTAGATTATGGGATACTGTCAAAAGTCTCCCATAAAGTCAAAATAAATGACACTTGTTGCTCTTCCTTCATCCCCCATGGTCATCATATCTCACCATAGAAGGCCATCAGACTGGCAAAGTATGTCTTCTCCTTCATAAATCAATTATGACTACTCCCAATCACCTTCTTGCTCTTCATATGTTTGCAAAGTGTTTCCAGGAGGATTCTCTCCATCACCTTCCCAAGGACTGAGGCGAGGCTGACTTGCCTGTAGCTCTGCAGATCATCTTTCTTGAAGGCAGGGATGATGTCCTCTTTCCTGCAGTCCTCAGGAACCTCCCATGATAGCCATGACCTTTCAAAGATAATTATTAGAGACTTTAAATCTCCTACAATTAGTACTTAAGTAGAACTTTTAATGCAGGTGATGGGCAGATGCCATGATAAAGAGGATCAGTATGAAATCCTCCACTCTTCAGTGAGCAAATATGGCAGAAATGCATGAGAGACAGATATCACTTTCTGTTGCTGGAAGAAACTAATGTCTAGAAGATAATTCTGAAGCCCAAATCAGTTGTTTATTAGCATTTGATGAGACATATTCTTCCATCTGTAACAGAGTCCACACCAGAATAAAAGGAAGGGCCCTACTGGAACCATCCTGAGATAGCTTGATAGTCACAGACCAGTAATGAGGTGCCACAGAATTTCATGTTACCACGGTCATGATGAACGAGCTCAGGTTTTCTGTAACTAACAGCAGGCCGTGCCCTAACTCAGGAAAAAGCAGTGTCCAAAACAAGCTAGCTAGTAGCTGGAAACACAGGAAATTAAGCCTAGAGCAAAGCTTATGAAAGGAGACTAAGGGATGTCAGGGAAAGATGCTGAACTGTGGAACAGTCCATTGGAAGTAGGAAAAAAAAAAAAGATTTGAAGTCTAACCATTCTCATGGATAAAGGAGGTAATGTACTCTGCTATGGTCACACACACAGGTAAACACACTTATCTCCTAGAAACTATGGGTTTTAAACTGAATTTTCTCTTCAGATTATATCTGTAGGAAACACTGTTGTCCTTCGTGCTGTATTTACACTTTTGAGGTGTAACTGGTTTGTTAACTCCACATGCCGTGCTGATTGTAATGTGACAACCCACAGGAACAATGGATAAGAAAAACAAAGACATGCTTTGAGCAGCTCCTAGAATGGAAATGTATAAAACCATAAGGAGTAATTGCCTTATGTGCATGCTTTTAGGATAGTGATATTTAGAATAATTAGAAGGCAGATGTTCTAAAATTCACTGTGAATTTCAATAGACCATACTATCAAGGCTGACTACGAGTATATAATGGATCAGAGTTGAGTAAATTAGATTTCTCCAATAAATTGAATTAATTGTGCTCAGCAAACATTCTTTAATTATTATTTTGACTGAAAGAGCAGAAGCTACAAAAGCTATAACTAAAGTTTCATGGCATTTGTTAGGTTTAACACATTTTCTTTTTCAAATTAGTATTGCATTAATAATGGGTTTGAGAATGTATTATATTGCTATCTGTAAATTATTCCATAACAATAAACACAATCTATAACATGTTCAAAAACATTATACATTCTTGCACTCAAAGTCATTGCCTATATTTGTTGTGTACTTTACTTTACTTAAAACACATGAAGTGATAAAGGCAACTTTTACCTAATAAACCAACTGCAAAGAAAAATCTATAGTTACCTTCTGATCCACTGAGCCAAAGCCTAGGGTGCTCAACTACCTTGGCCCCTTCCCCTTCTCTTTCCTTTTTGTTATTTTGTCTTTTGTTTGTTTATTTCTCCTTACAAAATGAATGCCAAGAAAAACTATGTCAGAAAAGACCACCTGCAAAAAATCATCTTAAAAGCGCTGCGATATTTTTAGACAAATACTAGAACAGTATTAATGTTTTGTGAGAGTGAGAAAAAAATTGCTGAAAGATTGTTCAAATATTTTAGGGCTTACATATGCTAATTGTTTTGCTGAAACAATCTTTAATTATTTCAACATCAACTTGACCCTTATTTAAAGAAGAAAACCTATGGATATAGGGAATTCAAGCATTTGTCCCTCCCTGCTCTGAGACAGGTTCCTTTTTGCTCGAAACAACAAAGAACTGAAAAGATTATTACTGGTACCACAGCAAGGCTGGAACAGAAGTTGTCCACTTCTCTCTTAGTGCTTAATGAAACAATAGCACCTTTTGCTTATAAATTAGTTTAATACCATTCCTTATAAACTCTAATTTAATACAACAGAAGTGATGGTGTAGGAAGGGACCAGCAGCAGGGTATTTGCTGATGCTTTCTAGGGCTTCATTGTTCTTGCCAAAGCAAGTTGTGGTTTTGCTCTTTAAAATTGTCACAGAGAAGGGACCTAGTACAGTTTACCTTTTTTTCTCCCTTGTTTATACCCCTCTAAATTACTCTCTTTTTACTCATTTTCATTTTCTTAAAGACGTAAAAAAAAAAGGTCAGTAATGACATTTTCTGTTTTGGAAAAAAGCCTCTTGCATCACATAATGTATGTTGTTACCTATTTTGGTAAATATCAGCTGAAGTAGAACACGAGTTAAGTTTTATGCCACCCATGCACTGAGAGCAGTGTAGCAAGAGCTTTTTGCTTAAGCAACATGGAAAGGGCTACATGTTCCAGGAGACAGAATATATAAGCAACCAGGATCCTATTTTCATGCTTGTTCCTGACCTATTTTCAGCCTCTCTTGACTTGTTTTCCCTTCAGCAGTCTTGTTGGATAGGTTTTTGAACTTTTCAGCACAAGGACCATCTGTGAGTATGTTTTGGACAGCACAGGTTCAACAGGACTGTGATCTAAGTACAGTTATCAAAACACTGATGTAATACAAAATAAAGAGCCACCACTATGTTTGATTGCTTAGGATGATTCCAGTCTGTTCCTCCATCTGCATTCTTGCATATGGTCTCTCATACATGGTGCATCTAATGAAGCTACAGCACACAACTTTCTAAATGCGCCCCGGGAGAGGGAATTGGTTGCACACCACTCTGCACAGGCAGAGAGGGCTGGAGCACAGTCCAGACTGTGGTTCTGTTTGTAATTGTGAAGGGTCACAGATAGACTCAGCCATGTTGAGCTCACTCTGTACTTCACTGTGGGAAACACTGGGATATTTACAACTTGCTTTAAGGTCCTGTTCTAATTTAGGTCTAAGGTCCAGTTCCACAACAAAATTAGCCTACTGAAATTCAGTATCAATAAGAAGCAAATACACTTCCACTCAAACACTGAGAAGTTTAGTTTCCTGTAGGCAGAATGGTAAGAAAGTTTGAAACAACAGCTGCCAACAGGGATACGGAAGGTGTCTCCTGAGGCTTCCACTATGAGCTAGCCTGCTAGCACACAGTGGAAGTAGCAGCTTCGGGCCCTTCACAACATCTTTTTTCATCATAAAATTATTTCAGCTGTAAAGTACTATCATAAGCTCTAGAGCTTATTAAAATAATAAAAAAAAAATTTAACAGGCAAGAACAGAATTCACAAGGCCACAGCAATTTCCATGATATTCTATTTAACCCATTAATGGCTGTTTCAAGACAACCAAATAAAAAGTCTATTCAAAAGAGGAACCCTGCCTGACAGAAATAAATAATGAAGTGATAGAAAGTATTGCTTTATATGTCTGTTATGTTTTGGGTAATATCCGAATGTCATATTTAGATACTATTAAAATCTCTGCGTATCTCTTCAAACTTCAAAAGTTTTGGATGTATAAATGCTCAGATCTTAAATTGCAAGTTCCTTTTTATTCTTCTCTTCTACACGTGCATGAAAAATGTGAAGATTAAAACATCAGAAATACTACAAAATGTTCTATAAATTCATTCAGCAAGGTAAGTCACCCTTTTGAAGGAGCTCTAGAATGATTCATGTGCAAAAAAGAAGCTTTGTGCTGGCCTTCCTTTCTTCAACTGTTCCTGTGAAATGCAGATGTATAGCTGTGCCTCTGAAATATGCTTTGTATTTAAAACATTGTGAAATCAACCCCAAGTCTCTAACCCTTTCCTTTCAGAGACTACATACATTAGTGCAAGCTTTGGATGCGGACAACACATTCAGAAATAATCATTCTTCTCCATGTTTCTTAAATGCACATATATTTATTTGTGGGATATTGCTAGTCAAATAAAAGTTTTAAAATAAAAATGAGAGAGAATTTGAACTCCGTAAATTTCCCATAATGTTGTTAGGAAGTGTGATAGCTACCTGAAAGTCAGATTAGAGGAAGTTCTTTAATGGTTTATAAGCAAAACTTAGTTTTCTTACAGTAAAACAACAAGACTACAGTATTTCATAATAGTTATTGAACAACCAGCTTAAGTGAATGGTGTAAGAGAGACAGACATCCATCAGGGTCTGTATCAAGGTGCAGGAGCACACATAAAGGCAGAAAAGTCTGTGTGGAAGTGTGGTACAGGTTTTCAGTGGCTGTTCCCATTCAGACAAAAAATCGGCCTTGGCAGTAAGTGGTAGTGACAGCACCTCAGCACACCTGTATAATGGATCAAGAACCTTCCATGTTGGAATGGTATGACTTGAGACATGTGTCTGGTTTTGGATCAGCTAAAAGAAGCAATATCAGTGCAATAAATCCTCTACTACTCCCATGGAGTTTGAGGATGGCTAAAATAATTTTATTTTTGCATCCTATTCCCTTAAATGTGCAACCTACTGTAGTTGATGTGACAGAGTTAGAGACTTGTAATGTAATTCACAATACTAGGTTTTAGAAACAACATTTAGTTCTGAAGCACAGCTACACATCTCCATTTCAAGACTCTGTCACTTTTCCATTTGTCCCATTCCTCCTGGTTAACTCATCTTTTTCACACCCACCACTCATTCTCAAGAAGAAAATACAACATATATTGCATAGTATAGCAAAAATATGAATATAGAGCATAATAGATACAAATTAGACACTGCTAAACAAAACCATGTGACAAAAACCCCCTTATTTTTGGCCATCTGCCAAAAATGTAGTTATTAAATCCAAAGTGGAACCAAAAGACCACATTTAAGTAAAGATTTATTAGAAAAGTATTTGAAAAACACGAATACTTGAATGTTATGATGAGAATATCAAAAATCAAGTCCTTGCTTCTTTATTACAGTATTTTACTGGATGCATGCTAAATACCTTATGAAAAAATGAAAAAAAACCAGCAGAAAGGGAAGAATAAATTGCTTTATTCCCAAGAATGCATATTTTTATAAACTCAATCACATGTTTTAGGAGGTCTGTACAACTTCCTAGAGAACAATTCCGTTTGATGACACGCATACTACAGTATAAGCTAAACAAACCTTTTACTTCCAGAACTGTAGTTTTCTACAGGTCAGGAAGAATCTGTCAGTAAAATAAGTTAGTTAAACAAACTATTATTCTGGGGTTTTTTCCTTCTCTTTCTCACTTCTCCACCATTTTTACCCCTACCTATAACTCATATATTGACCAAATAGTATAAAACCTACTAAATTCTACAGGATGAGTTTACTCATCCTGCCTGTTTTATGAGAACAGCGTAATAACTGTAATCTTCTTCAAAATAAAAAATAACAAAAAACGCCACCAAAGAAAAAAAGCTCAACCAACCAACCAAACAAAAGAACCAAACCAAAGACCACAAAATAAAACAAAAAGCCACTGAAAAAGCCCACCCCAACTGTTTCATGACAAATATTATCTTGTGGAATTACTGAAGAGTCAAGTGAAAGAAGGCTGAATAAATAGAAAAATAATATTTTTATTTAGGTACATCTAGTAAAACACAGGTATCCCATGGAATCAGTTGGATTTCTGTTACCAAATTCAACAAGAGTACAATTGGATTTTCCCTAGGGGAGAATACAACATTACATTGCTTTTGAGGTTAATATGCAAGTTACGTAACATGCATGCAAGAGAGGAATTTTGACATTTGACAAAGGTGCAACTAATTCCATATGTGTTTACAGCACAAATGTAGAATACATGCATGCATGCATTTCTTAAACATGTTCAAACTCTGTTTTGCTTATCTGTGTAAGATGTTCTGTTAGAACTGATGCACTTTTGTAAATAAAACACTCCTAAAAATGTATTTCTAAAAGTATTTGCTAGAATCATCAGACTTGATCGACTACCTGCGTTAAAACATTGAATTAGCATTTCTCCTATTCACTGCCAACATAGCAGTTATGCCTTCCAGTCTGTCTCCCTATTCCCAAATTCCCATCCAGCCTGTTTTTGGCCTGCTATAACCAGTATCTCGGATCTCCTTCTTTGATTTGGACACTGTGTACAGTAAAAACAACAACAACAACAACAAAAAAAAAACCAAACAAAAAAAAACCACAAAAAAAAAACCAAATGAAAACAAACCAAACCAAACCACAAAACGTAGAAGAAATTTATATAGCAGAATCTTTGGCTCCTTGACAAACATTGTTGCTCCAAGTCTGTTCTGTCAATAGACCACCAACAATCTGTCATTTGGAGACCTGAAATATTTTCATCACCACTAATCAAAAGCCAAGTAGTTCCTCCCTGGATATTTTTAGAGGGAAGACCTTGCTGAGAGAGTCTCAGGCAGAGTGATCCATCAGCAATGTCAGCCTGAGGACTCCAGTGGGCAGAACACAACTGTAGAGGAAACCCTGCTCCCCCTCACTAGCCAGTTCTCATTTGAGGAAGTAGTTACAAGGACTTCCACACAAGCAGGAAAATTAGGTTCTTTGAAGTGGCTTTGCTCAGCCAGCTTTCCAATGAAATGACACCAGCATGTTCAGGAAGTCAGATGCCAGGCCTCAAAAATCCAAGATGTCCCAAAATCCTAAAAGTTGGTCAAGTTTACGTTGCACTTAGCATATTCCTCAAATACTAGTGTTGCATCTGCTCACAAAAAAAAAATTTAAAACATAAATCTTATTCTGGAAATCAAACTAAATTTCTTAACATATCTGTGCAAAGTTTTATCCATACTAAGCTAAATTGAAGGCATAAAACATGATCAAAACCTGGAATTTTGTTTTTACCACACAAAAACAGATGTCTCCTCTGTTCAGTTCAAATACTGTTACTCTAATACACATGAAATAGAAGAAATATTTATTACTCACTAGCAAAAATTTACATCTCTTCAGACAGACTGGAAAAAAAACCCAAAAAAAACCAAAACAAAAAAGCAAGACCTATACATGCATTGTACCTCCAAGACTTAGGGATAGAAAAATAAGAATTAATAAGCAGATTACTCTTGGCTACTTTTAATTAAAAGGTATTCATAGAGAGGGAACATGTAAGCCAACTAATCAAAATTCACCCTCAAGAAAGGCAAAGAAGATACTTAAAGGTTACATTTTACACCATAGCTTTCCACTTCATCCACATAAAGTACTTGCTGGACAGATCTACACTACATAAGACACACAGAATATAAGGAAATGTTTGTTCCTTTCTGAAATGAGGAGTATTAGCCATCCTTTGGGTGCTCATTATGAGTCTGCATTGAGAATTAAGTGCACAGGATCCCAGTGGAAACACTCAGGGGCTAACAAACTTCCATAATTTGACCAGAATTGCATGCTTTGGAATTCATTTTTATTGAAAAAACCTATGTAATGACACATATTAGGAAGGCCTATATACCTGAGAGTATTAAACAATTGCTTATCAGAATAGTGCATTATGCTTCACAAATATACTACGGCTTCATGATACCAAAGATTTTTTGGTATCATGACTCTGCTTTTAATGCCAGTTCTTAAAACTTGTGATTCTAAATTTACCCTTTGATTAGACATGCATGTTTCTAATTAAGCTCAACCTGTCCATTCTTCTTTGAAGAGATTAAAGTCAGAGTCCCCCAAGACTCTTGAGGCTCTGCGCAATAATTTACTCATTCTTGGTAAAGGCAGTAGAAGTCAGAAGTGAAAAATAAGTGCAATAAGATGCCAAGCTTGTCAGAAACGCTTCCAACTGAAAATACATACTAGTGAACCTATCAAGTCTGTAAGGGACTACCATGTTTATTATGGCAGAAAAAGAGGAATTGGTGTTGCCTATCTCTGGCGCATTCAACTATAGGATGCTGTAAGTCATCAGTAAAATGAATGTATGTGTAGTAGGTAATCTTCGAGGTCTGTGGCAGATTACAATCCCTTCTTTTTTCCCAGAATGGGCCAAACTTTATCTTCTGAAAATCACACAGACATAGCTGAGAGGCATCTGAAATTGACCTCGTGATCCCTAAGCAGGAGGGGACTTCCAACCCTGTTACTCAAAATCCCATCTGCTGTGAACATAAACATAGTTAAATGTCAGAAGTAAAGAAAACAGAAGCCAACAGTCTTCTGTTGCTTTAAATGTAATGAAAATTTTGAGAATGCATTCTTTATTTTGACACTTTTAAAAAAGAGATGCACTATTACACTTCCAAGTTTTGCCCTGTACCATCAGATGACATAGATCAGCACTGCAGTGGAAACCCACATATAAAATCACGTTATTCTTGTAACTCAGGCTTCAAAACTATTTGCAGCAAGAATTCCACGATTCATCAATTACTGTCAACCTCCTTCATTAAAACACAAACTTTTTAGAATACCCAGAACTTCTTTTGTTCTAGTCACTTCATTTCTAAGCACACTAGGTCAGACAAGGTTCAGCTCACCATCATGGGATGATCAAGGATACAGGTGTTCCATCAGAAATACTCAGAAAGTATCAAATATGACTAATCATTTTGTTAAAATTCGTCAAAATGCTCACAGACTAGCCTAGATTTTGATTTGTAAGAATTCACTAGATATACCACTCTGTATTTAGTACCTACACTGTTCAGCAGCCCCAACTCCAACTTTCCATGAGACATCAACTTCTCGATTGCACAGAAGCTCACCTACTTTGGTACCACGCCATGCACAAATTAGATGATGCCATTAGGCATGTTCAAAAGATGCCCTGAAGTTTGGTTGGCGTAAGAAATGTGAGAAAGTGATGGTGTGATGAATGTCTGCAAGTATCTGCTTATTTAAAGAACTGACTCTACAAATTCTGGCATACAAGACAACAACAAGGTTTGTACAGACAAGATTTACCAAACCACTACACATGTTTAATCCTGAGCCATTTCTATTGCTGAAAACCTTTAAGCTGTTGTTTCCTTAGATAACCATTCTCTGATCTAGCTTTCTGCCTTCTCACTCTGCTTTTCACTGAATATGAACATCCATATTCTAATGTCATGACATTTTTCACACAAAAAAAAAGTGCTCATGAAAAAGCTTTTGCCTTCCCATATGCCAAACAGGTAAAGCAACAGTCAACCTCTTGTCAAGAAGAATGACTATTTTTGAACAAGGAAATTTGACTGGGACAACAACCACCTGCTTTCAAAGAAACCTGACTACAACATGCCAGGATTTGGTTCATGCATGCCATCTTCAGAGAAGTTACACTCTTTGCTCACATAAATCTAAAATAATGTATATATTAAAAAAACAAACAAGCAAGAAAACCCCCAAAGCCACCTATAGATCAGCTAGCATACCAGAAACACACACACTCACGAATTCCAGCATTCTGGTGGAAAACTGTAAAGGAAAACTAAAAGGTTCACATGTTCTGTTTTCAACATCCAGTGCATGTTTTCCTGCCTTTCAGATACCCAGCTTCAAAAATTGTAGAACTCTTTTGGGAAGCAGGAATTAAAATACCTTGAAACTCATCGCCTGGAGCCTTGAGTTACCTCCCAGACCATCCTTGCCAGTCACCCTTCCAAAGTGCTTGCTTGTTCTGATGGAAAGCATATACTTTTACAGGATGACGATTACAAACTTCAGTCATCCTAGTGGAGCTAAAAGGTACAGCGATTTTCTACTACCAGACTGAAACTTATTTCTAATTATTTTCCCAAGTATCTTAGTAATTTGAAAGAAACTATCTAATATAAATGTAATGTAAATGAATGTATAAGGGTTAAGTCTTATTCAGTGGGTTTAAAAGAATTAAGAACCCCATCAGAATATATATTTACACTACCTGTTTATTTCATTTGGCTACCTTCAAAAATTCAGCCTTAAAGAGATATTTTGGCTATTTAATTGAGTAACAGCTGACTGTATTAGAACAGAAGAATGTACCCATGGCTGAAAAAAGATGCTTATGTTACATTAGGCAGGCAAATTTAAGTTACACTGACAGTTTCCAAAAGTAATTTTCTTGACCAAAAGGAAGTCACTGTACTGCAAAGATTTTTGGGAAATGAAGAAATCAACTGTAAAGTTGGCAAGAAAAAAAAAAGAGTGGAAGAGAAAAACATCAAAAATATAGGAGGGGAAAATGCCAAATCTTCTGCCACAGAACATTTTATGTAAAGCTCCTTTGGGTCCTAGATGTTCTTGATTTTGCATGCTACAAGTCAAACTCTGCATACTTGTGGCTTCTTAAAATGAATTAAAACAAGTGGAAAATAATGCATTATATAGTAGAATTATTATGATTAACACAATAAACCAAAATAAAATGTAACATCAAACATGGTAATTTTATATATGAATTTTAAAAAGTTAACACCCTTTTGGCAGCTCTAAGAAGTACAAAGTTTTGAAGTTCCATTAGAAACCTGGGGGGTTTCTTGGGGGGATTTAGGTTGGGTGGTTTTTTGGGTTTTTTTCGGAAGCTTCAATAAAATAGGCAGTGACCAAAAGGACAAGATAATACATTCTGTTCAGTGCTTTATGTGTCTTGAAATTATTGCTTATCACTATAATAGAATTTTGTGAAGTAGAATGGGCAGATTAAGAGTCAGTAGGATGTACTAGAAGCTACCATGCCAAGAGCAATTTGAACAAATGTTAAATGCTCACTCTCC
Organism: Corvus hawaiiensis; assembly: GCF_020740725.1. Taxonomy (NCBI): domain Eukaryota; kingdom Metazoa; phylum Chordata; class Aves; order Passeriformes; family Corvidae; genus Corvus; species Corvus hawaiiensis. The sequence goes on along the minus strand of NC_063213.1, from coordinate 82,537,270 downwards.
TAGATAATGAAATGTTTTTGTTTCTTAGTTGTAGACTAAACTGGCAGTTTATATAAGAAAAAAAAATCTATTAACATGGCAACTGGTTTACATACAAACAGATACCATATTTCCTTTTCAATACTATTGACCTTAACTTTTGTCCAGCATAGATCCAGAGAATCTGCTCAGGCAACCTGCTTTTACTACCCATTCACTACACAAAGTTAGCACATCCCAAGGGGATAGAAGAAATTGTTTCACTGTGTCATGCTGCATTCAGATTTCTTCCTAGGTAAGCCTCACTACCAAGGAGCCATCTAGCCAAAGGGTCCTGTGGTTCTGCAGTGAATGAGCTGAGGACTACATACCTGTCCTGCATGCAGACTTCCTATTTACATGAAAGAAATTACTTTTCCCATCATGCCCTCATGAAAAAAGGTCAGAAATATAATGTTTTTCCTGGTATAATGTCTTCTGTCATGACAAAAGCAATTTCTTAAGAGCAAATGTGGTTTAGTCCAATTTGAGAGTCATTCTGTCACTTCAAAAATAAATTTTCCATATTTAAAAATGCTGCTTGTATTAAGGTCTATTGTTTACTTGTATGTTATTAATAACTCTACTAACAAATTTAATATTATTCAGTTAAATAAGCATCCAAAATTCATCCTGTAATAAGATCTTAGTGAAACCTTCAAAGAGGAAAAACAATCACTTTCATTTTTGTAAAGCCTCAGCTGTAACTTCAAATATCAAACTCTTTGTGACTTACAAGGACTATCAGTAAGTATCAAAACAACAGGTCCTTATTTAAGTAAAGAGTACTGTAATAATGCATTTTCCGTATCTTGCTGCTACTCCTGAAAACAGTTGCTTCTAGGATAGAAACATATGCCTAAAATCCTAACAAAGATATGCTGGAATTTCCACAAGTGATCGGCTCTAAAAATCATATCACACTGAACCATGAAATAGAAAATGTATCTGAAATTTAGTGCAAAATTTAACACTCATGAGTTCCACTGATTCTGTTATCTGCTCCATTTACATGCCAATCTACACCCCTACCTAAAAATGCTTTTCTCAAAACCCTTAAAATAAACTACTCCAGCACTTCCTTTGTAGCATAAGTTGATTTTACACGTCTTGAGAAACAAATACTCAACACCGAACCATAGCCATTAAATTGATACCATCCATCAGCAAAGGTAAATTATGCAAATCAGAATTATGCAAACACCTTTCTTTTTTAGTTGCTACTATTTCTATTTTGTGCAGCTGTCTGTTAGAGCTCATTATGTGAGGATGAAATTATTTTAGTATCATTATCAAAAAAAAACCACAGCAAAAGTCAGAGGCTTGTCACCGATGAGGTATTTATTGCTTTTAACATCTATTAAGGCAGCTGACAAACAGAACTCGAGCACTGTAGCTGGAGTCCTCTCCCAAAAGCATCTTTCTTACAATCCACAAAAAGTCATGCAACTGGCATTTGGGAATAAATACTTTGCTTCCTACCAGCAGCTTTGGGGGGTATTTCCCTTGGTACATATACACAGCACAGCCCGCTACTCCTTTTTTTTCAAGCCTCTCTTATATAACAGACTGCAAAAAACCATCTCTGAACAACGTGATCAAGATGCGATCTCCTGTTTTGGAACTACAACGTTCAACATAATCACATTCAACCCAGTCCCGAGCTATTAATCAACTTCTTACTAATGATGATGATCGATCGCAACTTCTCTGCAGTTTTGCAGCTGACAGTCAGTCAAGGCTCCCAAAGGATCAGGTCACTCACAGACCGAAATGAGACAGCTTCACCAACTCGGCTCAGAAATTAGTCTTACAAGAGTATTTGATGATCGTAGGTTTTGCTTAAATATCACAGTCTTTCTAGGTGGTTTGGGTTTAGTGTTGGGGCTCCTCCCCAGATAACCTGTGCAAAAGGCAACAAAAGCCCAAAAGCCACTCGAGTCTCAGAGGCCCACAAGTAGGATATACAGCAGCTTTCTCTGGAGACCTGCCCTTAAACCCTTCATGCCATATCATTTATACACTGGCCAACTAAGTAGGCTGTCTGAAAAAGATAAACCCAGCCTACATGAGTTACATAATCAGTTTACTTTTTAAGACAGGATGAATATACCCTTAAGTACAGAATGGCAAAGATTTTTTTCCCTCTCTTGATTTTGCAAAAGACACAACAGACTTACATAAACTCCATATAATTCTGGGTTGTCCTCTGTCTTGAGGTACGTAAGTCTTGACATACCCTATGGAGAGGTTTGCTACAAAGCCGAGCTCAGGCTGACTCACTGTTTTCACTTTACATATAGGCTACCTATAAAGACTTTGAAAATAAACCTGCAATATGAGGTTTTTACTTCACCTTGTTATTGCCAATAAAAAGACATACATGTTTTAAGGGGCACAGATGTCAGTTTCTACAGCCAATAAAGTTAAGAGCTGGGTGATCAATAAAGGAGACTATTCCTTTCTAACTATTTCTTCCAAGTTTTGGATTTTTTTTTTCTGTAATGCATAGAGTGACACCCTGAATCCAAACAAAACACACCCCAACAAAGTAAAAGAAAATGTATCTGCACAAGATACTGTATTACACTCTTCCATGCATTAGTCCTTCCAGTCCCTCCAGGGGAAATTTAACATAGTTTCTAAAATTATCTCTCTCCAGGGTTTTTCATTTTTCTCCAAGATCCCCGGCCAGATGAATTTGTGTATTGCATGTACTGCCTGTGCCGCTGCACCTCCTTCCTCTGTGGTGACTTGATTCAGCTGAAGCTACGATTTGACCGATCGATGCAAGCACATTACACACCAGAATAAGAGTAAGGTAAGGGTAAAGGAAAGAAAAGCATCTCTCCTTTCAGCCATTAAATATAGATCAACGAAATATCACAGTGCACATCGCGGCTCCCCTCCCCACCCCCTCCGCCCGCTCCTCGAGTGCAGGATTTCGCAGACGGTGGCTTCAAAGGAAGAACACACACCCCACACACCCCTCCGCACACACACAGACACACACATAGACATACACAGGCAGCACAGACACACAGAAACACGCAGCAGCCGTCGCTCGGAGCCGCCCCAGGGCCCGGGCTCCGCGCAGGGCCGGGTGCTGCCCCCGCCCGCGGGGTCCCCGGGCCCCTTCTTCTTCTTCCTCCTCTTCCTCCTCCTCCTTCTCCCTGGCCCATGACTTCACTGCTGTAACGAGCACATTAGTGCAGGGCGTCGGGAGACACGGTGCCGCGGATGCCCTACATAAGCAACGACTAACGTAGAAAGAAAGGGAGGAAAGCGATGGAGGGGGGGAGGCCCGGGAGAAAGAACCATGAGGAAATAACGCACTTTGTTACCTTTCGGCTGAAGGCACAAACACCTCTCCTTGCAGCCCAGCCCAGCCCCGCTGCCTCGCCGAGGGGAGCAGCGCAGGACCCCGCACCAAGAAGAAATATCACGCAGGCGGGAAGGGTGTGTGAGGGGGAGGGGGACGGACCTGGCACCATTACGGTGCCTGTCGTACTCACCGATCGGCGCCGATTCAGCCTGCTTGCTCCCAAACATATACCAAAACCCAAGAGCAAATCCTCAGTCCGCTAGGCAAGAATGAAGGGGGGGTGGGGGGGGGCGAGCAACGGCCCCGGGCTTCACCGCAAGGTCCTGACCTTGCCCAGCTGCAGCATCTTCGGCTTGCCCCCCCCCCCCAGGGCTTGCGTGTGCGCCCGTGTGCGCCCGTGTGTCCCCGTGTCCGTGCGAGCGCGCCGATCCGGCTCCGAGGGGCTCGGCCGCAGGACAGCTGCCCGCTGGCTGCCGGGGCGAGGAGGGCTCGGCATCCACCGCCCCGCCGCTGGGGCGAGGCGCGGGGCCGCTGCGGCGGCGGCGGCTGGGGCAGGCTGCGCGGCGGCGCCGTAGCGCAGCGCGCCGGGCGGGCGCACCGGCCGCGGGATGTGGCCGAAGGAGACACAGCCGCCGCCGCAGCATCTGCCGCCGCCGCGCTCCCGCCCGCCCTGCCTCCCTCCCTCCCGCTTGCCTCCGCCCCTCCCTGCCCGTCCCCTCCCCAGCAGGAGCGCGCCCGCCGCGGCCGAGCAGCCGGCGCTGGGGGGGAGAGAGGGGGGCCGGCGGCCCCGCTACCGATGAGGCGCCGCCGCCTGTGCCGGGCGGGGCTGAGGTAGGGCCGGGCCGGGTCCCCCAGCCTCGCCGCAGAGGGGCGCGTCCCCGTGTTCCCCCAGACCCCTGCGGCCGGGGGTTTCTGATTTACTAGGGAAGGGGGAGGCAGGGCGGAGGGCGCAGGTGTGGGAACGCACCCTGGGGCGGGGGTCGTCGGTGGGGAGCAGCCCCTCGGCAGTGACCGCGGCTCCTGCTGTCATGGGTTGGGAACTTGAGGTCTGCCAGCCAAAACGGTGACAGCAATAGGGAAGCAAGAAAGAGCTCGTTCCTCCCCGGCTCGTGTCTACCTCGGGTCTCTGTTCCCATGCTTGGGAAACCTAGGTGGGAATCCTACCATGTTTTCAGAAGTCTTCTTGCGAGCAAATAGGGTAAAGAATATGGGAGTCATGTTTTACTCCTGTGCACGCTTAACCCTTCGTTGAGAAACTTGTGTGGAATGCAATTGCGGCGCTCACCTGAAAGTTGCCGCTCCACGGCTCCTTTCAGTTCGCCGCTCGGAGTTTTGGTACCTGAACAAAACCACCAATTTTTGGGGGGTTGTTCCCCGGGGTAACCGCTGCTAATTCACGCTCGCAGCGGGCTGAGCATCAGCGCGGCACTGGGGACAGGCACAGGCGCGGCCGAAGCATCCGGGCAGCGCCTACAGCCGGTCATTTGTTGCCCGACCCCGCGGTCCCAGCACCTGCCCTGCAGGGAGGGACCCGCGTGTCTCCGGGCACCAGGGGCGGCCAGGCCGGCAGCTCCCGCGGGACACGGCGGTCCCATCCACCCGCCCCGCGCCCCTCTAGCCCCGCACGCCGCGCTGGATAAGTCATGACGGATCCCGCAGCGGGCTCGGCAGCGGTACCTGCCGCCGGGCTGAGCCGAGGCAGCAGCGGTGCGGGCCGACCGCCGCCACCGGGCTGCACGGCGACTCGCTGCTGCCACCTCTCGCTTGGCGCTCTCGCAGCTTCCCCAAGCTTCCTGCGAGCAGGAGCTTCACCTGGCTGAAGTTCCGTTTCTCCTCACCGACGGATGGTTGCGTTGGCTACCCTTCCCTTAGTCTCACGGGAAGACCGGAGGCTACGTCTTCGCAGCTCCGGAACGCCTTGTTTTCGGCCTGAGGTCACTTTTTTGGGGGAGGGGGGGTTTATTTCCATATTTATTGGACCATATAGATACTAGTATATGTCCCTTCCCTGGGTTACGTGAAGGTGGCCCATACACCTGTGACAAAATCGGTAAGTTACAGCTGAGGGTGATTCAGCCTGGCAGCACACCTCAATGCCAATCCAGACTTTGCCCAGCTACTAGGACTAGCAGGAAAAGCACCTCTAGGTGCTCAAAACTAGTGTAAACCCCAAACGTCATTGTCAGGTTCTAGTATGGCATGTCTCAATGCCTACTGAGTTGCAACTGGAGGAGAGCTTGCTGGTGGCAGAACATAGTGGCCAATCCAGTCTTGACTCGAGCAGAGAAGCGACCAACTAGCTGATTGTCAGAACTTTTGGTTGGACCAAAAGTTTGTTTTGTCTGCTAAGTGCAAGACCCTGGGTTTGTGATTCCCAGCCTGAGACAAATATCTAACTCTGAACTGAAAGTAGTGTATCACCCAGTAGTTATCTAGAGTCACTATCTTGCAGTTAAACTTCAAAATGTACTTGATGATAAAATTACTGGGTGACACAGTATCATAGACACACCATAGCATCATGTGATCCACCTTCTGCAGCCCAGCCTCTTTTTCAGAGCTGAAAGGTCTTTCTGTCAATAAAAGTAAAGGAGATTGAAAGACTTGAAGTAGGCTGTGTCCTCCTTCCATTCCCCCTCAAATATTCCTATGTAATAGGGACATTTCATGGCCCTGGGGATTGTACACATCTGACCTAATTGTAGGATGAGCAGTGTGTGCCAGTGAAGAATGCCCCTAAGACGTCTGAGTCTCCCCACACTGCAGAGGTTACCCAGTTGGCTGTACTGATCTGAGTAGTTGGTCTGGAAGCTGTTAGCCTGGAAGTTAAATACAGCAGCAATGAAGGTATATAATAATGTAGACCCCCTGTAGGGAAAGTGAGGCCTGGAGGAAGAAGGGTTTTGGAAGAATCTGGAAGGTTTCTGAAATCTGCTTTTTTCTCACAAGATTTCCTCCTTCCACATCATAATTTTGCATGACAGGGATTTCATCTTAAGATGTCACAAGATTCAAAAAGCTTCTCCTTTTCCTGTCACTTTCCTCCCCTGATTCTCCCTGCATCACCTTTTTAATGTTTCCTGATGCCACGTGAGGTCAGAGAAGGGGCTGGGAACAAACACTGCTTATAGATATGGAGAAATGGAACAAGGGAATTAATATTCCGAGTTTCAATATGGCCTCTTAGTGCTGTTCCTGCTGTCACAGAGGAATGGTAAAAGAGAGCAGTGAGAGGTTAGAAAGTGAAAAGCAGTGGAATCAACTTCTGGAAGAGGTTGCCCCATCTGTAGTAGATACCGTCCGCCAACTTCATTCTCGGTGACTAAATCTCTTCTTCTGACAAGCCAAAAGCATATGTAGGTGGAAGCTGTTCCCTTTTTTTGGTCAGTTCCAGATTTCTCAGATACAGAAAGTCTCTTTAGTGAGGCTTCTCAGGTCTGTACCTAGGAGTGATGTATCTACCCTAATCTTTGGTTAACTTCCTTGAGGGTTTGTTCGAGTTGAGGTTTTTTATCTTTTCCTTGAAAAAGATGGAGAAAGAAAAGGAAATTGCTGTATCAAGGCAAATATTTTCTAGCACAGGAACTGTAAAAGCATCTTTGCCATTTGTATCTGTGTGTTAGATTTACAAAGGTTCTTGAGGCCTCCAATTTCGATTTGGTCAAAGTAATGACAAGTAAAAATTTTAGAAAGCAGAAAAAAAGAAGTAGTAACATGAATAGAGTTAAATGCAATGATAGAATTTTCAGATAGTTAGTTCTCCAAATGACTGTATTATGAAAAAATTAGTGGTAGCAAATTGTTCAAGCTTAGGCTCAAAGGTTACATCTTACAATAGGTGGTTGCAGCAATACTTTTCCCATCCTGGTAACTAAATATATATCTATTTCTTTATGAAGAATTTCATCATGAAGTAAAGGATGAAGCTAGCAATGGAGGAACACAAGGAAAATTCCACTAGCCAACAGTTAGATGAGTCATCTAAAATATGGGATACCTAGACACTAGTTGTGTCTGCATGTTCTGTCTCAACATAAACCATATTTAATTTTTGTTTGATTCTTCTTGGAATACAGTTTGGTAGCTTGAATTTTTGGACAGAAAGGAAAACATTTATTTGCCATTTTGACTTTAAGATTATGTTTAAATTTAAATGTGTACTTCATATGAAGATTGTTGAGATCCTCTGTCATGGTCCAGGTCCAGCAACTTCCTTTGTCATGCTGAAGTCAATGGGAACTTTCCATAAAAAAAGGTAACTGAAGTAAAACTACCTAGTTTTATGTAATATTTTCATATTTCAGACAATCTTAACAAGGAAATTGGAAAAACTTGGTTTTGCCCTTTTTAATAAACCAAAAAATCAGCCAAGCATGAATAGTTTTTCAAGTTTAGAGCAATATTTCAAAGAAGTTACTGTCTTATCCCTTTCTAAGAATTATTTCAAGGTGAAATTATTAAAAGAAATTGACAACATCCATTGAAATACATTTCAGATAAGAAAAAGCATGTTTCTTGAGACACACAGTATGGTATCTTAATGAAACTAAACTGGTAATGAATTTCAATAATTGGTCCAAATTTCTTCTCTCTTATTTGACTTGGATGTTATCTTTAAAGAGTCAAGTCATCATTGAATTATAGTGATACTATATGTATTTTCCATTTCTCCTAAATTGTTGCACAATATTATATAACAACAAAGTACCTGTAAATCCTGGGATGAGGATGATTTTCTATGCCACACTGATGACATGACAAGAGAAGGTTTGCATGATTGTATTTGCATAAGTTCGTGTTCTGATCTCATGGAAATATTCTTTTAGCAGAGGTCTCCTAAAGAAATATAAGGTATTTTCTATTCTGAGGAACAGCTGGCTTCAACTAGTCTGATTATGAGTAAACTATTATTGGAGTGCTAAGCTTGACTGGTGATAGGAAGATACAATTGAATTTGTAGTACCTGCAGATTTTGTAAAAGAATCTAAGTTTGCATTGGGAGAGTTGGTTTTTATGTACTGAAGACAGCTCTCAGATCCCTAGGACCTGACTGAGATTTTCTTATTCCCAGCTTCATCCACTGATGACCAGAAAGGCAGTTATGAAAAAAATCTCTCTGAAACAGCTGGATTAAAATATTATTTGGACCTACTGTACTTTAAGAAATCATGGTAAGAACTACTATTTAGCTAATAGCTGCCATTATTTTCCTAAGAAATTTGGCATTTTGAACATAGCAGATTTTCACATGAAATTATACAAAAGGCTAAAAATTCAATTGAATTCTATTGTCTGTGTCAGTCACAAACAATCAGAACTCCTGTTCAAGGTATAGTAAGGGAACTGCATTTTTTAATAATATAACTTTATCTAAGTGTTCCTGATTAATGAGCTATTTGGACTTTTGCTTAACTTCAAGGAAAAACATAGTGAAAATACTAAGAGAGTAACAGAGAATTTGCTTCTTGTTCCTATCAATTAAACACATCTGATTTAAAGAGGGGTTGGGGTCTTTAGTTTGTGGGGTTGTGTTGTGGTTTTGGGATATTGTCATGGAACATGGAAGGCCAGAAATTGAAATGAAAATTAATATAGTGTAAAAATTGTTCTTTTCAGCATCCAGTAAAACAAAGTTTGCTGTTACAAATTCATATATCCTGTACATGCATAGGCTATACAAAGAGCTGAATGTTCTAAAATAATTTGTAAACCCTAACCACATGAAAAAAAGTAATTTCGCTTTGTCTTCACATCAGCCAATATTACTAGCAGTACAATGTCAACTCAGCTGCAAATTACAATCTATGGTTTGGATATCTATGGATGTTCAAAACCTGTTTATCCCTATTATTGTCAACTGAAATGCCAAGCCATTCTCAGGATACATTCCTTAATACATTTACAGCTATAAAAGCATTTAGGATTAAGGTATAACATCTACAAAACTGTATTGTACCTTTTGGATCCTTTTTCCTCTTCACTGTACTTGTATATTGAATAAATCCATCACAATGAAAAAGACCATCCTGCAAAAAGCCAAGTAGAAATCTTGCCATGGATTCAGAAAATGATGCTGTTTGAATAAAAGTTAGTGAAACCTTGATTAATTGATTATCCTTTTATTTAATCCAGTTATGTTTGAGTTTTACTTTGTATCTTTCCACGGTGTAAAAGACTGTCAGAGTTCAAGGAACCAGTAGATTGGTTATCTAGTTAGACCTCATGTTACATAAGACTGAGATATTACCTACCCTGAAGGGAAAATTAATGACTTGGCATTGTGGAATTATGGAATGCTGGATCATTTTCTAATCTATGCTCTATTATATTTCGTCAGTATCAGGAAAGATGAAGCTAGTTTTACTTGGCTGTTATACTCCATGAATGTCATGCTCCAAAAGTCACACACATTTTCCTTTTCCAACCAGCACAGTTTTAATTTTCTGGAGAGTCTTGGTGTGTTTTTCCAATGCTCAGGAGAGCTTCTCATCTGACACCTTTTCAGAACCTTAGTCTCAGTTTCATTTGATAGTTCCACTAACAGCTCTTGTGAAAACACAAACTTCTGAAGCTCCATGGGTATACAACAGTTAGCAAGGACAACTTGCAAGAATTCTCTTATGTGGCATGTCCATGAATGTCTTGTGTATAGGAAGACACATGGTAATATTCCTGGAGCTTCTTGGGTGTGCTCCTGGTGCATTCAAAGCATTTCCCCCACAAGTGGCAACAACGCTGAAGTCACAGATGGGGGCTGTCTGGAGAGCACTGGTGGCAATGTGGACACAAATTCCTCCTGTGCATACTGAGGCCCAAAATACTTAATTTCCTTTCGTTTCTCAGCTGAACTCTTCTGCACTTCACAGTTGTGCAGATTGCCTCACATTTTGACCTGATAATTCCCTCTGCCAGGCCTCAGTTCATCTCAAAATAGGTTGGACTGTGTCAGATCATCTGATTCATGCCTACTAGCCAGTTTTACCACCTTTTGCTAGAGGCTATCTTGCATAATTGGCTGTGTCTGGTCCAGTGCATGATTTGTCCTAGAAAGAGATGTGTTTGTCATCATCCCATAGAGTTTTCAGTAGCAAGCTTACTTCTACAAACTAAGTTGCCTTGAAGGAATAATTTTCAGCAATGAAGGAAGACCAGTTGCTGCAGTTTAAATGGCCATTCACCTAAAAGTTGAAAGGTTGACTGTGCAATGGATGAGTGCAATACTGAATTTTTCCTCTGAAAGTTTACAGCATTATTGTTTTCTATCTGGGGAATTAGATTTTCACAATGATGTTTTAAAAATGGAAATAGTGAAAAAATCTGTGAGACAACATTTAAACGATTATAAATTGTTCAGCTTGGTACCTTTCTTAAAGGCTGTTGCTCTGCCATGGTTTTTGTGATAGTTTTCAGCACATTTTTTAAGTGCATCAAGAAAATATGTGGTCCATAAGGGGCAGGATGTGTTTTCCCTCATTTTCTGTTCTATTCCTGCTCTTTCAATTTCAGGGTAACAGATTTTGAAGGAAAACTTGAGTTTCTTACCCTATGCTTTTTCAACAGAAAAACTCACTGCTTATTTTTGTGTAATTCTGTTATGCAAATCTCTGTATTACTGCACACCTGACCTCCCTTGTGATATTTTTAACTTAGTGGAAAACAGAAAGATATGTTTTATCAACACCACCTGCTAAAATTAAACAGAAAACAATAACTGAGTTTAGTATTTTTTTGCCTTTTATGAAAGAAGAAAAAAATGGAAGTAATAAGCTGTAAAGTAGTGCCAAATTCTAGGAGGGAAATAAGATGGTTTATGATCCTAACGTAAAGTTTTTATTATTAGTATTATTATTTATCAAGTACTTATTAAAAATGCATTTATATAAATTTATGTAATCAGTCATTTTTGCTGAATTTTGGAATTTCCACAACTTCTACTGTGGCCATACTCTATGAAAACAACTGTACCTGTTCAAAAGTAACATAGTCAGTCCCAGCATCAGTCCTTTTGGAGAGACATTGAAAGTATGCTGTGACAGCTGTAATGAACTCAACAGCATGAATCCTTTTAAAGGGAGGAGTAAAGCCTTTTAACTGAGTTACAAAAAAATCTTTGACATTTCTTATGTCAACTCTGTCCCTAAAGTAAGTTACTATTGTCACATACAGAGTTTAGATGGCAAATCTTATCCTTTTTCACTCTAGGATATCAATTTAGAAATTTGTATTAGATTCAGTGACCTTTGGTTATGTTTATGTTATTTTGTGATGCCTGTGAGATTTTTCAGCTGTTATAAAGCAGCAGAGAATGGTACTGTGGTTTTGGAAGTTTGAACATACTCTGTAGAAAAATCCGGATGAGCAACTATCCATCTTTGGATTCTTTTTTCCTGTTGCTTATTCCAATGAGTGATTGACAATGTAGTTGCCAGCTTAACCCAATGCTGCATGAAACAATTGTGTGGCACAGAGTAGGCTTTGAGCTTCATATCCTTAGCATGAATTTTATGGCTAGACTATACTTTCACTTTGTTAACGTAGCTGTTTCCTGTAAAAGAACTATTGAGCCACAGAACAAAATGTAAGGGATGTCACTATGCAGCCATGTTATTTTAGCAGTACATAGTGGCTAACCCCCCTGCTTTTCAAAAGATACAGTTTTTGTTTTCATACACAGAGCTCAAAAGAAAGAAGAATCATAGAATCAAAGAATGTTAAGGGTTGGAAGGTACCTTGAAGATTTTCCAGTCCCAACCCCCCTGCCATGGGCAGGGACACCTCCCAGTAGACCAGGTTGCTCAAGGCCTTATCCAGTCTGGCCTTGAACACTTCCAAGAATGGCACATCCACAGCTTCTGAGGCCAACATGTTCCAGTACCTCACCCTCACAGAAAATAATTTCTTCCTAATACCTGGCCTAAATTTCCCCTTTCAGTTTATACTCAGTACTCTATGCCTCTTTATAGAATGCATTATGTGTTTATCATGGCAAGCATTAATTTCAACAGTGTGTAAATTTTATCCTTCACTTAGGTTTCACATGTAGAAGTCAGGTACTACAGTGAAGAAAAATCCTTTGATCCGTAAAGGATGTTTCATCAGCAGTTGTTCAGCAATTTGTTCTTCAGATATAATATTACATTAGTCTATTATAAGAAAAGTGATCTGGAATTTTTACAGGCCTAATAACAATCTCAAGACTGTCACAGTGATAGGGATAGCAGATAATTAGTGTGTTTAATATATATATGAGGTGGTCATTAGACCAGGTGACTGAGGGTCAGGATAGTCTGTTACAGATCTTCACTGAGACAGGATATATCTGTAGCTTCCATAAAACAGGCTGCTTTCTACTGTTTCACTTACTGAATGGGAGTATCAAACTTGTTATACTAGACTGAGGTTTTTGGATGAGAAACAACATATAAGCAAGATGGAAAACTCCCCGAATATAGGCAGTGTACTCCAGAATGGGCAAGTACAAAGAGCCACCACAACATGAACTGCTGTGAAAGGCAGACTGCCCTGACTATGGCTTTTTCACAGGCTTCTCTTCTCACAGTGGTTTGTCAGATAGTGTCAGTTTTCCCTCTTATGAGTAATTGGCAAATAAATATGATGTTACTGGAAGAGGTGAAGTAGCCCACCAGATGCTGCAGATTAATATATTTTTTTATGAAGAATGACCCAAACTAGGTACTCCTGACCATTATAGCAACAGTCCTGATTACTCTTTCAGGCAGTGGATGATCATAAGGCTTCCAGAGGAAGGGGGAAGGCTTTTTCACTTATTATGTCAAAGGTGCCTCCTTTGCTCTTGATTTCTTGTCTCTATAGATCCATGATCACCTGATTTCACTTCAATGTTATCGTCTACCTCAGCCAACTGTGCCAACCTTTGTTTTTAATCCCCTAACATCCTATGGTAAGTTTCATCCATTGCCTTAAAGCCCCTTCAAGATTCTGAGAATGTTTGCTTTTTTCTGAGAGACCTGTGACACTCTTTTTTCCCCCTCCGCACCTCTTCTTACCAGTTACAAAAAGCCCATGGAACCTCTCCAAGGCCTTGAGTCATTTGTTCAGTTGTGTTCCTCAATCTGTGAGCTGGGAGATCTCGTCATAGATATTGTCTCTGTTATCTCTTTTTCCTGAGGGTCTGTGTATCTAGGTGGGGTTTATTACTTTTTCTGTGTCTTCTCTTTGTTTTTTTTCAACAATATTCTCAAGAAATGTCCTTACATTACAAATGTCATATATCCTTTGTATTTCACACAGCTTTTACCTTCCACCAATCCTTACAGTACTTGTCATTATTAACACAATGTTTGAGCAACTAGAGCTCATCTTCTTAGGAGAACTGATCTAGATGAAAAAATTAAGCCAGTTCGAATCATTTATGAAGAGGATTCTGAAGGTAACATCACCTGGTGGTCTTTCAAGCAATAAAGTGTGCCTTTTGCAGACTCTGAAGAGAGCAACAGCTACATAAAATTACTTTGATTTTTGCAAAGTATTTTACTGGTAGAAGAAATGCACTGATTTTAAAAGAAAAACACCCCTGGTAACAGCAAATAACTAGCCACTTGGATTATATAATAATTTAACTTGAAGACTCAAAAACAACTCCAGTCCTGTGGGCTTTTAAAATACCCAATAATCTTCAGATATTTTAGTGGTGCTTTGACAGTTTTTTTGCAACAGCAGCCGAGACAGTCTGCATGTTCTGCACAGAATTCCCAATATTCAGCAAAAACTGGTAAGTCAAAATATTTTAGCTGTAGCACTCTACTTTTCCCACGGTATCTTCTTGAGCTCTTTCTAGGTAATTTCCCTGCTGTAGTGCCTTATGTGAGAACTTGCTCATGCAACTTCATTTCACATGATGTTCTTTAACTGTGAATCGAAATTATTGAAAAAGCTCAGTTTTCAATAATTATTTTCTCCTACAGAAAGAGAATACTTGAAGAACACAAACCATTATGTGAAGGAAAAACCCCAAAGGAACTGGACAAATTTGTCTCAATTTTGACCTGTTGCAGACAGTCTGTCAAGGTATTCCATGTACCTCAACCCCTTCCCAGGGGCAGATTACCTTTGTTGTTGTGTCTCCAAGTGACACAAGCCAGACCTGTACTCGCCTTAAGGTGTTCAGATTTTTGAATAAGCCATTAATTTGATGGACTTCATTAACCTAGAGCTCTAGGCAGTAAAAGAGTGGGGAGGTGGGATTTAAAGCCATTTTGGCCTTTCCAAGAATTATGTTAGGAAAGCATCCTACAATCCTAGATATAGGAAAATATATGGAGGAATAAAAATGGTTTCTGAATGACATGGCATAGGCTGTTGCAGCCTACAAACCTTTAAAACTCCTGTGAAAAGAATTGACATTGCATATTGCATAGTATAGCACAGCAAAGAATATCTTCCTTGAAATGGGTGATGATTTTATTCATTGCAGATTCCTAAGAATTCACAGATTGTGGTAATTTCCCTCTAAATTCCATCCTCACGTGCTAATACAGCCAGCTAATCTAGAGGTCAAATATCCACCAGGTCTACTGCAGATACGTTTTGAAAAACTCAGGGAAGGAATGGTTGCTTCTGGAGACAATAGTAAAGAAGAATTGTTGTCTAGGTAACTATTGTTTTCTGGTATGGTTTACCTATAGAGTGGATCCCATCCTTTTCTGA
Organism: Corvus hawaiiensis; assembly: GCF_020740725.1. Taxonomy (NCBI): domain Eukaryota; kingdom Metazoa; phylum Chordata; class Aves; order Passeriformes; family Corvidae; genus Corvus; species Corvus hawaiiensis. The sequence goes on along the minus strand of NC_063213.1, from coordinate 82,522,239 downwards.
AGTGTATCTGTAACCATTAAATACTCCAAATTAGGTCCTATCTTACCTAAAATATTTGATGTAAATAGTTGATATTAAATTTTCTCCTTTTTTCTTGGTATATGGAGAACAGTACTAGGTAACAGGTGCACAGTGTGGACACATGGATGGCTTAAAACTGTGCTTTCAAAAATGATCCTCTGAGAGTAACTGTTTCATGCTTACATCATTTATTTCTTCCCATAGGACTGACTCTAACAGTCCTTTTGTTTTTCACCTTTTCACCTTTTACTTGCACAACAGCACACTGCATTTCTCACCATTCAATTTTTTTTTTTTTTAATTGTGGTATCATTTCTGCAATTTATCAAAGTAATTTTGAATTCTAATTTTATGTCTCAACATTCTTGCAGTCTCACCTGATTTCCCATCATCTGTGCATTTAATAAGCTTGTTGTTACTTTAGTATCAAATTCATTAATGACAAGATTTAAGTAAAAACAGATTTTGAGTAGACCTCTTCTACTGTGGGTGGGAATTCATTGATAGATACCCTTTTGACTACAGGTTTCCAACAAGATTTACACCCACACTGTAGCAGATTTTATCCAGATTGTCCTGTAATAAATTTTGTCTACATCATGTCTCCCTAACCTGCTTATAGAGTATCATGTAGGACACCATTAAAAGTTTTTATTATTCTTGTGATATGAAATGTATTTCTATGTTCCTGTGTTTTCATTCTATCCTCAAGTTGCATCACCCCACTGTAGGATAATTGCATTGGTTTGACACTTTTAAATTTTTTGCAAATCCACATTAGCTGCTATTAATCCTGTAATCTTTCAGTCTCTTCTCTACTTGGATAATGGTTTAGTTACTTGTATCAAGGTTACTCAGGGTCCACAGTGAAGCTGAAAAATCTGCAAAATCCTCGTGAAATTGTCCAGCTCACTTCTTTTTGCAGTTCTTAGGGTTAGCCTGCATTTAGGCCACCTCTTGTCCCTGTAAATCTTCAAAAATAACTGCTAATGAATGTGTTTATTTCAGCCATTTTTATAAATATTTTAGAATTAAATTTATCAGGGCCAGTTGATTTCCAAACAGTTATCTTACCTAAAGGTATTCACACCTCTTTTCCCCTTTATCTAGGCTGAGATCTTATCTCATTGGTGTGAAGTAATCAACTGTGAAAGCCAGGGAAAATCGATGGGGAATTTTGGAAAGGCAAATTTCAAAAGGGGCACAAAATGCATGGGTTTTCATCACTGCTGGATAATGAGCAGGGTTTTTTTCCTACACTTCTGCTAGCAAGCTGTGCATATGTTATGGGGATATGTCTTGTCAGTTTCAGGGGATTTATACTTAGGTCTTTTTTTTCCATATGCTCACCTATGTTATTTTATGTTAATCTTTAGCAACCTGATTTTGTCTTTACTTCCTGGATTCTTCTTCTGCTTGAAGTAAGAGAAGAAGTCATTAGTTACATCGATCACTTCTTATTCTTCCTCTTCACTGCACTACAAGATTGTGTGAAAATATGACTATGGCTTAAACATCATGTGTAACATGACATTCTTCAGAAGAGGTGATGCCTACACAGAAGTGAATGTGATGGACACAAATTTAACAGAGGGAGATATATAGCTAATACAGAGCAAGTTAGCTTTTTCTGAATCAGATGTACATTTAATTTACATAGCATGCAGGGGCATTGGAATTGTTGTGGTTTAACAGTTAAATATTTTAAGATTAATATAATAACCTTGTCTAGCAGACTATTAATGCCTTTTTTGTTTCTCACCTGTTTTTATAAAGCCTGTTTTATAACCCTACAAGTCTGTTTTGCAAACAGTGCTAATACCAGTCAATTATGCTAGCTGGCATTTGACAAGACCTACAAACACCTAACAAATTACCAACTGAGTCACTACATGAGCAGGAATTTACAGCTATGAACAATGCTACCATTTCTATTTATAAGTGTTCCTGACTGTTCTTGTTTTGATTACTTACACACACATGCACATAAGAGGGACTCATCAGCTCATTGCAGCCTCACAGTTGACTCAGTCTGGCAGCTGATGCATCTACAGCAGATCTGCTGTTCCTTTGTTAAAAGCTGTCATAACAGCCTGTAAGAATTATTATAACTAACATTGCAGAATTCGGTGTTCCTGGACAAGGGTGGATCCCCTTATACTGAAAGCATTAAATAACATCACTGTTTACATAATAAATGACATCTGACAAGGCACAGTATCTTGTCCTTCTTAATAATATTAATTATATATATAACACACAGCACATTATATAATATTAATAATATTTTCTATTAATTCTGGAGAAAATATGACCTCTCACTCTACAAAAAGAAATGGTCTAACAAATAATATGAAAAGAAATAAAAGATCTTACATTTGTGCTGTCATACATGCAGTCAGTGATGAACAAAGGAATGTCTGCGTTACACGCCTCAGGCTGTGAAATATTGCCACTTTTTTTTGAGAGCAAGGGCTTTTAGGGTGCATTTGACCTCCCATTCTTCTTTTGTGATGTCATCAGAAGACAGAACTCAAACCTCCATGTCTTGAGATCCACAGAGAAACTTCCATAGCGCTATAGCACCTGCTTGTAGCCAACAATTTCTTTTACTGTATCTTTAAACTCAAGACCTTTTATAACTTTCTTTTTCTATTGGATTCACCTCTGATGTGCTTGCTTCAAGAGGTGTAGTTTCTCTTAGGCAGGGAAATTTCTTACCATTTCAGGAGAACATGCCATTGCACAAAACAGCTCTCTATCACACTCCAGCTCCCACTTCTTGAAGATTTTCCCATGCTGAGAAGAACATAAAGAACCATTATAATACTGAAGGTTGAATATGTATTTCAAATTCACAGACCTTTGCTTCATAGAGTGTAATACTCCCACAGGCACTGACTGAGAGGAAAATGAGCCAGGCTTAACTTCTAGTCTTTCTTACTTACACACAAAGAATATGCAGGGGAAGCCAGTCTCTAGCTAGTCACTGCTCTGCTTTTGCGAGGCAGAGCAGAGGCGGTGCTCCAGGATGCTGCTTGTAGCACCTACATTGCCTGCTACTGTCACAAGTTATCATTATCACAAGGCAGAGGAAAAGGGTGAGCCAAGGACGGCTGGAAATGGCCATCAGTTGACCTCTTCTGTCCTACTGGTGATGAAGGAAGCCATGAGAAGGGCTCAAAAAGGGGACACTGAGCACCCCAGGAAAACTGGGGAATGCCCAGAACTTCAACAACCCCCACCTCCGCGATACCCAGCCCAAACATGTCACATGAGTGCTCTGGCTGTTACTGGAAGAAGGTAAATGAGCTATGAGTGGGCACCGGAAGGGCTGGGATGGAAATACTGGCAACACATGCTCTGGACATTGTCAGATGCTGAGGAGTATGCAGCCAACACAAGAGCCGCTGTCACCCTTGCTGTAGGCCTTTTCCCCTCTTGTCTGCCTAATTTTTGATGTAGTGGCAAGACTTGGCTCTGATCACATTAGAACAGACATTTTTGTGTTGCAAGATACACTCAGGTATCATTTTGGACACCATTTGGCAGCTCCTAGAAAACAAATAAAGGTTTTCAACCTAGACACCAAAATGAAGCTAGCATTTCTTTCAAAGGCAAAAAATGCTGAAAGGGTTTTCATTTTATGTTTGAAAACCATCTTATCAGAATGTGCCAGTGGTTAATTTTCCTAACATTTTATGTGTGTAACATGAAGGGACAATAAAACACTGGGAAAGGTAAAAACAATCAGAGATTGTAGACCATATGGTGAGGGCAGATCTTGAAGAACAATAAAGTCGTCATCCTCTGGCCTTCAATGTTCATTTGTTTTCTGGGTTGTTTGTAATGTGCCCTGTGGCAGCATTATAAATCTTTTTCCTGTGTAATAACTCTTACTACTTCTTCTCTTGCAATTACAAAAGGTGTTTTATTTTTATCAGCCATTCCAGACAACACAGATCCTATCTAATGTATATCTGGAGCAGTAAAAAGATTGAGTGTATAAGTGTCTCATATAGTGTGATACATAAAATCAAACATTAATAAAGGCTTTTGACAACCTCCATCTGTTTGATCTTCACACTTCTCCCTCTGCTTTTTTAAGAGATAAAGTCTTGAAGTATTTCAGCATTTCCTCTAACTCATCTAGTCTGCCAGTTTTTTGCAGCAACTTCTCAGTTGCTTGGTCCCATGACCAAATCAGAGAACAGTGTTTTTGTTGGGGTCATAGGCTACTTTTGTGTCTCTGGAAAACACACAGAAAATATCTTGGACAACTTCTGAATCTGAGGATGAGTTACTGCAAAGTGTTGACTGTAGGGTCATGGAAAGTGTGACTACATGTACCAAGATGTAGGAGTAAAAAAGATTGAGAAACTCTTGAATAGAATATCCAGTTCTAAAGCTCCAGTTGAGCTGAAAATATAATTACCATTTCTCTGTTTCAAGCATGAAGTATCAGGTCAGGTTCTCTTGACGCATTTTGTTGAATGTCCATGTCAGTAGCTAAAGCATAGGAACTGCGGATCTTGATCACAAGAACTCTCTTATCACAGGAATTCTCTTTTCACCAGTGTAACCTTCTTTTATACATATTAGATCCAGAAAATTAAAAATAAGTACCTAAACTGGTAGTTCTGTCTCTATACTTAGACCCTCTGAAACTGCAGCTGTATTTCATAATGCTGTCCTGGAGTTCAAGCTAAAAGCAAAATTTCCCAGGTTTCAAAAATCCCACCACCAACAATAAAAAAACAAACAACATCCCCCCAAAACCAGAAAGTATGACCCCATAGGCTGAAAACGAGCAGACTCTTGCTTGTCTTCCACATACAACTTCCTGCTTTCTTGTAAGTGCAAACATTAGGCTACAGTTTCATGCTCTCAGTGAGTTTAATGTAGGTGAAATAGATTTAAGATTCATACACAAGAAAAAAAATTAAAACTATATTATTTTGATGTGGGAGGAAATAGTCTTACAATTAAACACATCTCAAGGATTTTCATATAAACCAGTGAAATCCTTGTAAAAATTCAACCCTTACCTTGTATTAGTTTTATTTAATAAAAGTAATTATTTCCTTTCATTTGCTAAAACTAGTATTAATCTTCTATTTAAAAAGATGATTAAAAAAATGAAAAAATGATAATCAAAATTAGTACATATCATGCTATGAGAAGCTATTTAGTGATAATATAATGGCCTTAGCCTAATTCAAACTTTTATTCTACATGAAGATGTATTCTCAAGTCCCACGGAGACGAAAAATCCCTTAAATTATTGTTCTTTGCCATGCTTTCATGGCATAGGTGATGCCATACATGCCACAAAGAAAATTTTCTTACCAATTTTAATTTTTCATAGGTCTTAATTCTAAAATATGCAAGCAAGGAAAAATGTGTTTTAGGAAGAAATAATAGAAGACAATGTAATATAAGACAGTAATTCTATCTGTAGAATAAATGTATTATGAATTCCTTTTCATACAATCAAACTATTTCCTATATTTTCACAATGTAGCACAGAACTTCTTAAGAGCATCAAAACCAAGTAGGACCAAAACAAACATCTGTCTGCTATTTATGAATAAAGATCAAGCAGACAGTCTTATAGTTGTTCATTTCCTTAAGGAAGAATTGCTTCACTAAAACTTGAGCTTATGGTTGTATCAACAACATAACAAAATACTCCCCAGTGGACCATGAGTTGATGTTGGTGCAGGAATCACGTTTTGCTATAACAGAAGGTATGAGTATTCCTGTAATTTCAAAAAGGAGCTGCACTAAAGACTCTAGAGAGCAAAAAAAAAAAAAAAAAAAGTAAGCGTCTAACAGAATGTTTCTCCCACCACACCAATGAGCTTAACACTGCTTCAAAAACAAATACAGACAGTAGGACCAGTTAACCTATTCTCATTTCCTAGACTGGAAAAATGTCATTGTAGTTCTATTAAAATTATATCCTTTAGAAAATTCCTGAGGGACTTTCCTGCTGAAGTATCTCTGAGGTAATCTTTTTATGAATCAATCCAGAAGGAAATGGCCAAGGAGTTCTCACAGGACTTTCACTACATCAAAGATGCCTCAGATAGCTTTAAGGAGCTTTTCAAGAGCTGGTTGGACAAAGCCCAAAGCAGCTTGGTCTGTATTGAACATTGACTGTGCTTTAAGAAGGGAGTTGGGAATAAGTGATCTCCCAAGGCCCTTTCCTAACTGCATAAACCTATCAGTGACCTCAGTGTGATTTTTGAAATGTCTGTTTATGTCAAAAAACTAAGCTAAAGTGTGATAATTATTCCATTACTTATGAACGAAAATTAGCTTTAGGAGCTGGCAGCATTATCCACTTTTATTAGCATAGTTTAAAAAGTGACTTCCAGATCAGATGTGGCGTCGTGACTGATTGCTGGACACCTAGAGAAGAGTGAGTAACAATTGTTCAAAGAAATCAGTGCCACCTAAACATCCAGATACCTCCATATGTATTTGATCTATCCTTCCTCTGTATAGCAGAGTGTCTCTTTTTTTTTTATATGATGTACTCAAATGTCTTTTGTTCTCAAGTGATGTTTCCATATATGCTGCTAGGTCAAATTTCATTTTCATGTTGAAATGAATTTCATTTCAATGTTCATATTATGATCCTTGAAAATCTTTCATTTTTTAATGACTGTAAAGAAATTGGATTATTGTCATTCTACCATAGAAACTTCATTACATTACATTTCCTTTAAATTCTAGATCTGCATATCTTCTACATCTGCTAGGACAAAAATTTTACAGTAAAATGATGGTTGAAAAAAGTGTGGAACCATATGTTCTCATAATACAGACAAAAATATTGTTCAAACTCAGATTTTTCTTCTTTTCATGCACTATTTTGATTGCAGTGTAAAAAATGCAGGTTCTGGGGTGCAGGGTGGATGAAGGCGGAACTTAAAATTCAGGGGTATTTAAGGGGGTAATGTGCTAAACCATCAGATAATATTCTGCTGTCGGAGCTCCCATCTTTTTTCCATACGTAGGCTGGGGTTGATCAAACTGTGTTTTTCTTGTGGAATAACTGATGTGGGCTAGCACTTTTATGAAACCACAAGGAATTCTCATGGTAACAAGATCATTTCTCCACAAAACAATGAAACTTCATATGCACTTTGTCCATCACCCACCTGGATAATCCTCCCTAATAAAAAGAGGTAGAGAAAGACCTTATTGTGTTGTCTGCATGGGCTCTTCGGTGACAGTAAATGCATGTGACAATACACCAAAGGGACCCAACTTCTATCATCCTTGACACTTTTACCATCATGCTTCAGTATAGGGCTCAAAGTGGACTTTGCTGTCCAATTCACTCATTATTTATTTCCTTCTCATCTCTGTGGATCTCATATTCCATGACTCTCGGGAAAGACTTCATGCCCATATTCTTCCTCCCAGACTTTTCCCAACAAATGGCACAGGATAACTCTGCTTGTTGTCTTATCCTTCTTCAGACTAAACAAAGAGCCTTCCAATCCTTCCTCCCATTTTCTTGTAATTGCTGATTCCAGGATTCGTCAGAGGGTCTCATATTCTAAGCACTCTTGGGAATGGTAGTACAAATGAATACTCCTGACTTACCTGAAATCTGTCTGGAATTATTCGTAAATGGACCAGCATGAACAGATGTGTGAGCATTTGTGCATGCTTACATATGTCTGTGTGTTAGAAGTATAAAGAAAGGGGAGTTCCCATTCTTATGGGAACAGCAGTGCTTCAAAGTTCTTGAAAATGGAGAAAATCGAAACAATTTTCCTGAGACAAATAAAAAGGTCCCTTTTTTTTTTTAATGAATGCTACTTTTTAGGTAGAATCCCTATCTGCAAAAAGTTAATAATCGCCTGCTAATGGCTAATCTCTTTCTTGTTTTTCAAATGAAAACAAAGACTAAGAATAAAGAAGAGTTTTTCTATGTGCATGGTTTCCTTCTGCTCCCTCTGTACATTCTTTTCTGATTCAGATGGCTTTTGCAGCACAATCTCAACAAAAAACTGTATAAATTCCCTCTGTGTTTAAGCAGCTGGTGCTGCTTCACGTTTTTTTCTTACACATGATATTTTGTCCATTATAATATCCATTTCAGCCAGATATAAGTCTGAGGATCCCTATCCATGAATCGGTGTTTAGCTACAGCATCATCATGTGAGTGCACAGCTGAATCAATGATCAGAATTCATGTGGAGAATCAATATGTTGTTTCATTTGATCTGAGATACCACCTTAGCTTCCATTTATGTAAACCTCATAGGTCTCGGGAGATTACTTTGCACAACTATTTTCTTCAGAATATAATGAAAAATTAATTTAAATTGGCAAGCATTGTTGGGAACAAAAATCTGCAGAATTTTATATATAGAAGATAATACTGTCAACAAACGTCAGGTATGAGTGTGGCTGGTCATTCTGAAAGAATGATTTTTCCTTATTTTCACTCTACTTAATTCATTTGACTCCACCATAACTTGCAAATGTAGTGTACAGAAGAAAAATAGGTTTAAAATAAAAAAGTCAGAACTAATATAAAGCATTTAATAAGAAGTTTAGTACTTTAAAGAAGATCATACATTTTGAGCATTAGAGGCTAAAAAGGAATATGAAATAATTTCAGTGGAAAAACTTTCATGATGATTTAAAAACATTAAGAAATGAACAATTCATGGCTGGCTAGTACTTGCATTTTACTGTTGGGGTCCCTCCCCTGCCGTGTAGCCCTGGGAGAGGGGCCCTGAGGGCACAGACACGGGGCTTCCCTGTCCCTGCTCAGCCTTGTTCCCATTGGTTGGTTTGTGTTCCCTGCGCGGGCAGAAGGACCCTTGGTCCCGTGACTGGAACAGTTCCTCGGCAGAGCTCCGGCCATGCGGCTGGAGAAATAAACATCTCTCTGAAACAGCTATCAAGAATCTGTCTGTCCGTATATATTTCCTTTCCACGGGACTCCTGGTTTGATATATGCGTGTTGCAGTATCCCCACTGCAACAAATGGTGGAGATTTGAGAGCAGAACGATCCCCGATCCCTAAGCGACTGATTTGTGTGAGTAAACCCTGGAAACTTTGGATTCCTCTTCTTGGTTTTGCTTTGCTATTCCATATCTAAACTATGGAGGAACCGTGGGAAGACTCTTGGCTCTCAGAGCCGCATATGGACATTTATCTTAAACTTAAAATGATTCTTGAACAACGATTTGTAAATTTTAGCTTGATTCAAGCTCAAAAAGAACTGAAACACTTCCTGGCATGGTTGTTTAAGAACTTTTTCTATGTTTCTTGGGATTTAATTCTTACCAAGGGCTTTTGGAAAACCGTTTGGACACAGTTAATACTGGAGTCAAAATATATGCCGATGGAAGAATATTTTCGTGAATATTATTTAGTTACCGAGACTGTTGAGCAATGTCAGCTGTGTCCTGGCGAAGGGAAGCCTGGCGCAGGGACCGTGCGGCCCAGGCCACGTGCACCGAGCGCTCTGCGAGCAGCAGCGAGGCAGTTCCCGCGCGCGGGCGGAGCCACGCGAGCCGCAGTGTCGGTGGCGGAGCGAGGCGCGGCGGGACCCGGCAGTGCCCGCCCGGTCCTGTGCAGCGCGTGGTGGAGCGAGCCCCGGGAATGCCCGACCGAGAGGGGCGGCGCGCGGGCAGCGGCTGGTGGCAGTGGCGGTGGAACGGAGCCGCGCCCAGCCGAGACGCGCGCTGGAGCGGGGCGCGGGGGAGTCCTCGCTCGGGGGCCCGGCCGAGACGTGGGTGCAGCGCCCGGCAGCGGCAGCGAAGCTGCGACCAGAGGAGGCGACGCACGGAGAACTGAGCGGCGTGGCCCGGCCCGGCCCGCGCAGCCCCGAACGCGACCCCGGGAAGAGCGCGCAGGCACGAGCAGCTCCGACAATTCCAACACGGGAGCGACCGAAGGAGAGAGCAAAGACGCAGCGAGACAGAAAACAGCAGCCACTCGGAAAAAGGAAAAGATCATAGCAACTAAGACCTTAGGGATAGTAAAATGGTATAATGTTAAGCAAAATTATGGTTTTATAACAAGGTGTGACAACCAGCAAGACATATTCGTGCATAGAACTGCTATTAAAAAGAATAACCCTGAAAAATGCATCCCAAGCTTGGGAGATGGAGAGGTGGTGGAATTCAAAATTATGCAAGGTAGAAAAGGGTTACAAGCATCGCAGGTCACTGGGCCTGATGGTGTTCCTGTAAAAGGCAGTATATATGCAAAAAATCGTAGTCATGTTAGACAATATCTCCATTGTAAGCCCCCCCTACAGTTTCCCTTTCCTAATCCCACCTTTCCCTTTTACCCTATATCCTATTACCCCCAGTGTACTCCCAATCCGTTTTTTCATCCATGATTTCCCTCACAAAACCATGCTTTTGCCAATTGTTTCCCCAAAAATCCCTTTCCAATGCCGAGTGGGGGATGAAAAGGGGGAGGGAAGAAGTTAAACCCTCTCCTGCCTCAGTTTCCCCACAAAGCATGCTCAGAGAATTCTGTCTCCCTTCTGTCAGCCCTAAGATGTTCCAGAGAATCTGTTTGGACATTTAAAGACTCAGGAGGGTGGCTTGTTTTGTTTTGAAACTGTTCTTGTTATGTTTATCCAGTTGTTTTCATTCTCCTTTTATTAAAATAAAACGGGTGAGGTGTTGGGGTCCCTCCCCTGCCATGTAGCCCTGGGAGAGGGGCCCTGAGGGCACAGACACGGGGCTTCCCTGTCCCTGCTCAGCCTCGTTCCCATTGGTTGGTTTGTGTTCCCTGCGCGGGCAGAAGGACCCTTGGTCCCGTGACTGGAACAGTTCCTGGGCAGAGCTCCGGCAATGCGGCTGGAGAAATAAACATCTCTGAAACAGCTATCAAGAATCTGTCTGTCTGTATATATTTCCTTTCCACGGGACTCCTGGTTTGATATATGCGTGTTGCAGGATCCCCACTGCAACATTTTACAGTAATACATAGTTTCAGAAATATGAAACCAAATCACCTCCGTTTCAGAATACAAATGTACTAGTAACTAAATATATTGTAGTTCCAGTTGGTAAGGAAATAATTTGTATCCAGATTGGGGAAGGTTCAATAATCAGTAAATATCAGTGCTATTTCACTATGATAACCAGCCCTTCAACTATATAGCAAGCTATCATAAAGCAGATAACTTTATTTAAATACTTGTTAACTCAGGATTTAAATAGCTGTGAGGAGGAGATAAGCCATACATTCCTACAATAAAGACAACCCTGTATTAATATAAACCAGTATGTGATATTATATTGGGTGATGTAAAAATTACCAAGTGATGCATCTGACTCAAAACTCTCAAACTTTACCTGCTGAAATATAATTAAAGCCTTCAGTTGAGTCATATGCCCTGAAATGAATTCTGTCTAAAATGAAACATAATAAATGTTTGAATGAGGTAAGAAATAGGACTGTGGCAAGACCGTGGGAAGTGCATGATAGTGCAAAAGGAAGGTGAAATAACCTGAATCATGTAGGCAGTAGGGAACATGTCTAAGTAACAGCAAGTTGTAAATAATTCATGGAGAAATTACCTAAGTGTTAACAAGATCATATGATTTCAGAATAATTTCATCTTGGGTTGTGTTGGTGCTGCAGTCCCACTACATAGAAAAAAAAAAGAGGCATTTTTCATATTCCGTGATAACTTTTCACACTGAAAAATTGGACATCTCCTTTAACTCATAGAAATCATTGTTCAGACATGATCAGGAAGAATATTAGTGTGGTGCGCTACTCATACAAAAGTAGATACACAACATATAATTCTCCATAAGCCTCCCCACCTGTTTATCAAATTAAATTATACTTTAAGCTATCGTAGTACTATTTAAAGAGAGCTTGTATTTCAATTACATTCTCCATCAGTAGTCATGGGGGAAGCAGAGCGTCTGTGGCTCATTTACAGCAAAATGTGGCTATTCTGAACAGCATTCATTAGTCAGCGGCAGCTGTATTCTGGCAAGGAAAGCAAGGGCTAAAACTTTTCCAGAAATGGATGAATGTAGATTGGACAACATCTGCTGCAGTGTGAACAGTGTTCTTTGTTTCTGTGGTCTGATGTCCTCTTATTCCTCAAGCCAAGTCTCAGCTCCTCAGACCTTCTGCCACAGCCCACAGAAGGCAGTTTGTTTGATGGCATGATCGAGCAGATCAGGAGTCACTCTGGATTGCTCAGTTATACTTGAGCTTCAGCACAACTGCCTTTATTCAAATAGGATAAATAAGCATAGTGAACTATGAATATTCATATAGCAACTCCATTGTAACAGTGTGTCAGATGGTAAAGAGGTTTTAAGTAGAGGTACTTGTATACTATTTCACAGAATCTAGAAAATACATGTTAAAATAAGAAATAATACTTTAAAAGAAAAAAAATAAAATCTAATTAAAAAACTGAAAACTATGGCCAAAGATCTCTAAAGACCTTTTTGTAATGCAAGAATCTAGCAGTTAAGGTCTAATTTGTGGTTATAGGGACATATTTCATAGGGAAAACAAGGTTATTTCTGATTTTCAGTTCTTTGAAAGATGGCAGTTTTCCTATTATATTTTTAAAGAAAACAAACACAGAATGGGGAAAGTGATATCTGGTAACCAAAGAGAACCGTGATTTTCTTTTCTTTTCTTTTTTTTTTTTTTTTTTCCTTTTCTTAGTGATTTTTAGTATCTAAGTCTGAAGCTCAATCACTGCAACTTCAATTACCAAAGTTGTCCCCCTGAAGCCTGGGAAGATGACAGAGAAGGAAGGCTTCACATTAATCAGAAAGGGGATTTTGCTAACTTCATAATGAGCTAATCTGGAAACACCCTTAGGGAGATGAGTTCAGGGATCAAAATCAAAGGCTGAAGTCTCTGGAGTGAAAAAAACAGTTATTTGCCTTCGTGATGGTTGGATTTTGTGTCCACCTGTTCATTTCAAACTGGCTCTTTAAAGACCATTAAAAAGGCAGTGATTAAGAGCAGATGTTGAACAAACTGTGTTTCCAGCACACCAGTTTGGGTTCATTAATTTCTACACTGCTTTTTTTCTGGCTAAAGATGGTTTCAGTGCAGTCCTTTTGTCATATTCACAGACAGATATGATTTGTTCTTGGATAATTTTTTTCTCTGTTTTCTCTCTCTTTCAGAACTTTTACCCCTCAGTTTATGATATTAACAGCTATCAAAATATTTTATAAACTTTCAATGACTTTGCAGCCCTTCAGCTCACAGCCAGAACAGACCCCATGAACTGCAGTTATTACAGTAGGCAGAAATAGATCCATTGTTTTCTCAGTGTAAAGCTGATTCAAAACTACAGTTAACAAAATTGAAAAAAATGAAAGTACTTGCTGCTACATCACTGGGCTTGACATTTCTAAGTAATCTTAGTATTTCCCTTGTCATTTCTACCGTCGCTCAAAGATCCAGGCTCTGGGAAGTTTTTCATGAAATTGCTCCATTATGCAGGAGACTACATAGAGTTTGAATAAGGGTCAAACCTGGACCAAAAGAAGCTTCTAATATAAAGTAAATATTGATGGTTATCTCTGTGATATTGCATAAATATAAAACTTAGTATTATATCTCATGAATGCAAGCTGTGTTTGCTGATGACTAAACTCCTGAGTTAGAAATAAGACTTGGGTGAAACTCTGGAGTAGTGCCTGACACTGGAATTTTGCTGAGGCTTAGCAAGGTAATACCCTCATCTCTTTTTGAAACAGAACTGATCCAGCAATGTAGTCACCATGTTGCTTCTGTAAGGAACCCTAGAGAATTAACAAGTTGCTTAGGAATGCTTATTGCAGATGGTGTGGGAATCAGTCCAAATACAAAAGAGAGGAAACTCAGCTATTGCTTCTCTTGTATTTGATCTTGAACTCTAGAAAGGAAAAACTTGTAGAAAAGTCACTTTGAAAACTCAGCAGGAGGCTTGCCTGGCTAAAGCCTGCACTCTTAGGCCTGTAATTGCATAAATGCTAATTAAATAAGACAACGAATGAGAACTGACTGACAGGAGCTAAGCAGAAGTAAAGAGCAGCTGCTTTTTGGGATTCTGCCACAAGTAGTCTTCATCCCATTCCAGCAGTAACTTCCCATATTTCCCTCTCTTCTCTACTGAATGCAGGCTCAAACCAATAGCTCACATTTCCTCCCTGTCTGGCTTGGCTAATTCCCAAGATAAACAAGTCTTTTTGCTCCCTGAGGAGCAAGCTTAGCTGTGCTGGAGAAGTAAAAAGGGAATCAGGTAAGAGAGAGGGTGACAAGGACAAGGAGAAGGAAGACTTTTTCCATCAGAGCAGATGAAGAAGAAAATGGGAGTGGATAGGGGCAGTAATAGCCCCAAAAGGGGAATTATGCCCAAGAGACTGTAAGAGAAAACTGAAAGTGAGATACTTGGGAAATACAAGGGCCTTCTACAAATATCACAAGTCTGTTTGTTTTTGCTAGTGGAGACTGCTGTTAAAGAACTTACAGTCCTAAATCCAAAGCAGAATTAGAGAATGAAAAAATTAATCGCCTGCCATCCAGAATATGAAAGGTGGAAAAAAGAGATTGTGATGGAAACAAAAAAAAATACACAAATTGCTGTTGTTGAGGTCAAATATTCCCACTGTAATGGCCCAACCATAACTGAGCTACATGTTAAAAGGAGCAGAGGCACTGAAATAATATATTATTCAATTTTGGGAAAGGATTACAAAAAACTAGTACAACTGAAACAACATAAAAATATTCTGTAGATTCCAAGAATTTAAGTCTGTGGTTCTTTATATTATAAATACTACAAGTATTTCTATTTCTGTGCTTACCAGATTTTTAATTTCCTAGATATGGATAACACAAAAAATTATTGCAAAGAATAACAATGTCATTTCTGTTTGGAAAAGCTAAAATACTTTGTTATTCAGGAGTGATACAATGTCAAGAAATAAAGCTATTCTGGAAGGTTGATAAGTGCTAAGTACAGAAACCAGTATCTTGGACTTGTTCAGCTTAAATCAAAAGGAAGTATAAAAACCCAGGCTACTAAATAATGCTTTCTAGTTCAAAATCATAGATTTGAGTTTTACAAAGGAATTCAGAGGTCAAACTGAGAGGATTCGTGTGTCCAAGGCTCTGGAAGGATGTGAAGGAAACATTTACAGTACTTGGAGTTTGTTGCCAAGAACAAGGGAAATTTTGTAAGGGAGAGCTCTAGATTTAGTTGAATACCTAGGCAGCTGAAACAGGATGCTAATAAAAAACTGGAAACTGAAAGTATTGTTCATCAAAGAATCTTATCAGGAAGATCAGAAAGTTAAGAAAGAAGATTTTTAAGCAAAGTTGAGCTCATCCTGATCAGTAATGAAGGGATCGAAATAACTACAGGAGTGGCAAAGTTAAATCAGCAGAAAATGGGACATCATTGTTGAATATGTAACAGGAGTAAGATGGCTATGAGAAGGATGGTATGGAAGTGGAAACTGAGATATAGGAAACACCAGGAGAAATTATGGAGCTCAGATCCTCCTCATGGGTACCTCCTCAGTGTATGGAGTGGCCTACCTGGTAGGATAGCTTACCTCCAACTTTTAGATTTCCAAGTACAGAAACATAGGAAAGTGCGCAAGTGAGTCTAGTAGAAATTATTTTTACTAAAAACTCGATTTTTTAAGGTATAAAAAGTAGTTCTTGTAGCAGCAACTTTTCAAAAGGAAGAAGTTGTCTAGGCAGCTGCAAATAGATGACTTTGACCTCTACAGTGTGCAAGACTTGGAATATATTGCCAAAGAAAAAGCAATTAAGACTAGAGAGGCAAATAGGAATTGGTATAAAATGTAAAAACAAGAAGGCCTTGCTATTATGGATTGATAAAAGAATTTTCTTCTATAAATAGAAGGTTCACGAAAAGGAAATGACAGTGGAAGAGAAAAGTTTGAGTTCATCAAGATAAGTTATAAGTTATCAGTGTGATGTGTTCCAGAGAAAGGAAATATAATTAAACATATCAGAAGAATTGGCAGGAGACTAAGAAATACTAATGCAAAGTCCTAGAAGAAAATTATCGTGAAGAGTTCTACATACATTGTGATCATCCACATCCAGGAAAATGAAATTTGTTTTAAAAGGAGTACAGACACAACTCAGAGAAAGGGCAAAACTTCCTGCAAATAGTGACTAACAGAATTTGGTTTAATAATCTCACTAAACAAAGACTGAATGACACACACGATCCCTCTGTGAGAGACCTTCACTTCCCTCTCTACTTTCTAGACCAAAAACTGTGAAGGAGTTTTTTAAGCCAGAAGAAAATAATGATACAGGAAAAAGAAAAAAGCTGTATGTCGTGCACAAGTAAGTTTAGATTAGAACTAACACTACGTTCTTTAGAAAAATGAGACTTTGAACCATCTTTCCAGTAAGAAGTGGAGTGAGAAAATGCAACAGTTGTAAGATAGAATTGGTTGTTTTATGACACAATTCAACCCAGCTGCTTTGCATAGTTGAAGATTCATGATATTTTCCTTGTGATGTTTTTATGACCTGCTTTTTATTGTACAAACAAGTAATTGGTGTGCTATATTTATTAATTAATTGAGAAAGTATAGAAAAAGTTGAATTTTCATCAGTTGAATAGGTCATCAATTAATGAAAAGAAATAAATAGCAAAACATATCCAGCAATATATGTGTATTAAACTGACTACTACATACCTAGATGAAGATATACTGATTAATATACGCATCTAGGAAAATTCTTTTGCTGTACCTTGCTCTCAGGAGTCACACGTTTATCATGAGCATTCTGACAGTCACAGAAAGAAGTGTCCAAGTGGCAATGAGATCCTTATGAAGCCTTTTTCCTAAGTAGCAATAAAGACTGACTGTTGTGTCAGTGGTAAGCATGAGAAAGATGCATTCCTTCTCAGAAAATGAAATGAAGTATGCTATAGCTGTGCTTAATGTCTTCCATTCCCCTGAAGGCACTTTCAGTCGTCCCAACAAATCCCAGTGATATTGCTTGCTATCAAATACTGAAAATAAGTTCAGAAGCCAAGCTTGACATAATGCACTTCTTAATGTAGCATGTATACATGGTGGAAAGAAGCATTTTAGATGCAGTCTGTCTTTCTTTTTTTTCTTTCGACTACCATGCATTTGAGCCTCAGCATCTGGTGGCTGGGCTTCTGCCTTGGCCCTCACAGGTCATTAGGAGGTGTAAAGACTCAGCTCTGTAAAAGCTCTAACACTAACAGGTCAGGGACTGTGTGCTAGGCAAGTAGGCTCCTGGAGCAGGATCCATGGCTCAGTGGGGAGCACATATGTGCACACAGTATTTATATATGTCCTCATATATATGGATAGTACACTCGCAAATACCTATACACATATGCATACACCACATACATCATTCAGCCAGAGGTGGAGGATTGCGTAAAGGTGATCCAAATCACCAAAATACTCACTGTAAAAGTGCTTTCAGACAGCACTGATTTCACCCAGGGTCTGAGCAGCATCCTAGGCATCTAAATTCATTGGGAAGCACTGGCTACTTTTTAAACAGAAGCCTTATAATCTACTTCTTCCTTTCTGAGTTCTTGTTTGCTCAGATCAAGACCTGAGTCATAACCGTAAACTTTTAGCTGGCCAGGATTAGGTATATATATTTTTTGAGAACTTTCAAGTTAAACAAACAGAAAGAAAGTTCCAGCAAGCTTTGCTTTCTCCAAGGCTGTCTGGTCACCTGGGTGTCAAAATCTGCCTACCCTGGTTGAAGACACTTACAAGGTAAATTAAAATCTGAACTGCATTATGAAAAAGAAAACTGCTTAAAAATGAGTACAAATATATTCCTTTTTTTCCCTGTTTTTAACTTGTAATTAATTTACAGCCTTCATGGGGACTTTATTACAGAAATCTTGCATTTTCTTTATCTTCTTGGTTAGTGAAACAAACTTTAAATAAAAATAAGTCAAAAATAATTTAAAATTAGTAGAAATGAAAACTAAACTTCTGAAAAACAAATGGACTGTACTGTTCTTTGAATATTTTTTTATATCATTTTTTCCTCATACTTACAATATTACTAGTTTAATATACTTAGTAAGAAATACCACACACTGTTTAGTAAAACAAAAAAGGTCTCATGGGTAGATATATTTTTAGATCTGAAAGAATTCAAGTCAGCTGAGACTTACACTGTGTTTTTAACATGGGATACATTGAATCTCATATCGGTAGTTGCTCTGGCACATGAATTCATGGAATGACCAACTTCATGAAAACTTTCAAGTCTTTCAAGATGACAAATTAGAAACCTCCTGGTATTTAGTGTAGAGATGCATGCAAAAATGCTCTGCTCTAATTAGGCAGAAGCATTTGTAGCAACTGTAAAGTGCAGCAGCTTTTGCATTGCTCAGGCCCTAGCTTCGTGTGTGTGTGTGTGTGTGTTGATGACTGTATCCCTACCTGACTTCTGTGGCTGGTTAAGATATGTATTACACCTCTTTTAGGGAAAAAGCTTGTTTTCAGTGCTTTCAGTAGCCTCACTCTGCCACCTCCACAGATGTGCCTTAATGATGTAGTCTGCCCTGCAGTGCTGCAGCCTTCAAGACCTGAGTTTTGACATAATAGTTGTTAATATTAGAATGTGCTCTGTGCTACATTGAATCCTCTTACATTTTACTGCATCTCATTTTCTACTGTATCTCTTATTAGGGTGGCTAATTTTAATTTAACACATTTATCCAAAACAAAGAGTGGCATAAATAAAAACCCTAAACAGAAAGACATATTTATAAACAAATTAGAAAATGTTTGCAAAGCACTTCAAATGTGGTTTGCTAAATCAGCACTACATTTTATCAACCTGAAATAATTAAATCATAAATAACTAGGTTTTCTTTAATTCTGCTTCACATTATGTAGCCTGGCAAATTGTCAAGAACCATGACTGATTCCAGCTCTGCACCAAAGCAAGGCATCTACCGTTCAGCAGGAAATTAAGTTTTGTCTATTTTTCACCCCCAAGTGGTACTCTGAATTTCTATAGTCCTTAAAATATTCATATTGTAATATAGGTTTCACTTCGTGTGGGACTTACTCTTAGGGAAACTACTTAGGAATTCAAATTTTTTTTTTTTTGTTAGCAACTTTAAATGAATTTGTACTTTCTATTGAAAAAAGAAAGAAAATGTGTTCACATATATATGTAATCTGAAATTTTACTATTTTGCTGGGATTTTTATGGGTTCTCCAAAATGTTTTTGTCTGCTGCAAAGCACAGCTAGATATTCCATCTAGTCATGATCAGCTGTCAGTATACAATCTTTGATGTCCCCTCTTTTCCCTGGACAATCACACTGTATTTGGTCCAGGTTCACACAGATTATGAACCCTCTCTACTTTGTTCACTTACCAAGTGCCTATTGTCTGAAAACAGCATGATATTAAGAAACAAAATATTAAGTTGTAGTCCAATTCAAAACCCACCATTTATATTCATTAAGTACAGCATACAGTGGGAAATAACATATAACAAAGTAGAAAACAAAATTTGAAGCAAAAATCAAAGGGAAGAATAATTGGAATTTGAGTTTTGATGTAAATTGAGAGTAGACAACAAGATATTCTGAATGATGATGCTCTGGAAAGTGTTTCAACTTTGATGTTACAAACTCAGGAGCATTTGAAAATGCCAACTGCAGTAAAATTATGTATGTAACGATTGTTTTATACTGACAGGTCACTCATGAGGAAAAATAGTTTAAATGGACCTTGTCCAAAATAAGATTCTTATTATTCAGGACAGGGGCTGATATTGTTCATCACACTTACATCGAGAAGTTAGTACACTCCCTTGGTTCCATAAATTTCAAGGTTAGGTAGTCAAGAAGATGTGTGCATTCAGATGGGTTTTTTACTGATCTTTACTTCCGTGAATTTTGGGATTTCAGGTGTAGACAATCATTCATAGGCACAGAATGGTGAAGCATACAGTATTTTTGCACTTCTTCAGGTCCCCAGGGCAGATTTTGGTTGAAACTAGCTTATATTTTAGAATTGAAAAGAGCAGGATGAATGTAAATTTAGGAAAAAATAAATCACACTTCTAACATTATACTTTTGATTTATTGCTACCTTTAGAGACCAGTCCATGTTTTATAAGTCATCATATCACTGAGGAAACTATAGAAAGTGATTCTCAACAGTATTCTATTCATGAGACTTCATCTTTTATTTCAGAGAATCACAAGATAATTCATTATTTCTGTCATTAACCCTAATACCCAAAATAGAGATGTTCAAGAAATTTATTTTTAAGAATATGATGGTCATTACACTTGTGTTCTGCAATGCATTAATTAAGGTACGTGACAAAGCTCTCATACGGCAAACAAATCCACTTTTAGCTCTCATACTGAAGGCCAAAGTGTCTGAGTTTGAATCTAGAGATCATGGGCTCTATTTTCAGTGTATGTGTAATTACTGAGTTAAATGCTTGTGCATAAGGTTACGTCACAGTAATTTAATTTTAATATTTTTAGTCTGCTTGTCTACGTTTGTTGCAGGAGGAGAGTCTAATTCATGCTAGGTCTACACAAATCTCTCAGAAATTAAAACTCAGAGGTAGTGAACTGTTCGTTGATTTAGGATTTCACTGAGAGTCATGGAACCAGAGTAGACTTGCTATACTCTTAAATACTAAAGAATCTATCTTAAGTTTCAGGCAACCTGGGACAATCTTTTTTGTTTCTGTTGCATGTGTGGTAAATATTAGACACATTCAACACCCACAGTGTCTTCATACAACGCAGTCTAGAAAAGTGCGCTACTCTGAAAAAACAGTGGCTTTAAAAGTTGGGGTTTTGTATTGTTGAATCATTCTTATTCTTTTTGATCTTTTTGGCATGTTTTTCATTGGGTAGCAATGTGCACTGATAAAAAAAAGAGGAAAAACACTGATATCTAAAAAAATGTACTCTAGTCTATCTGCAGCTGATCCATGATATCACATGACATGGATACTTGCACTGCTTAGAAAACTTCGGGTTCCTTTCAGCACATTTACTGTACCCTTTCTGCTAACATGAATGCCTTTTTCAGCCTTGTACCTGCTGTATGCAGCATATAGCAGACTATCTGCTTGGATATCAGATGGTTAGCTGAGTTCTCACCCTGTTTCCAGTCTCCTGTTGCTGTCTGCACTGCCAGGTTTCATGAGGATACTGTGATTTTCAAGCTATTACTTCATTTCTGATCTCTCAGTCTAAGCTGGAAGGCATCTGGTTTAGCGGATGTTTCATAAAGGGAGATCTTCCAAGGCAAACAGTAGTTGAGAATCAAGATTCCCTGTAATGACTAAGGTATCATATGCAGTTTCATGAGGATGGTGTAGAGAACTTCGGAAAGAAAAGGAAAAGCACACTTCAACAGAGTGGTGGCATCTAAATCTCTCAGGTACTGAGTGTCAGTACTGCACAATGAAGGGCAAATTATCTCAGGGAACATGCTGCTCTGAATTTCCTGTGTTAATTCCAGTTAACTCCAGTAATTTTGGTATCTGTCTGTATTTCATGATATCCTAGAGTGTGACATTTGGTAGGTGCAACCAAGGAGATCAAAGCTCTGTTGTTTTCTTTTTTTCTTTTTTATTTTTCTGTCTAGGCTTGTCAATTGCCTTAACTATCCAGCAAGATTTTTTCAAAAGGTCTTTGAAATCCTGTTTCTGTTAAAATAAACAGGCCTTTAGCCACTGCTTTTAGCAGATGAAAGTATCTGCAGCCAACTAATGATGGCTTGGGAAAACAACAATGAAAGTTATTTTCACTATGTCTTTTTTTGAATGTGAATTTTCCTGAAAAAGTGATAGTAAGGCTATTTTTCTCTGAGTTTTTTTAGTTACTCCTGGTTCCTCTTCCTTAGCGTTTTTCAAGTAACAAAATTTTTATCTGAAAACAGCCTGTGGTTTACTAGATTAATCAGAGGAGAAGACTATCCATCTAAAGAAGTGGAATTAAAAGTATTTGACTTTTTTAGCTTAGTGGAACAGAGTCTGAGGCAGTTGTTGACTATTTATTAAAATAAAAAAGTAAATTTCAGGAGGGGAAAATAGCCACAGAAATACAAAAATAAATTTAAAACAACAACGTCATCGTCGTGGTCGTCTTCTTCCTCTTCTTCTCCTTCTTCTTCTTCTTCTTCTTCTTCTTCTCCTTCTCCTTCTCCTTCTCCTTCTCCTTCTCCTTCTCCTTCTCCTTCTTCTCCTTCTCCTTCTTCTTCTTCTCCTTTTTTAAAGATTTATGCTCAAAAAAAATCTTCCAAAACAGCATAATAACGAAGAATCATGAGAACATCCACGTTCATGGAAAAGATGACAGAATATTTGAAAATTGAAACAGAATCTCTGTCTATTTGATGTATCGATACTTTCAAAGAGATTTGAAAGGAGAGTGATTGTTCTTTGTATATGGTATATATGGATAGTTGAATAATGAATATATGTATAATACATGAATAATATGAATAATGTGGGGTGCTTTTGTGTTTGTGTTTTGTTGCTTGGTTTTGGGTTCGGTTTTTTTTACCTATTTTCTTAATTGAACACAGTGGCAGACTGGAGATTAGTGTTCACTACTGCTCTCAGTAGCATTGATTTATCAGGTGCTGTGCTATTGAGCCCTGCTCACATGCTCAGGGTTGGAGTGGTGACCATAGTGGAAAGCAGAAAGACTGTTTTCTTGCAGGTAAAATCACAGAGAGCATCCCTTTTATTTATTTATTTATTTTGCCTTCTTTTGCACAATGCTGTGTTTTCCTTTTTTGTTCAGTTTGAAATTCTTCCATTTTTTTCCTGTAGTCATTATAGTTATGGCTATTGATTAGAGATCTTGAGATTATTAGATTCTTTGTAGGTTTCTGTGGATTACTTTTTTCTGTGAAACTTTCTGAAATAAATTATTTCATTGCATAGCTGCTATGGTACTAGAGTGGAACGGACTACAGAGGTGCTTCTTTCCAATTCTACTTAAAATCTCAGGATCTAGGTAGGCACCAAAGCTTTAGACAGGTCACAAATTTGTTGTACTTCACGAGGCATGCTTGTAACATTGCACACCTTTATTTTATAACAGAAAAGAACTGATGCTCTTATAAATATTTCATTGAGACCAGTGGAGAATCGTCAGAAATCATTGGAATATTCCTTTTAGTTGGCTTCTCAATATCTTGTAAGAAAAGATAGACTCCAGATTTTCAGTATTGCACTTTTATATCATATGAATATGAACTGCCTTTATTGTAATATGTGGATTACTTCTCTAGTACATCAATAGAGAAAAATAACTAAGTCACTGAAAAATGTGAGCAACAATGTCTAGAATAAACTCATACTTTCATAAAAACATGGTGGTGGCATTCAAAATTCTTTCCCCTATTCTGTAATGTTTAGATATTTATAGCTGTGGTTTCACATGTTGATCTTTCAGCCCTTCCTTTTGTTATCCTGAGAAACCTAGATATTTTTTCCATGATATATATTGTTTTTCCATGACTCTACCCTTTTTTTTCTTACTTGACTCTAGTATCATCTTTTAATATTTGGGCGTACTTCATTATTTTTGGCTTTAGTCTTGTGTCTTTAGTCTGCAGTACACTGGTTTTACAGTTTCTGTTTAGTTCTTCCTTTAGGGCTAAGGACAGTATTAGTGTCATTTTTTCATTTTTTTTGCAAGATCTAGGTCCACAGTAGGCTGTTGGTCTTTTCTAAATCTCTAAATTGCCAAGATGTAGAAAAGTGCTACATTCCTATTTCCATATTTGCATGCTCTATTTTTACTCTTAATCTCTGTAGGAACTGCTTAGTCATCCCAGGAAGTCTGTAACCCGCTCAAGTTTCTGGTTTGTAATGGATTTTTTTCCCCTGAACTTCAAGCACCAAGCTAATATATTGGACACAACAGGTTTCTGCATCCTCTTTAGTTTCAAATTCTTGAACTCATCATTCTAGGCAAACTTGCTAGAAAATTTACAGTATTTCTCAAAGCTTGTTTTTCTGAAATTTTAACTGAATTAACTGAATCAACTTATAAACTAAAATTTCCTATTACTTTGGTAAGGTTTGTCTCATTAAAATAAAAACTAGTATCATATTTTGTTGCTATGTCTTCACCACTTAATAAAGAAATATGTTTTGGGGTTTTTTTATCATACCAAGGAATGTGATATCTGCTGATAGCCTTGCATTAATTTTCTAGGAGTAGGTTAAGGAAATTAAAATTACTCAATATCCTAGCATTTTTACTGTCTGTCTTCTATTTTTATAAACATTCTTAACTATCCCAAGGCTCAGTCCTCTATAGTAAACCTAACTTTTGGGAGATTTTTACCATGTCTCATCAAAAAATACTTGTTTTGTGCAAGCCTTAAACTCAAAGCAATCAACCGTTTAAATAAAATATCCCTTTGACTCCATTTTCATTTATGTCTTTCCGTAAAGATGGTACAGACATAGGTTTGTGTTATGCAGAGCACAGATCTGCTTCATTTCTTGGCTGGCAAAGAACTATTTTTATATGCCAGCGTTATTTATTTAGGACATTTTGCATGCATTTAGGACATTGAGGTGCATTGTACTATGATGTACAAGAGCATGAAATAGACTGTCCTGTATATATTGAGAGCTCCGGCTAAAAATAAGGTTTAAACAAAACATTAAAAATTACATTTTTCTTTCCTTATTTTGATTTTCATTTTTTTCACTTAGTTGAGTCTCTTTACCTCTACATTTATTAAAACTTGGTCTCAAATACTTACAAAATCCTGTTTTTGTAACGGTCAGGGAACCCTGATTTTAGCTACTGAAAATAACATTAGTTAAACTCAGTATGCACTCATTAATCTACCCAGTCAGTCAACCCTGATGCTGTACTCAGGTCTCTTTCTCCCTTTAATTTTAATTTCCTTTGCCACAGCTTTGGTCTTTAAATTTCCCTATCTGGAAGCATTAAGAAAGAAGGAACATTACACTATTTTGCCCTTCTTAAAGTAAAAAACCTGGCAGTGTTGATGTCACTGAAATTTTATAATTGACTCCTCTGAAGAAGGAGGGGCTGAGAGCTAATATAATTTTTCTTTAGGATGCACATTCTATGGCACATTTGTCTTGTGGGTCCTTGAGAACTCAGGCCTGTACCTAAGGAGGGGCAAAAGCTAATTATCCAGCAACCTAAAAAATATTCTTAGCAGAACTGAAGAATATAAAAGGAAATTTTATGTAATTCATTATAGCTTTTTTTAACAAGTAAGATCTTACCTCTAATGAAGAGTCAGTGAAAATTCAACTGACAAAAATCTACCACCACGTAGTAACTTATAGATATTAAATAAGTATATGACTAAGTAAAGATACAGTAGAATATAGAAGATGAAAACCCACTGTGTATTCTAATATTCTAAGTAAAATGTTCATGAAATCCAAAACACATAGAATGCATAGAGTGAAAACAAGGACTTAATACAATGATTTTACATAATGCTAATATGAAATAGGCACTGAAACTGATCATATGATTAAAAGAAGAGATGAGGTGGGAAATAATTTTTTTTACCTGCTTGGAATATGAACCAGAGGCAAAAGAATTGTGTCTTTTGCTTTTCAGCTTTTTAATTTTTCAGTTGTTTTTCAAATTTCAAAGCACAGTGTTCAAATCAGTTGAGTTTGTCAAAGATATTTTCATATACTTAAGCTTAATGGAGCTAACATGATAAACCACATTTATCTCCTTCAAATATTGTATTCTGTGTATGTATGGCTGCATAGTCATTGATAATAAGTATTATATATACATATATCTGAAGTTTGGCAATGACTCCATAGTTATTCCTGGATAGCTCCAGTATTTGAAAAGTAGTATGAATTAAAAATAGGCTTCACATTTGGGAACAAAGTTCACTTTTCCTTTTCTTTTTTAAAAATAATCTTTGGCATGAATTCTGCCACCATTCACCTGGGATTGTTATAAATCACATGTGTTCCTGTGGATGCTCATTTACCAGCTTGCATAAGAAATCTTTATAAATGAGAATACCAACCTTGCCATTGAACCTAGCAATCTGAAGCCTTTAATTCACTATATATTTCTCTAGTCCTTGTCAAATACATTCAAACAAACAAACAAACAAAAAAAAAAAAAGCAAAAGCTACTCTCTGCTGAAACCTGTGACTCCTGCTTGCCTGCTGTGTCTGCAACCTCTAGTTTTTGCTTTTCACAATATTCTTCCCTAGACCTCTGAGGGATAGAACCCATTTAAAGAATGAAACAACATTTTCTTCTGTTCTCTTTTTTTCAAAGAGGGGAAAAAGGGAGCCTGAACTAGGATAAAGGCAGAAGGAAGAATGAGAAGGCCAGATAAAAATAGGTGAAAAAACCAAGTTTAAAAAGTATGGGCGATGAAATGTGGGAAAAAAGTGCCGTTAATCACTATGCACAACTGGTTCTAAATAACCCATGAGCAGATTAGAAAGAATCTGTTATCTTATGCAGTGGTGTCCAACCATCTCATGTGACAGGAGAGGCTAACCTGTTGAAATATGGAGAATTCGTTCAGAAAAAATTGCAAATGACAAGCTAGTCTCTATCGTTTCCATGAAATATTTTTGTTGGACCTTGAAACCAGAATCCTTACTGTACTATAGCTCTGCAGTGAGGAGGATGGAAGGAAATGGGGGAGGAAGGAGCTGATGCTGACTACCGGATGAACAGGCTAGAGACATGTGGGTATGATGGAAGGAAAATTGCTGGCAGCCCACTTCTCCCTAGGGGCATTTGGGCAACCCACACTCCCTCCCTGCTCCCTCACACCCACGGACACCCCCAGCCAAAGGAAGGCACATGTTGTGTGTTTCAGGGGCCAGACTGGATGGCTTTGCTGTGAAGCAAGGAGGGCTACATATGTTTTATAGTGTCAGTACTGGTGACACTTAAATCCTTAATGACTTTATTTTTAAAGGTCCAGAAAAATCATTTGGCATGTGATCAGTGCTAGTGCTCACAGCCAAAAATTTTATAACTGGTAGTTTATGTACTTGGGTTTGTTGAACTGATTTTTTTTTTTTTTTGCTCTTGTTTTCTCCCCCCAAAAATAGGGGAGTTGGTTATTCAGGTACCTGAAGGTAGGTTCCTGTCTCATTTTTGTACCAGGCATGCTGTTTAGCTTCCAGCTGCCACTCCAGAAGGAAAACAGGCCCTCTGCTTATCCCCGTCTGTCTCATCTATATTTCTCAGATGCCCCATGTCATATTAAAGGGACTAGATCCCCAGCACCAAAATAGCTCTGCATTACCTTTCTCCACAATAGGCCAAGATCATTTGTCGAATCCTTTATCAAGCAAAATGTGGATATATTAAATGTTAATTTTGCTTACTTCAAGAATCAGAGTTACTATGAGCAGATTTCTCCTACCAAAATATGTGGTACTGCAGTTCCTCCACAAATCCATATATATATACACCCAAGCACGCCCATTTCACCCTGAAGTGACATCCAGCATGGTTAGTCTACTGTGAAATAAAGGAGTCCAATATCATTTACAGGTCATGAAAAAGCCAGGCTCAGCAGTTTCCTCCATTATGAAGTATGCTGGGTTAGATTTACTGCTCCAGTGGGAGACCTCTGCATGCTCTGCTGGTGCAAAACAATCTACTACAACTGGTTTATCAGCAGATAAGATGGAATGGGAGATCCACAGATTGCCCAGTACAGGAAATGCAGGCTGTTTTTCCCACTCTTCTGTTATAACATTCATTCATAATACTTTAGGGTTTTTGGAATTAAATAAACCTTTTGTCTGTCTCCTCTAGGGCACTGTCTGTGTGTCTCTGCCATATGGTGCAGTGTGAGGCTGGAAGTGGAGATCTGTCTGCCTTGGCTTCCTTCCTCTGCTGGGTAAGTCCGACATGATACAGAGCATGTATCCACAGATTTTTTTGACTGTTTAAGGCATGCTCTGATCCAGCTAAAGACACAACATGCACAAGATGAGCAACCTGGCTTAGAGTTTTCTTTTGCTGACAGTTTTTAATTCTTAAAGGGGTTTTTATTTGATGAAGCGTGTGATTTACTTTCTCATTAGGATTTTTTCCAACTCACAAATGGAACCTTTTCCCTTCTAGTGTTGTATTTTCTGAATCTCTCTGCTTTTTTATTCAATAAATGCTGCTAAATTTGTCTTTCAAGACATTGATCAGTGAAATAATTCAACAGAATTTTTTCATGTCAACACTTTCTTACGAAGATTTCATAATTACTTAATTCAAAAATCCCATTCTAATCTGGGTGTTTGCTGTGCAGAAATAATAAAAATATCAATTTAAAAACTTTTTTCTTGGAAGTTCTGACTCAAAGTTGTCACCTATTCCAAGTCATAATGCTTAGTTGAGTCCAACAAGTTTCAAGGCATTATCAGAGAAGAAAAATACACATTTAATGGAATTACTAGTTGGTGATAAGTAACAGACAGGAACATATATATAGGCAATACATACCCATTTATATTTTGAAAAGAGAAATATCTGTGAGAGGTTCCTTCTAATCTCATTGCATTTGTTCAGTTCAAAAACTGCAATGAGGTGATTTACTGTGAAATCAGTCTCATGCTCTGCAGATCATAGGATTTTAGTTTCTGAAGCTTATTAATGCTAATGCAACATTTTTCATTTGTTTAGTGCGCCTTCAATGAACCCAGAAGTATCAGCTCAACAAATCACTCCAGTACAATCTTCATTCTGATCAGACCCAAGGAACACGGTTCTTTGCCCATGTGGTAGGGCTATGCAGAGAATAAGGCCATGCTTCTATGCTTTGCTACATGTGATTTGAAATACATTTCACTGGTCTCCATTTCTGGTCACCTAGCAAAGCTGTTTTTCCTTTGGGAGCTACACAAACATGGTTTCTGCTCAGTGCTTGACAGAAAATTTAGAAATGTTAATCCTGCTCAGAGACGTTATTTGCACCCTGGGACATTTTCACCTTGGATGTACTATACAGCAGCTCATCTTTCAGTTCAGCCCTTTCCTATCCTGCTGTAATTCTGTGGAGTGGCTAAAGTCTGATGCAGCTTCAAGCTGGTTGTGAGACTCTGTGGTTTTACAAAGAATGAAACATAAACAGAGGTGCTGTTTCTTCCCTTCCACATGCCCATCCCAAGTTCTACCAGCTCTAGTTTTACTTTGCCAAGATAAAAAAAAAAAAAGAGACGAGGAAGAACTTCATCTCTGATTGTAAAATAAAGCTAATAAAGCATTGGCAACTCGAAAACATTTTTAAAAGGCCTTTCCTTCCATAGGTGACACTCCTGCCATTTAGAACATGCTTTTTATGAAGCATATAAAGATAAGCAGGCCACAGCATGCGCCGGAAAAGCCTCCTGCTCATCTTTGCATCTGCTAATTTATAAGAATATTGCACATAAAAGGATAGCAAGCATTGGATGGTTTGGTTCAAACCTTAAAGGCTGTTAAAGAAAGTGTTCTGTTTCAGAAATACTTTTGTAAGAAACCCCATCAGTATTAATGTGTGAATCAAACATTGAAAGAGGAGAACTCCTTGACATGGTACCATAAAGAATGCTTGCAGGGTAGTACAAACAAAATTCTTCAGAGAATTCTATGTCAGACTGCCACTAACTGGTTACTAGAATTTGGTATGTTCAGAAGATAATCTTTGAAGGGAGGTTTTTTGAGTTCTGAGAATGACAAAACCTTATGGAAAAATAGTTTAGAGTGTAGATATACAAATAGCAATACAGTTATAATACAGGTGGCAGTTCAGGCATGACTAACAAAGTTATTACAACCTGACAATCTACTATGGACTTTGATGTAAAGTTGATTCAATCCCATTTGAGCAATAATGGTTAAAGAACAAACCTCTTCCATTTGCTAATCATTTAGACTGTGATTTGCATAATTTCCCCAATATTTCTTTGAATGCTTTTTTTTTCTATTATTTGCAAACACTCAGTATTATAATTCTAAGGCGGACTAGTTGTCTATACCTTTGTCTAATTTTCTGTTTCTATTTCCAGTAGGGACACCTAAATTTTTTTATTATTATTATTTTCTTGTAATGTTACTTGTATAAAGGAAAATCTACTTTGCCAGAGAACGTTAAGATACACAATTAAAATCAGCATTTGGAGGTAATCGTAAGAAAATAATAATTTACTAAATGCTCATAAAGAATGAACATAGTATGATATGAAAGTCATCAAAATTATCACAATAAAGATGCTCCGAAAAACAGTCAACAATGGGGATTTAGACATTTATGTCTTCCTGGACTTAAATATAAGCTGCAGTTTTGCAGTTATGAAGTTATATAAGATGAAGTTATAAAAAATGCAGGTTTGAAAAGTGTAATTCCAGAAACCTAAAGGAGAATCTCATATTCCAGATATCTTTGCTAATTTTAAAGGTTTGGGCTCTTCTCCATTGCCTAGAACTTTTCCTGGAAACCTATGCTTCTGATCTCTGTTAAAATCATATAATACATTATCCATACTTAATTATTTTATGCTTATCATATTACAGGGATGCAATTAGTGCCTTTCATTAGCCTCATTGCTTGTGATTATAAATCTGAACTTAATTCTATTTCATTCATTTTGGACATGTACAACATAATTGTGATCCTGCACATTACTTTTAATCTGTTACTGTAATTCTTTTGAGATATTACCCTTATTTGTTCTGCATACAGATACAAGAAGCAGAAGGAATTTGTCAGTTGGGAGAAAATGAAGATGAAAAGGACTTGTGATGGAAGTGTTAATGCCCAAGAACACACAGACATTTTGCTCTGGAAAAGTGGTGCTGTCATGCTCGACAGAAATTTTATTGCATAGATAAATATGTTACAATAAGGTTTTCTACAATGTCACGTGGGGTGGCCATCTGATTTAAGACCTCTTCCATCAGAGACTCTCCTGCTTCCTTATGTTAATCTGTAACTCCGCAATGTTTCTAGGGTTAGAAATGCTACAAGTGCATTTTAAAATGAACAAAGAATCTCATGGAAGAAAAGGAATGTAAAAATAATAAAAGTCTTAAAGGCCAAAATTGATAAAGTTGGAAGTAGTGTTTGAGCACTACATTTTCATTTGAACGAATAATCAACAGCATGTATTATTTGACTTGTTTTAAAAAAATCCACTTAGTCTGATCCATAGAGTCTCCTTTCTTTGCTCCCAGAAGCAAAGCAACACTCCTGCTTTTCCAACAGAGAGATGAAAAAACAATTTCCTATCCAGTGCATTTAAATACATGAGAATACAAGGAAGAAAAAGAAGGCATGTAGTTACTTTGGAGTAAACAGACAAAAAAAGTCAAAGACAAAGGATTGCAGGAGCTCTACTCTTATGAAAAACAATGAAACAACAGTATAAAACACATAAAAGTATCTCAGCTTTTATCAGCTAGAAAGAAACCTAAATTAGAAGAAGAAAGTAAACAGTTTTTCCTCACAGCTTCTCAAATGCAAGGATTTGAGGATTCCCCAGTTACCAGATGATTATATACATGTTAAAATTTTTTCTTTTGCCTCTTCATTTTTGTGGACTTAAGTTTTTCAGCTGTAAAAATGTGATTTTTGTTTTCTAATTTCTGTATTCTTTGTGCTCTTGTTTTGTAAATACACAAAGGATCTACCTAAGAGGAAATACTATTCACCAATCTGCAGCTGGGTAGGGCACCTTTTTGTCTGTCTATTTATCTCCCTTCTTTTTGTTTTATTGTTTTGTAAGGAAAATGTGTTTTGTCATATTCATGAATTGCAGATCAGTTTCTCATGAACTGGCAGGACTGATAGCAGTAGTTCCTCTTCTCAGCAGTCTATAATTCCACTTCTTTCTCATTGTTTGTCTTTTATGTTTCCCCCTTATCTATTTCTTTCTCCCCCATTTATGAGCAAAGCCGCCTGGAATGCTAGATGGCAATTACATTCTGCAGTTGATTTCTGTAAATTGGTCTACTTTTCAAACACTTACAAGCAAAATTATTTTAGCTGGGAGAACATCAACTTAGGGAAGAAGAAAAGTGTGTGTTATTTACATGGTAGAATATACAGGCTCAAGATTAGAATGTGTCAATACTATTTACATTTGTGAGAAGTGTTAATCGTCTTTACTATTTAAAGTATTTTTAGCAGTCTTATCATTTCAAAGCATAATTTTCTAGCTAGTCCTTTTTTTTCTTAATCTAGTTGTCCTCTTCTTGTTTACTCTGCAATCAACTATCTTATTTTTCTTCATTTTTAGCTGCAATAAAATATGACAAACAGATTTCTAAAAATGCTTAATCTAGGTTAGTCATTGGTAAATCTGAAAAATGTTGTACAAAAGTGAGCATTTTGGGAAATCTCATTATTTACAAAGCTACTGTGTGTTTCATCCTAAAGAACCAAAGAGTTATTGCATCACTGTAATCATCACTTTATTGATCATGAAATAATAGAATCATGGAGTGTTTTGGTTTGAAAAGGATCTCTATGGATCATCTAGTCCAAACACCCTGCCATGGGCCAAGACATCTCTTGGATGAGATTGCTCAAAGCTCTATGCAACCTGACCTTGAACACTTCCAGAGATGGAACATACACAACTTCTCCATGCAAACTCTTCCAGTCCTTGATCACATTGTAAAGATGTGACAACATCCTTATGTTGTCTTTCGATTTAAGACCATTGCCCCTGTCCTATTACTACAAGCCTTCATAAAAAGTGTCCCTCCATCTTTTTTGTAAGCCCCATTTTACATACTGAAAGTTTGCAATAAGATCTTCCATGAGTCCCCCCTTCTCTGGGCTGAACAACTCCAGCTCCAACAATTCTCTCAGCCTTTCTTCATAGGAGAGGTGTTCCAGCCCTCTGGCCATCTGTGTGGCCCTCCTCTGGATCAGCTGTAACATGTCTATGTCTTTGCTGAGCCCCAGACCCGGACTCAGCACTCCAAGCGGGGTCTCACGAGGGCAGAGGGGAAGAATTCCCTCCCTCACCTTGCTGCTCTGGCTGCTTTTGATGCAGCCCTGCTTACAGCTGGCTTTCTGAACTGCAAATGCACATTGCTGGCTCATATCCAAACAGTATCCTAAAGTCCTTCACCGCAGGGCTGCTCTCTATCCATTTTCCACCCAGCCTGTATTTGTGCTTAGCACTGCCCTGACACAGGTGCAGTGTCTTGCACTTGGGCTTGTTGGACTTCACAAGGATCACACAGGCTCATTTCTCAAGCCTGGCAAGGCTGCTCTGGTTGGCATCGCTTCCCTAAAGCACATCAGCGGATAACACTGAGCACATCACCACTGAGCTCGGATTGCTCCGCAAACTTGGTGAGAGCGTACTCAATCCCACTGTCTATGTAACTGATCAAGATACTAAATAGTATTGGTCCCAGTACAGACCCTTAAGCGTCACCACTCATTACTAGTGTCCACTTATCTATTGAGCTGATAACTGACTCTTTGGACATAGTCATCCAGCCAATTCCTTATCCATCTAAAAGTGCATTCATCAAACCCATATCTCTCCAACTTATCAAGAAGAATGTTGTGGGGGACATGTCAAAGGCCTTACAGAAGTCCAGATAGATGACACCTGTAGCTCTTCTCTTGTCCATTGATGCAGTCACTCTATCATAAGAGGCCACTATCTTAGTCAGCTAATACCCTCAAGACCCTGAGATGCATCTCATCATGCCACATGCAGTTATATGTATTCAGATTTCTCAGGTGGTCTTGAACCTGATCTTCTAGAGCCAGAGAGACTACTCCCTCGGTGCCTGTTGTGAGGTTTAGGGACTTGACAGATGTGGGAAGAGAGATTAGAAATGAAAATTGAAGCAGAAAAATTAAGTACCTTAAGTCTTCTTCATGTCTGTTGCCATCAGTTCTTCTTTCCTAATTATCAGGACAGGTACTTCTCCTTTAATCTTCCTTTTCATGCCAACTTACATATAGATATACTTATTATTCTTTGCATTCCTTGCCTAATTCAGCTCCAACTGAACCATATTTCCTGATCCAATCCCTACATATATTATATATGTAATATATATAATTATATCCAATCCATAATAATATAGGCAACTTGCCTATATTATTATCAGGAAACCTGTCCTTGGTTCCACTGCTTGTGCATTTCCTCCTTATGCCTTAGTTTGATCAGGAGGTCCTTATTCAGCCATGCTGATTTCCTGCCTTCTGTGCTGATTTCTTAAACAGGGAAATTGAATGTTCTTGTGCTGTGAGAAAAATATTCTCCAAGCTCTGTTCAGTCCTTTATCCCTGAGGGCAGTTTCCCAGGGGCCACATCCACTAACTCCTTAAGCACCTGAAAGTTTGCTGACACCACTCTTGACCTCTCTAAATAGTTCAGCTGTATTCAGATGTGTTTGTTGCTTGCAACACCTAAAACAATCACAAGACAATTACAAGAAAATATGCTTCTACAAGCTCTGAACATCTTAAATAAGCATAGACTCAGAAGATTTTGCCAATAACAGTAGTCGACTAAACTAACGGTATATACACATTAGAAGAATTAATATTTGACATTCAAATTTTAAATCAGCAAAAGCAATAGTGCACCCTTGATTTTTAAAATCAAGTACCTTAATATTTTATTTAATATCTAGACCCATCAAAATGTTGTCCAATATTTGCTAATTTATTTAGAGAAAATTGAACTAGTTTACTCAAAATGAACAATATTGCAATTCTACAGTCTAAACTCCTCTTACAAAATTTTTGGTACTTTCCCTAGATCAGGCTTTCTTTTGTGGTGTCTGCTGGATTTGACAGATAGTCAGAGTTGAAGAACTATCGTTCATGACATTGAAAAACTCATCAAACTGAAAGACATTTTAAAAATAAGCTGATTATTTTGGGATGATGGCCTCTACTATTTTTGCATTATGTTTCAGGAAATTTCTCTAAATTTGATAGTGATAGTTGTAATTCAAGTTTTGCAAAACTATAACTGATGTATTTTTCAGTGAAGAAAAAGACAGAGATGAAGAGAAGACTGACAAAATTATTATTTTCATTTTATTTATGGAATATATTTATTTTGTCATCTTAAATCAACTTCTCGAGTGTCACTTTTCATAATTATAAATTTTATAAAGGCTGCAAACAAAATTATTCAAACTGATAAGACCAATAAAAAGTTGAAGTACCAACATTTTATCATATTAAATGCAAGACAACCAGCCATTTTTTAAGGTTGCAATACCTTAAAACTCTGTGATAGAAGCTTGATAAAGTACCTGGAATACTGACATGAGAGTCAGACAGTGTTAGGGTCCCAAAAATCTTCAAGAGATGCAGTTAATTGCACCATCAATTATACTTAGATTGTCAAGAACTTAAGACTGAATTCAGTGGCCATGCTAACTTTTCTTAAAATTACTTAATTTTTTTTTTTTAAATGGAAAATTCAGGTTTTTTATCTGTTTACTCTTTTTCTCAAGAGCTGCACAAATAATTCCTTCACATATGGTTAGACTCAATGACCTTAAAGGTCTTTTCCAACCAAAATGATTCTATGATTCTATAAATCTTGCTGATTTTAGTGCTCATCATTTTGAACTAAGTGAAAGTACTGTGTACTTTCTGTATAGTGCTACATATGAGGAACCAATGTATTCTTTCACTTAAAAAAACTGAACGAGGAGTTAATTAAGAATTGTCTGAATTTTACTTGCGTCACTGAAGAGAGAGAGAGGTAAGTTTAGAAAAGAAACAAGAGAGCACAAAAAGATCTTTATACTACAGCTACTTTGCTACCTGAAACAGCAAAAACACCTGCAATCACATACATAATGCAGACAAAATTGAAAGGATATAATAAAATAGGAAGTTCACAATTTCTCTAAAAAAAGAATCTATTTCTTCTATCAGTCCCAGGAAAACAAAACAATAGACAGAAAAAAATACGTGAACAACAGTTTCTATGAGCTCAAATTGAATGACGTGCCCTGGGGAAGAAAAAAGTAGAAATGCTTCTCAGGTTTAGCTTTAGGAGACTTTTACTTCATGATGTATTCATTACTTTATGATATTTATTAGATACTCTAACTGTTGGCCTGGTTTTATAAAACAGTTGTAATATATTTATTGCCAAAGATCATTAAAAGTTGCAGTAACTTAATGGTAATTAACACGTTATTTCTGGATCTTTACACTGGAAACAGATATCAAATGGGTTATCTGCTTGTAAAATAAAATTAGATCATAATATTATATCAGAAGTTTTCATAGATAGATTTTATTTAACAAATGTAAGTCAGATGTTTCATTCTCTTCCATTCTGTCTGAAACCTGAAAATCAAGGGAAGAATATCCACAGACTCAAAGATGTAATTTGTAAATACTAATTTTGAACTGAAACAGTATTTTGGAGAGCTCTCTAAGGCTACTATATTGTTTCTGAAATGGGTTGATGACTTTAATTTTGTATTTATCTTCTCTACATTTCATTTATCAAAAGATTAATTAAAGCACACTAAAGGTAATAAAGTGGGCTTCTGCTTTCTCCTGTACATTCATCCAGAATTCTGTCACCTAGTCAGTCACTACTAGGAAGTGCTTTTGCATTTTTCACAGCCACTGCTCATATATATTGTACCAAATAACTTATTAACTTTGACAGACTTTTGCATCTCACTGCTCAGCATCTCTTCAAGATCATTAAAGACTAAATTAAGAATTATGGAGTCAAGTGCAAGTCACTAAGGGATACTTCTGATAATCTTCCTCCCCTGAGAAATCTATTTTTGCCACTTGTTTCCTATCTCTTAATATGGAATTTATTTATTCATTCAAGTCCCTTCTCCACAGTCATCTTCATGTCCTTAAAGAGTCTTTGTTAGAAGACCTTGTTCAAGACCTTTTCAAGGTCAAGGTGCACTTTATCAGCCTGCTTGCTCCAGTCTGGAGGTGTGCTGCTTACTTCAGAGAACTTTATTTTCGTGAAAACCATTATTCATTTTCAAAAGTCATATTGCTCTCCCCTAATTGTTCATATTTATGAACCATAATGGTTCATATTTATTCAGATGCACATTAATTCCATTTTTCAGGCAGTTTCAACTAATTAACTTGCTAGATTCGTTGAGCAACAGGTCAGTCCTTGGTTCCCCTGCAGCTTTCTGAAATAATTGATGTCACATGTGTCAGTCCTCTGCCTCCACACTGTATCTGAGAGAGAGGTTTGCGATTTTCATGTTTCATCTTGAAGTCTCCCTAGAGCCTAAAGAGAAATATCAATCAGTCTTGCAGATTTTTTCTTCTTAATTCTATCTATTACTTCAATAACTTGTGCTGACAGTTGAGTGTACCCTTTAATGATTCTATAGGTAAAAACCATGGTTCAGCTCAAAAATCTCCCTGAACTTATCCAAGTTAAGCAGGGATATAAACAAGGAGACCTCTGTTGTGGCCTCCTTTCCTCTGCATGCTCTTTTCATGCTTTGATTAATTTCTGTGGGCTACAGATTCCCTAGAAAGCTTCCCCTTCATCTATCTTTCACATAAAATTACCCTAAACCTGAAGTTTACTTTTGTTGAGGCAAAACTTGTTTGGCTTTTTTTTGGGGGGGAGGGGGAGGAGGGGCATGTGCAGGGAGGCTATGGTTGTGGTTAGTTTGGGGTTTTTTTTGTTTCTTTGGGTTTTTTTGCAGTTATCCATGTTGATTCATCTCCTCTTTAATAACAAAATGTCTACAAAATCCTAGTAGAACAAACAGAAACAAATAATCTTGGAATGAAGGGGGAGTTTCGCACCGTTTTACGGGAGATATTCCCAGTGGCTTAAACCTCAGGTTACCATTACATCAAGACTATTTGTGCTTACTAATTTAGTCCCTCCAGAACTTTTGGCTGCTACACCTCCCGTACTTTTGCTATGCAGTGCACGAGTGCAAAAATACAGTTAACAGCATCTCTTATCTTTCTCTTGAAGAGTTAATAAATTAATTGCTGTTGCAGAGCAAACACTTCTCTTTTTTACCCTTACAGCTGTGTTTTTCTTCATTCACTGCTTTCAGATGAATAATCTTTCAGCTGAAGTTTCTGTGAAATTTACAGGGAATTTACAATTCCCAAAGGATGGCTGTAAGAACAATATAAGCTATACTATTACAATTGATGCCATGAAGATTTTTTACATTTTCTTTTATACCCCTATTATACCTTTTTTACAACTTCTGTATTCTTAGTGCTTTTTGCCTACATTCTTGGACTTGTTTGTCAAGCTAAGAGACTAAACATTTTAGAAGCTTCGTAGTTAGGGATCAGTGTGCCCCAGACCCCAAGGTCCTCTCCAGAACACATTCTGTAAACCAAGATAGAACCATCCAGGGGAAGGTTCCTTGGGGAGGGGGGCTCACTCGAGCCTCTCATTGGGGAATCTTTGATAGATATGCTAATTAGTAAGACCTATAATGTTATACCAGATCTTTTGGGGGAGGGGCATTTGGCAGGGTGCATTTCGATGCATGTTACCTGGACGTGGTGCACCTAAGGATCCTTAAAATAAATACCAGGGTAAAATCCCTTTTCCCCTTCTAACCGTGTATGACTCTTGATTTTAAGACCAGGAAAAGGCATCACAATTCTTTTCTCACTAACTTTAATGGTAAGGTTTTTTGTTTGGTTTGGCTTTTTTTGTTTGTTTGTTTGGGGGGTTTTGTTTTGGATTTTTGGGGTTTTTTGGTGTGTATGGATTTCACTACTTGTTGCTGATTGCTTCAGAGCCCAGAGAGACTCAAGCTACTTTGTGCTAGATTAACTCCTTGGCAGTTTCTTTGACTTCGCTCTTAAAGTAAAGAAAACGATGACTGAGACAGGGCATTGCACTGACAGGCACAGCCTCTCTGGAGTTGCATGAAGCCACAGTGCCCCAGCAGAGAGATGCAAACTCTTTCAACAAATGGTTAAAAAAACATATGTGTACTCTGGGCTATAATTAGAAGAAAGATAAATTCATGTCTTCTCCATCGGCATTTCATGCAGGCAATGCTTATTATTATTTCTTGATATTTGTTCACAAGGCCAGCTACTTTTGCAGGGGAACAACACCAAAGATTTTGATGGGAGGGGCTAAAAAAAATAGAAATTCACAGAAGAGGAATGAAAGCTTTTTTTTTTCCTTTGAATCATATTTTATTTTTCTTTCTCTCTTCTTCTGAAACATTGATATTGGCCACCTATTGATGCAGGAAACCCCAGAGAAGACAGCACGGGCATTTAGATGGCATTCAGTAAAACCAATGACCCAAAATGTCAGCTGCGCTATTCTTGTTCTTATGCTGTCCTGGAGGGAATCTGAATCAGATAGATGTGAGAACAGAACCACACCACTCAGTGACACACAGTCAAATTTATGTAAAAAGGTAAAAAAGGTGAGTAATAAGTTCTATTCTAAGATTTCTGTTCCACAGCTCTCAGCTACTTCTCACATAATTGAGGCCCAGCAGTGCAGCTCTGACAAGCACCACAGATCTGGGGCAGCATGGCACCAGACTAATTTCTCAACATGTGGCAGGTGGCCTGACCTCTAACACAGTGGTTTCACCTTGGACTCAATCTTCACAGTGTTAGAGTTCCCCTTGTCTCCTCAGAATTGTCTTCACTATTTAGTGCTTTCTAACATAGATTTGATAAGCTGCTAATTGTATAGCCCAAACCAATTTCCTTGAGTTTCCTTATATTGAAGGCCATTTAACATTTTCTGCCTTGATTTCTATCACACTCTGGTCTCTTGCCCCCCAAAATGTTAAAAGGGTGTGAATTTGGCAGCAGCAATTTAAAGTTTATCTAGCCTTTTGTATTTTCTGGTGTGTACAGTGAAGTGATACAGTCAGCCAGGCCTGTGAAGATATAAACAAGATCTCATTTACGTGAGCAGTTCTTTCAGGTAAGCTTTATCCCACGAGACAGACTCTGTGAAACAATACTTCCTGGATTTGAAGCCTGTTAATGAAAGCCTATGTTTCCCTAAATGATTTCTGCAGGAGCATAAGCCAAGAGCATGCTCTTGCCTTCCCTCCTCCTAGCAGGACCTCTGTAAACCTCTTTTGTTTGTGGCATGATAGTCTGCACTGCTGAGACTAGAGGAAGAACTGGGATTCTTTCACATTTTTGAAAAACATTAAGCTTAAAGGATCCCAAAGAGCCAGAGGAAATGGTGCAGAAAGTTGCTAGAATGCTGGGGCAGGAAAGTTTGGCTTATTTTTCAGAAAAACATAATAATCCCTTGGTATTCTTATTTTCTTACCCAAGTTGAAATAATTAATTGGAAAATAAATGGCTTTTGCAGAGATGACAACTCCTCCTGATGGTAAAATATGGCAAATAACCCTGATAAAAATCAATATGGGCAAGCTATTAAACTCCAAACTATATTTCTTATTTTAATTTTTTTATTATTATT
Organism: Corvus hawaiiensis; assembly: GCF_020740725.1. Taxonomy (NCBI): domain Eukaryota; kingdom Metazoa; phylum Chordata; class Aves; order Passeriformes; family Corvidae; genus Corvus; species Corvus hawaiiensis. The sequence continues at coordinate 82,481,708 of NC_063213.1, read as the reverse complement.
ATTGAAGCCTTCTCCCTTGACTCTACTGTCACTTAAAATATCACTGTAATATGGGGAAAATATGGTTTTTCTATACTATTGATTGTGCTCTGCATGAGTATAAGTGGTGTCACCAGATGGAAGGCAGATCAATAGGTCAGAACTTACTGATGATATAAAAATTCTTCCAGGTTTCAAGATAAATACATCAATTCTTTCAAATATGATTATAAAAAACTGCCCATTTTCTTTTTACAAGTTGTCTTTAAGAACTAGAAAACAGTTACTTACCTTGCAGTCTATTCTGCTGTGGCAGTTTTATTGTCTTCTTTCTGGTATGTGATGGAAAGGGTATATATTTTCAGTATGGAATAGTTTGAGATATGAAACACTAAGCTCTGAATAGCCCTTCATCAAAAAGAAAATCTCACATCTGAGGTCTTTTAAGGGAAACAAAACACTGGGGTGCCATTGGAAAAAATGGATGCATGAGTAAGAGATGAAATAGATATACAGAAAAAGACACATAACCCTTCCACCCAGTCCAACAGTGAAAACTGTCTCTACCTCAAGTTTGGCATCTTGCCTCTTATTTGCACTTAGTAGCAAACTCATCCAAAAATCTAGCTGAACGGTGTTAGATGCAGGTATACGTGTCATAACTCTGTAATCAAGAAAGCCAGTGAAATGATGAATATTAAGGACTGGATTTAGACAAAAGATCTATAGAACGTTATTTTTAGATTTTGCCCAGAAAGGCTCATTATGGTACAATAAGCCTTCTCCAGTGATGTCAAAACCCTTTGTTCAGTATTCCAACTTTCTGTTTGTTATGAGAGAGACTAGACTAGCACAAGTTTACAAGGGCACAATGTTTGAATCCCACATTATTCTAGGGTACTGTTGCCATGCCACTATACTGGACTCTTCATCAGCAAATAAAAAAAAATTCTTTTGAGCTAATGGACATGCACCTGTAATAAAGAGATGAAAAAAAATTACAAAAAAGTAAGAATAATAAGTGATAATAAGTAAGAATGGCCAATTCTATTTTAACTAAATGGAGAGCTTGATTAACAAAAATATTTTCTTTTTTCCACCACTACTGTTCTCTCAGCTCAGCTGTTCTGTGTTTGACAATTGCAAGAGAAGACAAAACAGGTCAAAAACTCAAGTATGTATGACTTCTATTGATGAGAATAGAAGTCAACATAAGAGTAAAGAAAAACAAGATTGGACCCCTTTTGTAGATTATGGCTATGCTACTGAAAAATATGAGATACAGAACTCGAACATCATTACTCAGCATTTAATCAAAAACATTAATTTAATATTAAACTGTGGTGATGTTGACCTGAATTGTACCCAGATTGTAATTTCAATGGACTCTTCATCACCTCATCTTTTCTTCAAACTTCCAGCAGGGACTTCATCTCCCTGACAAAAACAAACCCTAGGCAAATCCATATTTGAGTGAGTTGTCACTGGCCTTTTTTTTAACATACTAAATAATCTAATCAGACCATGTATCTGGAAATTTCCAGAAAGGTAACTTGCTTTTGTTGAATGCTGCATACATTATAACCTTGATCATTTCATCAAAATGGGTTATTTTTACAGGCAAATATTCTTCTGCCGCTAGATAAGTGCCTATCTGTTTACTGAAAATAACAATTGGAATGCAGCAAAGATGATTTTAAAATTTTAAATGGTTGAAGTAAACCATTTCATGATCTGAATAAATATTCATTTGAGGAGCACAGTTTACTTTTATGGCTTTTTGTGTTCCATTAAATGACCAAAAGGACCTCAGCTTTTTCTGATGTACTTCAGAATGAAGTATTCACTTGATTCTCAAAAAGCAGCATCATAAAATAATTGCAAGTATTCACTTGTAAGTGAAGAGCAATAAGGCTGGTGAAGGATCTAGAAAACAAGTCCTATGTGGAGTGGTGGGGGGAACCAGGACTGTTTAGCCTGGAGAAAAGAAGGCTCAAAGGGGACCTTTTTGCTCCCTACAGCTCCCTGAAAGGTGGATGTTGTTCCCCTTTCCCAATTAACAAGTGACTGTACAAGAGGAAACAGCCTTAGGTTGTGTCAGAGAAGGTTTAAACAGGACATTAGAAAAAAAATTCTCCACTAAAAGAGCTGTCAAGAATTGGAACGGGGTGCCCAGGGAAGTGGTGGAGTCGCCATCCCTGGAAGTGCTTAAAATATGTGTAGATGTGGTGCTTGGGAACACAGCTTAATCGTGGCCTTGGCAGTGCTGGGTTAACAGTTGGACTCAATGACCTTAAAGGTCTTTTACAACCTAAATGATTCTAAGCAGTTCTCTTGGATTGAACTACCCAGCTTGTATATCACTCATCAGACTCCCAGCTGAATTATAGGTATTGTTCACAGACCTCAGTGGAGACAACTCCAAACAAATATTGAGATTTTTGTTTTGTCTTGCTTTTTGTTTCTTCTGGCTACCGTCAGTTGGTAGCACATATTCAGCAATAAAATTGTTAAGCAGCTATTAGGAATGAGTGGCATGCATCAATTTTACAGATAGTCAGACAAGAATAACAGTTATAACCATTATATACCTTCAAACAACCTTAGAAGTATAGTACTATAATTAAGGAAGCTTTCTTAGCAATTCCGAAAGTCTACTGAGTGTTACAATAAAGGGAGTTTATTTTTATCCTGGTTTCCTAAAAAGACGTTTTATGCAATCATGTTGTTCATGCTCATTTATCTGTCTGTCAGTCTGTCAGTCTACCCAACAACTTTCAAACAAGGTATCCTATTTTAAACAAATTTGAAAGCACAGCTGAGGACTCAAAGCTATTAAGTTCCTACAAGCTTCATGAAAATAAACTATTGCATGGAACTTGAAGGTTCACATTAGTGGTCCCTCAAGTGAAAGATCACAGTCTCAGTATAAGAAGTCTGTCTGACAACTGGCCAGTTAGCATCTTCATTCAAATCATCTGTAAAGCCTGTTACTGCGCTTGCTGGACACATCAAATTATTTCAGAGAGGTAAAGAGAATACAGAGCCATATCAAGCCACAAAAACTCCCCCTTTCTAAAAAAAAAAAAAAGATAATCTGCTTCCCTGCTTTTGTCTTTCTTGATTCTAACAAAGAATTTCTGTTGGTCAATAGTTCTAGCATGTCATTTATATCAGCATTTCCCCTATTTTGAAATAAATTAGCTTTTTTTTTTTCCCATGCTGAAACCTGATCAACAACTATAACTCATGGAATTCTCCTTTCATTTGCTGCAGACTAATTTCAATGTAATTATGGTACAACAGGGGCTGTAGTGATCTGAGATCATTATAGAAATAGAAGAGTTAAGAAATCAGAGAAGTGTTTGGGAGACCATTATTAATGAACTATAATGCTAACAATAGGCTGGTAAATCTGTGTTTGATATTTGACAGTGTGAAATAATCCAGAAGGAAGGATCTAGCAAAACTGGCATGATACAAGGACCTTTGACATTTTGTTCAGAAGTGTCAGTTTACAAATTTTGCTACTTTAAAGTTCTGCCTAGAATTTAACTACAGAAGTATTCACCAAGAATATAAGCGTCAAATTCCCTTCCCCTTTCAACTTAAAACTTTCTCCTGGTGATATTTTGTGGCAATGAGGTCTTTCAGTGAATGACACACAGTAGTACCAGATTAGCTGCCCTTTTTTGTCTCCTAAAAGAAATGGCAAAGGGATTTACTGTTTTCTGCCATTTTTTCTCTCTGGAATTCATTGGGTTTTTTGTACTAAAAGGCATTTTTATTCTTTTCTAAGATAAACTGACATATTTCAGAAAAACTTCTTTTTCGCTTTTTCACTGCTTCTGCTGATTCACATTGGCTCTTACTAAGCCTGCTCCTTATGTGCTGTTTCCCTTTCTAATTAAGAGGACCAAAACTGAACACTGTACTGCAGCTGAGCTGTGTAACTGGTACCCAGTTCCTTTCCCTGAACAGCTGTGCCTGAGCAATTGTATGCACCCCACAGTTTTCACAAGCAGTTAATTTTAACCCTTGCATTGCTTTGTCCTTGCTAACTCTATTTTCCCATGGACAATACTGCATACTGTCTTGTCTTTACATAGCTGCCCTAAAAACCTTTACAATGTATTCTGCTGCTGCAGGCCCAAACACCTTTTGATCACGTGAGAACTTACTTTTTTTTCTGATTATACTCTGTTCTAAATCATTAATTACTGCACTGAGTTCTTCTAGTGCTGGCTTGAAAATTTGTGCCTTTCCACAGACAGAAGGTGCTAAGAAATGTTTAACATTTCCTTTTTATCCACACTGGAATTTGTGCACATAGTTATTTGATAATTAGTGCTAATTATATAAACTAGTTATCAGAAAATGACATTAAATCAACATTACATTTAAGGGCAAGGCTGATAGCTGTGAGGTGAAACAATGGATTACTCTGCAGCTGTATCTAGGAGTTCATAGAAACAGAGTGCTAATGGGTTGGAATGGACCTTAAAGATCATCTAGACCCAACCCCCCTGCCATGGGAAGGGAGACCTCCCAGTAGACCAGGTTGCTCAAGGCTTATCCAACCTGGCTTTGAATACTGCCAGGGTTGGGGCATCCACAGCCTTCCTGGGCAACCTGTTCCAGTGTCTCAACATCATCACAGTAAAGAATATCTTCCTAATACTTAACCCAAATTTCCCCTTTCAGT